>NC_137889.1:83372276-83995713 GCF_963455335.1 Martes martes
TCTGGTCCAAACAAATCTTTCCACATTATGTTCTACACTTGCCCAATAGAATCTTCCAATTCTAATCCAAGGGGGCTAGTGAAAAGTAATTATGACATGCTTATTTTCATTTCATTGGATCATATTGCTTTTCTTCCTATCTCAATCCTACCCTTTCTACAATATCCAGTTCAAATTTCACTTCTTCCCATGAATTCAGGGGGATGGGTAAAATAGGGGATGCAGATTAAAGAGTACACTTCTCACGGTGAGCAGCGAGTAATGTATAAAATTGCTGAATCACGATTTTGTTTACCTAGACGAACATAACACTGCTTGTTAACTACACTGGAAATAAAATAAAAAACTTAAAAATGTACATACTTAAATAAATAAATGAATGAATAAGCAAATTCTTAATTAAATGACCCCAGATTTTCTTTTTTCCCCAGACTGCTATTACTTAATACTGACTTGCACAATTCAATTGTTATTCTTCATATATTTTCTTGTATGGACATGAAATTTTTCAGTGGTATAAGTGTCTTCTCTTAAATGAATAAGATTCTGGAGGATTAGAAACATACCTACAGTTTCTTTTTGCTTGCTGTCCTGCCTAGAAGAACACTGAGCAGACAATAGTGGCTCAGTATGTCTCCTGAATGTGTGTTTCATAAACAAAAGCCTGACTTGCTGTGTCATTTCCTGCCTGTGCTCTGCTGTGTGATGGCAGGGCCCAGCAGCCTTCAGAGCAATTTATGCTTCTGAGTCAAACCACATTGTAATCAAACGGCCTCCAAACTGAGTCAGAATTTAAACTCTTTTCACTGTCGTCTCCTTCGAGGCAGAGATGGCTATTTTTCTTTTTTAAAAAAAATTTTAATAGTTTTTTAAAAATTTTTTATAAACATATAATGTATTATTAGCCCCAGGGGTACAGGTCTGTGAATCGCCAGGTTTACACACTTCACAGCACTCATCATAGCACATACCCTCCCCAATGTCCATAACCCCACCACCCTCTCCCTACCACCCTTCCCCCTGGCAACCCTCAGTTTGTTTTGTGAGATTAAGAGTCTCTTATGCTTTGTCTCCCTCCCAATCCCATCTTGTTTCATTTATTCTTTTCCTACTCCCCCAAACCTCCCACGTTGCATCTCCACTTCCTCATATCAAAGAGATCATATGATAGTTGTCTTTCTCCATTTGACTTATTTCACTAAGCATAATACCCTCTAGTTCCAACCACGTCGTCGCAAATGGCAAGATTTCATTTCTTTTGATGGTTGCATAGTATTCCATTGTATATATATACCACCTCTTCTTTATCCATTCATCTGTTGATGGATATCTAGGTTCTTTCCATAATTTGACTATTGTGGACATTGCTGCTATAAACACTTGGATTCACATGCCCCTTCGGATCACCATGTTTTTATCTTTAGGGTAAATACCCAGTAGTGCAATTGCTGGGTCATAGGGTAGCTCTATTTTCAACTTTTTGAGGAACCTCCACACTGTTTTCCAGAGTGGTTGCACCAGCTTGCATTCCCACCAACAGTGTAGGAGGGTTCCCCTTTCTCCGCATCCTCGCCAGCATCTGTCATTTCCTGACTTCTTAATTTTAGCCATTCTGACTGGTGTGAGGTGGTATCTCATTGTGGTTTTGATTTATATTTCCCTGATGCCGAGTGATGTGGAGCACTTTTTCATGTGTCTGTTGGCCATCTGGATGTCTTCTTTGCAGAAATGTCTGTTCATGTGCTCTGGAGATGACTATTTGTCTAAGGTGATTCTGAGACATAATCCTTCATCAAAATTAGTGTGTAATTATTATTAGCATTAACTCATCAATTAAAATTAACACAATTTTATATTGGTTCAGTTTTCCCATTACATGATAACTTCTCCTTGCTTTTGTTTTAGAATGTGATTGCATCATACTGTGAAGGTGGGAGCAGAAATTTTACCTTTTCAGAGGGCAACTTGCAATGGTGTTATATGTCTAAGACTGTATAAAGTCTAGGTTAATAAATTTCATTTCCATATCCTAGGGAATGAAAAGTATGTGCAAAATTTAGTTAAAGATGTTGTTTATGTTGTTATGGGGCATTGTTATAATGGGGCATTGTTTATAAGGATGAGAAGTTGAAAACTAGTTCCATGTCAAGAAATAATTACTATAATTACTATTTCTTGGTAAAATTAAATTCTGATATATGTGTATGTATGTATGTATGTGTATTATATATAAACATATATGGTTACTAAAAGCATGTAAAATGACTTTATATATGGATAAGTTATGGTAATAAATGGTTGATTAACATCATGGATAATATATAATATTAAAAATAAGAAATATGCAAATATGCAATAAATTTTAATAATGGTGGCAGGTATAAGACATTTGCTACAAAGGTAGTACCATGTTATCTGGTGAGTGGGGTAATACACATTTTTCTTTTCTTTTATTGAATTACCATTACCCTATAATTATTTTGGTTGGCTTTGGAAATTATTAAAATTGGAAATGATTTTTTTATTTAATTAATTTATTTTTATCAACATGCAATGTATTATTTGTTTCAGGGGTACAGGTCTGTGATTTATTAGTCTTACACAATTCACAGCACTCACCATAGCTCATACCCTCCTCAACTGATCGATAAACCACTGATCTAACTAATCCAAAATAAAAGAGAGAAGACCCAAATTAATAAAATTATGAATGAAAAGGGAGAGATCATGACTAACACCAAGGAAATAGAAACAATCATCAGAAATTATTATCAACAGCTATATGCTAATAAGTTAAGCAACACAGATGAAATGGATGCATTCCTGGGAAACTATAAACTTCCAAAACTGAATCAGGAAGAAATTGACAACCTGAATAGACCAATATCTAGTAACAAGATTGAAGAAGTGATCAAAAACCTCCCAAAAAACAAGAGCCCAGGATCCGACGGATTCCCTAAGGAATTCTACCAAATATTCGAAGAAGAAATAATACCTATTCTCCTGAAGCTGTTTCAAAAAATTGAAGCAGAAGGAAAACTTCCAGATTCTTTCTATGAAGCCAGCATTACCCTGATCCCCAAACCAGGCAAAGACCCCAACAAAAAGGAGGATTTCAGACCAATATCCCTGATGAATATGGAAGACAATATTCTCAACAAGATCCTAGCTAATAGGATCCAACAGTACATTAAAAAGATTATCCACCATGACTAGGTGGGATTTATCCATGGGATGCAAGAGTGGTTCAACATTTGCAAATCAATCAATGTGATAGAACAAATCAATACAAGAAGAGACAAGAACCATATGGTTCTCTCAATTGATGCAGAAAAAGCATTTGACAAGATACAGCATCCGTTCCTGATTTAAATGTTTCAAAGTATAAGGAGAGAGGGAACCTTCCTCAACTCCATAAAATCTATCTATGAAAAACCCACAGCAAATATCATTCTTATTGGGGAAAAGCTGACAAGTCTTCCTTTTGAGATCAGGAACACGACAAGGATGTCCACTCTCTCCACTGTTGTTCAACATAGTACTAGACGTCCTAGCAACAGCAACCAGAAAATGAAGAGAAATAAAAGGTATTGAAATTGGCAAAGAAGAAGTCAATCTCTCTTTGCAGATGACATGATACTTTATATGGAAAACCCAAAAGACTCCACCCCCAAACTACTAGAACTCATACAGCAATTCAGTAATGTGGCAGGATACAAAATCACTGTACAGAAATCAGTTGCTTTCTTATACACTAACAATGAAAATATAGAAAGGGAAATGATAGAATCAATTCCATTTACTACAGCACCAAGAACCACAAGATACCTGGGAATAAACCTAACCAAAGAGATAAAGGACCTGTACTCGAAGAATCACAGAACATTCATGAAAGAAATTGAAGACACAAAAAGATGGAAAAGCATTCCATGCTCATGGATTGGAAAAATAAACATTGTTAAAATGTCCATACTGCCTAGAACAATCTACACTTTCAGTGTCATCCTGATAAAAATTCCACCGGCATTTTTCAAACAGTGGAGCAAAAATTCCAAAATTTGTATGGAACCAGAGGAGACCCCAAATTGCTTAGGAAATGTTGAAAAAGAAAAACAAAGCTGGGGCATCATTTTGCTTGATTTCAACCTTTACTGCAAAGCTGTGATCAACAAGACAGCATGATGCTGGCACAAAACAGACACATAGACCAGTGGAACAGAGTAGAAAGCCCAGATATGGACCCTCAACTCTATGGTCAAATAATCTTCAATAAACCAGGAAAAAATATCCAGTGGAAAAAAACTCTCTTCAATAAATGGTGCTGGGAAAATAATTTTAAATTTAAAACTGAAGTATTAAAGTATGTTATTGTCAAGAGAATTTCCAAAATACATATTCAGTAAGTTTAACTATGGTTGTAAATGCTCAGTTAAAGCTGGTGATAGAGATGTGGGATGGGGCTGACGTACTTTTTGTGGTAAATGGATTCCAGGGCATAAGAGAAGAAAAGGTTGCCAAGGTTTGAGAAATATTCTCTACTTGTGACCACTGGGAAGAGTCCATCATTTTCTAGAAGAGAATGGGCTCCATGCACAATAATCTGCTACAGCAGTCTGTACAATTTTATTTGCCTCCTCCAAATGATGTGCATACTAATTTGTCATGAGAATTTCCTTGTGTGCTTCAGAGGTCACAGAGTTAATGACAGAGGCAAGGTTTACAGGCAGTTCTTCCTCCTTTCTACAAACAATGATAAACTGACATATTCTGCTTATCATAAATAAGTTTGAAAATAACAATGAAAAAATAAATATTTTCATAAAGAGAATTAAGGCAATAAGAGGAAAAGACTGGATACGTGTTTATGGAAGATGTCCGTAGACTTTATAACAACAATAGTTATTACTGTCAGAGTAGCTTTGTCCTGTCTTTATGAGAACACTTTAAGCAATAATTAATTAAGATTTGTGAGTTGGGTTTAATGAATAGTTCACTGTTATGCTGTTCTTAGCGCCCAAGCCCTTCATTTATTCATATCTTACAGAATTTTGCATGTCTTTATTGAGTGCCTGCTGTGTGTTTCTAATGCTGTGCCCAGGTTGGACAGTGAACAGTCACTGCTCTTAAGAATTTGAAGCATCTGCTTTTGGCTCAGGTCACACTCCCAGGTTCCTGGGATTGAGTCCTGTGTTAGGCTACTTGCTCAGTGGGGAGACAGCTTCTCCCTCTGCCTGCCTCTCCCCCTGCTTGCTCACTCTCTCTCCAATAAATAACTAAAATCTTAAAAAAAGGGGGGGGGATAGAGAGAGAAATTGAAGATTCCAATCTGTATTCACACATCTTTTACCATAAACTAACATTATTAGCACCTACCCTGTTTTACATGGGTTGTAATAGAATACAACCTCTTATAGAAGTGTACTCTTACAGAATAGTATGAGCTTTTCCCTCATTTGCACAACAGCCTCACAGGATGGTCTCCAGACCAGGCCTTTATAAATCTGTGATGCTTAGCATCACGCACAGATGGAACCCTTGGGTGTCAGCATTCTGGAAAATCCTCAGCCAGCTAAATTTTCTGTGTCTTACTGCTTCTACCACAGTTTGCCCAATATCTGAAACTTTTAAGGCATATGCCAGTCCTGCCTCGGGCTTTAATAACTTTGATCCATTCTACCCTCTTTCCCAACTCAGGGCTTCTTCTTGGCAGGCTCCTTGGGGTCTCATCTGAAATGTCCCTTCTTCAATAGAACCTCTCTAGCCTCATTAGCTAAGTTAGGTCTCCTCTGGTTATTTCCTACCTAACCACCTTCCACCCCTCTGTTTCTGTCCTAGCAATAACCACAGCCTGTAAATATCTTGTTTATTTCCTGTTCGCTCATGTATTGTCATCACACCTATTAGACTGTAAGCGGCATGAGGGCAGTGAGCATGTTCACTTTCATTATTGAATCTCTGCTGCCTGGCACAATTCCTAGAATGTATAAGAGGCACTCTGTATCTATTATTTGAATAAAAAATGAATCAATGAATTGGCTGACTACCATCACCTTCCTTCAGTGGAAGGGTTCCCAGAACTTCTCTCTGGAATGTTGGCAGAACTTTGGTTTGACCCTTTCGAAACACATCACCAACTGACCTCTGTCTATGAGTGATTGTCTCCATGCAGAGAATGTCTTGAATGCTGCCTTCCTGAGCCCCGTACTGTGAGTTCCACTGAACTACAGTTCCATTGAAAAGACTCGGGCATGTGACAGAAATGTAATATCCCATTTTAAAGCAAACTCCGAGAGGTTAATTATCTTTTCCAAGGTCAATGTTTGAATCTGGATTTGTCTGACATTAAAGCCCAGGCTGTGTCCGCGCCAAATGAGCTCTGGCTGAGGTAATGAGATTGCATTTCTTATCTGCCGACTTCCATCCCGAGTGACATTGTATTCTGCACCTCTGGAAGAGACAAAAAATGGGAAGAGAATGGTTGCTGGGCAACGAAGGCACCAGGATGTCCTGGTTGCAGCATAATCAGTTGGAATCTGGCAAAGCTCCCAGGATTAGAGTAGCAGGAATAATTATTTATCTGGCCGCTAATATCCTCTCGGGGTTGCCTTGAATTCCAGTCTCTCACACTAAAATTGTAAATATTATTTTCCATCTCACATCATCCAAAGCGTCATTGTGTTCTTAGGGATCATCTAAAACTCTATTGGCTAATGATTTAATCTATTGATGAATTTCTCCTAAATTACAGTATCAGCCCTGGGAGAGTTGCTGCATGAACCCTGATTTCTAAAAAGGAAGTTTTCCTGATTTTAAGACACTTTTATTTCACTTGCATGAAAGCACACAGCTGGACAATTCCATAAATATTAAGTTCTATAAATATAACTAGTAATGCTGATTTGTTTTAGCAGTAGATATAAACTTATAGTCATGAATAAGTCTCATATTCCCTAGGAAGGTCCTAGACCAGCCATGGACAACACACAAAGAGGGTCTCCAAAGCTCTCCTATAACACTTAAGCACTCACTACAAATAAAAAAGGTTTGAAATTGAAGTGGCTTGGAAAGTTCAAGACTGGTGAGACTTTCCTTAGATCCAGGTGTGCTGTGTGCCCACCGCCTCCACACCCCACAGCTATAGGGAAGGAATGAGAGCCATTTCCTTACCTCAAGATGAAGGAGGGGGTTTCAACTATCACCATAAGAACTCGCTGTGGACCGCTTTCATTCAAAGGACCAAGTGAACTAACGGATTTGACCTGAAAAATCTCAGTTGTCCTAAGCTGCCTTATGCGACCTTTAAAGCAGTGTTGGGGGTGCATTTTGAAAAGAAACTACACTGGCCGTCATGACTGTTCTAAGTGTTCTGTGTCCTGTGGATCTGTGGGCCACACCTGAGAAGGATGAGGTGGTGCTTGACATCTGGTGTCTGGAGGGGTCTTTCTGCCCCTCCCTGTCTTTCTGAGCAAGATGTCAGGGGAGTGCTGAATTGCGTAGCTGGGGACTGAGAGGGGAGTCACAAAGGACCAGTTGGAAATTGCAGTTCTTAGTCATGGGAGGCAGGGCCAATGTCTATAAGGGCTCCAAGAGAGAAAATGCCAGAAGTTGGCTGGGTGGAGAGAGGAGAAGGCACTTGCAGCCCTTTCCACTGTGAGCTTCTCACTGGAGCAGGACCAAGTTGGGAAACAGAAGGCCTTTAACTATTAACCAAGGCTCCAGTTGAGATTGTTATACTAAACTAGACATTTTAATTACTAAATGTACTGTTTTGGAGGGCGAAGTAGCTGAAGGTCTCTTCACATGAGAGCGTCTGGAAAAGGTATGAAGCCTGTCTTAGACTGCATGGAGAAGAACCAGATCCAGAGTGCATTCCTGAACAATCAGGGGGAAATGACACAACAGTTTTCTTTGCTTCTTTTGATCTTGCTCCTTAATGCCACTGGTTTCCTGTATTTTGCTAATGCTAGAGCTCCACTCAGCTTTCCCAGCTTTTTTGATGTAATTTCAAACACTTGATAATTGAATTTCTGAGCCCACAGAACATAAAAGGTGAATGGTAGGGTGTGGGGGTAAAGAGTCATGGTAGAATGAAACAGGATGACAAAAATTATACATGGTAGACACCACTCAGTCTCTGTCATATTGGTAACTTCTCACCAAATACAGTAAGTCTCATTTCCTTGAGGCAGCCAAGTGGAACTAACATGGTATCTTCCACATGCCAGGAGCTGTGGGACCTGCTGACATTGCTTGTGATTCCCTAGACCAGAGCTTCCCCATGGGATGCTGGGAATGGGGTGCAGGTGGGTCACCACACTGACAGCCAGAGGGGACTGACCCTAGCTTCTTCACC
Organism: Martes martes; assembly: GCF_963455335.1. NCBI lineage: Eukaryota > Metazoa > Chordata > Mammalia > Carnivora > Mustelidae > Martes > Martes martes. The sequence continues at coordinate 83,380,630 of NC_137889.1, forward strand.
CCTATAAGCTGGTCAGATAGGATTAGTTTCTACACTTGTCCCGACTTGTACAAGGTTGAGAAGGAATCCTCTAGGTAATTCTGTGAACTAGGTATTAATATTCCTATTTTGTAAAGTAGGAAATGAAAACTCACAGAGATACTACATAAATATGCACTAAAGAATTAATGTTCAATCTAACTTCAACTGTCCACCATGCATTTTCTTCCAAATTAACAGCACATTGAGATGCTAGATCTTTTTGCTGTGACTTACAAAGCAAGAATTTGCAGGTAACATTTCCAGAGTGCAGTATAATTCTTTGATTAGAGCTTCTGAGCAATCTACTATTACCTATTTGTGTATAGGTGATGTATATACTTGTAAATAAGAACTAACATTGTTTGTAAGGCATTATTCTAAGTATCTTATATATATTGCTTCATTTGATCATAAAAAATCAATAGGAGACACCATTTTTAACCTCATATTCAGAGGAGAAAATAGATACAAGGGCGAGTGTAAGTGACTCTTATAACACATCACAGCAAGTAAGCAGAATCAGGACTCAGGCTCAGTGAGTCTGACCTCACAGCTGGAGCACTCAACAATGACCGGACACCAACTTTTCTTACTGGATAAATATTGAATTAATATATAACCAACAAAAGACATGGCAAAAGGAAGGTAATTAAAGTTAAGAGCAATGCCATATCAGCTGTTTTAAGGTTATTTGATCTCAAGTTAGTATACATTTGAAGTGATTTGTGTAAGAAAAACTCTCTAAAGTGTGACAGAGAAGAGTGAGCACCAAGTGGGAAGTAAAGGAATGTGGACGTATTAATGAAACTCTTAAACTGTAGAATTAGAGCCACATACCAAATCCATACTTACCATTATGTGATCTTGGATACACTTGCTTTATATTTAAGCTTTGCTTCCTTCCTTATAAATACTGATAATTAAAATACCCTGTGGTCATTGAGTGAGGTGATGTAGGCAAAGGTGATGTAGGCTTAGCCCAACATTGCCACGTAGTAAGCAGCCAATGGTAGGTAGTGTTATCATAGTCCAAAATAAAAACATGTTGTAAATACTAATGGCCATAGCGGTAGTTTGCAACTCAAAATATTAAGAAAAAGTGTTACAAAGATTAAACTTAAAACTGTAGTTAACATGGTGAAGCAAAAATATCTATATCTGGGTAATTTTTGTCTTTCCACACAATGTCAATACAAAACGACAATACAAAAATGACAATACAAAAAGAGGAGACCTATCAGAAACCAATTAACTAGGCTCTGGAAATTTGAGCCACTGATCATCTTTCTAAGCTGTAGTTTATTCATACGTTAAATAAGATGAATACTCACTGTTACCTGGGAATGTGAAAATAAAATAGGACTGAGACTGTAAAGGCTAAAGTCTTTTGTGAACTGTAATACATATATATTACATATACAGACACATATAGGATATACATACATATGTCCACACAAATGTGAAGAATTGTTATTACAGGAAAATATATGCTGCAATAAGAGAGTTTTTAAGACTATAAAAGAATTATCTGTTTTCAATGCTCAAGTTTGAATTTCCAATCTTGTTTACTTTTGACTCAAAATGGCATTTATTTATTTGAAAAATGACATCCTTTAAAGATAAAAACATGTATGTTTACTGTGTTTCCAAAATATCAGTACTTATTATGCAGAGATCATATTTTGTTACTCTAGGATTCTATGTGGGAATGGTGACCTTGTGTGGGGCATTAAGTATGAGAAGTTTTTATTTGTAATTATGACAGTCTCACAGTGTGATTTTACCATATGATTTCATCTTTCTAAGCTTCCTGTGAGATTTTGAATGATGAGGCTTATAAAACTTACTCTTACATTCTAAGTATGTTTCAGTAAAATAGTTTACCTGATAGTACATTGAACCCTTCAAAATGTTGGTCCTATTTGAGAGTATTAGGCAGGTTTGACTATTTCCTGTGCATTTGAGAAAAGTACATTGACCAAATCAGATGGGGAAAGCTATTTATTTCAACCTAATTTATATTCACTCAGCTCTTATAATATATCTGTCAGTAAGACTCTACCACCCTGTTACTATTTTTATTATTTGTGATTTCTACCCAATACCAGTTTCCACATCCAACTCTTTTCACTGTAATTATATTATTGGAACACTTGAAGCAAGGGAGGAGGGGTTGTGGTTGGAATCTGGACAGTCCACATTAGTGGCTTATTCATTATGCATGTAGCATCATTCGGGAGATGGGATCCCCGTGGGAACATGGACCGAGTCATGGTAGATGGGTGTCCGAGTTTATAGGATGAGGGCAATGGTGTGCTGCTATATCTTTAACCATGGACTCTGGAGGGGAGGGCAGATTTGAGTGTTTGCCAATTTCTGCCGTGTAAATGCTCCCTCCCTTTGACTGATTTCAAGCTACCCACAGAATGTAATTGAACAGGAAGTTGGGAGTCTATGAACCTAATTGACTTTCTTGAATCAGTATAGTCCAGGCCCCAAAACAACATGGGATCTGGGGCATGATGCTTAGAAGAAAAAAATCCCTGTTCTTCTCCTGCCCAAAAAAGAACCACTGGCAAGATTTGCTTTTTAGAAAGAAATGATGAAAACCAAAACCACATTTGTTATCTTTCTATCCCCAAACTAGAGAGTTTTTGAAAACAATAATTTACATTTTTATTTTCACAGTCTCATCATCTTATTTAAGAAAATCACAGTTATTTAAAGCCCCCTCTCCCTCTTACAGGAAATGTCCTCCTTGATATTCTGGCAATAATGAACTTTTTGTTTTTTGTTTTTTGTTTTTTGGTTTTTTTTTTGAGTTTTGGGGGGGGTTGGTGTTTTGTTTTATTTTCAACTAGGAATTTCTTTTTTTCTTTTCTACTTTTCACTTTTTTTTTTTTTTAAGCAAAGGTATAATTGTGGCAATTGCTGTAACATTTACTTCTTTTTCTGGATGAGTATAATTATTTTGCTGTATATAATATGTTTCTTTGACTTTTTAAGAATGAAGGGAGTCAAGCAGTTGAAAATTGTGGCTGAAGTAATTTTTTTTCTAAATATAAGATTGTGATTCTTGTGTAGTATGTTTCTTGCACACCCAATGAGTTTAGTCGTTGTAACATTGTGATGCACATGTTCAGAGAACATCCTGGCCACACCAGTGAGTCTTGCCAGTGAAAAGGAGACACCAATCTCTGAATGGTCATTCCAGTCTAGGAGGAAAGATCAAAAGATTAATGCCATATAATGCCAAAAACAATACATGAAAGACATAGTTGGTAAACTGGACTTTATGAAAATCAAAAACTTCTGCTCTGTGAAAGACAATATTGAGACCATTAGAATAAACCATAGACCAGAAGAAAATATTCCCAAAAGACACATCTGATAAAGGACTGCTTTCTGAAATATACAAAGAACTCTTAAAAGTCAACAATAAGAAAACAAGCAACCCAATTAAAAAATGGACCAAAGATTTTAACAGTCACCTCACCAAAGAACGTATACAGATGGCAAAAGTACACATGAAGAGATGCTTCATATCACATGTCATCAGGGCAAGGTAAGTTAAAACAAAAATGAGATACCACTCAGCATAATCTCTTCCAGTATGCTGAGTGAAATAAGTCAAGCAGAGAGTCAATTATCATATGGATTCATTTACTTGTGGAGCATAAGGAATAACACCAAGGGCATTGGGAGATAGGAGAAGTGAGTTGGGGGAAATCAGAGAGAAAGATGAAGCATGAGAGACTGTGGACTCTGAGAAACAAACTGAAGGGTTTGGAGGGGAGGAGGATGGGGGGTTGGATGAGTCTGGTGATGGGTATTAAGGAGGGCATGTATTGCTTGGAGCACTGGGTGTGGTGCATAAACAATGAATTTGGAACACTGAAAAAAATTAAATTTAATTTAAAAAAAATTAAGATTCCACATAGAAAAAAAAAATGAGACACCACTATATACCTGTTAAAATGGTCAAAACCTGGGGAACCTGGGTGGCTCTGTTGGTTAAGCGTCTGTGTTTGGCTCAGGTCATGATCCCAGAATCCTGGGATCAAGCCCTGCATTGGGCTCCCTGCTTAGTGGGGAGCCTGCTTCTCCCTCTCCTGCTGCTGCGCCCCCTGCTTGTGTGCTCTTTCTCTGTGTGTGTGTCAAATAAATAAATAAAATCTATAAAATAAATAAATAAATAAATAAATAAATAAAAATAAATTGGTCAAAACTCAGCATGCTGACAGCACCAAATGCAAATGAAGATGTGGAGAAACAGGAATGCTCACACATTGTTGGTGGGAATACAAAATGGTGTAGCTACTTTGGAGGACAGTTTGGAGGTTTCTTACAAAACTAAACATGCTTTTATCATGTGAACCAGAAACTGCATTTCTTGGTATTTGTCCAAAGGAATTGAAAATTGATGTCCATATAAAAACCTGCACACTGATGTTCACAGTATAAATAATTAAAAATGTTTCTAGGGGCACCTGGGGGGGCTCAGTCTGTCTTGGGATCAGGCTCCCCACTGGGCTTTGTACTCAGGGAAGAGTCTGCTTGAGATTCTCTCTCTTTTGCCTTCCCCATCGTGCTCTATCTCTGTCTCAAATAAATAAATAAATCTAAAAAAAAAAGTTTCTAGAATAAATATTTATTCATAGCTGCCAAAAGTTGGAGGTAATCAAGGTGTCCTTTAGTAGGTAAAAGGATAAATAAACTGGTGCAGGCAGATAATGGAATATTGTTCAGCACTGAAAAGAAATGAGCTGTCAAGCCATGAATAGACATATTACAAAGTGAAAGAAGTCAATCTAAGAAGGCTCCGTACTGAATGAGTTCAGCTATGCAACAGTCTGGAAAAGACAGAGCTGTAGGGGACAATGACAAAATCAATGGTTGCCAGGGGTGGAAGGAAGGGTTAAATAGGCAGAAGATAGAGGATTTTTAGGGGGCAGTAAAAATACCGTGTATGATATTTTAATGATGAATACATGTCATGATACATTTGTCCAAACCCATAGAATGTACAACATGAATGAACCCTAAAATAAACTATGGATTTTAGGTGATAATGATGTGTCAATGTAGGTTTGTCCTTGGTACATAAATGTACCATTTTGGTGAATGATGTCGATAATGTGGGAGGTTATGTATAAATGGGGTTAAGAAGTATACAGGAAATCTCTGTTCTTACCCATTAATCTTGTCGTAAACCTAAAGTTACTCTAAAAATAAGGGTTTTTTTTAAGGAGAGAGGGGAAATAATGTCACAGAAGATTGTAGAACAATGCATTCTCTTTATAATATCATTTTTATCTACTAAGGTTGCCACTGATAAACCCAGTGGAATCATATAATAATAGCATCTTTAGAGACCTAATTGATAAAAACAACATTCTCCTGCAATGATAATTGGAGGAGCAATGATAAATTGCTTTCCCACTTAGTGGCAGAGTTGTGGGTGTCCTGACTCACAGTCCAGGGCTATTTTCCTATGGCACAGACTCCCACCTCAGACACAGATGTGGATTCCCTCTATGAAAGTTGTGCCAGCCAAGCCCTAATGAGGCCTATTCAAGAAGCTGCCACCTGGATCTCAAAAATATAGTAAGTTAGCAGGCTAATCATTTATCTCTTGCTCGAAACAAGGAATGATTTAGAAGTGCCTGATACCTCAGCGAGGTGCACTGTGGTTCCTCTTGTTGGCCTGTGAGTTTCTTACGAGCTCCAGGTGCTGTATTTCAGATTGCTTGGTACTCACCAAGCTGCGGGGATACAGTGGGCATTGGGGAGGATTTGGAATTCTTCTCAGGACAGCATTTTGTGTGTGGGAGAACAGCGCCATGCTCACCACTAGAGAAAAGAGATGGTTTTGATTGAGGTAAGAGAAAATAGCTTTACTTTCCACCCTGATACCTGTAACACTTGAAGACACAAAAAATGAATTAAATAACTAGCATGGGTTAAAATAAATAAATAATGCCTCTTTGAAGTACTCGAGAATGATTTCCGTGGTTCTCGGAGGAGGCACGATGCATTGTCCTTATGAAGAACCAAGTCAAAAATGTTACGTAGAAAAACACTGCAGAAGAGCAAGGGATAACCTTATATTAAGTATGGAAGATTCTTATGTTTCTCCCTCAACCAATCAGGATTTTTCCTGTCCCCAGAGTCTCTCAGAAAAGAGACCCAGTCTCTCACTACACGATCAGTCAATTAATCATTCAACGTGTATTTATTTATTTTAAATAAGTATTTCAAATCTTCCACCGTTTATGAGATTGTCAAATACAATTTTTACAGACGGAGAAAGTTTTGCTGCAGAATTCTCTCTTTGACAAGAAGCACCTAAAAGAATAAAACAGCTCACTTTCTGCATTAAAGCAATTACGTAACAATACTTGAGGTGACACACACATGCATAAAGAATTAGAAGGGAGGTACCCTCTTAGTTAAGAGAAAAGAAAGTGACAATAAAATCAAAGCCTCATCTCATCGCCTGAGTCACAATGGGCCACACCTGCAGAAATGACAGGATTTTGACACCTCAAAGAACAGCAAGTGATTTTTTGCTGACAGCAATCTAGAATTCTTCTTTAAGAGAGCCTGGCAAGATTGCAGGAAAGAATAAAAAAGTCACAGGATTTGGAAACCCCAAGGTCAAAAGCCAGCAGAATTTTGATTAAAGAAATCATTAAATGTCACTTGAACTTTGGTTGATGAAAATGAAATAAACTGAGGGCATTCGCGACATAGCTGTCCTCTCAGGAGTCAGAGCGGAGGGCCGTGGCATGCAGTGCTCACGGTTACGGAGACCCTCTTGTCCAGACCTCTCTTCCCCACACTCACTGTGCTAACGTTGTGAAAAATATGTTAACAAAGCTTTCATTTCTTTCACATGGAGCTTCATTTTGTACCATCCAACAGAAAGAACACATTTTGGGCAAACAAAAGCCTATAAGAGTTTAAATTTAAAAATACAGTGTTTTCCCGCATAATAATTTTCTGTGAAACCAGAGCATTTGCTAATCTCCTCTCATATCCCAGACCAATCTGTCAGAAATTCCTGCTGTTTCTTCCTACAGAATACATCCCAAATCCAACCACTTCTGACAGCCCTCACTGTTACAATGCTTGTTGGAACCACCAGAATTCCTTGTCTGCATAATCACCTCCTAACGGGTCTCTCTGCTTTTCCCCTTGGTCTTCCTAAAGTGCCTCCTTGACACAGCAGACAGGCTGATCCTGTGAGCCTTTTAAAATCTAGAGTGCATTTTTAAAAACTCAGTAATTACATCACGAGACTCCTGTACTTAAATACTGCATTCCAGTCCGAGAGAAAGCTGACGTCCTCCCAGTGACCTACAGTCTGGCTCCTCTGTACCACAGTCTTCTCGCTCACTGTGCTCCAGCCCCACGACAGACTCCTCCCTCTTCTGGCCTTTGCACTGGTCATACCCTCTTGTTTGCAATGACTTCCCCCAGCTAAATCTCTGCATCAAGGGTCAAACGTCACTTGCTCAACGAGAACTACCCCCCCCACTCCAAATCTCTGCTACCCTGCTCTATTTTTGTTTATTTCTTATAGCACTTGTACTCTATACTATATACTTTTACTACGACACTAAATGACTTGGTTTTTAGTTATTGTTAACTGTAGACCTTTTGTTATAATATAAGCTCCTGGAAGAATGGGGTCTTTGAATGGATCACTATAGTATTATATTCCGGGCCCCTAGAACAACCTGGCACACAACACACTCATTTGTTGAATGAGTGAATTCTAGACAATGACATAAAATCTCAAACTACTTGCAGTTCTGAGTCAAAATTTACTTTCAAAAGGACTATGCTTGCTTGGAAGACCAAAGAAAGTAGGGTCACATCATAATGACATATTAAATAAATAGTTTGCACATATAGACCAGTGATTGTAAACCATGTCAACGATATTTTGAATTGATCCCCCGAATTAGGATATGATGAGGAATCTGGTGTTAGAAAATAAGAAATAATTCATGAATAAGAGTTAGAATGGGTCAATCTGCTGAGAATGGTTTCTTAATTCATTTGAATAAAATGAGTATGATAACATTTGAACAGTAGTTACATTTTGCCCAAAACTGTTCTATGCATTTCATGGTGCTCCTGTTCCTGGGAATGCTGTTTGCTTATGGCAAGGCTCTCTCTGCCAGGCTCATCATATACTTTCTCTAATCTTAAAAAACCAGAAGACGCCCATTCAACAGACAAGAAAATTGGGGTTCAGGGAGTACTTAAAGTCTTGTCCAAGCTAATTCAGTTCATTTAAGACTACTCACGTGGCACCTTTCATGTCAGTGCCAAAGTCCTGCTGATGATTCCATCTTCCATGTTAGGAGCTCAGCATACTGGAACAACAGTTCCTTCGATGCTTCTGTGACAATTGCCTTATGTTTGCCTTTCCCACTCCTTGAAGAGATGTCTTCGATTCATATTTGTTTCACTCCTGTCTAAAGCAGTTTGGGCATACTGATTTAACACAACTAAAATCATCGTACAGATATTTTGGTAACAGCTTCTCTCATTTTGATGTTCCATGATATGATTATTTCCTTTACATTTAGTAATTTCACACTAGAAAGGAAGAATGATGAGTCCTAAGATTATGGCAAACCTAGTTAGATAAGCTATGTCAAATTCAGAGACATTTAAAAATTATTTGCTGGAACCTATTCTAATTAATTGCCAACATCATCTAGACACAGGCATTCTTTCAGTGTTTGTGGAATTTTTTTTCCCAAATATACAAAGCTCGTATCTAAGATAGTTGTATTAATACATCCCAAAACGCTCTGGCTTTACGATGATAAAAATAGTGAGTGTGTTCTTTTCATTGGTTTTAACACAAATGAGCTTTAAGAAAACATTGGGCTGCAAACAGAACAGAAAGTTAATTTTCAGGTGCCTGGGTGGCTCAGTTGGTTAAGCATCTGCCTTTGGCTGGGGTCATGATCCTGCAGATCGAGTCCCCCATCGGGCTCCCTGCTCAGCGGGGAGTCTACTTCTCCATGTGACCTCTCCCCTCTCATGTTTTCTCATTCTCTCTCTCAAATAAATAAATAAATAAAATCTTTTTTAAAAAAAGTTAATTTTTGTATAACCTGGAGCAATGTTAATATGACTCTCATTCTATGAAACTTGTGACACATTAAGTGTAGAGCACCCTGAATTTTTACAAACTGAACACCTGTGTAACCGACAATCAGACAAAGAAACAGAACTATTGGGACTCAGAAGCTACCCTTGAACTCCATTCCCTTCCCTCCAGCCACTACAAAGCCACCCTGCACCCCTACTACATGGGTCATCAGCATGCTTGGTGAAATTCTTGATTCTTTATTTCTTTTTAATTATTATTATCAATTATTATGATTTTATTCTTACTAATTGTTATTATTTTTCAGCTTTATTGAGGTATGATTGACAAATAAAAAATGCATACATTTAGGTTGTAAGAAGGGATTTTCTAGGTATATATCTTGATGATTTAACATATGCATATGTTGTGAAATGATTACCACAGTCAAGTTAATGAACACATCTATCACCTAACATAGTTACCTTTTGTACATGTATGTATGGTAAGAACACTTAAGATCTCTTGCCAAATTTTAAGTATGTGATATAGTATTGTTTATTATAGTCACCATGCTATTCATTGTCCTGTGAGTAATATTTTTCCCTCCCCCTTAATTGCCAGCCCCTGGCAACCACCAGTCTACGTTCTGGTTCTATGAGCTTGACTTTTTAAAATTGCTCATAGAAGTGAGACCACGAAGTATTTGCCTCTCTGGGTCTGGTTTATTTTACTTAGCATAATGCACTCCAGGTTCATCCATGTTGTCACAAATGGATTCTTCACTTTTTAATGGCATCTCTAAACATTTGGAGATGAAATTCATCTTGGAGCAGCTATGGAGGTTGCCATGCTAAGATGGACAGTCAGAAGTTGCCGAGCTGGCATGTCATGAATCTTCTTAAAAGCAAGACAAAGCAACACACTTTTTCCTTCATTGTCTTCTTATCCTAGTAGTGAATTCAAGTTCGAGAGTTTATGTCCTCATGTTCATCTGATTTTTCTGGAGTGTTGTATGTTACTAAAAAAGAAAAGAGGGAGAACCTGAAGAACTCTCCCTTTATATTCTCAAAAATATCCAAGAAGAATTACTTTAGACATGTAAACATGGTCTTAATCTAGAGAAAGCTTTAGGAATCTTAAGTTAACAAAGAATATAATACTAGTCAGTGATCTCATTTTTTTAAATTAAATGCCTTATCAATAACAATGCTGTAGCTTCATTTTTCTACCTAATAAACTGAACTTTTTCACAATTTCTTTGGTGATGTTAGTATGAGTAATGTTAAAAATGTCCAAATGAGGTTAATATTTTGTTCAGGGAGAGACACAGTAGTACACGTGGCCATGGTTAGAGTTTTCTTAAGGGAAAATCATGCTGGGAAAGTAGTTATGTTCAATGTTGAAACTAATCTGCTTAGTGTCATGAAGAGGAATTTTGTAAGTAGAGACATCTGTTTGACCTATCACATGGAAAGTGCAAACATTCCGCCTGTGTAAATTTACAACAGATTCTATTTGCTACCAAAACTTCAGTTGCTTTGTCCTAGGTTTAATCAGGAAATACTTGTTTGTATTGTTTTATTTGTCTAAATATTAACTAAAATTTTATTTTTACTCTAGAAATTAACTAAAGCATTAATGATAAAACTTGATAGAGTAGAGAAACAAAAAGAAAAAATCATCCATAATCCTATCTTTCATAAAAAACTCTTAAAAGTGTTGCTTTATATGTTTTGTCTTTTTTCTTATGTGTATATGTACATATATTTGTTAACAAAATAGGATAGTATTGTATGTATTGTTTTGTAATATGATTTTTGTCATTTATTAATACATTTTAAACATGCTGACACATCATTATTTGTTGTCAAATGCATTTTATTTCCAAGATGTATTCAAATAAACATACAGGTGAAATTGTGTTTTTAAGTATTTCATGATTTATATACAAATATACACACATATATGTATAAAACATAAATATGTACATATAATGAGTATGTACATGTGTATGCACATCATTTGTTTATGTTTCCATTGGTATGTTTGGTATTTCCATTGATATATTATTTTCTAAGGAATCAATATATGAATGATTTAATTGTCAGACATTCATGGCTCAAACAACCTCCACTTTAAAATTTGTCTTTTAGGGTGCCTGGGTGGCTCAGTGGGTTAAGCCTCTGCTTTCGGGTCAGGTCATGATCTCAGGGTCCTGGGATCGAGCCCCGCGTTGGGCTCTCTGCTCAACGGGAAGCCTGCCTCTCCCTCTCTCTCTGCCTGCCTCTCTGCCTGCCTGTAATCTCTCTCTCTGTCAAATGAATAAATAAAATCTTAAAAAAAAAATTGTCTTTCAAGTTTGTTTGGTTTTTAAATTTACACTAAGCAATCTTTTTTTTTTTTTTTTTAACAGATTCTTTAGTGTGAGCTTTGGTATTATGTTACCCATAACACAGCCTATAACTCTTCACCGATGTTTTCCTTTCCTTTCCTCCATGCATGATTTAATTTTTTCCAATAGTCTTTAATCCTTATCTACAAAAATATAACTTCAGAAAAGCAGCAGAAATATCACTTTATTTCAAAATGACTAGCTAGTTACAAACACATTTGTGGGATAATTCATTTTTTCACCACTGATTTAGTATGAATTATTTATCATTTACTAAATTCTTAGAGGAATTTTTATCTATTTCTAAATTTCTACTCTCGTTCCATTTATTTAATGTTTTATCATTGTTACACTAGTTTTAAAAACTATTTTATCTTGCTAATGTATTTTAATTTCAAATAGGGCATATCTCTTTGCTTAATTCACAATAACAATAATAATAATGTTTCACTACATTAATAGCAAAGCAACCTTACATCCATTTATCTCATCCAAGATTTTGGCTTCTGTTGTCATGCATTTTGCCTCTAGATATGTTATAAAACAACCTTGCAGTATCTTATTGTTTTTGCTCTAAACAAGTACCTTTTAGGAGCTATATGTGTATGTGTATATATATATATACACACACACATTTAACATTTCTGCAGCTTTTCATCCCTTTGTATAGATCTCATTGGTATTAGTATTGTTTTCTTCTGCCTGAAGGACTTCCTTAATATATCTCAGAAGTCCACTAGTTAAAATTTATTAAGCTTTCTTGATGTGCTAAAAAGTCTTTATTTCACCTTCAATTATTGAAAGAGGTTTTTTTTTCCTCTGTGCATAGAATTCTAAATTGACAATTTTTTTTTCTTCACCATGTTTCAGTGCTTTAAATGCTGCTCCATTATTTTCCAGATTGCATTGTTTTCAACAGAAAATACCTTGTCATTCTCTGTTTTTCTGTACTTCTGCATCTTTTTTCCTTTGACTTCTTTTAAGGATTTTCTCCTCATCTCTGTTTTATATGATCATAATCATCTTGATTATGATCCTTGTTTTTTTTTTTCTTATTTTATTAGATCAACTAGAACTTCCATATCAAAATTAATGCATGGTTTTAGTAGAAGACATTATTTTCAACTTCTTGAGTTTAATGAGTATGCCAATGATAATGGTAATAATACTTATCATCATGGTGAAAGCAATGTTACCTCACAGCATTGCACTAATCAAACCAAACATAATATAGTAAAAAGAACAGGGTTTCAAAGTAAGAATAGCATAGACCCTTATCTTAGTTTTGATAATATGTTGGAGAGTAAATGAGAGGGAATTATTTACCCCTTAACTCTGGACTGTGTTGTGTGCCTTATTTATATGACCTGATAGAACCATAATCTTGCAAAGTGCCTTTGTGTTGAGCTTGATGTCATGGGCCACTGTCGCTATCATAGAACATGCCCCAGTAGCCCCCTCATTTAAGAAGGCTGAGAGTTACATGGAGAAGACCGGGACCCACAGACCCTCGGTGTGAGTAGGAGCTATCTCAGCCTCTGCACCTTGAAACAAAACTGCACCAGCCAACTTCAATTTGTGAGAATAAATGCTTGTTGTTTTTATATCATTGAGTTTTGGGATTGTTTGTTACACAGCTTGATAGTAGGAATAGTTAGTGAATGAAAGTAACTCTTTCTAAGACTTTGTTGTTCATTTTTCCATTCATTCACTAAAAAAATGTTTACAAAGCATCTATTTTATGGCATAATGATGATAAAGTTGATGCTTCAGCAACAAACAAGATAAAGAGAGTACCTTCTCTCATGACACTTATATTATCTGGGGTGTGAAAAGAAACAAAATAAAACCAAACAAAATAATTCCAAATGCTAAGTTTCAACAAGAAAACAAACAACAAGCTGTAATAAATCAGAGCTTGTAATGGTTTTTGAATAAGGTAGGTAGGAAAGTATTCTGTGGGCTTTAGAGGATGAGAAGGAGTTGGCTATATGTTTTTGTATATTAATTTAGACTTAATCTAAGTGTAATGAAAAGTCACGGGAAGATTTTAATTAAGAAAATGACATGATATACCTTTCATTTTGAGAAATTTCGCTTTGCTCTAAAGAATAGATTAAAGAAGGGCAAGAATGATTAAATAGGACTCTGGTACTCTAGGAAAACTGCAGGAGCCCTACATGAGAATTTCCTTGATCTCACCTTTTTAGGAAAAGTAAATTCCCAAAAATCTTCCTGCGTTTGTGTTATGAAATAGAATGAGAGATGTCAAGAGGAGAAATGTGGCCCAACACACATTCACCATCCACATTCACCATCCTGCCAAGGGATCAGTAGTCAGTTAGGGGATGGTAGCCCAGGTGCTGATAAGAAGCAGAACCAAGAACAGCTTATATGGATGTTAGAAGGTGCAGAGTGATACCAGGTAGATAACTCAGGGAAGAAGCTAAGTCATCTTTCCTTCCCCTGCCACTCAAAAAATTATTTCACCACCATATGTGAGCTAGGAAAAAGTGACTCTCTATGGGAGGTATCTGTTGCTTGAGCTTATAGGCAAAATGTGGAAGGAGAAGTGGAAACGGGTTATCCATTGTCTACCAGCTCAGTCTCCTTCAACATCTCCATTCTGCTGAAGCATCTGAGCAGACCCCGAGGGTGCCACAGAGGGTGATTTAAATAAAATTGTCCTAAGGAATTACTCCTTCGTAGCTAGGCACATTTAATATCTTCATTGACTTGGTATCTGCACTCGCCAGTCTGCTTCTCAGTGAATTCTCACTTTTCCTCTGTGCCTGTGTCCAGCCATGCAGGACAGCCTCCAGGTACGACAGTGCCCAAGTGTATCTGTTTGTGTATCTGTCTCACTGTCTCCAAAACATTGCTCTCCTTGGATCTGCCTGACAATCTTGGATTAGACTGAGTGTATGTGTGGCACAAATGCTTCTATATGTAGATGTCAACAGACTGGTGTTATTGTGAACTAACTGGGATCGAGGAGTCAATCTGGGTCTACCCTTTGTCTTTACATCCTGTTGACTAGCACGCGAGAGTTGATGTATAATCATAATACATCATATAGGGGAATATTAGTTAGCTATTGTTTTGTAATTAGCTAGCCCAAAATATACTGCCTTAAAACCATAGCTATAATTGTCTATGCTGACGGGGCAGTTTTGCTGATCTGGGCTGGGTTTGGCTCATCTCAGAGGCTTTGCTTTTGTGTCTGTCTGTGGTCAGATGCTGGTCCAAGACAGCCTGAGCTGAAATGACTCATCCTTATTTGTAGGCTCTCATCTACCAGCAGGATACCTTGGGCATGCTTGAAAGGTAGCAGAAGTCTTCTAAAAGACAGAAAAAGTATGCAGGAGGTCTCTTGAGCTCAAGGCTCTGAACTGGCACAGTGCCACTTCTACCATATTCTGTTTGCCAAAACTTTTCACAAAGCCAGTCCTGATTCATGGGGAAGGAAAATAGATGCCACTTCCTAGAGAGGAAAGAATAGCAAAGCCACATAGCAAAGGCCATGGTTATAAGGAAGAGGGAAGAATTGTGGACATTTCTACAATTAATTTGTAATGGCGAGTGCTTCATAAATAAAAACTGATTGTATTTGACGATTATATTGATTTACTATAGAACTACTTGAGGAAGACCTAAGATTGTCCTGAGGATGTGGATGAGATCCAAATAGAATCCACAATCTTTAAGAAATATATAATTTAAATGTAAAAGGAAACAAAAAAGTTTATTGAAGAATATTATCCTGGCAGTGTTGTCTGACTTCACAATGGGATTGGACATTTCTATGATATAAATATGCAACAAACTTAAAGAAATGAAAGTACTCAAAAGAGAAATACTGGGGGCACCTGGGTGGCTCAGTGGGTTAAGCCTCTGCTTTCGGCTCAGGTCATGATCTCAGGGTCCTGGGATCAAGCCCCGCATCTGGCTCTCTGCTCAGCAGGGAGCCTGCTTCCCCCTCTCTCTCTGCCTGCCTCTCTGCCTACTTGTGATCTCTGTCTGTCAAATAAATAAATAAATAAAATCTTAAAAAAAAAAAAGAAAAGAATCACAGTTTCAGAATCAGAATGACTATGGTCATCATCTAGCTCTACTCTAGTGATTCCAAAGGAAAAGCTGGAGAAATTACCAGCACCATCTATTTAGAAAAAAAAAAAAAAAAAAGAGGAATACTGACCGAAAAGGATTAGAAATCAATTCCCTAAGAAAATTTGAGAATTTTTTTTTTTTTACTTAAGTGATATTAGTTTTAATTAGAGAAAGAAAGATACAAACATAATATTCAAAGGTGATATTTCCTACAGGAGCCTTGTGTAGGGGCAAACAAATCAATATAAATAAATACAAAAAACATACAAAACATACGCACATGGAGAAATGCATATACCGTATCATCTTATAAATACAATAGAAAATAATACATATTAAGGAAAACATATTGAGAAAAGGGACTGGATGAAAATGAGCAACTCTCCACAGAGTGTCTATTCCCTTGTAATTTCCTATAAAATCATTTGCACTATCCTGCAGTGTTCTATTTATTTATAATTGTCTTTGGAACAGTAGTGGAAGTTTGCCAAACTGAGAGCTAAATATAATTAAAGAGAGCTAGTTCTCTCCTGTTATCCGAATCTTCTGTAGAAACCTATTGGTTATTGCATAATAACTGTTAACATTCTTTCTTTCTTTTCTTTTTAAGATTTAATTTATTTATTTGACAGATAGAGATCACAAGTAGGCAGAAAGGCAGGCAGAGAGAGAGGGGGAAGCAGGCTCCCTGCTGAGCAGAGAGCCCTATGTGGGGCTCGATCCCAAGACCCTGGGATCATGACCCAAGCCAAAAACAGAGGCTTTAACCCACTGAGCCACCCAGGCACCCCTACTGATAACATTCTTAATCCTATGAAGGGTATCAAATCATCAAGAGATACCAGACAACAATTTTGATGACTTATATTCATGCTTGATCAAAATGACATTTCCTGCAGGTGATTTTTTTCTGTGACTTGAAACCATGGTCCAGCTGCCCAAAACCATCAAAGCAAAGTGCAAATGTTGGACCCTTGTTCAAAAAGCAGAAAGAAAGCTTTTCTTTTCTTCTCCGGTCCATAGGTCTTTCTCCACCTGTTCTGGTATTTTTGATGTGTTATATAATGTCAAGCTTATCTGGGCACAGGGATACTCACATGGTAAGTGCAGGCTATTACAGATTCCTGGGGCCCTCGCACACCTGACTTTTACTGGGCTTAGGCTTAGTCCCCTACGGAGAGTGGGAAGTAATAGCAGTTGTTGGAGAGCAGGTTGTCAAAAACCCTTCCAGGGTGTCAGGGAGGAGGCAATGGAATAGGGGTGAGAGAGTCAGTAGGGGCTAGCACTGTGCATGCACTGAGGTTTTAAGCCTCTGGTGAATGATTCACTCCCATCAGCTGTCACAAACACAAATTCAAAAATAAAATTATTAAGAATTTCAAGAACATGGCAGTAGAGCATTAAAACCAAAGAGAAACCTCACTTCTGAGCGTGGGGCCTTGGTGGTAGAGCTCCAATCACACACCCTGTGAAGCTGGCCCCAATGTTGCGACTATCCCACTGCAGAGGCAAACTTGGAGTTTCTGTCGCTGCTCAAGCTCTGGACATTCGTGTCTCAGCTCTGTAGCTTGACAATGCCCTCTAACCTTTGCTATAGCTTAGAAACCTTTGGCTATAGTTTAGAAATGAGGATAATCCCGACCTCTCTAGGCTGGTATTCTCTAACTGTGGGTCGGTCTCTGAGTTTTTTGTCTGTAGTTGGAGGAGACGGGAGCTCTGTGTCCTGAATTCCCAGGCATCGTGCCCTTGTTCTCAGCTGTTTTTCCATCACTGACCAAAATAAAATTCAGAGGCCAGCTGGCTCCAATGTCATGCTTTCTCCTTCAGAGTAACTGTACCTTAAATTTCCATGCTCACTGGGATACCTCTCCTCTCTACAGCTGCACTGAGTGAATTGCATGGAACAAATAATACCCTACTTGTCAACCAAGCTATTTCCAACAGAGACCAACTTCCCATTTTTCATTGAAAGCTTCCCATCATCAAGGCCACCTATGTGTCTTATTCCCTTTCTCTAGGATAAGGCTTGAAAACTCTCTAAAATAGTCACATCCTGGAACATCTGAGAGAGCCCTGGAAACTTAGTTCAGGCCGGGCTGGCTGGGTAGGCTGTTTTATTTGAATGTATCTATTCTGCGATTTCCCATGAGATCAGCCATGCGTAGCTCGGTCTACCTATGATAGCAGAGTTTCAGGGGACAGAGGACAGATAACATCCTGAGAATTCTTCTGTCTCATAAACACTGAGACTATCCAGCTCTGGAGGGGCCAACTGTAGGGAGTTGTGTGTAGATGCAGGAACTGAGATCAGTCAAAGTCATGTAGTCCTAGAGACACAGATTATAGAAGTCCTGTCTGCAGCAGGAGCTTAGTAGAAATTTATCTTTGTTGAGAGGGTCTTCACCTTCAAGGTATTTGGACATGTCCAACCCTCCATCATAGCCAGCCTCTCTTCCTCTTTAAAACATTGAATCATCTCACAGAGATTTTTGGTAATGGCATTCCAAGTTTTATGCCTTTAAGTTTTGAAGTTTAGTATCATTTTTGATCTTCGCATTTAGGTAGAAAGAGCTGAGTAATGTAAGGGATTGCTACAACTTCTCTTCAGGAAACTGTGTCTTCTTTTTTCACATAATAAGAACATTACTTCATCATTTTATTATTCATGACATTCACCGATAAAGGCTACATTTTATTTGCTACATAACATTGTCTCCAATTCATATTGACAATATACACTCTTTATCAAAAAGATGTTTACCTGTTGCAGATTATCAAGCCACCTCATAGTAAAATGCAATGCAACATTTTTATCCTGGGCTTGGAGAACACTTTCTAGAGCTTTCTATTTATGTCTATTACTCACTGTCCAAAGACCATGGGCCCCTGGTTCAGAAGCATAGGTTTATGATGATTTTCAACTCCCTTCTAGACATAAAATCTTACATGACCTTGACTGAGGCCATATTACCATTTGAGGTTCTTCAAGGTGACAATAATTCATACACTTCAGGTAAACAATTTTTATGCAAAATTCTACTTCCCATAATTTTCTAGGGAGTCCACATGCCTTTTGTTTCCAAGTAACACTGCTTACTCAGTGTTTGGGAAGATGCACAAGCTCTGATCTTCCATCAGGACACTACCCTGACCCTCTGGGGATCACTGGGGATACTCCCAGCATTGACAGAAGAGAGAAAGATTTCTTTTGTTAATTTGCTTGGAAGAGAAATTATTGCATGGGTGAAATCCAATTACAAGTTCTTTTTCAGCAGGATATAAACAGATATACTTCTTCCAAAACTATAGACATACTACTATAAAAAGGGTAAGAAACTGGATCTAAAGATAGGGACATTAGGCAGGATAGTGTTGGATGTCACTCATCTTTCCTGAAGAGCTATATGCTTTTTATCTTTCAGGAATGTTTTCAACCAACCTTACAGACTTGTCTTCAGAAAAGTAATCATGATTACATGAGTTTGTAGGGCTGCCATAACAGAGAACCACAAACTGGGTGGCTTAAACAACAGAAATGCATAGTCCTGGATGTTTGGTTCCTTCCAGAGGCTGTGAGAGAGACTCTGTTCTTTGCCTCTCTCTTGCTTCTGGTGGTTTGTTGGCAATCTTTGACTTTTCTTTGCTTCTGTTGCATCATCTTGGTCTCTGCTTTCGTCTTTACATGATATTCTGTCCATGTATATGTATGTGTTCCAATTTTCCCCTTCTATATGGACCACATTCATACTGGATTGGGACCCACCCTACTTTATATAAACTCACTAAACTAATGACATCTGCAACAACTCTATTTCTAAAGAAGATCATATGCTTAGGTACTAGGGATAAGGACTTCAGCATATGAATTTGTGAGAGACACAACTCTACCCCAATTATCTGTTTGACTCATCTGCACCCAGGAGAAGATAAATCACTAAAATAGTATTGTCAGTGGTCATCAATCCCATTTAGTAGGTTTTTCTGAGTTTGCTTATGAATCTAGTGTAAATAATTCTCAGGGGACATTAAAATCCTTTGTTCTGTAAACCCAGGAAACCACAAACTGCTTTACCTACAGAGTCACAGTGGTATCCAGCAAGAGTTGGTGGATGCACTTTTGGGACCAATCCAAGGGGCACAGTTGCCCCAAACAGTCTTTGTTTCTCTTGTGTTGAATACTGTAAATGTCTTTACCTCAACATCCAGGGAATTCAATGGTTTGAATTTAGAAGGTTTATATCTTAAGTCTTGAAAATAGAACTATTCAATTAGATTTATTTATTTATTTATTTATTTATTTATTTTAATGTAAGCTCTACAACTATGTGGTGCTTGAACTCTTGACTCAGATATCAAGAATCACATGCTCATCAACTGTCAGTGGAGCATGTGACTTTTGATCTCTGAGTTGTAAGTTCGAGCCCTATATTTGATGCAGAGATTACTTTAAAAAAAATTGAAAATCTTAAAAAAAAAAGAACTCTTCAGTTAGAAGTGGAATACATGATGTTCTCCTGATTATTCAAGATTTCATAAACTTTATATTTTCATTTACATAAAGTGGTAATAATTTCTATGCATAATACTGTCCTATAATACTGTGTAAATGAAATACAAAATAAATCTTTCTCCAATATGTATTTTTTTTCAAAGATTTTACTTACTTATTTATCAGAGAGAGAGAGAGCACAAGCAGGGGGGAGCAGCAGGCAGAAGGAGAAGCAAGCAGAGGGAGAAGCAGGCTCCCACTGAACAAGGAGCTAGATGTGGGACTCTATCCCAGGATCCTGGGATCATGACCTGAGTCTAAGGCAGACTCTTCACCAACTGAGCCAATGAGGCGTCCTTCCAACATATATTCTTTTATAATCAAAATCAAACTGAAAATTGACCTTTTAGGGCATTGGAACAAAAGAAATCATTTGGCAAAATGAAATGTAGAAAGTTTGCTTTTAAGTTTAAATACACTCCTAAAAAACGATATAAAGAATAAAATACTCTAATCGCAGACATTGCAACAGCAAAAAGAGGCAGAAAGAGCAAAAGTAAAGAATAACTCACAACTTTGGGGTGTCTGGGTGGCTCATTTGGTTAAGCACTGACTCTTGATTTCAGCTCAGGTCATGATCTCAGGGTCTTGAGATCAAGCCCTGCATTGTGCTCCTCACTCAGCAGGAGTCTGTTTGAGATTCCCTCTCCCTCTGCTCCTCCCCCTGCACTCCCATGCCCCATGCTCTCTCTCTCTTTTTCTCAAATAAAAAGATAAATAAATCTTTTAAAAAATAACTTGCCATTTTTAGATTTTAAGTGTTAGGAGAAATGTATTTCATAAGTAAGAATGTCATTAAGCATATCATGCCAATCAATTTCTGTTCACCTTTCTCCTGAACTGACTGTCAACTAGATTACTTAGCTCCACACTCACTTTTGAAAAGTAAGATTGATGGGTCAGTTATTGAAATATGTGGGAAGAAGGACTGGAAGAAGCAAGAGATTGATGCACTGTCAGAATTTTGGCAGTTATATACTAAGAATGATGAGTTAGGACAGGTGTGAGACAATGACTGGAAAATGCCCAGAGAAGTAGGTGTAAACCTCACCCCAAGGGAAGGGCTGTCAGGCTAAATACCAAGTCTGTGTGTAGAAAGGAAAATGCAGGTGATCTCCAGAAATCTGTTAATATTCAGCTGATCTTTCTGGGAGGCTCAGAACACATAAGTTCTACATTTTATCAGTTCTTTAACACAGAGAATGTTCTTTAAGAAAATGTAGGGGACACCACGAACAGAGTCCGGGCCTTCATATTTCAGGAAGCAGTAGACATGAGTCAAGGCCTTTAGTCCTACAGGTAGCTCACTATATAATAAAGAGTTAGACAGTTCTGGATTCTCAGAACTCAGTGAAAGGTGAAATAGAAACTAGAAAGTCTTGGGAGGCACTTACAGGAGTAAGAGATGAGGAAATCATCCATCAGTGACAGACATAAGGAGCATAAGTCCATTGATTTATAATAGCTTGTTTATAAGACCCCATTCATGATTTGTGGGGGCTGAAGTTTATAAATTTGGAGAAATTTTTCTCTTAAAAAATTACAAATACAAAACAAGGTATGAATGCAAATATTAGTTAATTAAGTTTTTTGTTCGTGTGTGTGTATTTGTAAATATTAATTTAGAATGACAAAGGAAAAGACAGCCAATTTCTGGGGTCCTAGAGGTTTATCTTTTTTCTGAAATATTTTAAGTCAATTTACCAAAAATGTTTTCCTATACACTCCCTGATTTCAGCCTAGCTTTTCCTTCCATCTGGAATATATTACACTTCCCAGTAACCCTTAGATCCTTACAAGGGTTCCATGTAAGGAAGGAGACCTGAAGCTTAATCTTCCTTATCTTTACTAGAAATATATCTTGTTCTGATTCAATATAATACAGATCCTGAATGCCCAGACTTGTATTTGAAAATGACAGTCAGTCAAGTTCTGGGTCCTATTAACATTGTGAAATTCTAAATCTCAGATACCAGGGGTGCCTGGGTGTCTCAGTCAGTTAAGAATTTAACTCTCGTTTTTGGCTCAGGTCATGTTGTCAGGGTCAGGAGAGAGAGTCCCATGTTGGGGTCTGTGCTCAGCACGGAGTCAGCTTGGGATTCTCTCTCTGTGTCTCTCCCTCTGCTCCTTCCCCCATGTGCATGCATGCGCCCTCTCTCTCTCTCTCTCTATCAAATAAATAAATAAATAAATAAATAAATAAAACCTTTAAAAAATAATAAAAATAAATAAATATCAGAAACCAAAAACTTATGGATCATCTGGGCTCAATTTAGTATTTTTCATATCAGTAAACTGAAACTCACAACATTAGGGAAATACTAAGGATGCCAAGCCAGACTCTTTACCTCATGCCCCTTCTAGAATATCCCACTCATGGTCCACTGCCTTTTCTCCTATCAGAACTGGAGTGTTTGCTTCAAGAAGAATATGTGATTTACTTCATTTTGATTACTTAGTTAAACAGCATTTGCTAGGGGATACCTAAATCCATATAAATCTATATTCATACATCAGGAATACATGAAAAGATTTTGCACTGCTTTCTTCCTGAACACAGTAGTTCATCTGAGCAGGACAACAAGCCTGGATGACAAACAATTCCAAGTCTGTAAGTCTAGCACAGAAACTGAACATATCCATTAGTCACTCATAGACTAAATAGTGTTGAATATATCCTTATAAAGTGCTAAAATATTACTTCTATTCATACTAATTCCCAGAAATATAAATATATTTATATATAGATATAAATTCAAAAATAGTACACAACTAATATATATACTTATAAATATTTTTGAAATAAGTATTATCCAAAAGATGTTTTATCCAAAGAATTATCCCAAAGGCCCACTGGCCCTGTTCTGTGTCTCTTTCTAGATAGCCTGGTCCAGCTCTATGCCATTATTCTATCATCTCTCTGTTGTTGTTTGATTTTCAATTAGCCTGACACTACCGAACCCCATCTTCAGGTTTAGTAACTGAATTTATTTTCAAAGCTCTTCAAGCAAAGTGCTTTTACTTCAGACTTGGTTCTGGAAGACCTGTGTCTCATCACTCTCTTCACATCTGCCTTCTATTCACTGTAACAAAGTTGTTTGGTGAGCTCATTTCCCATTTGGCTCACAAATCCTGACCTCTGAAGCTACTTCCTTACAAGCCTTGTCTCAGAAAGAAAGAATTTGACTCAAGTATCTTATTTTGTGATACCTTGTGCCTTTTGAGTATAGATGGGTGATACTACTTTCTGGACAAGGATCATGTGGTCCATAATGGGTGTCAGCAGAGCTGTCTCCTGTCCTTTTTTTTTTTTAATCTTGCCTTTTCTAGCACCTATGAATATGAACCTCTAATGGGCACCTTCTGCATATCTGAGCTTTTATTCCCAGGTCCATTATCCAGGACTTAGAAAAGAGTATCTATGTTCCAACCTTCTTACCCTGGCACAGGCTCTGTTATTTCTTAGGTCTTACTCTGAACTCCAATTCCACATTGATGCCATAAATCTACCTTGTTTCTTCATTTTAGTAGGGAGTTTGTGGTGGTCTTATCCTATTATACATCTATGAAATATTTATGTATATTCTAGTATATGTCTAAACTGTCCTCCTGTATTCATTTAACAAATACTAAGTAACTCCTAGATGTTAGACACTGTATTAGGCAGATAAAAGGATAATACAAAGCATGTTTTAGATACATGAGAATAAAGTCTAGGCTTTCTTCCTCTTTGTCAACTATCAGTATGAACTATGAACTAAGAACACACTTGAGGAAGCATAATATGTCTATATTTCTTATTTTCCATAAACATTATGTATTTTAGTTCTTTTATGTCCTGACCGGTTTAGGGTTGACAGATGACCTCTTTCATTTAAACTTTCATACTCTGGATCTCTGTAAATTAATAAAAACATGTACTGTACATCTGCTCTTGTCTCCATGTAAAGTATATGAATCACGAATCACTGTTCCATAATCTGAGTTGATTACTTCAGGTGATTTCAAGGACAGAACAGAGTTTAATCAAGTGAAACATTTTTCTAGAGGAATAATTACAAATCCTTTTATTGTTTTGAGATTGAGTTTAATAATAGCAATATAGAGAAAAATTAATAGGGGCAGACTATGTAATAACAGCAATAAGTTTTCTGAAAGGACTAAGTTGAATTTTCTCAGGAACTGTAAAGTATTCTGTGGATTTTTGACTTTTCTAGAAACAAGAGCAATAAAATTCTATACCAGAAGAATCTTAATATTCAAGCATCATGAGAACTTCTTAACTTATTTTTACAGAGAAAATATGACCTACAAGCACATCAATGCTAACTATCAAGTGGAATCATACAAAAGAAAACAGTATTCTACGTAATGATTTACAAATCACATAATATAATCTTTTCCAGGTACTAGAAAGTGTTGTCAGAATTGTGAAGCAAATTTTGGATAAACTAAATGGTTATGATCAAAACAATGTGTAGCTTGTATTTACAACACTTTGCAACCAGAAAGGATTATTTTTGTTATATATCTTTGGAGCCCTTTTGAAGTTGGTTTCAGGTACGTACTCTGTTTTCAGTTTGCTTCTTCTCCACAGGTCAAGGACAGCACTGGGCCTCAGCCATCCTGTTGGCCTGTTTGGACAGTGTGGACATCTGGAGCATGAGCTGAGCTAGTCAGAATGACTCTCTCAGGAACTGGACTAAGACACACAGAAGCTTAGCATTAGTCAGTGGTGATCCTTGGAAATAGAAATGTGAGTAGACTTGAGAATAGGGGAGATCACTTGGAGGCTGTAAACACAGAGGGATGGTCTACAGAGAACAGGTCTGCAGGATGCTAGGGACAAGGGACAGAGAGAGGAGGTGCTTTGGATCTTTATGGATTCTCTCTATCCCCTGACCTTGAGTTCTGGGAGTTTAGCCAGCCCCAACCCACAACCTACTGACTCTTAATGGTAAATCTCCCTTTATATAATGAGCATTTCTGTTTCTTGCAAATATTCTTAAGTTAGTTTTAGATAACTGAAATGGTCATAGCTTCCTAAGCTCACTGTGTATACACAAATAATTCAAAGTTAAGGTGATTGGAATATAAAATTGCTATTTAATTTCCCTTACTACCAGCATTTTTTGGAGGGATTATGAAAGTACTATTCAATAAACAGGTACTTATGTACATTTTATGGTATATGAGGGTCCTAAAAAAAATAAAAAAATGTTTTCCTGCTATGTGTGGAACTATGAACGAATCAGGAGCAATGTGTGGTTCTTCATCCTCCCAACGGCCTGTCTCCAGCACACCCTCATAAATACATTTTGCAGAGCAGCTGGTGAAGCAACTGGGACACGAGGAGATTAGTGACTATTCATGCATTTTAGCTGCTGCCAAGGTGAATCTTCCCAAATCCTGATTATGTTTATTTAAGTGAAACATCTGCCAATAAAAAGGAGACATGTTTATGGTAATGGTAGCGCTATGACTTCTGTTTTCTGAATAATGATAATACTGACACTGGCTGGATGGCCTTGTCCTTGGGGATTTTCTTTTGTTTGTATTATTATCACTAGGTAATAAACTCTTTAAAGTGAACTTCTTGAGCAACTGAGATCACCAGCCACTAGAGCAATAAAAGAGCTTTTTGTTGCCCTTCCGGTTGAGAAATGGCTGATGGGGACAAGGGAAGCACTCAGGAAGCAACAGAGTTTGTGAACATAAACAAAGCGGGATGTTTCTTTCCAGAGTTTAGACACTAACCAGTGGTGAGCCAGCTGAGAACTGTGAGAACACGGTATATTCTCACAGATACGAATGTCCCAAGTGTGAATTGTTCTATTTTTTTCCCCAATATTCTGAGAATAGTAATACATAGGAAGTTCTCTGCTATCTGGGGATAGAATTACGAAGATATGTAAGTAGACTTACATAATATTTCCTGGGTATAAATGTTTCAGTTATCCTACCCGTAACTTTATTTGGGAAAAAAAAAAAAAAAAGGACTATGATAAAAACATAAAACTTGAGACCCTTCATGTTTCCATTGAGCAAATCCTTTGGAGTGAAGCGAAGAACACTTTCTGTAGGGGTGAATAAGATGAATCAGACATGGTCCCAGGCCTCATAGAAATTCGATCTAGTAGAAGCAAAGGAAAGTCAGGCACATCTTTACCTGTTTGTAGCATGTATTCACTGAGTGGGAATCACCAGGCCAGCAGTGGAATTATAATAGCAAATGTAACAACATGTTCGCTGCTTTTATGGACTGCATTCATTTCCTAGGGTTGCCCTAACAAAGTACCACAGACTACTTGACTTAAAACAACGCACGTTCATTCTTTCATACTCTGGAGGCTAGGAACAGAAAGTCAAGGTGTGGGCAAGGCCATGCTGTCTTCGAAGCATCCACTGGGGAATCCTCTTGTCTAAGCAGGTTCTGGTGGCCCCCAGTATTCTTTGGTTTGTGGCAGCATAACTCAAATCTCTGTCTTCAGTGGCCGCCTTCCCTCTGTGTCTGTCTTCATTCTCTATAAGGATCCAGTCACGTTGAATTAGGGGCCCACTCTACCTCAGTATGATCTCATCTTAACTAATTATATCAGCAATGACCCTATTTCCAAATAAGGCTACATTCCAAGATCCTGAGGATTAAGTGTTCAAAGTATCTTTTTTGGAGACAAGATTCAACCCATGACATGGAGCCCTTAGGAAAATATGCTATTGTCAAAGTGGAACAATCATACCTCTATCGAAAATAATGAGACATAAAGATAAAAGAAGAATTGATAAAGAACGGTCGAGTGATTTGAGCCTGAGATGACCTAAGACAAGCAGGTTCATTACCCTAGTTCTCTGGTTCATCACTGGTGGTCGTCTTTATACCAGCCTTGTTCTGAACTGTGTATGCTGCTCTCACCTCCCTCACCAAACACTTCTATAAACTAAACACGCTTATAGCAATTTCTCACCTGGAATCTACTGTAACAGGGCCCGGATCCCTGAGACCTACTATCAGACATCCCAAATCAAAGAGTTCACCTGGGTGAACCACTGCCAAACTTCTGGCACCAGGAGTCCCCAACTGGCTACTTCAGTAAGGACAGAACCAAAACCTGAGTCATAACTATGCTCAGATCTGAGCTTCAAGTATTGAAATCACCTTAGTCCAGACTCACTTCTTGGTCCTCTGTCCCTGTGTGAAAGTCTTTTGAAAAATCTTCCTATGACAGTGCCCCCATGTTCCTTCCTCAGCCTTGCCCATCTGTGTGGTTCAGCCAACACTTGGCCCTGCCTTCTACTGCTGAGCCCCAATCACAGTATATTGAAGGATGGAAGGAAGGAACCATTTTGGAAGGAGTATCAGGAGATTCCATTTTATTGTTATGTAGGAAACTAGGGGTGCTCTCTAAAATACAAGAGCAACGATGAGCCTGTGCTGTGATATTACACTGAGCTCAGACGGGACTGAAGGAGGTCTGCTCCATAAAGAATAATCTGGGGCTTGAAGATGTTGCAAGAGATTCGTACTATCAAGATGAATCAGTCTAGCAGTTAGGGTTCCTTGTCAAGTTATAGAAACCAAGCATGTTGTCAACACTACCAAAGAAAACGATTTGCAGAGTATATAAACACAATTTTATCTTTCCCATTTTTAAAGGGAAATACCCTCATATGAAAGATATCATTTGCCATTTTTCAGAACAACAAGCTAGTTTATTTTGAAAATGGAGCACATTATTGATTTTCCAGCAGATGCTTTATCTAAACAACATTTTCAGGGAAATGAGTATATATAAACACTCAAATGGCCCATTCAACACAAACCCTGTCCCAGAACAGGTATTTCCAGGGGTGTTCTTCCATGAATAAATACAATGCCAACTGATAGACAAAGCTTGTGGGAAGACAAGTTGTGTGAACAGAGATTTCAATAGCACCAGAGGAGTTCAAAGTCACTGTGACATTACTAGGTAGAAAGGATAGTCTTGGCAAAACGATCTGTATGTGGTTTGATCAAGCAGCCTGTGATTATGCCCTCAGGTGTTTCCTCATCAAGCTTCTGATTCTTATTCTGAAAGATTAAAAAACATTCACCCCTTACCCTATTGCATTCTTCTAAAAATGCATAATCTTTTTTGTTTGTGAAAATAGTACAATCTCCCCAACTCTAGAAAATCTATTATTTTCATAAATAAAGGAAAGTACTTAATAGAATTAGTCCTCTTTGATTCTTATCTGTAAGGTTTTTTCTTTTTTTCATACTTTCATTTTGAAACTTTAAGTAACTGTACAAAATGACAAATAGAATCTGGTCTGTTGTTTTATGTGGATGCCTTGCAGATTAAAGAATATTTATGGCAGTTTTTTTTAAAAATAAAATGAATAAATTTTTAAAATAAAATGAATCCGCTGCAATTGCATTTCCCAGTAAATGTACTGACTCAACCACTTCCATATTCTTTTACTACTAATAAAAATACACTGACTGTGATCAGAAAACTTTTTTCCTGAAATTTGACTAAATATCGCAGTTTCCCTTACTTTTGGTTTTCAAAAAGTCTTCCAGGAAAAAATAAATTTCAAGAACTATGAGAGATAGAATGAAAAGAACAACAACAAAAACCTTGGAGAGTATACTGTTAGGAAAAATTGTTCCAGGTATGAGGAAAAGCTTGGAGGTCTGCAAGATTCAGGAAGGGGACGATAAAGAAATCCATCTAAGATACAGAGAGAGTACAAAGAAGAATCTCAGAAGTAAGGATGTTCCTAGCAGAACCTAAAAGCAGTAGCTGACATTTACTGAGGGATCACTATCTGTCAAGTAATTATTTGATTCAACTTCCCTCCAATTTTATAAAGTGAGCACTATGATTGTGCTCATTTCATAGCTATTAAATTAAGGAATAGAGTAATTTACCTCAATGACCACAATTTATAAGCCAAGCCTCTACGGCTGCCCAGGGACTGGTGTGCCACAAGGCCAGCTGGCAAAAGGAGGTCTAGAGCCACATCAGGAGAGCTGTGACACTGTTTAAAATTTTTGCAGCTTTTTGACTGTGTGGGGAATTTTACCAGTTCATACAGATATTAGCAGCTTATTTTCCTGTGGAGAAACTCAGAGGTAATACAATTGGGCACAATGGTCATTACTTTGATTTCTCTCTAAACATAAATCGTCCCTCTAAGATGATACATGACAATTAAGAAAGCTTATAAACAGGACTTCTTTTTCTTTCCATATTTTTCCCTCTCTCACCTGCACATAACGTGCAGGAAGTAGAGTTAATGGTCCTTGCTGTATAGTTCAGGGCACTTTGGCCTCATTGGTCTTTGTAAAGCCCCTCTGTTTTTCTCTTCATCCCCGCCCTCAATCCCATTCTACCTCATATATGTTCAATGACTGTCCCAGGTTCTGGGCATCTCCTGATGAGATATATGGAATTGTGTTCTGACCGAATCCATCACTGGGGAGACTGCATTCCTTCTGCTAAGTAAGGCTGGATGGAGCTCCAGAATGTCTGATCTCAGAGCGCATTCTCACCAAACCTGCGTGAGGATTCCCATTTTTTCCTGACCTCGTCAAAATGTTCTTTTACTTTCCACATTTGTCTCATTTGAAGAATCCAAAAGAGGGTGCCTGGGTGGCTCAGTCAGCTAGCTGAGCATCTGCCTTCAGCTGAGGTCCTGGTCCCAGGGTCCTGGGATCAAAGCCTGCAATAGACTCTCTGCTCAGTGGGGAGACTGCTTCCTCCTCTGCTGCTGCTCCCTCTGCTTGCGCACTCTCTCTCTCTCTGTGTCAAATAAGTAAATAGAAAATAATAAAAATAAATCTAAAAAAATGAAGAGTCCAAAAGAATCCTGTCACAATCCTGATTACTAGTATGAGCACTCATCTTTTCACACACTTGTTAGCCATTCCAGCCTCCTTTTTGGAGCTGTCTACAGAGGGAACTTACTTATTTTCCTAGGGGCTGTCCTCTTTTTCTAAGAGGGATATATCCAAACTTTGATGTCAGAAATATACTCGTCTTTATTTTCTTCTAGTGCCTGTTCATTTTATCTTATTTTATTTATGTATTTTTAAAGATTTTATTTATTTGACAGAGAGAGAGATCACAAGTAGGCAGAAAGGCAGACAGAGAGAGAGGAGAAAGCAGGATCCCTGCAGAGCAGAGAGCCTGATGTAGGGGCTCGATCCCAGAACCCTGAGATCATGACCTGAGCCAAAGGCAAAGGCTTAACCCACTGAGCCACTCAGGTGCCCCACCTGTTCATTTTAGCTGTCACATTCACGACTTTAATTCACCTGGAGATTATTTTTGTTTATATATTCCAGAATTTTATTTTTCTCCATAAAATAAAGTCTCATGAAATTATCTACTACATACTCTTTCATTGTATTGTTGATGACAATAGAGATTGATTCCACCTTTATTATGCACCAAATTTCCAAACAAACAAGACTCTGGGGTTTGTATTGCGTTTCATTGGTCTTTTAGTTCCCAGGCCAGAAACATGATACTTTATTTTATTTTATTTAAAATAAAAAGATTTTATTTCATTACAATGGAATTATAGAATGTCTTCATACCCTTTAGGGTGAGTGTCCTTTGTGCTTTTTTTTTTTTTGGCCAACTGGAATGATTCCCTGGGAATAATAGGTTTAAAAAATATTGTTATCTAGGTCTCAAACCCAAGGAATCTCATTTATTTCACTTGGTGGACAGACTAAACCACTAGGACTTAAAAAACAAAACAAACAAACAAAAAACTCTGGTTGATTCCTATTTGCAGAGAAGGCCAGTAACAACTATTTAAAGGGTTTATAATGATTAGCTTTGATGAGACCAACCCACATGCTATTATTTCTATTTTTTATATCAACTTTTTAAAAAATTAACTTGTAATGTATTATTAGCCCCAGGGATACAGGTCTGTGAATCACCAGGTTTACACTTCACAGCACTCATCATATCACATACCTTCCCCAATGCTCTTCTTACTCTTAATCTTTATTATTAATGCACTCTTGTCTTTCCATTTGATTTTTTAATTCGTTTGGTCAGCCCTTTAAAAAACTCTGGTGACATGTTTCCAAAAAATACCCTAAATTTATAACCTGATTTAAGGAGAATGGCATCTTTACAATGCTAGATTATGCCAAGCATGAACAATGTTTATGTTCATTTAGGATTTTTGTGTGTCCTTTGATAAAATTTTTAACATAGATTTTGCTATTTGCTTATTATATATTGTAACATACAACAGAGAGCTGTGCACATCCTGTGTGAATAGCTCCATGAATTATCACAAGGTGATCACATCCACGTAAACACCACCTAGATAAGAAAATAGGAAAATTTATCGGCACCCCAGGAGCTTCCCTCATTCCCACTCCCCGCCCAAATTTTCTTCTCCCCAAAGTCAACCTATTTTGATATCTAATATTCTGGTTTAGTCTTGCTAATTTTTAGATTTTATATAAATGGAATCATTTAGGATAGAGTTTTCTGTGTCTTATCACTGACCATTAAGTTGGTGAGATCCATCTGTGCTGTTTTATATAAGAATAGTTAACTGTTTGAATTTGGCTTAAATTTTTTTGCCTTTTCTTTTTTTTTTTAATAATTTTTTTTTCATTTTAATCCCAGGATAGTTAACACACAGTGTCATATTAGTTTCAGTGTACAATATAGTGATTCAACAATACGATACCTTCCTCACTGCTCATCACGATGCGTGTACTCTTCATCTCCTTCACCTATTTCACCCATCCCCTCCACTTCCCTTCTGATATGCTTTACTTTAAATGAGTAACCTTGGTTAAATTTTTTTTTCAGGGTGCCTGGGTGGCTCAGTGGGTTAAAGCCTCTGCCTTTGGCTCAGGTCATGATCCCAGGGTCCTGGGATGGAATCAAGCGGCATTGAGCTCTCTGCTCAGCAGGGAGCCTGCTTCCTCCTCTCTGCCTGCCTCTCTGCCTACTTGTGATCTCTGTCTGTCAAATAAATAAATAAAATCTTAAAAAAAATTTTTTTTAACAAGAGCATTTTTTATTTCATGTATATTTCAGAATACATTGTTCTAAAAGATATCTGTAAAACATTTCATCCAAGAAAAACAGAATACACATTTTCTCCAAGTACACACAGAAAAATCCCCTGGTTAAGTCACATAAAAAGAGACATGACAAATATTACAAATTGAAGAACGCTGAAATCAGACCAAGTATATTTTCCAACCACAGTGCTACAAAACTGAAGATCAACAATAAAACAAAGCTGGAAAATCTACAATGTAAATATTAAGTACGTAATATGTAAAAATTAAACAACACATCCCTGCACAAGCAATGGGCCAGTTAAAAAACTAAATAGCAAATCAAAGTATGTCTCATAACAAAAGAAAAATAAAACACAATATCAAAAAAACCTATCAGATGCAGCAAAAGCAGAAGTTATAGTGAAATTTATGCTATAAATCTTGTATAAGAAAAAAAGTTCAAGTAAACAACTTGACCTTATACCATAAGGAATTAGAAAAAGAAGAAACTTAACTGAAATTTACTAGGAGAGGGAAATAACAAAGAGAAATCAGAAATAAAATAGAGATCTGAATAAACAGATAGCATTAAAAGTAATGACCAGTTTTTCCAAAATAAATAAATAAATAAACAAAATTTGTAATGCTTTAACTACATTTACTAATAAAAAGAGAGAGAGAGAAGACCCAAACACCAAAATGAGAAATGGAAGAGAAAACAATACAATAGATAACCACAGAAATACGTAGAGTGGGAACAGATATATAAACCATTATATACTAAGAAGTCAGATAATTTAGAAGAAAAAACCCAGGTAATTCCCCAAATCGCATAAGTTACCAAGATTGAATCATGAATTCCGAATTCAAGAAATGAGAAATCTTCTTAGACCAATAACAAGAATGAAAGTTGAATTAAGAATCGAAACAATTTTGTCTGAATTTATTTATCCCCTTGGAAGTTTGGGTTATTTCCGGTGGAAAAAAAAATCTACCATGCATACCTTTTAGCAGATATGTACTGAGGAGTGAAATTGCTGGGATATAAGTATTCATATGTTTAGCTTTAGTCAATAGTTCCATGGGAATTTCCAAAGTATTTATAACAATTTGCTTTATACCACTGGCAAAGAATTCCATTGGGTCCATCTTGTCATCAACTGATGGTACGGCCTGTGTTTGTGCTGACCATAGTGCGTCACAATGAGAGGAACATGGTGTTGTTTTGCTCCTTTAATTGGACATGTTAACTTTGGTGAATTGATTAATGCGGTATCTGTCCAAACCCATGATTTTTTTTTTAAGATTTTTATTTTTTATTTATTTGACAGAGAGAGAGATCACAAGCAGGAGAAGAAGCAGGCAGAGGGAGAAGGAGGAGACCCACCACTGAGCAAGGAGCCTGATGGGATCATGAGGCTGGAATCATAACCTGACCCAAAGGCAGATGTTTAATGACTGATCCAACCAGGCCCCCCAAAATTCATCACTTTAAATTTAATTTTTTTCCTTTGTAATTAATAAATAATTTGGGGGAGATCATTTGAAGCTGTGTAAATATCCTGGTCCTCATCTACCTTTCACAGGATATATGTATGTTTATATCATCATATACATCATGATATCTGTATCATCAGGCTTTGAATTGTAAAGTAGGTACCTGTCCTTTTAGAACATACCTCGAAAGTTCAGTCATCTGAAATGTGCCCTGACTTGTTTTATGACCCAGCATATGATCTATCTTGGTGAACCCTCTACGTGCACTTGAACTTTATATAACAAATATTTATGTTTCAATAGAGTAGTACTTTAAAGATTTCATTTATAATTTTTAAATTCGAATAAAAAGAAGGCCTAAATTCACATTTGAAAGGTAATTTAGACCTTTTAAAGGATATAACTTAGTGATCAAAAATGTGCTCCATTCTTTTCAAAAACTTAAAATGAAATTCTCCTGAAGACCTAGGTGAGTAAGATATTTTTCTTTTATCATCTAGCACACTAAAACGTGATATTAGAACCACCACACAGGGGATGGTGGGGGTCTTTTGTGATGTTTCACTCACCAGAAACATCTTCCATGTCAGTGCAGTTCATGAAAGTTCCTCCCTAGTCATGGACTCTCTCATCACTTGCTTTTCTGCCTTTTCACCTTAGGGTGGTATTCCTCACATTTTTGTTTATAAGATTCCTATGGTGTTTTTATTTATTACATGTTCTTGGTACCTGCTTTCACATATAGTCTGATTCTTTAGATTTTGGATAGGGTCCAGGAATTAGCACTGAAAACAAACAAAAACCAAGGAGATATTAATGCAAGTGGTTGGGGGACCACATTTGAGAATACCACCCATATAATGTTTTAACTCATTCTGATGTCATTCTGATGACAGATAACGATGAGTCTACCCTTCTTCAATCCTCTGTCTGGCACCAAAGGACATAAATTGGCTGCTGGAATATAATTAAGCACGTTGACTCATGATACCATCAATAGCCATTTAACTGTGATCCCAAATCTTAAAGTTTGCATATCAATTCACAAAGGCATTTTTCTTGATGTGGGCTTAAATACAATAAACAGCTAGATTATCTAATGCTCAGAAATTCCAAAGCATATTGTTCACAAAGTAATACATTGTTTAAATGAAAGGAAGATCTAGGGGCACCTGGGTGGCTCAGTCAGTTAAGCATCTGCCTTCAGCTCAGGTCCTGACCCAGGATCCTGGGATCGAGCACGGTGTCAGTCTCCCTCCTCCACAAGGAGTCTGCTTCTACTCCTCTCTCTCCCTCTCCACCCTGCTTAATGCTGTTTCTCTCATAAATAAATAAATAAATAAATAAATAAAATCTTTAAAAAAAATTTTTTTAAATAAATTAAAGGAAGATCTACTAGATCAAGAAGTAAGGAGTATTCTCAATCTAGATATCCTATCATATGGTGCTAATCTTTCCTATTGCTGACTATATGATATAAATAACCGAAAGACAGAACTCGGCTTTCCCTATGAACCATCTTCCCTGTGGTAAAAAGTTAGTAGAGCCAATGTGATAGCATCTATTCCTCTAGACTGGGGTTGTTAATATTCCCATATGTGCCAACTAAAGAGAGTTAAATCACTGCTTTTTAAATTCTTCACAAAGCTTTTAATTCTTCACCCAATTCTTTCAGTTGCTATGAAAATTTGTGTTTCTTTGATAAATTGCACAAGTCTTTGAAGAGCAGACTTTTCCTTTCCAGCACAGCATAGTATTAATAGCTCTATTTTAATTGGATAGGACTTTCATTTTCATTTTTTCTTTTGAGAAAACCAGTCTGTGCTCATTGTGGAAACAATTATCCAACATTCAGCTTAAAAAATCTATTAGAACAATCTCTTGGGAAAGTCAAAAGCCAGGCAGGATTAGCTTTCCAAGAGGGAGGACAGTTGTTTACTCTCAAATGTCATGCAATCCAGCAAATCTGTAAGGTTTATTTTTAGCACAAATTCAGCTATTTCATTTTCCCCTACAACTGAGTGAGAACATTAAAATGATTAATGTGGTCCTAAATCATTGCACAACTTCATGATGGAAAGACAGGAATTAGACAATGTACATAAGGAAACCAAGAAAGGCCATAAAATTCTAATTTTCACCTCATTTTTCTTGCAATATTTTTCTAAATGTGTTTTCTCTAACAGTTTATGTGATGCAATAGCAAAAAATAGAATGGACAATTTCAGAGAAGATTAAAATTAAGGCTGCCTTTGGAGAAATCAACCTAAAGGCTTTGTTGTCTCTTTAAATTCCTTATTATAAAATAATGAAAGTAAATTTAACATTAATAATTATTATTATAGTAAGTGCCTGCTTAAGTTCCAAGGTCATTGAAATATGAAGGTAACACAGCAAAAGAGACTCCCTTTGAAAATATTTCTTTCTAGGTAACTGACTTGCAGGAGGCCAATTAACCTCGGGGATATGGTTTTCTTAACTTTATTGAATTTAATATTATTATAGGTGTATTCATCAATAAGGAAGTAGAAATGATATTCAAACATTTTTTAAATAGCAAAACACAATCTATTGCAGTAAGGAAATAATTGTTCTATGAATAGATAACATGATTTCTAAGCCTAAATAATTAGAATCTCAAATAAATCAATTAGCTTCTGTAGTGTCCATTTCTTAGTCATCAAAAATGGAAAGAATTGAACTAAATCAGGTATTCTTTATTTGGGTTATGATTTTATGGCCTCAGAGGAAGAAAGCAAACCTGATACAATATGAGAGCTTTTGAATGCATGTACATTTGCTGGGAAGGCGGTCCACCGCTTTTTGTTTGAATTCTCAAAGCAGTCCAAGGCTAGGAACACACTAGAAAATCCCCATCCCAGTTACTGTGACATCCTAAGTGTTGTATGATTTTCAACTTCATTCAGGCTCTGATGAAGGAAGATTCCCGTTTTTGCTGAACTTACGTCTGAGTGATTATATATTATAAAATCTAAATTGCCCTTAGTCCATCAGAAATAATCCCTTACAAATAAAAGTATAGAATGATTAGCCTTTGTACGTATATTATTCTGTAAATTAATTGTTATGAAGTTCCTGAAATATTTTTGTTGCCAGAAAAGATGACCCAAGTTGACTACAAATTCCTTTTACATGGAGACACAATGTCCACAAAGTGAAAAAAAAAAAGTTGTTTTTACATGTAATAGGGTTTGTCTTGAAGAACAGATGGAAAGTAACCCAGAAGCAGGTGGGTTGTGTACACATTTGTTATGTAAGAAGAAGCAAAAAGCCTTGGCTTAATGAAAAAGTCATCTTCAGTTAAGAGCGTGGGAAGACATTTTTCCATTGAAACAAAAGCATAATGATGAAATACTAAAGCTGTCAAAATAAAAGTTGCTTTAGCAACTATGTTGAGTTTTTGTCTTGGTGTCTAATGAAGGGAAGACTGCAGAAATGTAGCAGATACAAAATAAGGCGAACCTGAGCTGGGTATTGACAGAATGGGGTGACGCGTTGACATCTGGTGGAACATGTTTCTGGCTTAGTCAGTTATATCCTCCTGAATCTCTCTTCTCCTTGTGAATTGTCTCATGGGACAAGAGGCAGACCTTAGGCATATAATAATCCAACCGTTGATTTTTAATTCCCAGGGTATAAGGATTTCTGTTTGGACATCTTGGGGCAAATCTGCAACAGTCCTAGGAACTTGCTCCAGCTCTTCAGATTCTTATATTACTTATGTGGATTTTTTTTTTTTTTCCCCGTCTGTTTCAATGTTTTTGGCTTTGGAGCTTTATGCACATTAAAGTAGAGGTGGAATAGGAGAAAGGAAAGGGAGGATATTCCTTCTGGCTGGATCCAAATGATTTGAATTATGCATGAATTAGAGGTGTGTTGGTGTAAGTGGTTCACATCAAATCAGAGGAAGCATAGTCTATTGCCTGCTGATGTGAATTCATATGCCTTAATATGAATGCAAGTGCTTTCCAGAAAAAGGAAAGAATCCCTAAAGTGCTGCTGGAAGAAGATACTAACACTAGAATTTACAGATGCTGACGTAGGAGTGATTGGGAGCTTTTAGACGTGCATTCATTCACTTTCTTCCTGTGTTGTGCATTGGAAATTCAGATAAGGTGGAAAGAACAGAAATAAAATATGGGACTGAAAATTTTCAGGATGCAATGACTTAGATTAGAAGTAGCCTGCAGAAAATTGATTAGAATGTTGTGGGGTTTTTTTTTGTTTGTTTGTTTTTTGTTTGTTTGTTTGTTTTTAAAGAAGAGTAATAGTAAAATTATCAGTGAAAAGATCCCAGGGACTCTCTCTTTGGTGACTACTTAGGTGACTGTGGAGAGTGGTTTCACTTTGACCTCAAGGGGCTGTTTGAGTTTCATGCCTATGATAGAACTTTATTCTTCCAGAGACATGAAGAAAATAAAAAGAAAAATTAAGTCTTATACTACAGGGTGAAAAGTTAAATGAACTAGGAAGAAAATGAAATCAAGGAATCAACAATTGGAAGTAGAGAAAAAGCAAGGGTAGGAGAGATTTTTTTTAACATATGTAAACCTTTTTTTTTTTTTTACAAATTTTTTTTTAAGATTTTATTTATTTATTTGACAGACAGATCACAAGTAGGCAGAAAGGCAGGCAGAGAGAGAGAAGGGAGGATGCAGGCTCCCCGCTGAGCAGAGAGCCCGATGTGGGACTCGATCCCAGGACCCTGGGATCATGACCCGAGCAGAAGGCAGAGGCTTTAGCCCACTGTGCCACCCAGGCGCCCCAAACATATGTAAACCTTTTAAGATAAGAGAGTAACCAGAGGCTGTGTGCCTATCACTCAACTCTTGCATATAAATTGTATCCTGAGGATTCCTCTCAATGAGGTAAAAATACTCACGCATGTGAAAGAATGGGACCTGTGCCATAGCTTAGTGAGCCCGGTGAGGGAAGGACACCATCAGAGAAGAGAAAGG
The DNA here is from genome assembly GCF_963455335.1 of Martes martes. NCBI lineage: Eukaryota > Metazoa > Chordata > Mammalia > Carnivora > Mustelidae > Martes > Martes martes. The sequence continues at coordinate 83,419,336 of NC_137889.1, forward strand.
GGAGAGACTACAACATCCAGGCCCTAATACAAAAGGGACAAATAACACCATAACCTCGACATTTTAGCACTCAATAAATGTCACAGTAATGGAATAAGGGAAAAGAGATACAAATGTCTGATTTTCCAAAGGAAGACTATTCAAGAGCTATGTTTAGAGAACTCAGACAGAGGGAATTTGTTTGGGAATTAGTCTGGGGACACCGGTCAGAGACAATTGAAGATCAGTGTTGTAAGGCTCCAAACTCTGGGAAACAAAAAAGTTAAACTGGGATTTGTTTTCTGTGTAAGACAGTGGGTTTTGAAGATACCACAAATTACCTTTAGGAAGACTTAAAGTTCTATGTTTCTCATTTCACCCTGCAACAATTTTTCAAAATTTTCTCCTTTCAGAGGTAGCAGGTTTTATATATTCCTGCATTCTCAGTGGAAAATAAATGGCGCTAGTGTATAGAAGGTGAAGAAAGACATATATGGTATCTTGATCACTGCACTACGACATTACTGACCTTGCAATAGTTTCCTGTTCTCGATTATCTAACTTTATCTCTTACCTCCTCTAATCCCTGCCTTTATCCCCTGATGATCTTATCCTCATTATGACTTTATCCTGTCCATACTTACCCAGATGGCCAGATGGCCAGCATGTGCACAGGAATTTATTCTAAGTAATCTAAAATCCAGAATTAGAACCATTTTGTAGAGGTTTCCAGGAAACATTAAGATAAATAAAATAAAGAAGTCTCTAGGAAGTTTCAGGGTTTTATGAAGTTTTAATGGTTTGGCTGGTGAAATGGTGAATTCCATACCACCACCATTATTCACAAAGATGCTGGATGGCCCCTTAGCAGGAAGTGACAGGGAAAGTTCTTGCATTGAGTGGGAAGGTTGTTAAATATCTGATGCTTTGCTTCCTTACACAAGAGCTGGATGGTAGGGCCCCTGAGTGGGACAGAGGGAGATAGGCATAACTCTTAAAGCTGTGGTGTAAATTGATTGCTCACACCAGCTGTGTAAACAAGCCCACGCAATGTTTATAAACAAAATAATTTGGAATTCAAGAAAGTTGTCCAAATTTCATGAAGCACACAGTTAAGCTCAGGAGCTCAATCTACAAAAGCCAAGAAAGAGTTTAAAAATCAAACAAATCCAAATACGGGGGTGGGAGGGGTGCGGAGAAAAGCTGGTGTTGTCATTTGCAGAATTCTAAGAAAGGAGCAGTCTACAAAAAAAAAATTAAAAACCATTTTTTTTTTCCAAGCAAGTCTTTGGCTTGCCTCTAATTTATGTGAAAAATGCGGAATAGGAATATAGGAATGCGGGGGAGGATTGGTGATTACTCTACCTATGGTGGCGAGGGAAGGCAAAGGCTGAGATCTGAAGAGTCAGTCACATGAGAGTTTGAAAATGGAGCATTTCCAGAAGAAGACACTGTGAGGGTAGAATCCTAAAGTTGAAAACAAGCTTGACGGGTTCCAGAGACAGAAAAGAAGATCCGAGGGGCTGGAGTACAGTGAATAAGGGGGAGAATAGAGGTAGACAGGTTGAAGTCATGGCTGGGGACCTCATTATACAGGGTTTTGTAGAATTCATTTAAAAATTTGGATTTTATTTTGTTTCCAAAGAAAGCCACAAACTCTTCGGCCTAAGAAACTAGCAGCCAGAGAAAAACAATATAAATGGTAAGAGAAACACACTCTTTACCTCAAACCATCATGGAAGAGAGGCAGGGAAAGTTAAAACAAGGATTTTAGTCTTACTTCCAGGAGTGAATGAGATTAGGGTTTTGAATTATGTGATCAGCATTCTTCTTGGTTATGGGAACAGGGCTTCAGTCGTCAGGAAGACACAGCCAGAATATAATGGTGCAATGAAATCTTTCGTCCATGGGAAGTTAGAGAAGTGCTTTAGATCCAGAGGGGTGAATGGGATATTGCAAATCTTAGGAATAGGGGTTACTGATGATATATAATTCCATAAATAAATCAACATGTGGGAAGACAGAATGAGCCAAAAGCAAACAATATGGTCCCTTAGTGGCTAACTCTGAGATCCAGGATCCTGGGTCAGATTGGTTGTGAAAGAGAAAAAGTGAGGAGAGGAAGGTTAACTAACCAATGATATTTCGAACTCCTCACAAGTTGCCGGTGCTGATGGTTATGTAATGCCTGTATTGGTCAGTAAGTGGGACAGGATGAAGGCTATAGGCAGGAAAGCCTTCAAAGCTTGGGAAGCTATAAACAAAGACCTTAAAGTAGGGCAGATAAGAAAGCTGCACTACAAAGTATCATTTTAAAGAAATGGAAGTTACTGAAACCACGATATTTGTAAGTCACACAACCAAAATGTTTCTCCACAAGAATCATCTTGGGAGCCAGACACTAATTCCAAAAATGCTTTTATTTCTCATGGCAACTTCAGAACTTGGACAAAACATGCCTATGTACATACCTACAAGAACAGACATGTCTTTCTTCAGTAACATTTATCTTTCTTTGTTCTATGACCGAAGGCTGATTCTCAAGCCAAACCTACATAAAAGAATAAATATAGGACACCACTTGTGATTTTTCAAAAAAATGTTCAAGTTCTAAGGCATTTTCAAAATTGTTTTGATCATGACACTGTCATAAAGCATGGGACTCCAAAGTAACTACAGGATTATTTTGCTTTTATCCATCATGAATTCTTGGAAGTTCATCTGGAAAATACAGTATAGAAAGTCAAACAATAATCAGTTCCTTATAACTGGCTTGTAAATGACATTTAAAAATGTATTTAAGTACTATGTGCCTATTTATATTTACATATTTGTACATATTTCTTTTCTTTCATAATTAAGCAGACAGTTGAATGGCATTAATCTCATGGGTAGACAATTAAAGCTGAAGATGTGCTCATTTCTGGAATTGTCTCAATTGTATTACGTTAGACCATTTGTTTCATACTTTCATTTATCCATATTTTAGTCTTTTTAAAATAAGGAAGGCAGAAAACAATCAAATGTTTAAATAATTGCATAAACACTGTTGTGCAGGTAAAGATGCAGATATTAGCAGAGCAAGCTTGCAAAGAGGTTGTCCAGAATTAGTCCACTGGTGCTGACATTGTTCTCTCCCTCAGATCCCCTCACAGTCCAGGATAACTGCTGACACAAGCTACCATGTCTGAGTGACAGACCAGATAGAAAAGATAAGTGAACAAAAAAAGTGTCCCTTCTAGAAGTAGATCCTTCAGATCTTCCAGATCTTCCAGAAATCCTATATATGTGTCTACTTATATCTCGTTGGTTAGAACTTAGCCATATAATCACAGCTTGGCAAGGAGCCCAGTTAAAAATTGATTTCTAAAACTAAGGAGAAAGATGGAGAAGAGGGCATAGATATTGGAAAGACATCCAGAAGTCTCTGCCAAGATTGATTTCACTTCCTTAAGATATTGCTTGTGCTGAATTCTCCATCTTTGGTTTCCTTCCATCATCTAGTCATGACCAGTAATATTCTCCATTTCATGATTAATTCTTCTCTCATTTTTGAATGAAACCTGAGTACAGCTTTAGACACTGACATTTAATTTGCAAAATTATTATATTTGAAGCCTGATGCTTCAGTAAACAGCAGTTCTTTGAATGAATAGATTCTAGGTGTTTTTTTTTTTTTTCTTACTAAAGGACTTCTTGTATAATATAACCAAATATCTAGTTCACCAGAAATAACACCATGAAGAATGCAATTGAAAATGATGCTCTGGGGGCGCCTGGGTGGCTCAGTGGGTTAAAGCCTCTGCCTTCAGCTCGGGTCGTGATCCCGGGGTCCTGGGATCGAGCCCCGCGTAGGGCTCTCTGCTCGGCGGGGAGCCTGTTTCCTCCTCTCTCTCTGCCTGTCTCTCTGCCTATCTCTGTCTGTCCAATGAATAAATGAAATCTTTAAAAAAAAAAAAAATGATGCTCTGAAGTTAAAATTGATTAAATCCTAATCAAACTAGTTTGCTGTTACAGTTCTGTTTAAGATATGTTTCGATTGGAGAAATTCCAGAATTATACTAGCAAAAATCGGTTAAAATAACTTGAGAAACACAAACTCTCTTTCTGGGTGTCTTTGTCTTTTCCTTGCAAAGATGCTTTTTGGAGAAGTTGTCTAACTAATAACTTTCCAAATGCACCTCTTGGCTATTGAAAGTAATGCTGTAGGGAACACGGAGTGTGTATATCTCTTCAGGATCTTTCAATTCTTTTTTCCTCTAAGATTTTATTTATGTATTTGACAGACAGAGATCAGAAGTAGGCAGAGAGGAAGGCAGAGAGGGGGAAAACAGGCTCCCCACTGAGCAGAGAATCCCATGCGGGGCCTTATCTCAGGACCCTGAGACCATGACCCGAGCCAAAAACAGAGGCTTAACCCACTGAGCCACCCAGGTGCACCCTGCTTTCAGTTCCTTTGGATAAATACCAAGGAATGGAATAGCTCGATCAGATGGTGGCTTTATTTTTTAGTTGTTTGTTTGTGAAACCTCTATACTGTTTTCAATAGTGGCAGCAACATTTTCACATTCCCACCCACAGTGTAGAGGGTACAACAGTATCCCGATTTTTTCACATCTTACCAACATTAGTCAGCTTTTGTTTGTTTTGTTTGTTGCTAATGGCCATTCTAATAGAGCTAAGATGATAGATAACTCACTGTGGTTTTAAACTGCATTTTCTTGATTAATGATGTTGAGCGTCTTTCATATACTTATTGACCATTTGTATGTCTTCGTTGAAGAAATACCTATTTAAGTTCTTAGTGCAATTTTAAAATTGGGTTATTTGGTTTTTGTCTGTTTGTTTTTTTTACTATTGGGTTATAGAAGTTCTTCATAGATTTTGGAGATTAACCTTTTATCATAAATATTATTTGGAAATACTTTCTCCCATTTTGTAGATTTCCTTTGCTGTGTGGAACATTTTAATTTGGTATAGTCTCACTGATATATTTTTCCTTTTTTTCCTGTTCTTTTGGTGCCATATTGATGAAACCATTGCCAAGAACAATGTAATAAAACTTTCCCCCTATATTATATTCTATGAGTTCTATAAGTTCAGGTCTTACAATGAAGTCTTCAATTTATTTAGTTTGTTTTTGTTTAAGGGTTAAGATAAAAGTTCAGTTTTACTTTTTTGCTTGCGGGTATCTTGTTTCCCTAACACCATTTTTTAGAGAGATCATCCTATCTCCACTGATATATTTTTTTTAAAGATTTTATTTATTTATTTGACAGACAGAAATCACAAGTAGGCAGAGAGGCAGGCTGAGAGAGAGAGGAGGAAGCAGGCTCCCCGCTGAGCAGAGAGCCCGATGTGGGGCTCGACCCCAGGACCGTGGGATCATGACTGGAGCCAGAGGCAGAGGCTTTAAACCACTGAGCCACCCAGGGGCCCCTCCACTGATATTTTTGTCAAAGATCAATTGACCATATATGCATGGGTTTATTTCCAGGATGTCTATTCTATTCTTTTGCAGAGTTATTCAAAATTGCTCTGATGTTGAGATAACCTAACTGTCCATCAACAAAGGAAAGAATAAGAAAAAAAAAATGATACACACACATATGAATATTATTTGGCCATAAAAAAAGAAAGAAGTCCTACCTAATCTTCCCCAAAATGGAAGAACCTTGACGACATTATGCTAAGTATAATAAGCCAGTCACAGATGGACAAATACTGCATGATTCCACTTTTATGAGGTACATAAAACAGTCAAACTCCTAGAAGCACAGAGTAGAATGTTGGCTGCCGAACACTGGGGAAAGAGAGTAATGAGGAGTTGTTTTTCGGTGGGTATAAATTTTAGAGTTTTACAAGTTTTAGAGATCTGTACAACATTGTGATTATGTTATCAATACTGTACTGTGTACTTAGAAATTTGTTAAGAGGGTAGTTTTTTAGGGGAGCCTGGGTGGCTCAGTTGTTAAGCATCTGCCTTCAGCTCAGGTCATGATCCTTGGGTCCTGGGATTGAGCCCCACATTGGACTCCCTGTTCAGCGGGGAGTCTTCTTCTCCCTCTCATACCACCCCCTGCTTGTGTTCCCTCTCTCGCTGTGTCTCTCTCTGTCAAATGAATAAATAAAATCTTTAAAAAAAAAGAGGGTAGATTTTATGTTATTTATTCTTCCCACAACAAGAAAAGAAACAGCAAAATGCACATGTTAATATTTGAATTCAGAACTTATTAAGATTAATTTCCAATCATTATATATTACTTCAAAGAGCCAATTACCTATACATATGAGGACTTGCTGTGTTGTGAATTTAAGTTAAGAATTTAAGTTCAGAAATCACAACTTCAAAAGTCTCTTTCCAAATAAGGGGTCATAATAATTTAATATGATAATGGAAAACATAAAACAAAAAAGATATTAAAACAATTAGAAAATAATGAAATAACCTTCTTTTTAAAGTTAATAAAAATTCAACAAAATATAATATAAACTTACATTAAAGTTTAGTTCACTTTCTAATTATGAAAATAATGCTGTTTGCTAAGAAATACACAAACTATGATATGGTAATGGAATCTTATCTAAAACTTTAGTTGCTTGAAAATGGGACCTAGGTCACTATCCCTGAAATTTTCCCTTTGGTTCAGGTTTTTTTTTGTTTCTTTTTTTTTAAGAGTTCCTTTATTTATTTGACAGAGATCACAAGTAGGCAGAGAGGCAGGCAGAGAGAAAGAGAGAGAGAGAGAGAGGTAGATGGAAGCAGGCTCCCCACTGAGACCCTATGTGGGGGTCAATCCCAGGACCCCGGGATCATGACCTGAGCCAAAGGCAGAGCTTTAACCCACTTAGCCACCCAGGTGCCCCCACTTTAGTTCAGGTTTTAAGACTCCTTACACCTAAAGAAAGTTAGCTAAAGACAGTATTTGGGGTGGAGTTTGAGTACTGAATTGTGTTTTCAGTTGACTTCTAATGTCAGCTTGAATGAAGGTGGTTAACATATAATGCCTGGAAACAAATGAAATCAGTGAAACTCCCATGGGAAAAATAACCTAACCCACATAATATCATTTGTTGTAGGTGTCATTAGAAAAGATATGGTATACTTGTCTCAAGAATTTTTCTTTAATCACATAAAAGGGCACTGAAACATAAAAGTGTTGTGTCACATGCAACTGCAAGTTATGTCTAGCGGCAATAAATTACATTTCTAACAATCAAAAAATAATAGGATAAAAATAATAGAACAGAATTATGATTTGAATGATTTCTCAGTTAGTAATCTTTTTAATGTCTCTAGCAGTTCTCGGGCAAGTTGTTGAGCCTTTCTGTTTCCTCACCCATAAAATGGGGGAAATAGTAGCCTAGTTGATAGGACCATTGAGAGGACTGGGTTTACACACTGAAGAATCTAGAGCAATACCTGGTGCATGCTAAGTGCTTAATCAATGTTGACTACAGTTATTATTATTATTTAAAGGAACAAAATAGTTTTGGGTAAATGTGATCATACTGAATTTATGTATATTTTTTATCATATTTTCTGAAGAATTTTCCCTGACTTTATGTGGTAATTGCCTCACAGCACTTCTTTATTCCATTACCTTTTTTTTTTTTTTTTTTTTTTTTTTTTTGACAGCTAGAGCTCACAAGCAGGCAGAGAGGCAGGCAGAGAGAGAGGAGAAAGCTGGCACCATCCCCCTGCGGAGCAAAGAGCCCGATGCAGGTGTCGATCCCAGGACCCTGGGATCATGACCTTAGCCAAAGGTAGAGGCTTTAACCCACTGAGCCACCCAGGTGCCCTATTCCATTACCTTTTGCTGAAATATTTCTCACAAGGATCCAGCTTTCCTGGTAGCAATTATCATCAGCATAAAAATAAAACATCTCTCTACCAGGTCATTTTCAAACTCTGTGTGTGTGTGTGTGTGTGTGTGTGTGTGTGTGTGTGTGTTTAGGTATGTTCTTAATTAAGGTATAATTAATATACAATGTTATATTAGTTTCAGGTGTTCAACGCAGTGATCTGACAATTCTGTATATTACTCAATACTCACCACAAATGTAGTTGCCATCTGGCACTGTACAATGTTATTACAATATGATTGACTATATTCCTAGGCTATACTTTTCATCTCCATGATTTATTTTATTTATTTGTTGAACAGGGAAATTTTATTATTTTTTTTCTTTTTATTTTAATTTAAGTTCAATTACCTAACATATATTATTAGCTTCAGAGGTAAAGGTCAGTAATTCATCAGTCTTATATAATACTCAGTGCTCATTACATCACATGCCCTCCTTAATGACCTTCACCCAATTAACCCCATCCCCCCACCCCCCTCTCCTCCAGCAACCTTCAGTTTGTTTCCTATGATTAAGAGTCTCTTATGGTTTGTTTCCCTCTCTAATTTCATCTTTTTTTATTTTTTCCTATCTTCCCCTATGATCCTCTCTTTTGTTTCTTAAATTCCACATATGAGTGAAATCAAATGATAATTGTCTTTCTCGGATGGACTTATTTTGCTTAGCATTTTACCCTCTAGTTCCATCCACATCGTTGTAAGTGGCAAGATTTCATTTTTTGATGGTTGAGTAGTATTCCATTGTGTATATATATATTACCTCTTCTTTATCCATTCATCTGTTGATTCACATCTGGGCTCTTTACATAGTTTGGCTATTGTGGCCATTGCTGCTATAAATCTTGGGATACAGGTATGCTTTGCAGCACTACCTTTGTATCTTTGGGGTAAAATGCCCAGTAGTGCAATTGCTGGGTCATAAGGTAGCTCTATTTTCAACTTTTTGAGGAACCTGTGTACTGTTTCCCAGAGCGGCTGCATCAGCTTGGATTCCCACCAACAGTGTAGGAGGATTCCCCTTTCTCTGCATCTTTGCCAACATCTGTCATTTCCTGACTTGTTAATTTTAGCCATTCTGACTAAGTGTGTGAGGTAGTATCTCACTGTGGTTTTGATTTGTATTTCCCTGATACTGAGTGATGTTGAACATTTTTTCATGTGTGTGTTGGCCATTTGGAGGTGTTGGAGAAATGTCTGTTCCTATCTTCTGCCTGTTTCTTGATTGGATTATTTATTCCTTGGGGGTTGACTTTGATAAGTTCTTTAGAGAATTTGGATACTAGCCCTTTATCTGCTAAGACATTTGCAAATATCTTCTCCCATTCTGTCAGTTGTCTTTTGGTTTTGTTGACTCTTTCCTTCAATGTGCAAAAGTTTTTTATCCTTTTTGCCTTTGCTTCCCCTGTCTTTGGAGATGTGTCTAGCAAGAAGTTGTTGTGGCTGTCACAGAGGTTGCTGTCTGTGTTCTCCTTTAGGATTTTGATGAATTTTTGTCTCACATTGAGGTCTTTCATCCATTCTGAGTCTATTTTTGTGTATGGTGTAAGTATCATTCTTTTGCATGTGGATGTCCAATTTTCCCAACACCATCTATTAAAGAGACTGTCTTTTTTCCATGGAATATTCTTCCTGCTTTGTTGAAGATTAGTTGACCAGAGAGTTGAAAGTCCATTTCTGGGATCTCTATTCTTTTCCATTGATCTATGTGTCTGCTTTTTGTCAGTACTATGCTGTCTTGATGATTACAGCTTTGTAATAGAGCTTGAAGCCTGGAACTGCGATGCCACCAGCTTTAGTTTTCTTCTTCAACATTCCTTTGGTTATTCGAGGTCTTTTCTGCTTCCATACAAATATTAGAATTATTTGTTACAGTTCTGTGAAAAAAAATTGATGGTATTTTGATAGGGAATTCACTAAATATGTAGAGTATTCTATGTAGTGCAGACATTTTAATAATATTTGTTCTTCCAGTCCATGGGCATGGACTGTTTATCCATTTCTTTGTGTCTTCTTCAATTTCTTTCACAAATGTTCAATAGTTTTCTGGGTACAGATCCTTTGCCTCTTTGGTTAGGTTTATTCCTAGATATCTAATGGTTTGGGGGGCATTTGTAAATGGGATCTACCCCTTAATTTTGAGAAGAATGTGTATTCTGTTGCTTTAAGATGGAATGCTCTGAATATGTCTTTGAAGTCCATCTGGTCCAGTGTGTCACTGAAAGCCCTTATTTCCTTGTTGATTTTCTGTTTAGATGATCTGTCCATTGCAGTGAGTGAAGTGTTAAAGTAATCTACTATTATTGTACTATTATTAATGTGTTTCTTTAATTTTGTTATTAATTGGTTTATATAATTGCCTGCTCCCATGTTAGGGGCATAAATATTTACAATTATTAGATCTTCTTATTGGATAGACCCTTACTTATAACACAGTGTCCTTCTTCATCTTTTATTACAGTCTTTGGTTTAAAGTCAAATTTGTTGGGGCCCCTGGGTGGCTCAGTGTGTTGAACCTCTACCTTCGGGTCATGACCTCAGGGTCCTGGGATGGAGCCCCGCATCGGGCTGTCTGCTTGGCAAAGAGCCTGCTTCCCCCTCTCTCTCTCTCTGCCTGCCTCTCTGACTACTTGTGATCTCTGTCTGTCAAATAAATAAATAAAATCTTTAAAAAAAAACAAAGTCTAATTCGTCTGATATAAGGATTGCTACCCCAGCTTTCTTTTGATGTCCATTAGCATGACAAATGATTTCCTCCCCTACATTTTCAATTTGGAGATGTCTTTGGATCTAAAATGAGTCTGTTGCAGACAGCATTTACTTTTTTTTTTTTTTTATTTTAAAGATTTTATTTATTTGTTTGACAGAGAGAGAGATCACAAGTAGGCAGAGAGGCAGGCAGAGAGAGAGAGAGGGGGAAGCAGGCTCCCCACCAAGCAGAGAGCCTGATGTGGGGCTCTATTCCAGGACCCTGAGATCATGACCTGAGCTGAAGGCAGGGGCTTAACCCACTGAGCCACCCAGGTGACCCATGTTGCAGACAGCATTTAGATGGGTCTTGCTTTTTTACCCAATCTGATACCTCTTGTCTTTTGATTGGAACATATAGCTCATTTACTTTCAGAGTAACTATTGAAAGATATGAATTTAGTGCCATTGTATTACCTATAAAGTCACTGTTTCTGTTTATTTTCTCTGTTCCTTCTGGTCTATGTTATTTTTGGGTTCTTGATTTATTTATTTTATAACTGGAAGTTTGTGCCTCTTAATCCTGTTTATTTATTTTACACAACCCCCCACCCACCTCCACTCTGGCAACCATCAGTTTAGTTTGTTTTCTGTATTTAAGAGTGTTTGCTTTGTGTGTGTTTTAATAGTGAGTCTCACTGTAATTCAACACTAGTATAGAGTTCTGGTGAGGAGACAACTGAAACAGAACAAAACAAAACATTGATGAGCATTCTGTAATAGGATTGATTTCTCCATGGTCAGTGGGAAATAAAACTGGATTAAATGAAGAAAAAATATTAAAGTTTTCTTTCCTCGATTAGCCTTTTCTGTAGCACTTTTTCACTCTATTATATAAATTGTGCTAATATTTAACTTGTGTATGGCATGTTGGAGTCAAAGTTGTTCATTTTTTATTCATACAGGAAGTACTTTATAAGATCATAATCTCCAAACCCAGACTGTCTAAATTCAAATCTTTGCCACTTAACAGCTTTTTAACTATGGGTTAAAATCCTTAAAATCTCTGAATATTGGTTCTCTCATCTATAAAATGATGATAATAGTCCTTACTCCACAAGATTGTAGTGAGGATTAAATAAGTTAACATATGTAAAGCACTTAAAATAGTGCCCAAGCCTGATAACACTCAACAAACAATATTATTACTGTCTGTGCTTTGGTTATTCCCATTACCTAGCTTATCTATCTAAAATAGCTTTTAAATTATGGAGCATTTTACTTCATTTTCAAGCCAACACATTTTTGTTATTGTCTTCACAGCACTTTAATTTATTCTTTACATGAGTAACCACTTAATATCATTCTCCAGGAGTTTCTTTACACTAAGGAAACTACTGTTTGATTCTAGGAAGCTGCTAACTCAGTGCCCTCTCCAGCCTGCAAGGAATGTGAACAGACCTCTGCTCCTCTCCCAAAACCCCACACTCCATTCAGAGTCCAGAGTAAAAGAGAGAATGGGCTGACACTTAGTTGCAGAAAAGAGGATCTAATGGTAGGTTGTACTGGATAGGGGAATAATTACACACGATTTTGAATCTAATTTTGTCCCCACAGACTAGCCTTGCTCAATGTTGCTGTTGAGCTGTGATCATTATCTTCCTCAGGTGGCATCAGGAAGTCATTCTGTGAGGGCTGCCTAGACACTCCTCTAAGTTTTACATTTATACATTTAACTCTCAACTGGTCATCTCCATTTAGGTGTCGAACAGTTACTTCACACTTAACGTGTCTCAACCTAACTCATCATCTTCTCTCTGAAAATACCTCACCAGTGCTCAGCTAAATTTGAAGATTAAATTTATAACAATCCATTAGATAGAGCTGTGGACTTTTCTTTAAATTTTCTCTGTTCAGAGAATACAGATTCTCATATTCAGCCATGGGTTTTATGTATTTTATGATATGATGCAGAAATTGATCAATTAATGAACAGAAAAAAAATTAGTGTGACAATCTAAGTGGTAAGAAACCTAGAACCCAGAAATCAATAATTTATAGTTAAAGTGAAATCAGATTTACATGTCAGTGACATCTGGTGAATTTTTTATTGGTTTATCTGTTCAATAAGACAGTGTATAGCAAAAAGGCATTTACCAGGATCCTGAATTTATCCAGACTAAAAACTTCATATACTCTTTTGCGTATCCTTTATTCTCTTCTTCATTCTTTGATGGTGTAAAGTACCAAGAATCTAAACAAACAGAAATTTTAAGTAACATTTTAAAAACTTCAATTAATTACCATGTAAAAGACCAAAAACTGACATTCTCTAGCAATGCATGGGCAGTTAGCTCAAAAAAAACCATAGCAAAAAATAATAATGCCCTGCCCAAAGTCCATATTGAGATGAGAAATTTGGGCTGAGAATAGCTACTTACTTTACAGGACCAAGACAAAATTTACTGTGATGGTTAATTTTACATGTCAACTTGACAGGGCTGAGGAATGTCCAGATCGCTGGTAAAATATTGTTTCTGGCTAGTATCTGTGAAGGTGTGTCCAGAAGAAATGAACATTTGAATCAGGAGATGTTGCAATCACTCTGAGGGCTTAAATAGAAGAGGAAGGGCCAAACTGCTCTCTCTGTCTGAACCAAGATATGTATCTTCCTCTGCCCTCAACATTCATGCCCTTGGTTCTCAGGCCTTTATGCTTTGTATTGAATTGTACCACTGGTTTTCCTACTTCTCCAGCTTTCAGACGTCAAATCTTGGGACTTCTCTGTCTTCATAATTATGGAAGCTAATTCCTATAATAAATCTCATATTCTCTCTCTCTCAGTATCTATAAAAATATACTGTTTTTGTTTCTCTGGAGAACTCTGGAGAACTCTGTCTAATACACATAATGAGCTAGATTTATTATTGTTACTTTCATGTTTACCATTATAACTAGAGATAAAGTCATATCTTAACACATTATCTATGCCATTCTAAAGTTTGTTAATGAGCTTTATTATACATTTAAGAAGGTGACAATAGTAATAGACTAAGTCATTCTTTTCTCCTTTTTTTTTTAAGGTTTAGTGACTGTGGGGTGCAGCTTTGATGGGCACAGGTGCTCCCAGTGGTCTTATCTTATATGGAAGGACATAAGAAAACTCAAGTACTCCAAGCTTCTAATCATATTTACGAAAGTATACTTAGTAAAAATAAGGTAAAATACATGTAATTTTAAAATGAATATAGATGTAATTCGTGGTATGTAGAATTTTGTCTGTGTGTTGTGTGTTTAACATCTCTATTAATGTGAGAGCTGGACAGTCAATCCAACCATCCTATTCCATTCCCTTTGCAGATGGAAAAACAAGCAAACAATCAAACAAAAACAAAAGTCAAGTTAATTTAAGAGAAATTAGCATTATTATTTAGAGTGAAACAGAACCCAAAGCTCTTAGCAGTGTTTTTTTTTTTCCTTTTATCATGACTCCTTATGTGAGGCAATCAAATCATCACCAATAAAATGTCTCCAATAAGGAAACCAGATCAAAAAGGTCAAATAATTCCTCCTCAATCACATAACTCTGAGGCAGAGCACTGGATCAAAGATCAAAAAACCTGGCTGCAAGTCTTTCTGTATCTTCCACCCAAGAGTCTTGTGTTTTGGAAGTAACAACATTTGACCTCATATGAATCACCACCAAAGTACTTAAAACCTGGAGGAAGATAAGGGCTAACAAAATTTAAATAAATCATGGCCCACAAAAATAGCCACAGTTTTCTCAAACTAATAAATAGCAGCTCTTTCTTTCCTTTTGGGGTTTTTCTTGCTGGAGTTCACTCTTGGGTTAAGAGTAAAGATCTTAAAGAGGTTATATTTGTAAAACCTTACTCCTGTTCAGAACTAGTCAACAGAATCATTCCAAAAATGCTAGTTAGTGCAATTCTAGTTGAGAATAGAGGATACCTAAAGGTGTGAATTGGGCTAGTTGGTTTCAACGCAACAGGCTTGAGGTAAATTCGATTCCTGGATCCATCAGAAGATGACCTGATTTAAAAAAAAAAAAAAAAATAGAACTAGTTATGTTTCCCATTGCATTCTTAAGGGTTAATATAATTCCTGACATGGTAACTTTGAATGAATGCTCTGCTGAAGCATGCCAAACCTGGGAGTGCAGTTCTTGAGGAAATAGTTCTTACTTTCCATGTCATATCCTAAGATCAAGACTTATAGGGAAGGGAAGTGCATTTCAAGATCCTCTTGGTGTTTAGATCCCTACCCAACTAGCCTGGATGTGTGAGTTACCTGTGTAATAATGCTGCCAAACAAGCAACCAGTAAGCCCCACGCGTATGCCACAACAAACATTTGTTTTGGTTATGTGTCTCTAGGTTGTCCAGGTGGTTCCAGTATTTAAACTAGATTTGACAAAGTTCATTATTTCTCTGTGGTTGACTTCAGGGACATTCTTACATATTGAGGATCTGGAATATCTGACCAGTTGGCATCTTGCAGCAGGCTAGTCTGAGACTATTTTCTTGATAGGGACAGGAAAGAGAGAAAATAAGAGAAGGGGAAGGTGGAGTAATATTTTGAGGCTTAACTTTAACACTGGCACACTGGCACTTCTACCATATTCAACTGTCCAAAGCAAATCCTATGTTCAGGCCAGATTCGAGAAGTATAGAAAGATTCTTCTTTTATGATTAGAAAAGCTGCAAAATCACATTGCAGTTGGGGCCATTTTTGCAATCAATATAGGACATCCGGTAACCCAAAGCCCAGCCTATGATGCATGTTCCTTTGCAGAGTGAGTCATGGCTACAAAGCTAGATGTCCATGCTGTTCCCCAGTAGAGCAAGCATAGTGATATGATCTCTAATTTCTTCTCCATTCCATGGTACCTACCACATTCTCTCATCCTTGGTCTTTCTTCCTGACATTTCATCCAAAGATATTTCCTGAAATACAAGGACAAAATTAACACCCATAATGAGAAAGAGGCAGAGGCACTGTCTTACCAGAATGGCACTGATGCTGAACAGCCAACAGTGCTTTGTGGCTGAATATCAACCCTCCATTTCCCATGAGAGAAACTTGTCAGAACTGCCTGTCTTAGACCCAAGTTACCAAGGCTTTGAAATATCTGAGGCAGAGTTTCTTTTCAATTTCACGGATATACTCTAGGTAGTCCATTGATAATGTGAAAGTACAAAATTCTCAATGCATATGTTCCTTTTTCTAGAGAGAAGATTTGTAATTTCCACCATATCCTTTAAAAAGAGTCCACAACTCAAAAAAGTTAAGAACCACCACTTATTTGGGTTAAACTGATAAATAAATCAGTACACTCAAATGCCACAGAACAGAGTAGACTTTGCTCTCTAACAGAGCACTTTCAAATCCCCTAACAGGATATAAAATTGATGTAATGCAAAAGGAGCAACCTGAGGCAGGTAAATTTGTAGGACAGAATCTCATAATTATGAAGAGCTGATTTCCATTAGCTTTAAAAATATTCCCAGCCTGATAATGTTTGGAATAATTTTAATTTAACGGGAATTTGATGATAAGTAAAAGCAACCCCACCTTGCATCTCAGAACTTTATTTGGCACTGAGCAGGAGGGCACTGAGAACTATCATAGAGAAGAGAAACTACCCAGAAGAGACTTGAATCTACTCATCAGGTAACCACCATCATTTCTGTTCCATAAGGAGAAGTTCAACAATGATTAAGATCATATTCACCATAATCATGTGCAATCACAGTCCTCCTGTCTTTTATTAATCATAATAACAAAGGAAATGGTTGGGATTTTATAAAGAATGTTATTTACTTTTTAGTCAAGGATGAATACTTTCTTCTGGGAACCTGGAGTAGACAAGCATGTTTGGGTTGAGATCAGAGCACACACACTGCTGTCTGGTTTTAGCTTTTGGAGTAAAGACAGAAAATACAGTGAGGGAAGAAGCATTTTTCTGTGTGATGAAAAACTTAGGAAGAAGGATAGAGGTGCCCTGGAAATTAGTCTTAGAATTTACACAGTCATAATTAAGTAGTGTTTATAAAATGTCACTTGACCCCAGTGTCTAATTTATCTCTCAAAACTCAGAAAGAAGTAACTTTGAGCATATTCTCAACTGTTCTTAGAAATCTCATTCTGAAGGCAATCACAGGCTCTGCCATTTCTGTACTTTAACTAAACAGTATAAAAAAAACGTAGCGGACAGCTCCTCTCCTTTATTCCTCTAAACAGAGTCAGAAAGCCATGGTCATTTCTATTTCCCAAGGAGAGTTGTATCAAGGATTGGTTCATACCCACCGTCATCAAGCTCAGCCAGTCCTCGTTAATAATCCTTTTGATCAATTATTTTTAATTAATTAATTAATCCTTTTTGGTTAATTCACCCCAAGTAGAAGTTCTTTTCCTTCCAGAAACAAAATCAAATGAACAAACAATAACAAAACAAATACCACCCTCTAACCAAAATGGACCAGATGTAATTGTGACCTTAAACTGAGTCCTCATCGATATTATAGTATGACTGAGAATATTTTTCTATAAGTAAACAAACCTGCGTTCACCTGTTTTGAGGGGCAAATAGGAAAGAGCACTGCAAAAATGCTTGAACCTAGAAAGGAAGGACCTAACTTTGCAAATACTGCAATACATGAGACCCTTTGTGGGGCTCTTTCCAGGTGTGATTTTATTTTCTGCTCACAGAAAAGCTATTTTACAGAGAGACAAATGTAAGTTCCAGGAAGAACTTTAAACAACCCACCAAAGTCTCTGTTGACAGGTTTTGAAGAAAGGATTTCAACACAGAGATGCTTGAATACACGGAGAATGTGTAAAACCTCTACTCTCACAGGGCTTTTGCATTCTCAGGCAAAAGCCGAGGAAACTAAATCAGGACTACAGGTAAGATCCTTTAATTAGCATGACTAAAATTAGCACCATTCAATCTTTTAAGAATGCGATAATGAGAAACAAAAAACCTGCCACCTTTCCCTGGGGCCTGCCAGGGTCCCAGAGAAGGTCTTTCTGTACTTCTTCCTTGTGAAGGACAAATTGCCTTTAGGCCAGCATTTACATCTTATTTTGAATCTATCAACAACAGCTCATTTTTTACACTTCTGTCCTTGAGAATGTTCTTCAAGCCCCAGCATCTTTTTCAAAGATGTCTCTTAATTTGTAGCTCAAATGCAGAAGCAGAATTTCCCCTTGAGAAAACATTTGGAGCCATCTCTTAATTTAGGGGATGAGTCAGAATCCAGCAGGGCCATCCCAGGATTCTATAGAATACAATTCACTTTTTGGCATCAGACCAGCAAGACAGATTCATAAAAATAATAAGAAATAAAAATTCTTTTAAAATCCCATAAAAGTGAAAAAGAAAAGACAGCTTAAAAATTCTTACTATGTTTATAGGCATCAATGGATTCAATTACAGCACTGTACAAGGAAATTTTAGTATTTATCCAAACATTTTCAATAATTTAATCATATTTTTTCATGTTGCCTAACATTTGCTGGCACCAGCAGCGCGCTAATCTCCATAGAGGGCCCAAGAAATCAAGGATAATGAGCTCCTACTGCCAATCCACAGGACGGTTTGCAATTTTTACTGTAATGCATTGTAGGAAGTAAATTGCAGATTCGCCATCACTGAACAAACAGCTTGAAATGATAACCGAAACAAAGACAATGAAATTAGGAAGAAATGCGTGGAGGAATCTATAGCCCTAAATTTAGGTCAAAAAAACTTCTCCATAAATACAGAGTGGGGAAAAGGAGTCTAAGAGTAGGGCTTGTGACAAAGAATCTAAGATATTTTAGTTTAAAGATATTTTAGGTTTAAAATAAATTACCGTAATGAGGAAGCTCTCCAAAAAACAAATGTTATTTTGGACTTTATTAATAAAGGTATAGGCTTAAGATAAATGATGGTCCCACGTGTTGTTGAGTGATGCAACTGCTGAATGGGCTGTTTTCTGGAAGGAGACAATGGCAATTTGGAAAATTTCCATGTGGGGAATGAGGAAAGGAAATAAGAATGCTTAATTTAGGGGTGCCTGGGTGGCTCAGGGGGTTAAAGCCTCTGCCTTCAGCTCAGGTCCTGGTCTCAGGGTCCTGGGATTGAGTCCCACATCAGGTTCTCTGCTCAGCAGGGAGCCCACTTCCCCCTCTCTCTCTCTGCCTTCCTCTCTGACTACTTGTGATCTCTGTCTGTCAAATAAATAAAATCTTTAAAAAAATTTTTTTAAAAAAAGAATGCTTAATTTAATTTATGCGAGTGGACTTAACATGAAAATAAGACTGTTGTCTTCAAATGTTTGACAGGAGGTCATCTAGAAAAAGGATTAAAATGCTTTTCCTTGGCTTTGACAAGCAAAACAAGGCTCTGAAGGTAGAAATTATAGCCAGGGTCATGTTGACTTAAAATATGGAAAAGTTTCTAACCCTGATAATACAAGTGACCAAAACACCCCCAAAGTACTGTCTTGGGTTTGTGGTGCCAAAGGAGGAGATATGGGAAGAAAGATGCTGTGTCTACTAGGAAGTTGCTTCTAAATGACTACTGTATTCTTAGACTGTGTAGGTGGCTGAACTAGGTATCTTAACAAGAATAAGCTAAAGGGAGAAAAAGATACTTTTTTTTTTTCTACGAATATATCTTAAGAATGAGAATCTATATAAGAATAAGTCCTCAATCAAAATACAAATATCTTATGACAGATGTCTTCACAGTGTTCTCAAAGTTTTGGTTCCATATTTGTTTGCTTGCCTTTTAATGTATTTTGATCGTTTTGAAGATAAGTCTGAAACTACAAAGGGAAGCTTTCGTTTCACTCTTTTCTCTTTGCCTCAGGAAATTTCTCTAATAGTAGTGGGTGGGGTTAATTGTAAAACCGTGATCTTTCTTGGGACACATAAAAAGATGCACAACCTTTTGTAACTGAGTAATCCCAAATCACTGGGCATTAGTCTAGGTGATGGGGTTGACTCTCCAGGGATAGAGATTAGGGGTCTCCTCTCCTCATCCCACAAAAGCTAGTTAAAACCAATAAAATGCCATCAAAATGTCCTTTGGGGGAAGTTCAATGTAGTTCTAAAGTAAATCATGCATTTCTGAATTACCTAAGATTTACTCTGGGCATCCACTTTGTGAGCTAAAATGAATCCTTATTTTGAGGAGTGTCAGACTTGCCGGTACAGAGACACAGGTGCAGTCCTGAAAGAGGCATGATTATAAACAACATCAGTTGAAAATATACCTGAGAATGCGATAAGCCACTTACACATATAGAGGAAACTTCCAGAAAATGGTTTCCCACAATTACCTCTGTACTAATTTTTACTAAGAGTAAAGAATATACCTTTATGCCTGCCCATTATTGAGACTTCCAGAATGCATTCATTCACCCAGGACTATGTCCTCCTTGCATCATTCTTACTATATATTCTTAAATGTTATCACTCTCTCCTTTCTTTCCTTTTTCCCTCTATCTATCCTTCTTTCACCCAACTTTTCTTTCAGTGGAAATCAAGGGTTATTTTTCTGGCTTGTCTCTAGGTAAGCTATAGAAAAATAAGAGAATTAGGTCCACTTTCTCTAGAAAACTAGTGACATTCAAGGGTCCTGGAGAAGATGTTAAAATAAATAAATAAATAAATATATATATATATATATATATATACACACACACATATACATATACATATATGTGTGTGTATATATAGAGATATATATAGAGATATATATTCCTTTGTATAATTCAATGTGATATTTTTAAAGATTTTATTTATTTATTTGACAGACAGAGATCACAAAAAGGCAGAGGCAGGCAGAGAGAGAGAGGGGGGAAGCAGGTTCCCTGCCGAGCAGAGAGCCAGATGCGGGGCCAGATCCCAGGACGCTGGGATCATGACCTGAGCCGAAGGCAAAGGCTTTAACCCACTGAGCCAGGCACCCCTCAATGTGATATCTTTAAACAGGAAACTAATTATTCCAATAATTCACATAACTAAAACTGAGATGAGAATTAGAGAATATGGTTTCTGCAAAGCAGATCTGCTTTTACCAAGCTAGAAAGCATTGTCTGTTTTTTTCATCATGAAAAGAAAAACCTGAGAGCAGTTTCCAGCTCTCCACACCCTCCAGCTATAGGACTCTACTGCAGCGCTTATCACCATGCTAGCTGGAAACATTAGATTACCAGCTGAGGGGGCATGGCCTGTGGATCGTAGTCTTCTGCCTGTCAATTTGAGTATTGAAACAACCTCTGAGGACACTGATTTTCTAAAATGAAATCAGTGATAAAGGAAAGGAACTGCTACCGTCTGAAATATTAAATTCTCCTGGGAACAAGTTAAAGAACCCTTCCCCAAGGTTAATAATAATAATAATAATAATAAAGAAACCAACAAATTAATTTCATAGCAACTGACACTTATTCATACTTAGAGGTTTCACAAATGCTAGGCTGAGAATAAAAGCTTATAATTTTGGTACCAGTTCTCCACAGGAGAGACTAAACACAATTACAAATGATAAAAACTATATACACAGAATCCATTTCTTTGTTTAAAATTGTGTGTATTCAAAGCAGTGGGAAAGCTGGCAAGAGAGAAATAGTCTGTCCAGAAAGCTTCCCAAAAGAATGTAAGCAGTGCAGAAAGAGAACTACTTACAAATCAAATTTAGAACTCAAAGCTACCTTAAAACTATTTAATCCACTCTTTCATTTTTCAGAAATGGAATAAAAGATTGCAAATAAACCAAATGTGCAACATTCACATAGGGAGAAATCTCACTGAAACTCAGATGTCTCGAGGACTTACTCAGAGTTCCTTCTATCCAACAAATACTCTATTTTGTAAGTACTTACTCAGGCCCTAACACATGGATGGTGGATGCCGACTTGGGGAATCACATAAAGATAAACATCCACCCAAACAGTTTATGTCATGGGAGGGGGGATACAAAATAAAGAGATTTTATAACACACAATATAAAGACGTTTGTGCCATAAAGGAAAAACATGTAATTTCTTACTTTATGAAACACAGCCTTTGAGAACTGGCAAATACCCAGCTTTATCAAGAAAGCCCATGACCTGACAATTTTGTTGTTGTTGTTGTCAATGATGCTGTTAAAATATAAAAAGTCAGTATTCCATTGTTCTATGAAAGCTATTTTTGATTACAAATTATAGGGCCATACTGTTTCCTTTGTCTTTTAAAAATCATTTTTCTTTTATTTATTAGCCTAACAATACATTAATTGTTCTGATTATGAATAAATTTGTAGAATTTTTAAAAAATTTTCTTGGTATTCTGATACACTCCCCCTGAAAAGTGATTCTGGTAGAACAATTATGAGAGACTCCTAAAATGCTGCACTGCTATTTAAACCCTAGCACAGTGTAATACATTGCTTCCAACTAAAAATTACTTAAGTTAGTGATATAATATGCTCTAAATTTATTTAGTAGATCACAAAAAATTTAAGTCAACACTCATTATTCAATGAGAATCTAAAGGAGAATATATTAACTACATATTGCCTTTGAAATGAATCTATTCATGTTACATTTTGCAGATAAGTTTTACTCTAATTGGCTCTTATGTTGTCCATGAAAATCTCTTCTGGAAAGTAATCTGAGAGGAAAAGCCAAAATGTGAACTTGTTAAAGACAACGAAGGCAGTTGAGTGTATGCCAAGAAGTTTAAGGATTATTTGGAATGATCGTTTATGCCAATTTTTTCCTTTGTTATTGGAAAGAAATGATGGAGATAGGAAGACTCTACAGTTTCATTACAAAATAAATTCCTTTGACAATAAATCCCAGCTTTAATTTTATGAACATTTCAAAAAATACCAAAATTATTTCTTCATTTCTTTCTCTTCCTGTTATCAGGCCCCTAGAAAATTCCAGAAGCTGTTTGTTTGTAAGGCATCTTCCTACAATATGTCCTTTTCACATGTGAGTCTTATAGATGAAAACAATTCTTGATTAAATAAATGGAAAACAATTGTTATGTATATACTAAATCTGTTATGTATATACTAAATCTGGCAAGCCATTCCAGGAAATTTAGAATATCCTACTAATCTAAAATCTGGAAACCACACAAATAAACAACAACTATTAAAAAAGAAGAAAACGACAATAAAAATAACTAAAAGGAACTTAAAAATAAATACCTGTGAAAGATCTTTTAAATGGAGTCTTCTCACCTCCCATCCACAAACCATAACTGAATTAGGAAAAAAAAAAACAAAAACGAAACAACCAGTCTAATTTTTCGAAGTAGGGTAGAAACCGCGAGAAACTTCCTGGGTTGTCATCTGTAAGTTAAACACCAAAAATCTATTTTAAGACTCTAAATTTTATAATTTCTGTGAAACTATCTGGGATTCTGCCATCCCAATTGATAAGACCAGATCAAGTGCAAATATAAAACAGATGCTTCTAAAATATGTCTGAAAAAAGTTTAATGGTATTTTTTTCCAGTTTTATTGAGAAACAATTGACATACATCATTGTGTAAATTAAAGGTGTATGGCAGGATGGTTTGATTTACATATACTGTGAAATGCTTGCCACAGCAGGTTCAGCTAACATCTGTTTTCTCATATAGTTACAATAAAAAGAAGAAAGACAAAAGGGAAAAAAATACTCTTCTTGAGAAGTCATAGGATTTATTGTCTTAACAGTTTTCCTCTATAGCAGCCCTTCCCCTCCCAATGCCTTGTTCTCAGTCTCACCTGTCATTGTTTCAGTCACCCATAGTCAACAGTGGTGCAGAAGCAGATGATCCTGCTTCTGAATATACTCAGAAGGTGAGTAGTAGCCTAACTCTAGGTCACAATGTCTACATCATTCACCTCACTTCATCTCCTGTGCATTTTATCATTACTATGTTGACATCTTGGTGACATCACTCCCTTATAGCACTTTTTTAATGGTACTGGTAATGGTACTTAACCTTTCCCAGTTTAGTATCCTGAATGTTAAAAGTCATTAAATGTGGAGAGACCACTTGATCTCCCTTACTTCCCGTGGTACTATTCTTGGGCTACCATAACAAAGTACCATAGATGGAGTGGCTTAAGCAACAGAAATCTATTGCCTCAAAGTTCTGAAAGCTTGAAGTTCAAGATCTGTTGTCAGCAGGGTTGGTCCCTTGTAAGAAAAATTTGTTCCATGTCTCTTTCCTAACTTCTGTGGTTTGCTGCAATTTTTTACTTTCTTTGGTTTATGGAGGCATCATCCAGATTTCTGCCTTCATCTTAACATGAAGTGCTTCCTGTATGCATGTCTGTGTCTGAATTTTTCTTTTAAATAAGGACACAGTCATATTGGATTAAGGGCCCACGCTACTCAAGTATGATTTCATTTTAACTTTACTAATTACATCTGCAAAGACCTACCTATTTCCCAATAAGATTACATTCTGGGGTACCGGGGTTTGGGACTTCAACATATAAATGTGGGATATGGGTCCAAAGTTCAACTCATAGTTCTCAATGGACAAGGAGAGAAGTGTGAAAACTCATACAGCAACATAAAAATAATAGTTTCTCAATATGATTTCAGCTGAAATTCCAATCATGTGATCATGTTTGCAATGTAGAAGACAAAATAATGAGATATACTCATTTACTTAAAGAAACTGGGGTTTTGGTATTGATTGTATGCTATGGATTAGCAGGTTAAACAAATAGTTAATAAAAAATATTTTTTTATTTGTGGATAAGGAAATGTATTTTTCCAAAACATTTCTCTCTTTTCAATCTTATTTTTATTCTTGTTTTCCTTTTTAAAATTAGATGTTTTTTAGCTACTTATAATATAGAGTTTTAATGACAGGGGAATACATAGTGTATTCAGCACAGTTAGGTCTTGCTTTGTCATGGTTTTATTAAATTAATAGAAAACTCATTCTTTATAGTGTGTTTTGCTGAAGTTTACTTATTAAAAAACAGTACTTGGTACAATTTAAAAATATGCATATCAACTAAATATAGTTAGGAAAATCCCTCCTAAAGAAGGAAGGATTGATAAGGAGTTTACTACAGTATTGTTTATAATAGCAAAAATCTGGAAAGTCTGAATTGCCATTAAAAAAGGACGCCTTAAATAAAGGTATATTCACTCTATGTAATATTACACAGTTATTACAGATAAAGAGTTATATCCATATTTTTTGATCAGGAGCAGTGCTCAGTATATGTTTCAAAGTTAAAAAATAAAGAAAGAAAAGATAACTTCCAAGAAATGTGCATCAAATGATACTACTTTTGTTTAAAAATGTATATACACATAAGTGCTTAGAATCTTATTTTATTCAATTGGTTAAAATTCACTTTTCTCAATAAAGTCAAAATGGTTAATAGTTTCGTTCAGATCTCATATTCTTAATGATTTCCTACTGATGTATTTTTTGGTATAATTTTCTTTTAATTAGTGACAAAGGGGCATAAAATATTCAAATATGTTTGTAGACTTCTGTATTTCTCACTTTATTTGGTCTCTTTTGCTTTTGTATTTCAAAGATCTGTTATTAGGGGCATGCACATCTATAAATGGTTATGTCTTCCTGCCAAATTACCCTTTTATCACTGTGAAATTTTCTTATTTATCTATCAGAATAGAATTTTTCCTGATTTTTCTGATATTACTAGAGAGATTCTAGCTGTCTTATGCTTACTGTTCCATGGTATATATTTTTCCATTTCTTTCTCTTAAACTTTTTTTATACAACATTTATAATTTGTGATAACATAAAGATGGCTAGTGTTTTGTAACCAGTCTGATAATCTTGGGTTTTAATTATAATATCTATCCTATTTACATTTAATGTAATTATTCATTAGGTAGAATTTGGCTTACCATTTTGCTATTTGTGTTCTATGTGTCCTATTTGGTTGGGTTTTTTGTTTTGTTTTGTTTTGTTTTGCAGTGTTCTTCCTTTCCTGATAGTTTTGAGTTAACCAAATATTTTTGTATTCTAATTTAATCCTTCAAAGAGCCTCTTAGCAAAACTTCAGAGTAACTTATATAGTTAACATTAAACTACTTCGCAAAAAATATAAAGATACTGAGGCCAGTGTAGATCCATTTACATGTTTCCTATGTATGTGTGCTATTTTTGTCATATATGACTTATCTGTGCATTATAAATTCCATTGTACAATGTAGTACATTTTTATTTTTATGCTAAGTTGAATTTTTTAAAAAAGTAAAAAAGTATAAAAGAAAAATAAAATAAGAGGAAATTGCAGAGGGAGATACACCATAAGAGACTCTTAACCATGAAAAACAAACTGAGGGTTGTTGGAGGGGAGTGGGTGAGAGGATGGGGTAACTGGGTGATGGACCTTAAGGAGGGCAAATGAAGTAATGAGCACTGGGTATTATATGCAACTGATGAACAACTGAATCTACATCTAAAGCTAATGACGTGCTATATGTTAATTATTTGGATTTGAATAAAATAAGATATAAAAAGAGAAAAAAGATATTTTCTATATACATATATCTTTTTACCATTACAGTACTTTTAATTTCTTCATGTCAATTTAAGTACCCTAAGAGTATCATCTTTTCTTTTCAGCCTGAAAAACTTCCTGTGGCATTTTTTGTGTTTTCACTTCTTTGAAAATATCCATAGGTCACGATCTGTTCATAGTTTTTGTCTTTTTCTTTTAAGAGGGGATTAATCTCTATTCACTTACCTTCAAGTTCACTGGACTTTTTTTAATGCTCTCTTCAATCTGCTGTAAATCTTATCGGGTGAATGTTTTATTTGAACACTTCAATATTCAGTTCTAGAATTCTCATTAGATCATTCTTTATAGTTCCCATTTTGCAGATGACTTTTTATACCTGTTCATTCATTGTAATTATAATCATATTCTTCTTTTTTGTGCTTGATCATATTTACAATAGCTATAGTGGTCTTTTCTGCTAATTCAACAACTTAACTGTCCCACTGTTGGATTTTATTTACTGCTTCTCTTGATTATGGTTCTCATTTTCCTGTTTCTTTGTGTGTCTGGTAATATTTTATTTTACACTGGATATTTTGGATGACATGCAGTACAGAATCTGGGTTCTATTTTCCTCTGATGAGTGTTGATTTTTGTTATAGAAGGCAGTTAACTTTGCTGTATTTAAGAAAATCTTTGAGTGTAATTTATACATTGCTATCTCCTTTCTAGATTTCCCCTCTCAATTTTCAGCTATTTTGACATGCCTGCACTCAACACTCTGAATGCTAAAACCAGTAAGAGTATGGCTTTCTAACTGAGCTGTAGGCACCCAACACCATATGAACTAAAGTATCACTTAAAAAAATATATATATATATGTATATGTATATATATGTATGTATATATATGTATGTATATATGTATGTATATATATGTATATATGTATATATACATATGTATATATGTATATATGTATATGTATGTATATATACATATGTATATATACATATGTATATATGTATATATGTATATATACATATATACATATATATGTATATATACATATATATACATATATACAAATGAAAAACTCATCTAGTCTCTCTTTTATCAAGGCTTGAATCTTTTGATCCAGTTTCTATCTGCTTTCAGTTCCTCTCCAGTGCTTACAGATAGTTGTTGTTTTTTAAATATATTTTGTTGATAGCTTATAATTATGAATTTTAAGAGATTAATCTTACATAATTTATCATTTAGAGAACTTAGATTTGTGTATTAATTTTAATTTAAGAAGAAATGGATAAAATATACTTAACAAAATTTGAAAATATATCATTTAAAAATATATGAATGTGTGGAGCCTGTTTGGGGGGCGTTTTTGAGGTGTAGTTGACATATAACATCATATTACTTTCAGGCCATGTCTATATATATATGTGTATGTGTGTAATTACAGCTGTTTCTCCCTTGCCCCTGGTGAAGCAAGACCTTAAATCAGCCTAAGCACTCAAATTAATCTTACAGAGCTAGAATTCCTTGAGTAACAACAGATCTTTTTCTCCATTTTACATAGGGAACAAATTCAGTATAAATGTCATTCTCTATTCTTCTAAACAAAAATCATAAAACAACATGATATCAAATCATATCCCATTGGGAAACAGGAACTCTAAGGCATTGTGTGGACTATAAACTGGTGAAAACTTTCTGAAAAGCAACCTGGCAGTGCTTAGTCAAATGAAGAGTGTATGTACCCAGTGATCTAGCCTACTGATTTCACAGATGTATAGGACCATAGAAATTCTCAAAGAGACATGTGGTCATTGAGATGGTAGTTGAAAAATAAAACATTGCTGAGAATGCACAAGCACTGTTTATGGTGGTGGGGTTTTAGAGGTAAACAAAGTGCTCATTACTAAATGAATTAAGATAAATGTGATAGATATACATTACGATATATAGACAGCAGTTGGAATCTTTAAATCTGATGTACATATGCAAAAATGCAGGTATTAGAAACATAGAGTTGAATGAGCAGCAGATGAAAGTGAGATAGATACTTCTTGGGCAACAATATTTATACAAAATAATACTTGATAAATCGAATTAATAAGCTAAATTGCCAGATAGACATAAAACAAGGACTATTTTTAAGCAACATATATGTACTCAAAGTTATGTCTATCAGACCAGAAAAGTAGGTATCTATGGAGAATGGAAGTGGGATTGAGACCTTGAATGAAGGATGGACCAGGAAGAATGAATTGGCTTCACAGGGAACAATAACAATGTCCAACAAACAGAAGGGCAGGTTCACTTAACTCTGCCATTAAATACACTCAAAAAAAGAAAATAACTCATTTGAGCAAAATAAAAAAGAAGGATAATTTCATGTACATCTTAACCTTTTAAAACTTTCCAATGTATAATTTGAAAATAGGAGTCTAAAGCCACACTTCCAGGGAATTATTCTGAGAAAAAAATACATAAATATGCACTACTGGAAGCACATTTAATGCTCAGTAATAGGAAATGGTTAAACAAATTATAAGAATATTTAGTCATTGAAATCACATGAATCAAGGATTTAGTGAAAGAAAAAGTAGTTATGACATTAAGTAAAGAAATGCATACAAAATAGGAGTATCATAATTCTAACTTTGCTGGAAGTGTACACATGAATAAAAATAAAATGAAAAATGCCCCCAAAACATTTACTTTTCTCTTTGTGGTTTTCTATGTATTTCAAAACATATTGAAATTTCCCTAAAAATTCTTTTCAAATTATTTTTATTAATCATTTTTATGATATCTTCTTTAAGATGTTCCTTATCTTCTTTCAATTTTTTTGTTCAGATATTTGTCTTTTACTTATAGCTTTACAGCTGTTCTTTATGAATTCTGCAGACTAATGTTTTGTGGATCATGTTTGGCAAATATTTCCTCTTAGTTCAAGATTCTCCATTTTATTTATTTTCATAGTGTTTTATGCTCTATGTAAGTTTTAAGTTTCAATGTCACCAAATATACCACTCATTATTTGTACTTTATTGTTTTTTTGGTTCATGGTCAAGTAATTCACTCACAATCACAGGGGCATAAAGATACAATTTATTTTGGGTGTATAGAGAGCTTTTTCACATTTAGTTACAATTGACTTCTTTTTGTTTGTTTATGGTATGAATTCATGGTCTAATATTACTTTCTGCATGAATAACCAGTGGTCACAGCATGCGAAGGCCATTCGTCACCTCTTTGGTAATGTCATTTTTTCACATATGAAATTTTTGTAAATGCCTATGTAGTCTGTTTTTAGAAGCTTTATAGTCTTCTTCATCTTTATATTAATTTATTCTTATAGCAATAGCACATTATTTCAATCACTATAGCTTATCACAGGTCTTTTTATCTTTTGGAGTAGGCATCTACCTCCATTTGTCTTTTAAAGAATTGCATCGTGTATTTTTTGGTATTTTTCTCTATTATATACATTATAGGTTAAGTGGTATTTTTTAATGAAAAACCACCTATTTAGGGGTTTTATTGAAACTTCACTGAGTGTTTCAGTTAATTTGGGGTAGACCAGACATCTTTGTGATTTTCAGATTAATTGCCCAAGTATGCTTTCTCATTTATTCAGGTACCCTTTTACGCCCCACAACTATTTTTTTTAATTCCCCTATATATAACAGAATTATTTGTAGATACCTCGTAGATTAATTATGTGGCATAATCAGTGGGATAATTTTTTCTCTAACATTATCTTTTTTTTTTTTCTAACATTATCTTACAGAGGATGGGAAGATACAGAGTTTTCTATATTTTCCGAAGTTGTTGAATCTGCTAAAGTCTGTCATTAACTTAAATAGTTTAATATTTTCTTGGAATTTCTATGTATACAGTCATATTTTCTACTAATAAAATAAATGTTTTCTTTCTTTTAAAATACTTCAGTAGTGTTATAGCATTAAAAATGCCCACTCTGAATCTAACTGCCTGGTTTCTTCCAAATTTGCTACTTTTGAGCCATGTGAATATGGAAAATTTATATAACCCCCTCATGCTCCAGCTTTCTCATCTACAAGATGAGGAAAATAATAATATCTACCTCGTGGAGTTGTGATGTGGAATATATGATTATATATTTAAAAAGAATCTTATATATAGTAAGTACTAAAATAAAATTTATTACTGAATTGGCTTGGACCCTTAAAATAATTGTGAGCAGAAGTTGTAGTAGTGGAATTCTTGTCTTGTATCTGATTTTAATACATTTTAATGGCTTATAAAATTTCACTATTAAGGAAAAAAAATTCACTATTAAGATTTTATTATCGCCTTTTTCATAGGTATCTGGCAAATTGCAAACATGTCTATTAATTCCCTACCCCAAAGTAACTTTGAAGTTCCTTCCATCAGGAAGTAGAGTTGATACCTTAAATGGGACAGGCCTTGTAATTTGCCTTGAGTAACAGAATGACATGCTTCCACTATCTCTTTCAATCCTCCCAACTGTCATGTGAACAACCATGAGTTGGCCTACTATAAGATAAGTGACCACGTGGACTGGAGACATGGCTTCCAGGCTGAAGCCACCATAGACCAACTAATCTAAGAGCAAACTGCAGATTAGTAAGCGAGCTCAGCCTAAACCAGAAAACTCATCAGCTGTGCTTGCGCAGTTTGTAACACAAAGAATCCTGGGGTAGAGCTGGCCCAGGGCCTCCTGTGCCCATTCAGTGCTTCACATGACCAGCCATGTGGCAGGAATCCAATAGGCACCTAACACATAGCTCTCCCTCCCAGTTGACTCCAAGCCTGCCTAACCTCTAATAAATCGATAGACAGATAAATTCCTGAGTAAATAGCTATTGTGGTAAGCCATTAAGTTTTATTCCTTATTGATACAGTACCCTTTATTTTATTTCTTAACATTTTTATATTAAGATTCAGGAATAAGTATAAATATCTGTGTATAAAACACTCTGCTTCAAAAATTATCAATATTATACCATTGCTGTTCATCTACCCAACTTCCCTGGTAATTTTTTTAATGGGATATTTTAAAACAACATTTTAAAGTAAATTCCAAGGGTGCCTGGGTTGCTCAGTTGGTTAAGCAGCTTCTTTCAGCTCAGGTGCCAGGGTCCTGGGATCAAGCCCTGAATCGGGATCCCTCCTCAGGGGAGAACCTGCTTCTCCCTCTCCCTCTGCCTGCCTCTCTGCCTACTTGTATTCTCGCTCTGTCTCTCTGTCAAATAAATAAATTAAATTAAATTAAAAAATAAGTAAATTTCAGATAAGCTACCATTTCAGTTGTGTGTGTGTGTGTGTATTTCATATCTTTAACAAGAGCTTTTTAAAAAAAAACACATTATTAAAATACCAGTATCATTCAATAAAATTAATAATAAATTCTTGATATTATCTTTTACTTACTTAATGTTCAATTTTTCTTGCCTGACCCATAAAATGTATTTTGAAGATATTTGTACAAATTAGAATCCAAGTAAGTTCTCTAAATTGTATTTGGTTATCTTTTAAGAATCTTTTTTTCCCTCTCTCATAAGACTCCTTTAATCCTAACAGTGCCCCCAACTTTTTAAACATGCAAATATTATTGAAGAAGCTGGGTCATTTGTTATGCAGAATATCTCTCTCTCTAGACTTGGCAGATTGCATTTTTATGGTATCATTTCATATGTTTCTCTATTTTTTGCATTTCCTGTAAACTCTTTTCATAACATTGGTTTCAATTTCTAACCACCTTCTGTAAGAGTGTCATTGAACCTTTAACTATATTTGAAGAAAATGTCATAAGCATTCAAAGAAAGCACAGCTGTTTTTCATATCCTCTAGACTTTTTTTCAGCTAAACATTCCATGAATATCTTTCTAGAACATATTATATAAAAAAAGATAACTTGAGAGTGACCTCAAATTGTGGGAAATCATGTTTTAAAAATAAGTTGACTTATCACTTCAACTAGAATGCCCTAATTTACATTGGCCAAGAATGGCTTTGATTACATTCACTTAAAACAGAGAAAAACACTCTTGAAGGAAAGGAAAATAAAAATTCACTATATTGCAGTGAGATTTTTGATAATCTGGATATATATTTAATTTTGCTGAGTTAACTAAAATATGTTAGCCCAAAGTTAAAATGTGACTATCATATAAAATCAAACCATTTCGTTTATTTATAAATTAAATACTTCCTTTCCAAAAATCTAAAGTTTAAGAAGATTTTAATTAGATGATAGATTTCCATATATTTATTTAGGATTTGGTAGAAGAGAAGAAAAAGAGCTCTTTAGAAAATTTTACCATCGCATATCACATATTTTGCCAGAGTAAAAATTATATGGACAACTAATTGGAGTGTGCCAAAGTCACACTTTGTTGCTGTTTTTCTGGCCTGAATCATCCCAGAACAGGGGAAACAGCAATTTTGTGATAAACCTTTGTGTAGTTTCCAACACTAAAGACCAAAAAATGGTATAAAACCAGGAAGTAAGTTCTGTCTGGCCAGTGCTGACCTGGGCATTTCAATCCACACATATTCTCACAATTATTAATGCATAGAACACACACACACTCGCTACTCCTTGGTTCTTTGCTTTCAGACAACATTGCTAACTAGATATGCTTTGTAATGAGTATATTAAGTGATTGTTAGATAGATAGCTTTTTTCATATTCACCTTGAAATACATTAAATTTCAGGCATACATGATTTCATCATGTCTCCTTTGTAGCCCAGGACGCAGAACTACAGAGGTGTTTGTTGGTATTTTAAGGGAGAGAAAGAGAGAACATGCACACGGAAGCACATGTGTGAGTGACCATGCCCAGCACGGAACCTGACTCAGGGCTGTATCTCACAACCATGAGATCTTGATCTGAGCCAAAATCAAGAGTCAGCCGCTCAACTCACTGAGCCACCCAGGCACCTCGTGCAGAGGTGTTTTTATTCCATGTAGGATATGGCCTGAAAAGAATGATGCTTGTCTCGAAATTCTTTCATACTGCACACAGGAAAGAAACATGTAACAACGAGCATTTCCACCAGCTTTTCTTAGGAACTATAGACCTTAATGCTGCTGTAATCTAATTATTATGTTGGCTTTTCTTAGTATTACTATGAACATTTATTTTTTAAAGAAAAACATAATGGAAAAAGTTTCATGAATTTAGTGGAAATTAAAAAAAATTAAGAAACCTTGTGATTTTTATAATTTTCACCCATCTTTTGACAGTACCAACCTAGCTTTATTGTCTGCTTTTAAATGGTAACATAAACAGATATCAAATTAATTCATGAAAATAATCTTAGTAAAATGACATCCTCAGGTCACTATGAACATGAGTTTTTCAAGGAAAAATTATTGGTTTTATTCCAAGTTCACATGGAAATTTAAGGCTTAATAAAATAATTTCTTACAGATACTCTTCTCTAGACCTATCTAACATCACAACCTAGAAATTACGAGATGTTTGGAGGGTAGGGGAAAAAAAATAAGAATTCATGGAGTAAAAAAATTGATGAAATAATTATGTAAAATATGTTACTTTTATTACAGCATACATTTTTTGCTTTGAAGATTATGGAAACTAACAGGTGAATAAAAATTGAGCTTGTTTAATAGTCTAAACTTTTGTTAGAATCAAGTAATCTGAAAGCATCAAATCTCTGTTCATTAATCTTGTGTGTGGACAGTAGGCCATGGCACTAATCCACTAATAGGATTCTCTTTGTATTCAGGAAGTAGTGCATGAAAGGTAATCAAATGGACTATATACTATCATTAACCTGAAAAAAGCTACTGTAGTTTGGGGCACCAGTTGTAGTTTCTTCTTTGTGGGTTTTTTTTTTTTTTTTTTCTGATTGGCAGCATGAAAAAGGGATTAAGAGTCAGATGTCCATGTTGGATTCACCTTTGTAACTTCCTTGTGGAAATGTGGGCAAGTTGCTTCAGTTCTCTGAAACCATTTCTTCATGGGTAAGTTTAAGGGGTAACTAATTTACCTATATTATTAATATTCTATGATTCTAGGAAATGACCACTGAGTTAAGGGAAATCTTTCTATTATGTGTGAAAAATCATTATCTCTGAGATTATCTATGAGAAAGAATTATGCCCTTCTCAACTATTAATCTTCATATATTGAGCAAGTATTTTGCAAAATATTGTCCTAGCCATCCTTAAAAATAGAGCTACAACTCTAAAAGAACATTTTGTCACTTATTATCATTATTATTTTAGCTCAGCAAAAACCATTAAGTTAGATTTATTTTGTTTATTTGCCTTTTTTTTTTTTTTTTTTTAAAGATTTTATTTTTATTTATTTTGTCAGAGAGAGTGAGCACAGGCAGACAGAGAGACAGGCAGAGGCAGAGGGAGAAGCAGGCTCCCTGCTGAGCAAGGAGCCCGATGTGGGACTCGATCCCAGGACGCTGGGATCATGACCTGAGCCGAAGGCAGCCGCTTAACCAACTGAGCCACCCAGGCGTCCCTGTTTATTTGCTTTTATAGATACTTAAAAGTTGACTAAAATTTTCACCTTTCATTGAGTTGTGTTGGTATATAACATAAAGAGCCATATGTAAGTAACTCAGTTAAAAACAAGAAAAAAGAGAAAGAAAAAACTTCATTTAAATAGAACAAGATCTCTCATGTAGGAATAGGATGGAGTTTGTTTTGTTTTGCTTTTTAAAGATTTTTTTAATTTATTTGACAGAGAGATATAGCACAAGCAGGAGGAAAGGGAGTAGCAGACCCCCTGCCAGGGAGCCAGATGCAGGGCTGGATCCCAGGAACCCCGTATCATGACCTGAGCCGAAGGCAGACACTTAAGACTGAGCCACCCAGGTGCCCCTAGGATAGAGATTTTTGAGGTTACTGCAAATGGACTAAACACCAAATGTCTTTTCATTTACAGTTAGTAAGTGATTTTAGCACATTGTTTTTAGCCTTTAAAAATATAAGTAAGCAAAACTTAAGGCAAAAAATTAAAGCAAAATAAATCAAGAATATATAAAATTAAAACATATACTTCTCAAAGTAAACCAAGTGCCCCTTAACTCTTTTAAACTTCCAGTATCAATTTATCACATAATATCAGATTACTCTAGGTATATATATTCTGTTATATAAAAAATACACATCATTACATTAATTTTTATGATTCTGTAAGTTTTTAGAATAATTATTAAGGTGTTGCATGAACCTGATTTTAAGTTAAACTGCTCAGAATGCAGCGAAAAACAATATCTTTATAAATAAATTCTACACATTGGTTGGTACACAGCACTAGAATAAATTGCTAAAACTGAAATTGTTAAAAGAGTATGTGGATTTTGTCAGATTGCTCTCCAAACTTGTACTCCCATCAACAGAAGAAAGTCCTAATTTTATCACATTCCCACCAACACTGTGCAGATTTTATATCTTATTCCAATTTGGTTATTCAAATCTGATGTTACATCTTTAATCCTTATAATGCATACACTTGAAAAAATTCTTGATAGCCTTCTCTTCTTATGCGATTTAAAAAATTAATTTATTTCTTCGACTGGTTGGGTCTATGTCATAAACTATAAAATGCATAAATTCATTATACTATAAACATAAGTCCTAAATTTTATCAATTTTTTTCTGTATCTCTCTCACAAATGTGTTACTTGCCGTAATAAAAAGTTATGTTTCTACTATGCTTTGTCATTATTTACATAATTATCTGAATTAGGAACCTTGGCATTGTGGGTTTCCATTTTTAAAATATTAATTTCTATTTTCAGAAAACATTTTAAGTTAAATAAATATTATTAGCCATATTGATTCCATGGAATATGTATTTAATTTATCTCATTAATTGAAAAGAGTAAATCAATTTTTTAAATACTTTTCTTTTTTTCTTATTGTTTTTTATACACACACACACTTTATAGTCAAGAGTGCAAAATGCACATTATCATGCATGTAATTTTATTTATAATTATTTCCTTACAATAGATTTCCAGAAGTAGTATTACTATGTCAATTATTTTCTTCTTTATTGTGTTTGGTATGTATTACAATGTTGATTGACCCAAAGCAGTTATATCAACTAATTACCATTAATTTAAGAAAATAAAACTGTCATTAACCAGCATGATTGAGTGCTGTAAAATGTGTAAACCTGATGATTCACAGACCTGTACCCCTGGGGCAAATAATACATTGTATATTAATAAAAATAATTTAAAAATAACCAGCATGATTATTATTTATTCTGCATTTGGTTTATTTAGGGACTAAAAATTTTTCTGCATTTATGTTTTTATTTGTATGGCTTTTATAACTGGAACCATGGCACCAGTAAATGTTTCCGTACTAGTTTTATGTATCCTTAATGAGTATATAAATGTGATTATCTCTTCCTGCTTTGAAATTTTCTTCTACATTTTTTTTGTTTGTTTTCATTTTTTTTTTTTATTTTAGGGTATGTTAGATTATGGGATTTTTGGCACATAATTTTTCAATTTTGAAGGAGTCAAATCTTTTGTGATTATAACACTTATGTTTAAGCTTATACAGGTAAGAGTTGACAATTAATTAGTTCTAGTATCTTTTTGGTGTGATGTTTACCTCCAAAATCTATTTTAGAAAACAAATTATAAAAGTGATCAATTTAATAAGAAGAATATTTTAGGTTCCTGGTCTCAATTCCAATGTGTGTGTGTATGGGTGGTTGGGAGGAGGGTTCCACATAACACCAAGCCATTCTTGGGCACTGGAAAGGTGTTTGAGAATTCAATTCAATTCTGATACTATCTACTTGGAGATAGCATCAGATCCCACAGATTGAGGGCTCAGTCCCACAAAATGGCCCCAACTACTTTAGACTCCAATCACAAGCCCAGGCTGTTACCTGTGCTTTTGATGACCAACTATAAATTGGAGGTTCCAAAGACCCACACTTGGATGGCAATTGCAAGTCCAAGTTTTTACCTATACTTCTGACCAATTAACTGTAACTTAGAGAGAGGGTCCCTTCCTTAGGTTTGATTAATTTGCTACAGCAGTTCACAGAACTCAAATATTTTATTTACTAAACTATCGGTTTATTATAAAAGAATATAAGTCAGGAAAAAGATGCATGGGGCAAGGTATGAGGAAAGCACATGGAGCTCCCATGCCCCGTCCAGATGCATCTCCATTGGCATGTTCACCAATGGAAGCTCTCTGAGCCCTGTCCTATAGGGTTTTTATGGAGGCTTCATTATAAGGCTTGATTGATTAACTCATGGGACATTGATGACTGATTCAACCGCCAGACCCTTCCTCTTCCCCAGAGGTTAGGGAGTTTGACTAAAAGTTGCAGCTCTAATCATATAGTTGGCTCCACCAGCAAATAGCCCTATCCTAAGGTGCTCTCAAAGGTCACCTCGTTACCATAACAAGTTACCTTTATCATTTGCATCATTTAGAAATTACTAGGGTTTTAGGAGCTCTGTGCCAAAAAAATGGGATGAAGACCAAAATTATATTTCTATTATAAATCACAATATCACAAAAATTCTCTTCTAAGGAACATAATCTGCTTCTATAGAAATTATTTTAACACGTTATTTAAAATAAATATTTATCAGTTTGTGTGGGTGCAATAAGGTAGAAACTTTCACCCTTTTATTCAGTAAATCTTAAATTGTAGGTAAAATTGGCAACAGACATACATGCGTAGAAAGATTTTCCACAGATTTCTCACTCACATGTAAACTACTTGAAAAGAATAAGAACTTTTCAACTTTCTTAAAATTTTTTAATACAATAACTTTTTTAAATTTAAAAAATAATACATATTGTAATAGTTTCTTGCTAAAAATTGACACAAATATGGTTGCCCATAACAGCACACATTTATTCTCTTACAGTTCTGAAGGCCAAAAGTCAAAAATGAGTCTTCAGGGACTGAAAGTCAAGGTGAGCACAGTGCTGGTACTTTCTGGAGGATCCTGGGAAGAATCTGTTGTTTGCCTCTTCCAACTTCTAGAGGTTGCCTGTCACATTCTTTGGCTCGTGGTTGCCTCTCTCCAATCTCTGCTTCTCTCTTCACATCACCTTCTCTCCTGGCTGGCTCTCCTGCTTCCTTCTCACAAAGGCCACTGTGATTATATCCAACATACCCAGATAATACAGGATCATCTTAATTTAGATTATCCAAGATCACATCTACAAAGACTTTTTACCATATAAGGTAGCATGCACAGGCTCTGGGGATTAGGATGTGGAAATATTTAGGAGACTCTTATTCAGCCTACCACACCAAAGAAAGCCAACACTTTAGTGAAATTGTTTCGATTAAACCCACAGAAACAAAAAGTCACATTTTTTTTTAAATTATTTGTTTATTTGCCAGAGAAAGAGAGCACAAGAAGGGGGAGCAGCAGACAGAGGGAGAAGCAGACTCCCCGCTGAGCAGGGAGCCTGATGCAGGACTCAATACCAGGACCATCATGACCTGAGCTGAAGGCAGTGGCTTATCTGCCTGAGCCATCCAGGTGTCCCAAAAAGTTACATTGTATTTGTGGAATGATTGATCAATCTTATTAAAAGGAAAAATTAGGGAAAACCAAGAGGAAAAAATAGAAACACATTATTACATTCTTTTTTTTTTTAAATTCTTTTCCAAGTCTATATATGAGTTCTTTTTTTAGTAATACCTCTATATTTGCACCCTTTCCACTCCACCATTCAATAAAGGCTACCACTAAGGATATCATCTAAAGAATTGATATGAACATGAGCTCAATCCAAGTTTTTCAGGGGACTAAAGAAAAATGTAATTACACATATATAAATATTCTTCACTGATATCTCAGAATAACCTTGATTTATTTAATTTATTTAGTAAGAATATTTAAGGAGGAGCATGGTAGGCAAAAATGAAGAAAGTAGTTCTTGGCTCCATTTGCTTTTGCAAATTCATCAAAATCACAGCTTGATCTGGTCCTCTGTAATGATATCCTGGCAGTTTGTAAAATTGTAGTTCAGTTTTAAATTAGTTTACATTTCATAGAATAATTTATTTTCTATCGGTCTTTATCTCCACTCTCTCCATTTACCAACTCCAAAACTTTTAAGATACCCTTGGTGAGATATCTAGTCTCACTTTGTCATTTTAATCATTTTAGCAACTTCATGAACCAGAAATCCTTATATGCATAGTTTCTATTGCTTTTTGTACCTGGTGTTTATGAAGTACTTCCAGTTGAAAGTAATGAGATGTCTAACCATCTTCTACTTTCATATTTTGTATATGAATCCCATATAACCAGCTGTTGCTTAACCAGCTTAATAAATTAAGTAATAGTGCAATAAAATGAAATCCACTCAACAAAGATTTCCTACGAAGTGCAAACCATTGTGCTAGATGGTGGGAGAAAGATATGTATAAACTCTGTCCCATTTCATGAGTTAACATTTTCATTGAAGACAGCAATTATATTTTTGCTCTTAAGTATTCTCACCTGAGGCCCTCTGGAGGTATGAGGGGTTTTGTTTTGTTCCACAGCCTCCTCCACTTGCTCCTTATTGTGACTCTTGGATAATTATCTTCCCTTCTCTGGACATCCCACCAGTTTTGAATCTCATTGCTCATTGAGGCTGTTATCTGTGGAAACCCTATTACAAGTCCATATGACTCAAGTATTTGTTGCTGGTTTCCCAATCCTGTCTGATTCCTAGCTGTTGGTATACACATAAATACTTCTTCCAATTTTCTGGACACTCAGGTCTTAAAACTCCTGTCCTTTAAAGATGTTGTCTTCCACCTGTCTCAATCACTATGCCTATATGATTATGAATAAACACAACCCTTCTATAATTTCAATTCCCTTTACTCTTTTAGCACCACCTTCTTTCCCTCCTGCACATTCTCTTTGGTTCTCTGGCTTCAGCATTCTTTCAAACCTCCTGAATTGTCTACTCCTATGATCCTATTCCTTTGCACTCACTTCCATCTTCTTCATGTATTTTTTGCTCCTTATCTAGCTAAAATTGTACTGTCTTTATAAGGCTCTCATGAAATTATCCTCAGCTTTCATGCTTTTCTCTTACTTGGCAGATCACCACCTGATGAAACCAATTCTCCACCTAACCCACAAATACACTTCCACACCTACACCAGAGAGACTGATTGCGGTAGTTGAGGTCCACCGCTGTGGACCTCAAAGGAGCCATCAGCTGCCTGGTTCTCACCTCTGCCATTCTCTCCCTACCTCTTCTCTTCCAACTCCCAACACTCCTTCTTCCTCATTGCTTTCAGGTGAGAAATTTCTTCCTGTAGAGCTGAGAAAATGGAAGCCATCTGAAAAAAAATTTCTAGATTCTCTTTCTAAATCTCCAAATTATGGACATTTTTACCCATGCACTCTGCTTTTATTGAGCTATCTTGATTTTTATCTAAAGCTAATTCCTCTATATGTACATGAATCTTATTCACCAGTAATTCATCCCTCCATCTCTTATGTCAGCAAATTTTCTTCCTTTACTGGATTATTTCTAGCATCATACAAGCATGCAGTCCTTTGACTCATCTTAAAAAAAACAAAAACTAAAAGCAAGAACAAAACACAGTAAAAACTTCTTTTGATCCCACTTTCCCCACCAACCATTTGTCCATTACCCTTTGTGTCAAAACTTCTCAAAAATCATTTATATTGGATGTGTGTGTCTGCTTCCCCTGAATTTTTTAAAATTTAAAAAAAAATTAATTTTTTTATTAACATATAATGTATTATTAGACCCAGGGGTACAGATCTGTGAATCGCCAGGTTTACACACTTCACAGCACTCACCATAGCACATACCTTCCCCAATATCCATAACCCAACCACCCTTTCCCTACCCTCTAACCCCCTGGCAACCTTCAGTTTGTTTTGTGAGATTAAGAGTCTTATGGTTTGTCTCCCTCCTGATACCATCTTGTTTCATTTGTTCCTTTTCTACCTCCCAAGCCCCCCACATTGCCTCTCAAATTCCTCATATCAGGGAGATCATATGATAGTTGTCTTTCTCTGTTTGACTTATTTCACTGCATAATACCCTCTAGTTCCATCCACATCATCGCAAATGGCAAGATTTCATTTCTTTTGATAGCTGCATAGTATTCCATTGTATATATATACCACTTCTTCTTTATCCATTCATCTGCTGATGGACATCTAGCTTCCTTCCATAGTGTGGCTATTGTGGACATTGCCGCTATAAACATTCACATGCACATGCCCCTTCGGATCACTACATTTGTATCTTTAGGGTAAATACCCAATAGTGCAATTGCTGGGTCATAGGGTAACTCTATTTTCAACTTTTTGAGGAAACTTCATGCTGTTTTCCAGAGTGGCTGCACCAGTTTGCATCCCCACCAACGGTGTAGGAGGGTTCCCCTTTCTCTGCATCCTCACCAGCGTCTGTCGTTTCCTGACTTGTTAATTTTAGCCATTTTGACTGGTGTGAGGTGATATCTCACTATGGTTTTGATTTGTATTTCCCTGATGCCAAGTGATGTGGAGCACTTTTTCATGTGTCTGTTGGCCATCTGGATGTCTTCTTTGCAGAAATGTCTGTTCATGTCCTCTGCCCATTTCTTGATTGGATTATTTGTTCTTTGGGTGTTAAGTTTGATAAGTTCTTTATAGATTTTGGATACTAGCCCTTTATCTGATATGTTGTTTGCAAATATCTTCTCCCATTCTGTCAGTAGTCTTTTGGTTTTGTTGACTGTTTCCCTTGCTGTGCAAAAGCTTTTGATCTTGATGAAGTCCCAATAGTTCATTCCCAATAGTTCATTTAATTTTTTAAATTAAAAAATCAGTTTTATTTTTAAACAATTTGAATTCATTCATATAATATTCAAAAGCATGTAGGACCAAATGTTGGGAATAAAACAATTGGAACATTGATAATAATTCCTGAGTTACCATGTTGATGATATTGTGACTTCAATAAAGATAGAAGAAAAATTATGAGTATTATTTCTTTGGAATATTTGAAATAAAAACGACCATACAAATAGGACTGAAAGGCACTGATGCTTTCATGCATTAACAATAATTATATTTATTTTATTTTTTTATTTTGTACTTATACAGGGTTATACTT
Organism: Martes martes; assembly: GCF_963455335.1. Classification (NCBI taxonomy): domain Eukaryota; kingdom Metazoa; phylum Chordata; class Mammalia; order Carnivora; family Mustelidae; genus Martes; species Martes martes. Next base: position 83,461,527 of record NC_137889.1, read on the forward strand.
GGTCAAGTCTCTCAACATCCATTAAGATGTGAATCTACACTTTACGGACATACTTTTATTAGTTAGCAGTAAAGGTGAACAATTAATCCAATAGAAAACTGCTTCTTATAATTAAATTTAAATTTGTTGAATTTTAAACTGAGTTTTAGATTTGCTTGGAGAATAAGCAAGTTCTTTTCCTGGGATAAATATTTCAGAACCATTGTCTAGCCTCGGGTTATACATTTTTTAATGCAAGATGTTTAAAGGTCTACTTGTGAGAACATTTCCCGCAATGTTTGATTTCATTTCAAGGTAAATGAGAAGCGAAGTTTCAACCCATGTTCTGAAACCATTTAGCCTTTCCAGTCATGCCCAGTGACGCCAAACATGAATGTTTTGAAAGAAGTTAAGTGCTCACAGTGCCAACACTAGGGAAATATTTGCACAGTTCTCCTTCGGTGCATATCCATCTGAGTGCTGCTTTTATTTCATCTTCATAAAGCATTAGATTAAAACATTAGTTCCAGAATGGATGGCATTTCTAAATACTCAGTTAAATTATAAACCACCTAGTCTCCAGTCATAATACCTAGGTCAGTTTACTTCCCTGAACTCTAAATCCAGAACTGCTGATTTCATGGAAATAAATTCTGAAAGAAGTGTGTTCACATAAACAAGGAATTAAATGCTAGATAAAGAGATTGCACACTCCTCTGTCTCCATATTTACCAAGCAAACAATTTACCAGTAAAAGGAATATATCAGGGGCTCCTGGGTGGCTCAGGCGGTTAAGGATCTGCCTTTGGATCAGGTCATGATCCTTGGGCCCTGGGATCCAGTGCCACACCGGGCTCCCTGCTGAGTGGGGAACCTGCTTCTCTCTATCATCTGTGCTCTCTCTCTTTCAATAAATAAATGAAATCTTTAAAAAAATAAAAAAGAAATATTATCATTATTATTTCTGTATTAAAATAAAATAAAATAAGTATCATTTCTGTATTTAAGAGATTATTTAGTGTGTAATAAACCATAGTTCTGCTCTTGGGTGGTCAGCTCATGATGGAAAAAGAAAGTAATTATGGTAACATATTTGAATAGCACCCTCTACATTTTAAAATTTGCTTTTGCCCTGTAGGATGTGCACACAAAAGCTGATCAAAGAATTAAGAATGGTGAGAAGCGGTGGAGGAGACTGAATGAGAACAGTGATGTTACAAATTTAATTAATCAGTTATATGAAGGCAGGGGCAGACTGAAATGAGGTGACAGTTAAAAAAGGGGGGGATTCAAGATAACATCATAGTTTCTAGCTTAGGTGACTGGATAGATGGTAAAGCCATCAAAATTAGATAATAAAGAAAGAGAAACTGGTTTGGGAGGAAAACCATGAATTTACTTTTGGATAGATTTCATTTAAAGTGCCCCCAAAATACAGATTGACACGGGTATTTTTTAAGAAAGTGGTCAAAATGTAAATTCTGGGGTCATAAGAATATGGTAGGTAGGTGAAGCTCTGTGGTAACACCTGTAAGAGCAAAAGGCATCTGCCTGAGGAGAGCATCTTGGAACATGTGAACCTTAAAGAAACAGGCAGAAGAAAACTAGCAAAGGTGAGGGAGAATATGAAGACCAGAGAGGTAGAGGGGTTTGAGTCATAAAGCCATGGGCTAATAGCCTCCCGTTCTCTTTCTGCTCATGAACCCTGTCTATCCTGCCAGGCATTAGCCTCCCTTCTCCCAAGCTCAGAGACCAGCTTTCTTTACACCTAAAACCATTTTATCCAAAAGTGTCCTTCTAGCAGCTAACACTTTTTTTTTTTTTTTAAAGATTTTATTTATTTATTTGAGAGAGAGACAGTGAGAGAGAGCATGAGCGAGGAGAAGTCAGAGGGAGAAGCAGACTCCCCGTTGAGCTGGCAGCCAATGCGGGACTCGATCCCGAGACTGCGGGATCATGACCTGAGCCGAAGGCAGTCGTCCAACCAACTGAGCCACCCAGGCGTCCCTAGCAGCTAACACTCTTAATTATTGCTTAAAATTTCAATCTTAAAAAAGAAAAAAGTGGCAATCTTACCTTCACCTCAAGCCTCTAACTCTCCCTATTCTGTGCTACTTTTTTCAGTGATGCTTACCATGCTCTTGGATACCATAAATTTTATTTTTATGTATGCTTACTATTTATTAAGTGCTTTTCCTCGTAAGGGCAGGAGTTTTAATCTTTTTTTCTCTTTGATATATTCCAAGTGTCCAGAGCAGTGCTAAGTACATATCAGTTACTCAATAAATCTTTGTTGAATTAATTAATAAAGGCATACTCATTCTATACCTATTCTTCATAGTGGTTGTTTTTCTCTCTGACCAGGGGGCTCCTTGTCCCTCATTGTTACTTCCAGACCATTCTCTCTGCTTGACTATGAAATCACCAGTATTGGATTCCATATAATCAAACTCAATTCCCTCCATATCTTCCAGTTAATATCACCTATCTCCCACACTCCCAGGATATCCACCTCTCCCACCTTCCTATAAATCTAACCTCCTCGGGGCGCCTGGGTGGCTCAGTGGTTTAAGCTGCTGCCTTCGGCTCGGGTCATGATCTCAGGGTCCTGGGATCGAGTCCCACATCGGGCTCTCTGCTCGGCAGGGAGCCTGCTTCCTTCTCTCACTCTCTCTGCCTGCCTCTCTGCCTACTTGTGATCTCTCTCTCTCTCTGTCAAATAAATAAATAAAATCTTTAAAAAAAATTTATTAAATCTATCCTCCTCATTTCGGTTATTGGATTACTGTCAGTCTCCTTAAGCCTATATACTGGATAACTTATGTTTGCTCCCCCAGATCTACTCCCCATTCTTCTCCACTCTGCTCTTTGTCCCATGTAGACTGCATCAAAAATCTCCTTTGACTTGTGGCTGCCAGTGGGAGTGATTGTAGGACACAAGAGGGCAGCAGGAGAGTGAAGTCAGTTCACACTATTCCCAGAATCCCCTCCCACCCAGTAACAGTGGCTTGGCTTGCAGTCCCATGAGATGACCATCTCCACGTAACTTCTATCCACCTAGGTTCCAGCTTCCTCTTCTTCAGGCTTAAGGTTTAGGGTTGTTAACCCACTGGTAATCACAGGGTAGTGTACAACTATTCCACATAGGATCCTTAAATTTGTAGTCAACAAACTTTTCTCTAATTGCACATTTTGAATATGCCATTGGTTTTCTGCTAGATCCCTGACTGATATAACCTCCTAGTTTCTACACTATTCTTTCTAGGTTTCATAGTATTCACCTTCAGAAAATCCCTACCTGACTGCAATCTTTAGTCCATTGCTCGTATTACCTTTCACTGTCCTTCATTCGCCTTATGTCCTCTCTTCCCTCTTTACTCAGCTCACACTTCATCATCAGTCCTTGTCATCATGCTCTTGCTTCCATCCTTAGCCTCTCTGTCCCGCTCTGAGTTACAGTGGCATAGTGAAAATACACCTGATTAAATCAGCTTTCTCTCTACTCTGTGCCTGCACCCATGTAGTGAATATAGCAGGAAAAGAGCACATAATCATGCTCAATTCATGATCACAAACCAAAACCACACCCTTAGCAGCACCTGGCAGTGGTATCACACTCCCCCATTCATTCACTCCTTCTTATCTCTTCTAGATAAGCTTTTATGCTTCTCCATTCTCTTCTCAAGCTGATGAAATCTCCTCTCTAATCTCCATTCTCAACTGATGACTGTTTCTTTTTTTCACTAAGGAACTTGTAGCAATCAGAAGAGTTCTTATCATTATATGTATCCTTCTACTCTGATTTGTGTCCTATTTTCTAACTTCTCTCCTGTTCCTATGGAGGAATTATCTAGGTAAAGCTGACCTTTTTTTTTTTTTTTTTTTTTTGGTAATTTGTCCATTACATCCTTTTCTCTATCTCTTGTTCTTTTTCTCTCGACTCTTTGTGTATTACTATTTCCTATGCTACTAAATTATTCTCACGAATATACAAAGATATGGCTATTTCTCCCATCTTAAAACAGATAAAATTTTATTTGAACCCATTTCCCCATCCAGCTACTGACCCATTTCTCACTTTTTCTTACAGCAGAATTCCTCCATAAGGTTTACAATAGTTACTGGCTCCAGTTCTTCTCCCCCTATTGTGTCTTGAACCTGTGCTATTTAGGTTTTTGCCTCCTACTAATCCACAAAAAAATATCAAATCACCAGTAATCTCCACTTTGCTAAATCCACTGGCCAGCTCTCGGTCCTTATCATACCTGATCCATCCAGCATGTGACACAGTGAATACTTCTCCTCCTGGAGATGCTTTTTCACTTGGCTTCCAGGACATCATACTTTCTTAGTTTTGCCACTACATATCCGGCTTCTCCTTCTCATGTTCCTTTGCTAGTTCCTCTTCATTCTTCCAACCTTACAATGTGAGAGTTCTCTTAAACTTAGTTCTTTTTTTCTTGTAATTTATTTTTCCTTTGATTTATTTGGACATTATGAGGTTGTAATATTTATTTTAATTCTACAATTAAATTAATTTTAATCATAATTAAATTTAATGATGCAATTAATAATATGATAGTTCAATACATATTAAATTATGGTATAATTAAATACAATATTAAATATATTATATCATAAAATTGTTTTTCGTATTAGTATTTGGCAATAACTGCAGTTAAAAACATTTGGCCAGTTTCCTTGAACATTTTAAATGTTTGTTTTCTTTGTTTTTGCTTTTTTTCTGCTTCACTGAGGTATAATTGACAAATAATAATACAATATATTTAAAGTTTACAACATGAACGTTTGATATATGTATGCATTGTAAAAGATATCCACAACCAAGTTAATTAACATGTCCATCATCTCACATACTTTTTTTTTTGTGAGAACATTTAAGTTTTTCAATCATACAATTAAGTATTGTCAACTATAGTCACCATGTTATAAATTAGACTCTCAGACTTTATTCCTCTTATAACTGAAACTTTGTCTGTTTACCGCTCTCCCTGTTTTCCCCTGCCCCACTGGCAGCCATCATTCTACTTTGTTAAGTTTCATCTTTTCTCTTTTTTTTTTTTTCAAAAGACTGCAGATAAGCCATACCATGCAGTATTTTTATTCCTCTGTCTGACTTATTAATTTTGCCTAATGTCCTCCAGTTCCAGCCGTACTGTTGCAAATGACAGGATTTCCTTATTCCACACCTTGGCTATTATGAATAACGCTGCAATGAACATAGTGACATGGGTAGCTCTTTGGGATAGTAATTTCATCTTCTTTGGATGTATAACCAGAAGTGGAATTGCTGGATCATATGGTAGTTCTGTTATTAGCTTTTTGAGGAACTTCTGTATTGTTTTCCACAGTAGTTGCACCAGTTTGCATTCCCACCAACAGTGCACAAGGGTTCTCTTCTCTCTATACCCTCACTGGCATTTGTTATCTCTTATCTTTGCATTAAAAAACACCCTAACAGGGGCGCCTGGGCGGCTCAGTGGGTTAAAGCCTCTGCCTTCGCTCAGGTCATGATCTCCGGGTCCTGGGATCGAGCCCCACATCGGGCTCTCTGTTCAGCGAGGAGCCTGCTTCCCTCTCTCTCTCTCTCTGTCTGCTTCTCTGCCTGCTTGTGATCTCTGTCTGTCAAATAAATAAATAAAATCTTAAAACAAAACAAAACAAAAACACCCTAACAGGTGTGCAGTGGTATCTCAGCATGGTTTTGATTTGCATTTCCTAGATGAGTAGCAATGCTGAACACTTCTTTACGTACCTGTTGGCTATTTCGTTGTCTTCTTTGAAAAAATGTCTCTTCAGGTCCTCTGCCCATTTTTAATTGGATTATTTTGGGGTTTTGTTAGTAAATAGTATGCGTTCCTTGGATATCTTGGATATTAACCTCTTACCAGATATGTGGCTCACAAATAAATATTTTCTCCCATTGCACAGCTTGCTTCTTTATTTTGTTGATGCTTTCCTTTGCTGTATAGATGCTTTTAAATTTGTTGTAGTCTCAGGGTTGCTTGGGTGGCTTGGTAGGTTAAGCATCTGCCTTAAGCTCAGGTCATGATCTCAGTGTCCTGGGATGGAGTCCCACATCAGACTCCTTGCTCAGCAGGGAATCGGCTTTTCCCTCTGCCTGTTGCCCCCTGGCTTGTCTCTCTCTCTGGCAAATAAGTAGATCTTAAATAAATAAATTGGATGTAGTCTCACTTGTTTATTTTTGCTTTTGTTGTGTTTGCTTTTGTCAACTATTTCAAAAAATTATTGCCAAGAGCAATATCAAAGAGATTACTCCCCATGTTTTCTTCCAGGATTCTTATGGCTCAGGTCTTATGTTCAAGTCTTTTTTTTTTTTTTTTTTTAAGATTTATTTATTTATTTGACAGAGACAGAGAGAGAGAGAGAGAGAACAAGTAGGGAGAGAGGCAGGCAGTGGAGGGGGGCGGGGAGCAAGTTCCCTGCCGAGCAGAGCCTGACATGAGGCTGGAGCCCAGGACCCTGAGACCATGACTTGAGCTGAAGGCAGAGGCTTCAACCCACTGAGCCACCCAGGCATCCCTGTTCAAGTCTTTATACTGAGTTGGTTTTCTGTGTCTGGTGTAAGATAGGAATTGAGTTTCATTCTTTTGCATGTGGCTGCCCAATTTTCCCGTATCATGTATTAAACAGACTATTTTTTTCATTGTATATGCTGGGATCATTGGTCAAAATTTGATCATATATACATGAGTTTATTTTGGACTCTCTATTCTATTCCATTAATCTATGTTTCTGTGTACATGCCAAACACCATATTGTTTTTCATTACTATAGGTTTATAATATAGTTTGAAATCAGGTAATGTGATGTCTCCACCTTTGTTCTTTTTTCTCAAGACTGTTTTGGCTATCTGGGTCTTTTGTGGCTCCTTATTTAAGGATTTTAAGCAGTGTTCAGTCTATTTTAAAAATTTAAGGAATGTTTAGTCTATTTCTGTGAAAAATGCCATTAGAATTTTTTTCTATTGGAATTTTGATAGCAATTGCACTGAATCTGTAGATCACTTTGGGTAGTATGGACATTTTAACAACATTATTTCTTCCAACCCATGAGCATGAGATATCTTTTCATTTATTCATATCTCCTTCAATAACTTTATCAATGTTTTATAGGTTTCAGTGTACAGATTTTTTTTAATTTTTTTATTTTTTTATAACCATATAATGTATTTTTAGCCCCACGGGTACAGTATACAGATCTTTTACTTCCCTATTTAGATTTATCCCTAGGTATTTTATTCTTTTTGATGCCATTGTAAAGGGATTACCTTCTTAATTCCTCTTTTCAATTATTTAGTGTTAGTGAATAGAAATGCAACTGATTTTTTTTTACTTTTTTTACTTCTGTATTTTCTCATCCCCCATATTCACCTAGTCTCATAACTTTAAATACCATCCATATGGTGATTACTATCAAATGTATATTTCCAATCTGGACTTCTTCCTTGAAATCCAGACCTAGGTATCTAACTTCCTACTCTCCTTTTCCTCTGTAATGATTAATAGACATCTGTCACCGTGAGAAGAAAACTAGAGAATGCAAGGAGAGAGAGTTAAAAAAAAAAATCTTTAGTTTTGTTTTTTTTTTTAATATTTATTTTTTTATTTATTTAGAGACAGAGTGCAGATTTGGTGGAGGGCAGAGAGAGAGAGGAAGAGAGAGGGAGAAAATATCAAGCAGACTTTCTGCTGAGCACAGAGCCCCATGTGGTGCTTAACCATCTGAGCCACCCAGATGCCCCAATAAATCTTTAGTTTTACAACTGGGATTTTCTACTGTGACATCAGGCAAAAAAAAAAAATCTGCCCATCTACTAAGAAACAGATACTTTACATTTAATCCTCAAACAATCTGCTAAAATGGGTTAAATTGATTCTGTGCTACTCATGAGAACCAAGGCTCAGAATGGCTAGGCAGATTGAGATCACAAAGCTAATGAGCAGCAGAGCTGGGACTGAACCCAAATAGTCAAAATCTGTTTTACCAAGCTGTTCCAGTGTGTAGATTTCTAAATCAGTTCAGATAATATACTGTAATCAAGATCTTGATGCTGAAAAGAAGTAAAGATTTCCAGGATGAAGTTAAATGGCTGTTATAAATTTTTTATGCATCTTAAAAATGTGATATTTGAGCTTTTTTCCTTATCTACATCCCAAAGGAAATATTTGATTCATTAATCTTGGAATTTATCTCTGAAAAACTGTAGTTTTAGTATTGTTTAAAATTTATCACATGTAAATCCCTTTCATTAATAGTTACTTTCCTTGGATATTTACTGATGGCCTTAATTTCCCTTCAACTAGGTCTTGCTTCAATCACAACCAAATAACAAAAAAATCCATCCATCCATGGAAGTTGTTAATAATATATCAAGTACCTAGTCAAAAAAGGAAAGGAAGTTTTGCAGCAGTCTTTTCTCTAATTTCCACAAATATAAGTCACATATCTCATGAGAAATAAGAGATACTTATTGAGAAATAAGTAACACTTAAAAAAATAATATTAACATGACAGAATATAGCAGGATTTTTGACACAGGGATATTTCCTCAACCTAATCATTTTTTAAAGTCATTTCACTTAAATATGAGCTAATGTTCCTAGCTCTATCATTCCTGAATCCAAGCTGCCATCAGTTCTTACCTGTCAAGATCCAGCAAGCTGGAAAAACAGAAACCACTTGAGGCCTTTCACATGTAGTCTATGGTTACCTGTGTAATAGAAGACCTGAGAATCCAAACAAGAAAAAGTGAAGGAACCCCAAGACTAGCATCATCAGGGAGCATCCACCATCCCTGAAAGGGGATTGATGAGAAGTGGGTTATCAGAGTCCCAAAGCCAGAAGTATCTGGTAGGATCTGAAATTATGATGGAGTCTACAAGTCAGGAACTCACACCAACTGGGAGGAGACTTGTGACTGGAACTGGAGCCATAGCCAGATGAGTGAGAGGAAGTGCATAGTAGGCAGAGTAATGTCCCCCTGTAAAGGACCACAACCCAATCCTCAGGACCTCTGCATATGTTACTTGACAAACCAGAAAGGACCCTGGAGATGTGATTAAATTAAGAATCTTGAGATAGGGAGATTAACCTGGATTTTCTGGACTGGCCAGATAAAATCACAAGGGGCCTTATAAGAAAAAGACAAAGACAGGAGAGTCAGAGATATGAGAACAGAAGCAAGGGTCGGAGTCAGAGAGATATATTTGGAGATACTACATTTCCTGCTTTGAAGATGAGAAAAGGGTTACAATCCAAGGAACGTAGGTGACCTCTTCTAGTTGGAAAAGGCAAGGAAACAAATTCTTCCCTTGACTCTCTAGAAGGAATATAGCCTAGCTAACACCTGATTTTAGCCCAGTGAGACCTTCTTCAAACTCCTATAGGATAATAAAGACATGTTGTTTTAAGCAATTAAATACATGCTAATATATTACAGCAATCATAGAAAACTAATACAGGATGATATCCCCAGATATCTACCCATCTCCTACTCTCCAATCTTCTACCAGTAGCTCAAAGTAGCCAATGATATCAAAAAGGCAGAGAAGCAATAGTTCTCTGCTGGACAAGGGAGAGATGGGAGAAAAGTAGGGATCTTCCTTCATTCCTGACCTTTACAAGTTATTTTCTTCTATGTGGTCATTAAGTATAAGGTTTATTTGGTTTGAAGTATAAGGTTTATTTGGTTCTGGACTGTCCTATATTCTTATTCTATATTCTCTGTATTTCTTCAATTTCCTTAATGGCAAATGCCCACAAATATAGATCTTTTCCCCTGACTTCTCCTCTAAGCTCCAGTATACTGCCTGTCTGAAGTTACCACTTAAATGTTTCAAGGTTATCTCAAAATCATGTCAAAAATGAGCCTTAATGTTACCCCAAATCTGCTTCTGTGTTTGGCCTGTAGGGGATTATACACAAGGATTTAGATAAGGCAAGTTTGGAGGTGTATATACTGTCTCACATCTTCCATCCTTGTATGTATGTTCCTTGTTCAGCATTCCCTCCTCCCTGAATTCAACTGTGCAAGGAAAAAACATGGGAACCATCCCTGGCTCTTGTCTTATTCTTCACCATCCCCATCTCACATCCACAGTGTGCATAATGGCTAGACTGATCTTTCCAGAATGCAAATGTGTCAAGTCATGAGCTCTTCAATGATTACCAAGTGCTCTCAGGATAAAGAGTCATATTCCTAACGCTGGTCCCAAGACTGTGCATGAACTGGATCAACCATAAACTGAATCTACAGCTTCAGTCCAAGTGACACTCCCTCTTGTCCTCTGAACAATAACCACACTGGTCTTCTATCTTTTCCAACAAGCCAAGTCATCTTCTTGTACAGAATGTTTGTGTATGCCTGTCTAGTCAGCTCAGGCTGCAGCATAAACAACAGGATTGCTGTAACTAACATAGATTGTGGCATAAACAACAGAAATTTATGTTCTCATAGTTCTGGAGGCTAACAAGATCAAGATCAAGGTGCCAGCCTGGAGAGTTTCTGGTGAGGTCCCTCTTCATGACTGTAGACTGCTGTCATTTCATGGCGTGTTCACACAACTTTTTTGTGTGTGCATGCAAGGAGAGAGAAAGAAAACTCTCCCATGCCTCTCCTCCTAAAGTACTAATGCTATCAAGGGAACTCCACCCACATGACCTCATCTAAACTTGATTACGTCCAAAAAGCCCTATCTCCAAATACCTTCACATTGGGGATTTAGAGTATAAACATATGAATGGGGGGTATGGACACTACTCAATTTGTAGTAATGCCTGTGTCTTGCACACACTACACATGCCATTCTCATAGTTCAGCCCTAATGAATGTTTTCCAAAGCAACCTTATAGGACCCCTCTTTAAGAATACAAGCAATCCTCCCATAACACAAATTGTCATGTCTCTTTCTTCATAACAAATATCAAAGATGAAATTGTACATTTATTTTTGTGGTCACCTAAATGTTAGGTATCCCATATTGGAATATCTTATATTAGAATATCCCATATTCTGTTGTTGCCTTTGTGGAAGAAGGGACATTATCTTTTCCTGTTCATTTCCTTCTGTCTTCACTGTCCAAAACAGTGCCTGATACAGTGTAAGTGAAGGATAGTTGGAAGAAAGGTAGGCAGGGGCAAGGAGCATCCACCCTAAGAGGAAACCACCTTAAAAGGATTTTATACCACCCTGGAAGGACCTCTCCACCCTTTCCCACTGGATAGGCAGAAGACAAAAATCATGATTGAGTGACAAGTACAAGGAGGGTTAATCAGATTAAAACAGCGAGCCAACAAGCCCATAAAACCTCCCTAGATCTAAATAGCAAATGGCAACCCTCCTGGGTCCCCTTCCTCTTCAGGAGCTTCCTTCTATCACTCAATAAACTTTGCTTTGCTGCCCACCAACTCTGTCTGACCTACCTCTTCATTCTTCCAAGCAGTGTGACCAAGAGGACTGCTGCAACCTAGAACCATGGGCACTGAAGAAAAGAAATCCCGTAGCATAAGTATTCAAAGTATATATGCCAGATGAAATAATGGATGGGAAAATTAGCTCCTGATTTCATTTCACCACTTCCTAGCTAGCTATATGACCTTGCACAGATTAATTTCTCTGACCCTCAGTATTCTCATCTTTAACATAAGATAACAAATAGCTCCTGCGGTGGATCTAAAACATCTAGAGCAATATGCAGCCAGTAGTAAGTGTCAGTAAATGCTGTTGGTAAGAGATTTTGCAAGATAGTTTAAATGCCCTCAGAAGCAATCGGAAATGAAGAAGATGAGAAATGAAGAGGATTCTCTCTCTGATTAAACTTCGTTTTGGCTCCCCTGAGCCCCCAGCTCCATAAGAGGCCCTATCTTCAATCTCCATTCTTGTGGAGTCCAGTTTTAGCAAGAATCCTGCTAAGTCAGTTTAGCCAGAATCCTCCATCTTTGGTATCTGATCACCCTCCATATCTGATTGAATTCTTCACTCCCCACCCCGGATATCTTCTCACCCTGGCCTGCCCTCAGCAAGAATCCTGTCGAGCCCCTTTAGCCAGAATCCCCTAAGCCTTGATGTTTCCGCTTAGTAACTGTTCATCTGTCGACTCCCACTTTGGTCCTTGGCTATACCATTCTGCTTTTCCTTACTCAGAGTTGAGCCTGATTTCTCTTCCCTTGTGCAAAAGGCCATTACAGTAATCCTCTTGAATGAAGTCTTCCTTACTATCTTCAGTGAGTGTCATGGAAAAATGGGTCTTTAACAAAAATATTTGAAACAAAATAGGCTTATTTTATTCATTGTTATCTAGACCCAAGTGAGAACTTCATGTCCTTGAGATACAAGGAAAATAGGGTACCTCTTGAAGAGAAGGAAAATGAAGTATCATAAAATCAGAAAAAAAATCAAGAGGTAATGATTCTAGTAAGACTGAGAAAATCTTTTTTTTAATGATTTTTATTTATGAGAGAGAGAAAGAGAGACAGAACACATAGGGGGAGGAGCAGAGGGAGAGGGACAAATAGACTTTGTGCCAAGGATAGAGTCGGACGCTGGACTTGATCTTAGCACCCTGAGATCAGGACCTGAGCTGAAACCAAGAGTTGTATGCTTAACAGACTGACCCACCCAGGTTCCCCAAGATGGATATAACCTTATAATTAAAAAAAAATACATTTAGAATAAATTATTGGGAGACAAAATTGTCATATATGAAAATATAGTAGGAACCAGACTGTAATTCCCATAACCCTGTGACTCCTCTGAGCTTTTAATGCAATGCCCTTTGGTTTCCGGGAGAAAAAATTCTGAAAGGCCTATCATGAGAGGAACACTACTACTATTGGACCATATCAGGAATATTATTACTGGAGGAGCAGAATAAAAGAGATCAAAGCTAACTCATACCACTTGCCTCTGCACTTGAGCACAGGTTCAGAAAGTAGAGCAGGCATTGTAAGATAATTCTATGCTCCTTTGAGGGCATAATTATTTTTTAAAAGGGGGAATTAAAGAAGTTAATAAACCAAGATATAAGATGCTTGCCTATCATCTCAGCAAAAAACATTAAAATGTAGCCAAATGCAATTATGTTCTTTAAAAGAAAGTATGGATGTCTTTATTCTGCATAATATATCAAAGAGCTTAGATCAAGGTCACTATAATTTTAGGTTTTAATTATATATCACATGCACTTCAGATTAATAATATTCAAAGTCTAACAATCAAGATTCTGGCATTTAGTGATCAGAAATATACAAATTGGTTATAATCTCTATAATAGAAGCAATTTTAGCTCCACCATGTTCAGGAGTAATATCTGAATCCCAGTGGAATACCTCTCTGTTTTCCTTTTGTGCATTTAGCATTATTACATTTGTTTGTAGTTATTTATTGTTCATCTCTCTAGCTAAACTGTGAAACTTTTGCGTGTAAGAACATGGTATTATTTTGGTACCCTTAAGATTCAGCACTGGAATAGAATAAAAGAATAGATTTACTATCCACTGAAAAATGAGAAAACTTAATATTTCCAATAATAGCAGTCACCTTAAGTAATGTTTATGATTTTAAAACTTATTAAATTTAATTTAACAGAAGTTGATAATCATGTGCAAGTTTATGAACTTGTTACTACAGAGGAAAAAAATGATACAAAAAAAACCATATCTTTTTATTTTCAGTTAATCTACAGTGTAATGGGTGAGGACACATGTGAGACCAATTATTAAAAGTGAAGCTAGTGCCATTATCAACAAATTTGTAGATTGAAAGGGCAGATTGCTTATGTAGCAGTCTGAATAATGGCCACCCAACAAGGTCAAATATTAATCTCTTGAATATGTAAATTTTGCCTTATGAGGAAAAAGGACCTCTGCAGATGTGATTCATGATCTTGATTTGAGAAGATTATCATGGATTGAGTAAATAGGCCCTCAATCTGATCACAAGTGTTACCAGAAAGAAGCAGAGGAAGGTTATACAGACAAAAGAAGAGAAAGTTATATGAAGACCAATACGGAGAGATTTAAAGATGGCAGCCTTCTGACACCAGCCAACACCCTATTTGAGCCTAGTTCCTTATTATGGATCACCCATGAGCTCTCAGATTCCTCACAGGTATTCCACAAGGTGAAGGCTGCTATCAACCATCTGGTCGATATACGGTCTGTGGGCCTTCTACACCCATGTCTCTGGGCTTCTATATTAACCTCAATGAGGTGGCTCTGGAGAACTGGCCCACTTCTTCCATGAGCTGACTAAGGAGAAGCACGAGGATAGTGAAAGTTCCAGAAAGAGGCAAAACCATCACAGGGGCCTTATCCTCTTCAGGGACCTGCAGAAGCCTTCCCAAAATGAGTGGGGTAAAACCGTGAATGCTATGAAAGCTGCCCTGGTTCTGGAGAAGAACCTTTTGGGTCTGCAAGCCCTGGGTACCTCCCACCCTGGGGAAGACTCTTATCTCTGTGCCTTCCTGGAGAGCCACTTTCAGGATGAGGATGTGAAACTCATAGAATATGGGTGACTGCCTGACTAACCTCTGCAGGCTGTCTGGCCCCGAGGCTGGGCTGGGTGGGTATCTCTTCGAAAGACTCATCCTCAAGCAAGACTAGGAGTTTCTGAAGCCCAGCAGCCTTGGAAGGGCCCCTCTGGCATCCCTCTGGTGCCAGAGCTCATGTATGAACCTTTTCCTGCAGCCACTAGGCAGCTTTTTAACCACCCTGGAGTCCTCTCCCAAGCAGTGGATGAAATGGAAACAATAAAGCTTTCTGAAGCAAAACAAACAAACAAACAAACAAACAAACAATAAAACCAAAGACGGCAGCTTGGAAGATTAAGGTGATGCTGTCACAAGCCAAACAATGCTGGGACCCACCAGAAGCTGGAAGAATAATGGGGCAGGTTCCACCCGTGGCCTCTGGAAGGAGCATGACTGTTCTTACCCTGATTTCACCCTTCTGACCAGAACTGTGAGAAGATAATATTTCTGTTGTTTTAAGTCACCAAGTTTGTAATAACTTGTCACAGGAAGCAGCCACAGGAAACTAACACAGCTTTTAAATAAACCATAATGAAAACCACCAGGAGAGATATATTTGAAGAGTAATGTAATATTCATTTGGAAATGGAGGCTGACAGGGGAGGACTGAGGGTGGAGGAGAGTGTTGCAGGCATAGTTGGTAACACAATCAGAATTCAGTCACAGTCAAATTTCATATTTATTATGTTGATTAATTACAGGAAAGTATTGTGTTCTTGTTTTTGTTTTTAGAAAGAGAGAGCATGGGAATAGGGGGGGTAGGGGCAGAGGGAAAGGGAGAGAGAATACCAAGCAGCCTCCATGTCCCAACACAGAGCCCAACCATGATCTCGTGACCTTGAGATCATGACCTGAGCCAAAATCAAGAGTTAGATGTTTAAACAACTGAGCCACCCAGGCGCTCCTCCAGGAAAGTGATGTTAATAGACCAACTAAGACCAGAGAGAAATGCTGTACTGTTCCCAGTGAAGTAAAGCTACCAAACCATGTATCTCACATTTAGTGGCATACTTTTTGTACGTCAAGCACTGTTCTAAATATATTATAAGTATTTGTCTTCATCAATTGGGGCTGCTTTAACAAACTACCATATACTTTGTGGCTTATAAACAACTGATATTTTTTTCTTGAAGTTACAGAGCCAGCATGGTCCAATTCTGGATAGTCTCATGACCTTAGCTAATCCCAGTCACCTCCCAAAGGCCCTCTCACCTATACCATAACATTGGGGGATACACTCTCAACACACGAGTTTGTGCAGACACAGACAGCAAATCCACAAGATTTATTTATATAAAAATCACAACACCTCTAGTATTATTCCTACTGACATATAAGGAAACTAAGGCGTAAAGATATTGAAAGCAATCTGACCAAGACAACAACGAGAATTGTGGGCTTTTCACCACTGTATGTCACTGCTACTCCTGCCCAGTAGTTTAGTTTGGTTTTAAGGGAATAGAGGGAATAAGGAGGATCACCATAAAAATAATCTGACAGTTCATTTTAAGGATAATCTAATTTTAATCTTAATCTAATTTGCCCTCTATTATATCATTTGAAATTAAAATGGACAAGCATATTCAACTCAATTATTTTTCTTTCCAGTATCAGGAAAAAATACATGTAAATTATCACAATTTATTTATAATTGGAGAATGAAAAGTAAACCAATGCTACACATCATTGGCCTCATTTAAGAAAAATTCTCTTCAATGTCATTCTGAGCTTTATTTTCACTGGGGAATATTTTTGTCTACCAGAGGAACTGGCATTTTGATAAACAAGAGTGTTTTTTTTTTTAATTTAAATTCAATTAATTAACATATAGTGTATTATTAGTTGCAGAGGTAGAGTTCAGTGATTTATCAGTTGTATATAACACCCAGTGCTCACATCACATACCCTCCTTAATGCCTGTCACCCAGTTACCCCTCACCTCTTCCTTTCCAGCAACCCTCAATTTGTTTCCTATAACTAAGAGTCTCTTATGGTTTGTCTCCCTCTCTGGTTTCATCTTGTTTATTTTTCCCCTTCCTTTCCCTATGCTTTCTGTTTTATGAGTGTTTAATATTCCAATGGAATTTGTCAATTTTCAATAAGAACTTAAATTACCCTTTTTAAAGGAGGCTTAGTTCCTATAATAACACATTTAGGTATGTTATCACTGAAAGAACTTCTCAGGGTGTTGTGAGAAATTCCAGTTTGGAAGAGCTGATAATTAAAATAATTGACTCTGAAGAGACCCAGGACTTGCACAGTTTGATTTTTGCTTTTCTGACCAAGCATAATTCTTCATACTCTTTCTTCATTACATACCTTTCATTTTTGACTAACAAAAATGAATGACCATATTCAATAATTATTTGTATAAACTATTGAGTTGACAAAGAAGTTAAATGTGGAAGGACCAATGTAGGTCAGCTTTCACAGAGCAATTTGGTCTCTTAGTGGCCATGATGGTTCAGAAGATGGCTCTTAGCTTTATGATCAAGGAATATACTGCCATCAGACATAGAGGTGAACAGGCAAAAATAAAGGGGCACATTATCCAAATTGTAAAACAGTGTTACGTAAAGCCAATCCCAACTCTTACTCAGGCAGATGGTTCATGCATTCCTCATCTAGTAAAGAAAGTATAGAGTGAACATGAAATTCCCATCTAAAAGTTGTTTTGTGAATAAGGACCTGGGGTGACCTAAAGGGCAATATCATCAAGCTCATCAGAATCTATGCAAACTTTTTTTTTATTGAAGTATAAATAACACACGACATTATATATTCACTCTTAATGTGACAAGAACATAACTGCAAACTAGAATACTTTTAATGGACAGCACTAAAGACAACAATTAAAAATGTTTATTAACCAATGCTCCTTTTATATAATCCAAAGAAGGTGGCATGGATATAGAGCCATGAGCATAAACTTTAGCATCAAATTCTGCTATTGCTATGTGATCTTGAGTAAAATCTATTCAGATACCAATTTCTTCACCTAAGATGGAAGCAATAATATCCTGTTCATGGAGTTTTGAGAATATTAAATTCAACAACAAAATTAACATACAAGAAAATGCTTCTCTACCTGTTTGTCAAACATTGTTTCTGACAGTGATACTCCCATGCATTCCCATCAAAAGTATACATGTACCATATATCATCTTATTTTTTCTATATTTCCAAATCTTAACCAGCAGTATAGATATACATCATAGTTTATTGTGAAATATTTTTAGACTGATAAACTACATATATTAATTGTTATTTCTTGAGTATCCCTTTCAGAAAGTAATTTTCTCTTGAAGATATTAGGACTCTACCCTACAGACTTCCCATAGCATGACATTGACAAAGTAATAGTCAACTGTTGACTTTTGACTCTCATGTGCAGCTTCCTAATCTTTGACCATGTGTTTCAGAAACAAAAGGCAAACATAGATGACACACATAAGTAAATATCAATTAAGCTTTTACAAAATGAGAAAGAACATAGCTTTAAATTATTGTTTACATTTATAGCTATTTTTCCCAAAGAAAGATTGATGGTATAATTTGGTGTAGAGACATGTTAATAAAGCTCTGTATTTGATACCATAGATTATGACATTCAAATATATCCGGCTTGGGAAATAGGATGCATTTTCTTTGCTTAATTAACTGCAATCAATCTTTTTCTTTTTTTTTAATATTTTATTTATTTATTTGAGACAGAATGAGTGAGAGAGAGCATGAGAGAGGAGAAGGTCAGAGGGAGAAGCAGACTCCCCAAGGAGCTGGGAGCCGGATACAGGACTCGATCCTGGAAGTCCGGGATCATGACCTGAGCCGAAGGCAGTTGCTCAACCAACTGAGTCACCCAGGCGCCCAACTGCAATCAATCTTATAAGTTCTTTTTTTTTTTTAAAGATTTTATTTATTTATTTGATAGACAGAGATCACAATTAGGCAGAGAGGCAGGCAGAGAGAGAAGAGGGGAAGCAGGATCCCTGCCGAGCAGAGAGCCCGATGCGGGGCTCGATCCCAGGGCCCTGAGATCATGACCTGAGCTGAAGGCAGAGGCTTTAACCCACTGAGCCACCCAGGTGCCCCCAATCTTCTAAGTTCTTTTGAGAACAAGTAAAGAAGAATCTTTGGTTGTATGTTTAAAACCTGGACTATAGGGTCACCTCTGGCCTTAATATACCTACTTGTCTTTGAAGTTGAGAGGTGCCTTACTTCTTAGTCTTAGCTTCCACATCATTAAAGTTGAAATGTTGGAATTATTTTAAGAACTATATTCTATCACGGGGCGCCTGGGTGGCTCAGTGGGTTAAAGCCTCTGCCTTCGGCTAAGGTCATGATCCCAGGGTCCTGGGATCCAGCCCCGCATCAGGCTCTTTGCTCAGCAGGGACCCTGCTTCTTCCTCTCTCTGCCTGCCTCTCTGCCTACTTGTGATCTGTCTGTCAAATAAATAAATAAAATCTTTAAAAAAAATAAAGAACTATATTCTATAATACATAGCTTGCTTTATACTGTAACTGACACAGAAAAGCTTACTAACTGCTCAATTATTTTTATCAATCTAAGTAATTTGTTAACGTTAGGTCTTTAGCGCCAAAGCCTACATGCTTATTTACATATATACATATGTATATCCACTAATACATTCAGAAACACACAAAACACTAAGCAGCCACAACACAAATGTAAATAAACCCTCACGTAACTGAGTAAGAACATAAGTAATATTTAACTTCTGCACATAGCTAGAACTACAAGAAACATTCCTATCCCACCCCTTACGAAGCAGGGTCAAGAGAATTCATGTCCACATAATTAACAATATGTGTCACCATCTATTAGAATCAACACACAACCCTGTGGCTATTGACATCAGAAGCAACACAGAAAAGGTAGCTAGTGGCAAAGACATGTCACTCTCTATTATTATTAAGAGAATGAAACAGAACCTCTCTTTGACTATTAAGTACATTCCCAGTTTAAATTTAGCACCAATCTCTTTGATTATGAAGTTTTGCATTCTGATGGTTTTAAATCACATGGAGTGATTTTGTATCTGAGCAGTAGGTTAACTAAGAAAGCCAAGAGAAAAATTTTCAAGCAGATATGTATTCCCTCTGGTATTTTGTCCTCTCCTGAGAGCAAAATGGAGCTAAATAAAACCCATGACATGTGAAAAGTGAAAATATGTTATCACCATTTCAAGTTCAAGAACTTAGGCTGTTTTCATAGGAAGGCAGACCAGCACATCAGGATGGAATTAGCCGTCATCTTTTGGAAGAGCTGTTAGGCAGATAAATGTTAGATTAGGGCCGTACTGTATGCCCAGCTAAGAGAGTGCACTAAATTACTCTGGCAATCCAGCCCCCTCCACCTCTTTTTGGCAATTCCTTTATATTTTAAATAAAATTTTGTGGGCTAAAAGTTAGTCATTAAAGCATGCTTTTATTTTTATCTCTCTGGTACTGAATTTTCACACTGTGTGCCAACACATTATTTCCACACTATGTGTAACACAATCTAAAGCAATTTTTTTTTGGCTAAAATTAAGAACTATGTCCATCTAAGATATTTTCGCCGGGATCCCCCTCACCATTGCTTCTTCTTTTTGCTGCCTTGTTTATTGCAGGCTTAAAAAACTCTGCAAGCCTCAAATCTGAATTGAGCCTATCATCTGAGTGTTCTGCTAGTATATTCCAACTATGCTGCAAGGCTGGAGAAAATCACATGAGAGTAGAGATGGCCGTCCCTGCCATCACGGGCTCCAACCCCATTTGGGGTCTTGGTGCAACCCAGCAACCCTTCATGTCTTGGTCAGTGTGATTTTCCATTGCCTTCAGCAGCCTTCTCCAAACTTTGACTTCAGCGTCCAAATCTATACCTTGTTGCCTTCTCTGTCACTTATAGTTTTATTTCCTACCATATTTCATTTTCACTTCATTCATTTCTCTATCACAAAAAGAGAACCCTTCCTCTAGGAGGTCTTCCTTGAATGTCTTGCTACATAGTCCACATAAATTTCAGTTCTTCTGACTTTCTTCTCTCTCAGTAGAGGAAGAGACATCACTTCCTGTCCAAATTAAATATATCCACCCCTCTTTTCCCATATCTTTAGGACTTCAGTTCACCATATATCATCTCTTCCTCCATAGCTTTAGAATTGGTCTTATCTTTCATAGTGTAATGATGACAAAGGGTTCTCAATTCACAACAAAAAATTTAATCTCTCTCTTGACTCAACATTCCCATGTAGTCATGGTCCTACCAGCAGCTGTTGGAACAGTTGTCTGTGCTCGTGGCCCCTTTTCCATCTATCCGGTGATCAGTTCATTGCCATCAGGCTTCTGTCACCACATCTTTCCAACTGCTCTGTGTAAAGTCTGCAATGACACCCTTGATGTATTATCTAATGAATTATTTTCAGTCCTTATCTTATTTTCATGTGTGTGAAAAAAATTTGAGCTTTAAAATTCTTTCTTCATCTTTGGTGATTCTTCCCTCTATCTCTCTACCTGCTCCTTCTCACTCTCTGATGCTCTCTCTCTTCTGTCCACCTGCAAATCATATTTCTCATCACTAGCTTGAGGGCCTGTGACATCCCTTTATCCAGTTTTCATGGCTTTACACAAAAATGACAGTGCAAAGTTGTCAAAAGCCCAGACCTTTTGCCTGAATTCTAAATCGACTTGTAGATGTGTCTTCCTCAGAAGTGGTTCAGAGCCAAATCAAAGTCAACATCCTTCATTTTGAACTTATTTACTGTTCCACTTAATCATGTTCCTTCTCTAAATGCCCCACACAACATTTAACCACTTACCCAAGCCATACACTTGTGGTCATTCTAGAGCTCTTTGTGTCATCCAGCTCTTATAGAACTACCTTCTAAACGTCCTGGGTGAATTTTCTATTTATCTTAACTACCATTGCCTATTTATTTGACATATATACCTCACCCTATCTCCCAGATTTAAAAGGAAGAGAAAGAAGAAAGAAAAGTAGGGGAGAGAGGGGAAAGGAAGGAAGGAGAGAGGGAGGGAAAAAGAAGACACTTACCAGGGTGCCTGGGTGGCTCAGTTGGTTAAGTGTCTGCCTTCAGCTCTGGTCATGATCCCAGTGTCCTGGAATCAAGCCCCACATCAGGCTCCCTGCTCAGCAGGGAGTCTGCTTCGCTCTCTACCCCTCCCCCTGCTCATGTTTTCTTTCTCTCTCTCTCTCTCTCTCTAATAAATAAAACCAGAGAGAAAGAAAGAAAGAAACTAACTTCCCTTTACCAGTTATAATCCTCTATCTTTCTTAGTCCAGGTCCTTATCAAATATGATTATTACAGTAGCCTTCTAAGTGGTTCCCTCCCATCCTTATCATTGCTGTCAAAGATAGTTATAAAATATAAACATGATTACAATACAACCCAGATTAAAATATTTCACTATATTCCCATTTAGCTAAGGTCATCTAAACTACTTTAACAATTAGGCCAGTTGTAATAACCCAAACATTGGTAATGTAATAGTTTATATCAAGTGTTAACCTCTAGACAGATAGAGCATTTGGTACCTTCAACACGTGGCATCCAAGGTTATCCAGAATCTCACCATCCTGAGGGGCCAGAAAGAGAAAAGATAATGGGACATCTGTAGGAGAAGTACCTATCACTGCTTACTTTTCACTCACTGGAGCTCAATCACATTGGCTACACCCTGTTCTGAGGGAGGCTGAAATATAGTAAAGCTATAACCCAGGGGAAAAAAAGAGATTTTGGTTGAGAACTATCAGTCTTTGCTTTATTTCCCCATGGATTCAAAATAAATTAAAAATCTTTCTCTTGCCATACTAAGTCTCTCTAATTTTTATGTCACCTGGACTAACTTCCACATTGGTCCATCAATCTATGCTTCTGCCATAACCAACTTATTTTCCTCAAACTCATGCTCAAATAGACCTTCATGGCATCGTAATGATGTTTCCCTCTGGCTCATCACCAGTTTCTCTACTCCTCCTTCTTTCCTTTAGCTAAATTTTCACCTTTATTTCTAGTTTAGATCGCTTTCCAGGACACCTGATTGGATGTATATAACCTCTGGGTGTCTTTCCACAGCTCTCTGTACAGAGCCCTGAACAAAGTGATACACAGACTTAGGTTTTCTTGTCCATCTCCCTATGGACTGTACACCCTGACAGAGTCTATTCATTGTAATGATTATGTAAGATAATGTTTCTTTTAATTCATTCAATATTATCCCTCTGCTTATTCTAAAACTAATGCCCATTTTTTAGCCTAAAATAATTCAATATTAAAGACAAATTTGATATTACTAAGAATTTCAGATTTTTGCATTTGTCAATTAGACATTTCAGAAATTAACTTCTGGTAGTGTCTGTGAAAACGTGTTTCTTGAGCTCTCCTTATTACCAGTTTTATAAAAATTAACAACTCAGGCCTGTGTGCTCTTATTTAATTAAGCATGTCATAGGAAGCTGAAATGTAACATACCCACACAAAACCACACTTGCAGGTATGTATACACTTGATTATGAGTATCTTATATTCACATTTACATAAATAAGACAAATCACAAATTATTTTGGAGCATCTGAAATTTGATAGACCTCACATGTTGTGCAAAGAAAACTTTGCTTAGAATTTAAATAAAATTGATTTAAAAATAGTTTTTCCTTGGTTTTACACAAATTAAAAAATCAGGTAAATTTTAATAAATTTAATTTATATAATATATAATATGTTATATATTATATATATAATAAATTTAATTTAACAAATTTTAAATACTAATCTATATTAAGAGATCATATTTTAATTGAAGTTAATTTACTGAGTGTGTGAAAATTTACTCAAATAAAATTTTATTGTAATTATAATAAAGTATTAGATTCAGAGGACTTGATTTACATTTCTACTTTCCTAACTAGTTTACAAACTGTATGATAGTGGGAAAACTAGCAGCCATAACTATTGATTTTCTCACCTATTATCTGGAGATTTGCCTCACTCACAGAGTTAAGAGATCAACTCTATGGAGAGACTATGAAAAAAGGAAGTATTATTGGAAAAAAGTTATCTTTTCAAAATCTTATCCAATGACATAATAATCAGAATTTTGTGGCAAACTAGCACTAAGTCCTAGTCCAGGTTACACTCAAAAATCAGAAGTCTATCTTACCAATTTACAAGGGAATAAACTTCTCAATAGAGGAAGATCTCCATGTATGTGGAGGTTGTCTGTGAGTGTGTGGGCAGATTTTTGTGTATATACACCCACATACACATACTGTGGTGTGGGGAAGTCAGTGGAGGGAGGGGTTCTTTCTTGCATGGAAGAAGATGAACGTTACTGATAAGGTTCATAATTGCCAGCTCATAGGGATAAATGTCACTTTGACTTTTATTGATTTCATTGTTTTTAATTCTCTAATGACAACATGTCCCTAAATAGACTCTACCCCAGAGTGAACGGACCTCACTGCTCCCGCCATTGGTTACACTGCTGTCCATAAGTGTATTTATTCGCAAAAAGCAGTATCATCAACAGCGTTCTCACACAAAAGCATCACTACAAAAGAGAGGTCTATCCCATTAGCTTTCAACACGTAGGACAACAGTTTTTATATCAAGCTATCTAAAACTCTGAAAATACAACATCTAATAGGCCTTCTATCAAAGAAAATTGTCCGCTGGTTGGTGGCTCAATTAAAACTATTTTTTAAAGTTAAAAAAAAAATTAGAAACTTCTACATTCCCGTTACCTCCCTCCCTACAGGTAGACTCCTGTTTCCCTTAACAGCATTCTTCCTCTCCATAATTGTAGAAACAGTTACATGAAAAATGCCTGATGATTTCTCATTCCTTTCAGGAACTATGTTTACTATCTGGATGACAACAAATGCTGGTTCTGTTTCCATTGCTTGGTGTTCTGTTCTGTGCCAGGAGTGGAGCACAACTGTCATCACAAACGGGATTTTGTGAGGCTCTGCTCCATCTACTTCCACTGTAGGAAGCCAAGTGTTAAGACTTGGCTTTTTTTTTTTTTTTTTTTTTTGCCTGTTTGCACAGATGCTTCTCTCCTTTTCCTGGGGAGAGGTTAAGCCCCTTGATCTCTATCCTTCCTCAGCAGGATCATTTTTATCTGCTCTGCACCCCTCAGGAGGACAGTGGCTGCCTTTTCTGTTATTGATAAATTAATTAAGAACCTTGCAAGCCCAGAAGGTTTGGAAGGATTCTAAAATCCTCTCACTTGATGACTTTCACTAAGTAGAATATGTTTATCCATTTCACAGGACCTATATTTTTAGATCAATGACCTTTGGGTGTATGATTCATTCTGATTTCATTTTTTTCCCAGTGGGTGCAGTTTCACATATGCCTATTTAAAAACAATAAAGCAAAGCAATGCTTTAAATGGAATATAATCTATTCTACACCTGTTTCCTTAGGCTATTTTGATGGATGCGAATGGTTTCTATGATAAATTTTGCTTTCATAAATAATAGACAATTCAAGTATTTACATATTTCCCATTAGTTTTCATATGAATATTTTAATTTTAAAACCAGTCAATTGAATGTAATTTTTTTCTTTTTGCAAAACAGCCATATATCCAAAACAAGGTATTTATAGTTGAAACAACAGAAATATTTTCTAAACATAATTTGGGCAAGAATTTATTTTGTAGAGTTTTCTCTAGTTTTCTTATCTCTTATGTAATGAGAAATACACCCCGATAGAAATAACTCTTTTAGATAAAAGTTGTGTAACACAATCTGCTTACATGACTTCATCCATTTAGGTCACCAGAATCTTGGTTGTAATAGTCACGTAGGTTCCATATAGATCTTGATATCTCTATGTAACAATAAGAAAAGAAAACATTTACCTGGAGGTAAGATCAAAACCGTAAAGACAGTCTCTGGGGTATGTTGCATTTACAACCCGGAAATATAATTACATAATTTACTATAAGTATTTTCATACAATGTACAGGAACATATTTCTTCTTCGTTTCCAGTTTCCTGTTAGTTTTCATAGAACAAAAAAACAACTCCTTCTCCTCTTTGTGCTTGACAGATTCACTTGTTCTTCCCATCTGTAGAAGAAATTTCCAACCTAGGTATCATATATTTTGGGGTCACTCTTGGATTGGGAACCTATATAAGTTATTATTCAAACTATGTCACTGTTGAGAGAGAAAAGGATGGCTATTATCACAAAGGCATAAGGTAAAAATTAGGCTGTCCTATGCAAATTAGGATGTATAGTCATATTACTTTTATATAATATAAAAGTCCAATCCAGGGCACCTGGGTGGTTTAGTTAAGGGGCCAACTCTTGGTTTTGGCTTAGGTCATGATCTCAGGGTCATGAGATTTAACCTTGTGTTGGGCTCCACGTTGGGCATGGAGTCTGCTTGAGATTCTCTCTCTCTTCTCCCTCTGCCCCTCCTCCTGCTCTCATGCTCTCTCTCTCTCTTTCAAAATAAATAAATAAAATAAAATGTTCCAATCCAGGAACATTCACCATAATAGCAAAATTTCAATTTCTGCCCAAATACTTTTCTCCATTCCACCATCTCAAACATACTTCAGGAAATCTACAGAAGAGAGAGCATGGGTGCCCCTTCTTCTTCTTCTCCTTCTTCTCCTTCTTCTCCTTCTCCTTCTTCTCCTTCTTCTCCTTCTCCTTCTCCTCCTCCTCCTCCTCCTCCTCCTCCTCCTCCTCCTCCTCCTCCTCCTCCTCCTCCTCCTCCTTCTTCTTCTTCTTCTTCTTCTTCTTCTTCTTCTTCTTCTTCTTCTTCTTCTTCTTCTTTTTCTTCTTCTTCTTCTTCTTCTTCTTCTTCTTCTTCTTCTTCTTCTTTCCTTTTTCTTTTTCTTGTTCTACTTCTCCACTTACATAACGCTGCTTTGGTGTATTCTAAGGTGGAGTATAGAAGAGAGACAGAAAAGACAATGGGAAAATTATCTTACCTGATTGGTACAGTTGTGATATGGTGTTGATACTCTATAGACAAAACAGAAGTCCAAAGCAGGCTTTACTGATTTCACACTGGGGACTTTAGACTGTAGTTCTAGAGCAGTAGGTCATTTGTTTCCTCTATCAGGGCATTAATGGCTCTCCACACAGCACTGGAACTTCTGCTGTTCCTTCCCTTTGCAGCATCCATCATACCTTTAGACCATCCTCTTGGACAGGGTCACTGCCAAACAATTCCAGGCTATGTCTCTTCCATGAAGTCCATAGTTGGTCCAAAAGACCATTTTCACCCTGACTTGGGTGGAATTATAGTCTACTCTTCATACAACATTTTCTTGGTCTTTCAGCTCCAGACAGCCTCTTACGTTAAATTTGTCCTGGTAAAAACATCCCCACCCTACATCTCCCTGGCCTTAAGGAATGCATCTCAAAACCTCTAAAGAGGAGTCTTGAAACTTCTCTCTGTCACATGGCACAAATGAGAGTGAAGCATCCTACCACCCTCTTCTATAAGGAGTTATGGTGGTGAGGCAGGGCAAATCCACCAGATGTCAGCAACTCTCTCCATAGTAAACCCCACTTACATCACTGTCCTCTATCTCTCTGGAGAGATCTCGCAGGCTTGAGGTGAGTGATTGGCTAATACTAGCACAGCTGGTTTCACTATTTCATAGTCTGCTTTGTATAAATGATCCCGTTCTATGCTTTGGTTTGGGGAAGTGGGTGCCATTGACTGTTTACTTGTTGTTCTTGGCTTGTAGGGCACCCTAACCTACAGGATTTTGTTATAGCAGCTTGAGCAGACAAAATAGCATTACTGTATCTTATGGCCAGAGCCCTAGGGACACATATCAGAGATCCATAGAAAACACTCAGATAGCAAGAAGAAACTTACTGAATATGTTTTTATATATGAAAATGACATGTGTTAAATTTACATACATTTAATGTCTAGTTCAGTAACTGCCATATACGAGGTGCCCAGTAAATGGTAACTTAAAACCCAAGAACACAATGTGGGTAAAAGACTTGATCTGATCATCTTTTATTTAACTTCCTAGGTCCCAAATAGCCCAAGTCTCATACCTATGACTCTTATGTAACTACTTCCTGCTTTAAAGCTCTTCCATGTGAGCTCTAGGGAGTTGTGTATGCATTGTTCAAAGGGCAGCTTCTAGGCAATTTCTTTTTATGCAAACATTTCTGTTGAAATTCTGTTCTGATCTGGTTGGGGATATTGTAACACTCCTGATCTATACTAAATCTTTTGTTTTATATCTGTGTTCTCTGATAACAGTGTTTTATCAGCAACAGTGGTTTCAAACATTTTGGAGTCAGAAGATCCCATGAGAAGTTAATGAATTATGTAAACTTTTTCAATAGAAAAGGCACATTTACACACACGCAATATTTTGGTTATCATTTCAAAAGATTCTGCATTTCCTGAAGCCCAATATTTGGAGATCCCAGGTTATAAACTCCCCAACTATCTAAGAATAGGGTTTCTGCATTAGGTACATTATGAGATGGGGGTGTTTAGGATTATTCCACAGTCTTTAGGAGGGATGAGAATTTTTTTTTATTGCAATCTAAACTGAGAATTGGTACCCCTTGAAAATACATGTATTCTCCACGGCACTTCTTTTTTCTTTTTAAACATTGCCTGATCCTTCCTCTTTCCTGATGTCTTGGCTACCACCATCACCACCACTATCATCCTATTCATTTAAAAAAAAATATTTTACTTATTTATTTGACAGAGAGAAATAGATCACAAGTAGGCAGAGAGGATGGCAGAAAGAAAGGGGGAAGCAGACTCCCTGCTGAGCATAGAGCCCAATGTGGGCCTCAATCCCAGGACTCTAAGATCATGACCAGAGCCGAAGGCATAGGCTCAACCCACTGAGCCACCCTACCCTCTTCATTTTAAAAAGCACTAGAAGCTTAATGGGGTCTTGGTGTTTATTTGCTTCTTGCCAAGAGTTCAGCGTATGTACATGCTCAATTTCCCCTCAGAAGTCCATTGTTTACTTTAAGATCATCAATATCTACCCAAACACATACCCAATACACATCCATGCCCTTGGCCCCTTTCTGATCAGGAAGAGCTGTAAACACTAATAAAGACAGCTTCAGAGTAGCTCATTTTACCTAAACAATTGCATTAAGAATGACTGAAAAGCCACAAGTAAGAGGTGATAAGGTCAGGGTATGGGGGAGGGAAGAAAGACATGTGCTATGGTTCTAGAGGCTACAGTGCACCAGGGGGCCTCACAGCAAGACTATGTTGTGAATAGTATTCACACATCTCTCTGCCTTAGTAATTGTCCTAATTAAGTCCTTGCTCCCCCTACTTTTGAGGCTGTTTGGGACTGATACAATAGTTTTCAAAAAATAAACAAAATATCAAAGAACCCCGAGCTCTTGGGACTTAAGGTTGTTCTCATGTCAAAGACCTTTAAGAGGTGTGTTGGTTTGCTTTTCTGGAGGGAAGAATTTTAGTACTGGAATTATATCCTCTCATAATTGTGTCCTAAGCAGTTTATATATTTCTTTCTGACAGCAATAAGGAAAAAGATTTCTGTTTTCTGGCTTTTGATTTCTTCTGACCAACTTTAGCCCAAAGACGGCAGAAAATATTTCTAGGGTTAGGTCTTGGTAAAAATGATAAATAAATGTGTTCTATTCAGTACTCATTACTCTTCTTTTAAGCTACTTCTTCTAATTAAGCCTTGGCACATTCAAAACGCAATTCCCAGTAACATAAACCTAGAAGCAGTCTGGCAAGCTAATTCCTTAGCCCTTGTGGTCTCTGGATTTTATTAGACTGTGAACTTCTTGAGGGCAGAGACCATATCTTTTTTCAAATCTATATTTGATCTCTGTTGCCTAAAAGAGTAATTATCCCAAAGTAAGTGAGCAGTAAATACTCAAATGAATAAAAAAATGATAAACATTTTATAGTTCATTTTAATATTGATTTTCTTCGAGATTATTGAAATGCTGGAGAATTCTGAAAACCCTTAAGCAAGACTATTTTTAACTGAAAGAGCATAGTCTTGAACATAGCAGCCCAGTGGAGTGACTACAACATATTCTGATTCTTGCAGAAATTACATACCTTCATTAACATTAAATACAGTCAGATGTAATTATCAGCAATGCTTTTGAGGTGTTCGGGTAACTAAACTTAAAAAGAATCTGTACTCCGAGTAGGCTTTTCTATTTATCACCTTGGTCCTTAATAATAAGCCAAATGTGTTCACCAGGATCCTCATAGCTTTAAAATTCTGATTTTCAAGGATAGAAATAAACATGTTAATAACTTGTACTCAAAACCTCTCTATAAGTCTGTCTTTAGCAATAACTCTGTGGAGGGAGATCGCCTTATGAAAAGTCTTATTTGTCACTTGGATAATTGATCCCTCTGCAGTGGAGTCCAAATATACTGACTTTGGGGGAAAAATGTTACTGCTCTATTCCAGTGTATGAGGAATCCACTGGAGATGGCAGAGCTCTGAAGAGAGAATTCTTGTAGGGAACAGAATGAGCCCGCTGATCACTAAAAATAACTAAGAATATTTACTAAAACATAAATAAATAAGTTTTAGCCATGTAAGTAATACAGATAATCTTAGAGAAAATGTGTTGGTTTTTATCCTATGATCACATTGAGTTTCTATGGGTATTTGTGTGTTGGCAAGGGAAGGCAGGAGGAGCGCCAGTTATTTTCCTATAGTCATGCCCACAATAGCTCTGATTGATTTATCAGATGCAATGTAAGAAGATCATTTGGCTATCTGAGGGTTCCAGAATTTTTTTTCTAGCCTTTCCAAATAACCGAGTTTTGAGGACATATGGTGAAGTGCTGGCGATTTTTTAGTATACGCACCACATGTACCACTTCCCCCCACCATCACACATACATGCACACACACACACACACACATACACACACACACTATAGAACTTTTAATTTTCAAAGTAAATCTGTCTTCTGAATTTAATTACTGAATGCTCAACACTAATCAAATCAGGAGATGATTGTCAAAGATTCCCACTGTGTCGTGCTACATGCTCATTCCCCTGATGGTCACCCTCGGTGTGAAGACTTGCTGCATGGCCACATAAATACTGGGAGACCTATGGGCGAGGTTGTTTTTGTTTTTGTTTTTTCCCGTTTGTGGCATCATAGGTATTCTGTTTTGTTCACACTCTCCTGTTTACCTACTTTATGATCAGTTACATGCCTCCATGAGAATTTGTTCTAGGGTAAGAGCCCCATATATGACCACAAAACAAGAATGATGCATACAAGAAGGAATCTTAAACTATAGTAATTGGCCTTATTTTAATGAAATGAGTACTTTTCAGCACACTCAACATTCTCGGCGACAACGACTGCATACCTTTGAACTAGCAACAGGCTTCCTGTGACAGAGTTTCTGCAGAGACAAGACATTCCAGGTCCTGGAAGAAAAACGTGGAAAGAAATGACAAAACGAAGAGTCAGACCAAAGGCTGCATCAGTTAGCCATCGACATGAACTCACAGTGACTTCCAGAGCTCGTGAGGTTCACAAGCAGCGGCAGGCCTGCACGCACGTAGATGTGTCTGAGTACACTGAGCGATTTCTCACTCTCCACAATCTGGGGGACCTCTTCTGTTTCTATATTTGATCAGCAAAGGTCATTCTGCTCTTACTCATCATTTCAAGTTAACAATAACTCTGCAACTTCTGCTGTACTGCCAGTAATTGTGTATAATTCTGCCCACAAGAAACCATGTGAAAGATGAAGTCATTAAGTTAAGATGAGATTAAGGTCAAACCCATCATAATGTTTAACAGCAAAAATGCAATTTTAAAACAGAAGTTCTGTTCCAGCTGTAAAGAACAACAGGTACCAATAAGGGTCCGGGAAACTGGGTTCCACCTCGAGATGTGCGAACTTGTCACCAACTTTAAAGGAGTCATGCAGCATTTCTGGGCCTTTGTCTCCTTACTTACATAGGCAATGAGGGGGATCGTGTATCTGCTAAGTCTCTTTCCGTATGTAGCATTTCTTTTTGTGAATGGAAGTCCAGTTCTAGCTTTCTGTCACCTCTTTTTGGAGGCTGTAGAGAGGGACAGGTAAATCCTGCTAGTCCTGTACCCACCTGAGGCTTAGTTCAGGGAGGAGGTGCTTTCTGTCACAAAGAACCATTTCAAGCTTTTGCAGAAAAAGACGTTTTTGAGAAGCATTAAAATTTTTTTTAATGAAAACAATTTCCCTTATATTCCCAGTGACGATATTTGAAAGACCACTGAAATTCTCTACTCTGGGTTAAAAAAGTGAGGACAGTGGTAAAATGCAAATGTCACCAGGGGAGAACAAATATGCTAGACCAAATTTCTTTTTTTTTTTAATGATTTTTTTTTTTTTTTATCTCGGGACTCCTTTATACTGTAAGAGACTTTTGAGGACCCCGAAGACTTTTTTTTAAGTATAGAATATAAACATAGAGATAGCGTTAGAAATTAAAACTGAGGCAATTTAAATATATGTCTTTATGTTTTAAAATAGTAATAACAGACCTGTTAGATATTAACACGAGTGGCATGGTTTATGATAAGTAACTGAATTTTTCAAAAAAAAAAAAAGATTGTTCATTTTGTAAATGTCTCTCATGTCTGGCTAAACTAATTGCAGCTGCATTCTCTGATTTACTTTTACATTCACTCTGTTTTAATGTGTTGTTTTGATTGAACTATTTGTGGAAAATTGAGCTCTCCCAGATACAGTTGGAAAAGGGAAGAGTATTTTAGTAATCCTTCCAGATAATTGTGAATATACTTTTTGATATGACACCAAAACTTAACAACTTGTATTTTTTTTTTTTTTGGAGAGTAGCTGCCATATGAATATGAAGCCATACAAATAACTTTTTGCATTCGGATACATTGCAATCCATTGTTCTATCTTGCCCTTTGAGTAGGTCTTCTCCCATGTTTTATTTTATAACACCATACACTGATCATTCTTTTTTTTTTTTTTAAGATTATTTATTTATTTATTTGACAGAGATCACAAGTAGGCAGAGAGGCAGGCAGAGAGAGAAGGAAGCAGGCTCCCTGCTGAGCAGAGATTCCCGATGCGGGGCTTGATCCCAGGACCCTGGGATCATGACCTGAGCCGAAGGCAGACGCTTAACGCACTGAGCCACCCAGGTGCCCCTACACTGATCATTCTTAAACATTGGCTTGCTGGGGCACCTGGGTGGCTCAGTGGGTTAAAGCCTCTGCTTTCAGCTCGGGTCATGATTCCGGGGTCCTGGAATTGAGCCCTGCATCAGGCTCCCTGCTTGGCAGGGAGCCTGCTTCCCTTCCTCTTTCTCTGCCTGCCACTCTGCCTACTTGTGATCTCTGTCAAATAAATTAAAAAAAAAAAAACTCCTCAAATATTGGTTTGCTAAGTTGTCAAGAGCTTCCAAATTGAATAGAAAATAGTAGAGCTTCCTATTCACTAATATCACCACCAATCTCATTAGGAAAGTCTTTTAAGTACTAGGAAGCTAGCAGGCTCTCAAGTGCTGACACAAGTTTTTGAAAAGTCTAGTCTTTGCTTCAAAGCTTGAATTTTATCATGGACAACTATAACCATTTGGCTCAATCTGTTCATTTTCACAAAAATGTCTGTCAAATGCCCAAGTGTGAATAACCATAGTTTGTCAGATATCCTTTCAAGTAAAAATATGGTTCTAATAAAAAAAGCCAACAGTTGATCTCACAGCTTAATCACACTAGAGCTTGTTTCTAAAGACCATTCTCCTTTGGAACACAGCAGCTCTTCATGCAAACTTCTCATTTGTCACACAGGATGTTCGAAGACTTGCCCTCAAATATTGAAATGTAATAAAATAAAAAATGTTCATTGCTTCATCAAGGACACTTTTAAATGAAATTGACTTTAAAAAATAGCCAGTTTGTGGCAGTCAAATGTACAAAGAACTAGTGGTTTGGTATGACTGCTTTGACTTAGATGAAGATGTTAACAGTTTTACTTATCATGGTTTTTTACATCATTGCTGCAGATGACACAATGAAAAAGGCAAAATAATATAAAATAAAATAAGATATAATATAATATAATATAAACCCTACAGATCTCTCTCTTTTATTTTTAAGATTTTATTTATTTATTTGACAGACAGAGATCACAAGTAGGCAGAGAGAGAGAGGAGGAAGCAAGCTCCCTGCTGAGCAGAGAGCCCCATGTGGGGCTCAATCCCAGGACCCTGAGATCATGACCTGAATCAAAGGCAGAGGCTTAACCCACTGAGCCACCCAGATGCCCCTTAAACCCTACAGATCTCTTAAAATGATCTCACAGACCTGTAGTCCTGGAGTTCTGTGGTCAAAGTCTGAGAATTCCTCCGCAGGATTAATGCTCTCGGATACATAAAAATTGTCGCATTACCTTGAGCACAAGAGATGCTGGTTGGATCCCTTGGAGTCCTTAGCAGGAAATACTTGACAGATGGAGGGAAAGAAATTGACAAGAGGGAGAAGCTGTTAACAGAAAAAGGCAGTAGACAGTCTTAAAAGAAAAACGTTCATATTTAATGTCGTCCCTAGCTGAGTTTCTCCATGTACTATTGTCCAGACCTTACAGAGGAGGGGATGTAGGACCCTTGAAAGATGAAAATAATCAGAAACTGAAACCCTGCTTTAAGTCCCAATTTTCTCTGTGGACTGAAAGAAATCATGAAATATCCTTGAAACTATTAATTTTTTCGGCAATAGTATGTAAATAAAACAATCTAACTTAACTACTTCAAATGTATCTAACACCTTACAATTTCGCATATCTTTTGAACTAGTAAATTCATTTCAGCGAAGTTACCCAGGGATGTAAGGCCCAGAAACTGAACCCGTGGGGGTGTTTCTTCTTATGTTATGTGTAAAAATTAAAGTCCAATCATAGCAGATAACCCACCCCTCAAAGCACAAATAACTGTGGTGAATCCTTTCTGCAACATTCCATAGCATTTGTAATTATATACGTGAGGATTATCCAATAGTGTGTGTCACACCAAGGGCCGCACTTACTTCAAATAACAAGTAACAGATACTTAGTTCCTAGTGACTCAAATAAATTTTGGCTTAGTTTTTCGGTCAAACAAGTTGTCCAAGGTAGCTGGCTGCTGGCTGGCTTTGCCCCAGCTTTTCAACCAAAACATCCAGAAGTCAGACTCTCCACTTCTTCCATTTTAAGTATCGTGCTGACACTTCATTTTGGGGGGGGCAGGGCTTATCACCTCATAAACTCAATTGTGCTTCTACAGATGACACTAAAACCAAATTCAAAGGCAGGGAGCAAAGCAGCAAATCTGGTAACAAGAGATTTTCTCCTTGTCTGCTGGACATTCTTCCCCGTACATACATCTCAGTCAGCAGAACTGGGGAACTGTCCCCCTTATTGCACAGAACTAATGTGAAGACCAGCCAAGGAGTTAGAACTGACACAGTTCCAACTGACAGTAAATTACACAGTAAATTACATGGGGGGAAAAAGATATAATATTGTATAAAAAGTATGGTCACCGATACATATTAGTAACAAAGCAAACATATTGGCATTTGGAAGTGACTAGAGAAGGAAGGTGCCAACATTCAAGACTAGTTTTCTGAAGGTATTAGGCTATGGGCAACTTATTTATTTTTATTTTATTTTATTTTTTCTATATTCTCTATTTATGGTCTCCTTGAAAACTTCTTCTGAATATCAGAGATGAAGTTTCCTATATTTGATGATGGATGCTCCACTCAGTGCCATCAAGCAAAATAGAAAATGTTATATGTGATGGCCTTCGTGTGTATCTTCTGTGTGCAAATAATCATATATTTAGCCTGATGATATAAAGCTATCACATTTGTATTCTATCCTGTCTGCTAACATACACTGACAAAATTGTAATGCATGTTGTAAATAGAGGCAAACAGAAAACTGATTTGTTCTGTTTCCAAGTTTAAATTATATTTGAAATACACTCTGTATCTCAACCATCACAAGCTTTTCTCACACCTTTCCTCATCTCTTCCTTTAATTTAAGATAGCTAGCCAAACACTAACCATCCCAGAATTGGCTTTAGGATTAGGTTATATTTCAAGTAAGTCTGTGTCCCTTGACATATGGAAGCTTCATACCTACTTCCGGTTGGTTAAAAAATATGTTTATGGTAAAATCATCCTAATGACCCATTCTGTTTCTGTTACTGCTGCAATAATTGAGCTAAATATGATTTGTGTCTTAATCAGTGTTTCCATTCTGCTCGGCTTTTGAGTTCTACTGAGCAGGAAACTTCATCCTAGGGAAGACGGAACTCTTCTTGGTAAAGGACAGCAGTAGCTTGGAAAACAGTAGCTCTGTACCTATATAACTAACACCAGTCAACTATTCTCATGAAACAGTATGATATTAATGGAATAAATATTTGAAAACTTATGATAAGTTGGTTTTCCAACTAATGGCTGATAATTTAATGTTGGTCTCTTATTTGCCCCCCCCCCTTCAGGTTCTTTCTTCTAATCTATTCTTATGTTGAAACTTTTTGAACAACAAAAACCACCTAATTAGCTCCTCATTTTTTCAATTAAAATTTTAAGAGGTCATTTTGGACTCACATGCAATTTTAAGAAATAATATGCTCCCATTCTTCCCCCACTCCATAACTATCTCCAACAAGTACTGATGAATCCTTTCCCTCACAAAGCATTGAAACCTCACTCCCCAGCCTCAGTGGGAAAACTGACTATAGGATTTGAACCCACATGTGCGGAGAGCAATGGATTAGCAGTCCACCACCTTAACCACTCAACCACCTCATCACCTATAACAAATAATAGAGAAAGATCCCGTATGTTCTTCATCCAACGTCCAGCAGTGAGAAAATTATGGCGATGCAGAAATATAACATTGCAATATCACAAAGATCATACTGGTATTCATAATCAAGATGCTGAATGGTTTCATCCCCACAAGAATATCTCAAATTGCACTTAATAGCCACATACATTTTTTTTTTAAGATTTTATTTTTAGGAGCCCCTGGGTGGCTCAGTCAGTTAAGCATCTGCCTTTGTCTCTGGTTGTGATTTCAGGATCCTGGGATCAAGCCCCACATCAGGATCCCTGCTCAGTGGGGAATCTGCTTCTCCCTCTCCCTCTGCCTCCTCCACGTCCTGCTCATGCTCTCTTTCTCAAATAAATAAAATCTTTTTAAAAACTTTATTTTTAAGTTAACTCTACACCCAACATGAGATTCGCACTCACACACCCAAGATCAAGAGTTATATTCTCTACCGACTGAGCCCAGCCGGACGCCCCACTGCATACATTTTCCTCGTACTCCCACCCTCTCTGGTAACCATTCATTTGTCCTCCCTTTCGGTAGTTTTATCACTTCAGGAATGATATTTAAATGGAATTACACTTTGTGTAACCTTTGGGGATTGGCTTTTTTCACTTAGAGTAAATCTCCCGAAATCCATCCAGGCTGTGCTATAGTTCTTTTGCTTTTATTGCTGAGTGATATTCCAAGGTACGGATGTACCAGTTTAACCATTCACCAGCTGAAGGAATCTGGGTTGTTTCTAGTGATTAGTGATGATAAATAAAGCTATGACACATGCTTGTGTAAAGGTTTTTGGGTGAATATAAGTTGTCTTTTTTTCTTTTTCTTTCTTTCTTTTTTTTTAATAGAGAGGGAGAGAGAGTGTCTGTGTGTGTGTGTGAGAGAGAGAGAGAGTGGGGCAGGGGAAGGCTGGAGGGAGAAGTAGAGAAAGAATCCCAAGCAGACTCCATGCCCAGCGCAGAGCCCAACACAGGGCTCAATCTCTGAGCTCATGACCTGAGCCAAAATCAAGATTTGGATGCTTAACGGACGGAGCCACTCAGGGCCTCATAAGTTTTCATTTCTCTGGGATAAATGCTCAAGAATCCAAGTTTCCCTCAGCTCCTGTTGACTCCCAGGTTTGGAGAGGGAGTGGGAGTTGGTCCTCAACTGCTGAGCAGGGTCGGGAGTTCCAGCTCCCCATTAGGGTTCCAGCGGTAACTCCCTGCCTGGGACTGATAAGAACGCCTCGTGATTGCTCCCTATGTGGCCTCTATTTAGTACACTAACACCACTAACTACCAATACTGCTAACATTACGTGGACTCATTACCACTCCGTAGGATGACTCAGGTCCCGACCCAGCTTTCTCTGACATCACCCTGGAAAGGAGATTGGGTGCTTTGTGCCTATCTGGCAAGGTGGAAGCTGAGCTCCCCACCTGACCTCTGCTGGCAGGGATGCGTGTAGAGCCACATTTTTTTGTTTGTTTGTTTCCTGTGTGATTGGCTGAGGTAGACCTGTTATTGTCTCATGGTTGTCTTGCTTGGCTTCTTCTCTCGGGGTTCTTTGTCTAGAGAGAGAGCAGGTTATTGTCAGAGGTGTTCTGTTTGGTTATTTTTCTTCTGTGTCTCTTGGTGTTTCTAGATTGCTGGCTTCATCTCCAAGTCCAGGATACAGGAGGCAGAAGTAAAACCCAAATAACCCATCACTATGTTGTTCCTTGGATCCTTAGGTTTGCTGCTGGCTTGCCTTCCTCTCTCCACCTTTCAGAGTTGTCTTACATTTCCTGTATGTGTAAACATACAGATTTTACTTAACAGGAAAAATCAAGAAAAATATATCTATTCCATTGTTCTGGAAGCAGAAGACCAGCTCCACTGCTTTAAGGAATAAAGCCTCCCTTGCTCTGTCGGGCATATGAGCATGGCTCAATTTACATTTCATATTATATCTTCTCATTGCTCTGCTGGAGCATAATTTTTCACTTATCCTTAAAAATAATTAATAATTCCTATTTTGAATTTTTTTTTTGCTTTTTTGAGCCTTACATTTGAAATCCTTTTGCTGCTCCTTGTGTCTGTATTGAAGCAAACTTGATCAGTGTGTCAAAGCTCACACAAACTTCATTTCTTCTAAGAAGTCACCCCTAACTATAACGCCCGACAACAACTTCTTACTAGTCTTATAGTCACTATCTGTACTTTGAGATTTGTTCTTTATTACTTATCTTATTGTCTAGTGACCTTGTGTTATTTGGTGACTCTGGTTATTTACTTTCCCACCACCTTCTCTACCTCCAGTAAAGAGATTTTGTTCTAAAGACTTTTGTGTTACTTATTATTATTATCATTTTTTTTTTAACCTAAGGCACTTTTAAAACTTCCTGTTTGCTTTCATATAAATGGTGCAGCAGTTTCTGAGCTCCTGTAAATATTCTTTTACATAAATAGAGGCTCCTTAAGAATAAATCTGAAACTTTCAGGGCAGCATTGGCATAGTGCACAGAACTTCCTGACGCATCTGAACGTTTAAAAAAAATCAAGTAATCACTGCCTTTTAGCTAATGTTTGCATTGTTAGATGAAAATTGGAAGCTTTAGACAGAATCTGCTAGAAAGGAAAAGGATGAGGCATTGTCATCAGCTCTAAGCAACATTGGCCAAACCAATGGCTAACCAAACCATTGACCGATGACTGAAATGTATAATCAAGGCTCTTATTAGAGCATATTATTAGCTTCTCTCTATATAAAATTTCTAGTAAACATTTTGAAATTATTAAGCTGTTTCTTGTATCTGCTGCTTTGAGTGTCTGATAATTTACTCTTTATTATTTAAAACTTCATGTTCTTGCCCATCTTTTATCTTCCAGGTTATAGTAATAAAACACATAAGCATTACTTACTTTTATCTAGCAGAAAATCTGCACCAGTGAAAATGGAAAAAAGACTGACTTATAAGGCCAAATCTCTGATTTTGATGATAATTTTTAAAGGAGAAAGAAAAAACGACCTGAGGAACAAGAAGTATTTTACTTCTCAAAAGTAAATACAGCTTTCAGGCTCAATTTGCTCTACTCTTAAGCATTAGTTGCCTTTCCAGAAAGTCATGTGCAAAGCAAATATATCAAATCATATTCTCCACTGAAAATTATAAGCTTTAGAAGCCTATCACTGGGTGGAGGGGGGGGGAACTCAAGTCATAAAACTGTCTTCAAACAAATACATTTTTAGCCATCTACTATATACTGTTTAGGTTAAGAAGAAATAATGAAAATTTTAGAAGAATACTTAAAAACAACAATAAGAATTCTTTGCATCTCTTTTTTTTTTTTTTAAGATTTTTAATTTATTTCTTAGAGAGAGAGAGGGGGAGAGAGATCACAAGTAGGCAGAGAGGCAGGCAGAGGGGGAAGGGAAAGCAGGCTCCCTGCTGAGCAGAGAGCCAGATGCAGGGCTCCACCCCAGGACCCTGAGATCATGACCTGAGCTGAAGGCAGAGGCTTAACCCACTGAGCCACCCAGGTCCCCCAAGAATTCTTTGTATTTCTATAGTGCTTTACAACTAGCAAAGATAATCTATATACATTATTTCATTAATTTGACTCTCGAAAATATTCTATATAGTAAGCATTACACTTCTCATTTTAGGGACCTCTGCATTCACTTTGAAAGTCACTTTCTTTGCTAACCAGTGGATTTTCTATGCATTCTATGTCCTCTTTGCACATGAAGTGACATCATCACAGGTACAATCAGTCCTTACGATATTTGCATATTCATTTTAAGCAAACATATTGAAAAGTATCGCACAATTAATTTCTATTTCATAGGGTGTTTCCCCTAGTTCAACAGTTGGCGATTAAGTAGCTACAGTGATGCTATTGTTTCAGGTCTTCACCTGACCCCAATCATTGAAAGAATGTAGGAGGCACCTAATCTTCTTGTTTCCTGGTGCCACTTTATGAACCATCTCTTTAGATTCTAAAGTCTAGATTAGCCAACTCCCATTCAGAAGACTCAGTTACCAGTCCACATTAGAATGTAAGTAAGCATTAAGTGTACATGTGTTCGTTAAATGATTCTTAGGTAAATTGGCTCCAGACTGAGATTTTAAATCTCATTCCATATGTTTTTCAGAAGTTTTTCTCATGCTTCAGCAAAATGGTTATATACAAAAAATGTATCTACACAATCTGTGTATCTAGACTGAAAAATATTAAAGGAATTTGCTTATTGCAGAGATGTACCCAAAATTCATCTTCTCCTCTCTTTTCTGAGCACCCTGCTGGATGACATTTCCCTGCCTCACTTAAATTTAGTCATGAAATATGACTGACTCAATGGAATGTGAGCGAAAGTGAAAAGCATCACTCCCAGGCTGTCCCCAGAATCCTCCCCTGTACCAGCTTTTTGTTTTCTTTTGTTTCCTCTGACTGCCTAGGATGTTGATGACCCCACAATTACCTTAGAAGCCATACTGGGGATGGTAGAATGTCCATTCGCCTGGGTCCCTGAATGACTATATGGAGAAGGACTCCCCATAAACCTGTTCACCTATTCTGTAGTATTATATGAGGAAAAACACAAAAACAAACAAACAATCAAACAAAACAAAACAAAACCCATTTTCATTACATTTGAACTTTTATACAATTTGCATCTACTTATTACATTTGGGGGTGAATCCAGGTTTGGTCAAACTTAAGCTTACACAATTTGAGAGGCCGTCTTCATGAAAAATGAACAAATTAAAAATACAAAATTCACACAAGTGAACACTTAGAATGAGACTGAAAATCTCAATAAATTACAGAAGGCTTATATATTTAGGTCTCTTTCTTCTGAGATCTATTGAGGCGATTACTAGGATTTCTTCCACAAAAATGCTTCCAGGTTACAGCTTGGATTCTGCTTCTCATCTAGAATACCTGAAACTCTCAGAAACTCCCAGCTCCCACACAGGTTTGGGGAAGGGAGGGACCCCAGAACTTAAGCTTCATTAGCTTTCCAGGAAATCTGCCTTTGGTAGCATCAGTTAGTATATCCTCATATTAAAATCTGAGCATTCTTCATGTCCTACTGTGAGGCAGAATGAGATGCAGGATAACTAGAGGGCACAAAGCTCATGGTAACACAAGTTAGTAATACCCTCTTAAGAAAGAGAGACAAAATTGTTCCACTGATTTGAGCTTCACATCATAGATAGAGTAGTTTTGCAAAGCTTCCTCAAGTTTTTAGTAACTGATGTTTCTTGAAAATATAATTTACTCAAAGGCTTTGTTTCTCTAACTATTATCTATAGGACCCCTAGCCCTATCACTACTTCCAACCAAAGGCAATCAAATTTCAAACATTTTTTTCCTAAATACCAGAGAATTAACTAATTTCAGCCGCTTTCAAACTTGTATTAGAACACACTGTGGAAGATATATTTATGTATCTTGTGTTTTTATATGTCTTATATATTATTACAATAATATAATTCTATATTACATAATTATATAAATACGTATATAATATATATCTGAGGGGCTCCTGGGTGGCTCAGTGGGTTAAAGCCTCTGCCCTCAGCTCAGGTCATGATCTCAGGGCCCTGGGATCGAGTCCTGCATCAGGCTCTCTGCTCAGCAGGGAGCCTGCTTCCTCCTCTCTCTCTCTGCCTGCCTCTCTGCCTACTTGTGATCTCTCTCTGTCAAATAAATAAATAAAATCTTTTAAAAAATAATAATAACATATATCTGAAATATGTCAGTTTGTCTACAAAACTCTTTCACATTTTCTATTCTTATATTAAAAAAGAATGTTACTCAGGAAGTGCCAATATAACCTTTTGTTAAATAAAATGATGGCATGAAAATTCCTGGATTATAGAGTCATGTTCTCTCTACATTGCCCAGATTTTAAGGCTATTCACTTCTAAAATTTATTTTAAGATTTTTAAAAATAACACAACATGAACCAAAATTATATGATCTCTACTATCCATTTTATAATACTTATCCAACAATGCCCCATAGTGTTTGAATTTGCATAGAGAGGGAGAGTATCATGAGGGGTTAGATCTCTCAGTGTGGGTTTTGACAGTGAACCTAGTCTGGTTCTGTTCCCCATCCCCATCTCCCTATCCCTCTTACCCCTCTGGCAAGTTCCCTTTTCCCCAGGGTGAGCTCACTAATGCTGCACAGCAAATACACACAGAAGAGTCTTTCTAAGTCATGTAATGCTCTCAGCTCATTCTAAAATCTAGAAGGAAACCAACCATGGTCTCAACCAATATCAGGAACCCCCTCCACCACCCACCCCTCCTTCCCCTTTTGCCTCCACAGTGACACTTGACAAGAAAATCAATCTCCCAATCAAGGCATTTCTTCTGAATCTAGTATCCTCTGCCATCAGCCCTAAATGTGACTCTCTTACTCCTAAACTAAGTAGAACTCAGTGTCCTGAGAGCCCTCTTTCCACGTATCACATGCTAGAAACAGGAGACAAAGAGGGAATGATAAAATAACACAATTTGCTTTCTCTTGAGTGACTTTTTCTCCAGAAACAATTCATTAGCCAGAGAGAAACCAACCCACAAACATACTGAGATTTTTTCATGTTTTACAACCTCTAGAGCTGCAGCATTAAGCCACACCACCCCCTAGAGATCGTTTGTAGGCACTGAGCAGACTGTCATGTTCCTGAGAGAAAAGCTCCAGTGTGTCTCATACACACTGAAACATTTGCTGAGACACTTCCTTTGATTTGGAAGATTTCATTTCTTGCTTTCACATCCTGTTGAGATGGTACAAGGAGAAAGCATGGGAATTCCTGATATTTGTTGAATAGATACGAGGTTTCCTCTCTTCAAATTTACAGTGAGTTTAGTGTTCTGAATGACACAGAAATTTTATGAAAAAGAATATGGGTACTATTAAAAGAGAGAGGCAAATGTGTTTAGATTGTTGAGCACTTGTGGTAATAAGTTTATAAAATATTTCACATAATGCCTGGCACATAGGTGCGTAGAATATATTGAAAGGAAGGAAGGAAAAAAGGAAGGGAGGGAGGAATAAAAGAGGGAAGAAGAAAGGAGGGATGGAGGGAGGGAAGGAGGAAGGGAGGAAAGGGAAGAAGGAAGGAAGGGAGGAAAGAAGGAAGAAAAGGAGGGAGGGAAGTAGAAAGGTAGGACAGAGGAAAGAGGGAGGAAGGGAGGAATGAAGGAAGGAACAAGGGGGAAAGAAAATTACACTATGAAGTGGCCAGTCCAAAGTGCAAAGCAAGGATATTGTGGGGCAGGGAGAGAAGGGCACTTATTCCAGATACAGAGTTATACTACATGTGCCCAGCCTGGCCGATACCCATCCAGCCTGCTCCCTCAGTAGCCCTGTCTCACTTCAGTACCTCCAGATATGCAAGCTCTGGGAAGGAGGTGACT
Organism: Martes martes; assembly: GCF_963455335.1. Classification (NCBI taxonomy): domain Eukaryota; kingdom Metazoa; phylum Chordata; class Mammalia; order Carnivora; family Mustelidae; genus Martes; species Martes martes. Next base: position 83,505,363 of record NC_137889.1, read on the forward strand.
TTATTGTGAAGGAAAGAATTGAGTCTAAGGGCTGGTAGAAGAAAAGCAGGAGTTACTCTGCAAAACTGAGGGAAAACCCCTAGAGGGCTTAGCAAAAGAGCAGGCAGCCAGTGGGAGGTGGGGTTAGCCCCAGGGAGATGGCAAAGCTCTGGACACCACAGCAGAAGTAAAAAGCTTCAGAGGGACTCTCCCATTTATATTTCTGTGTGAACTAGTCTCCCCTTGAACTGCAGACAGAATGAGTACCAAGGAAGGGAGAAGATTCCAGAAAAAGACTAGATTTTCTGCATCTCAGGTTACATAGTGGCTCAGAGTACCTCTAGATTTGGGGTTCTGCTGTGACACATTCACTCTCATTACCAAGTGAAGAGGAATTTGAGTTCACAAGTCGTACTTCCATATGTCATTTTGTTTCTAACTTTTTGTATAATATTTTAGTCTGATTTAAAAAAAAAAGTCTTGCTTTCCTTTAATGCTATTTAAAATTTCAGAAAAATCTAAGCCCAGAGCAATGATAACTATAAGAAGAAAACATTGTTTTAATATTAAAATAAATATTTTCTTCTTACTTCAATCAAATAACAGCTGAATCACAAATTTGTGTCAGTTGCTAATTATAATATTTTCAATTCTAAGTAAATCTGATGATAAAACACACTTTTACCATCAAACTTATTGCATTATTTTATTTTCACAGCCAAAAGTACAGAGAAAAAAAATTTAAAAATGAGTGTTGATAATACGGGAAAATCTGATGTGAAACATGTTCACATATTTTAGAATAAACAGATTTTACCGTAAAATTTTCTAAAGTGATTTTTTGAAAATTACTTTGATTACCAAAAATTTTATTGAATGATAAAAACTTCTTTTAAACATCTTCCCACAAAAAAGTGTTTAAATAGTGAGGTTCGCATGCTTCTAAGTAGCATTTTTTATCTATAAAAATAATTTCACTAATCATTTTAAATTACCCTAATTCAGATTTAATTATTTCCTTGGAAATGACTTTCAAGAGATTTTTCTTTCAAAGCCACGGCAAGTGAAGAAGGGCCTTTCATTTCCTGTGAGGCCTGACTTTGCTCAAAGTTCAGGTACAGCTTCTCCAGGGAGAACAGAATAAGCAATTGACTGGAGTTTTTCATGGCATCTGGGATTTGATGCCTTGAGAAGTCCACAATTCATATGTTAAATCTCTAACTCTGTTGGCAGTGGTCTTTTTTCAGATGCCTGATCTGATTTTTCTCTGATATTCTAAAATATAAATCCTGATGTCTGGAGTAGCATTTCCAGCAAACCACAGGCTTACTCTATTGTTTTTTTTTTGTTTTTGGTTTTTGGTTTTTAATTTAGCTTATTTTACTTGAACAGTTTTGACCCCAATACTTGAGAAAACAAATTATTCTCTCTATATTAAATAAATAGCTAGGCACCATGTTCTTCATCAGAAGAGTCATCAGAACTTAAGAACAACATAAAGTAATGAGTATCTACAAAAATGAAAAATATTATCAGCTAAACTATCAGTTATGCATCTGACAGAAACATGAGATAAATCAATATTTTTATGAGAAAAAGTCTTATAAAATTTTTCTTCAGCATTGAGTTTTTTTTTTCCAATTTTCTACAATTTATTTATTTTTTAAAAGATTTTATTTATTTATTGAAAGAGAGGGAGAGCACAGAGGGAGAAGGAGAGGGAGGAGCAGACTCCCTGCTGAGCAGAGAGCCTGACTTCAGGCTTGATCCCAGGACCCTGAGATCAAGACCTGAGACTAAAGCAGATGCTTAACAGACTGAGCCATCTAGGCACTCAATTAATTTTTAAAAGCCCTTGAAGAGTTTCCACTGTATATTTCAGGATATCTAAACTCACGAAAAACAAATGATTAACCTTGGAAAAATATCTTGCTTTTAAAAATAATATATCCCCATTTTTACCCCAAATAGTGTTCAGTAATAAAGGTGAGTTTGAGACATGGCTCAGCAGCTTTGATGTGGATCATAGTATTAAATTGGATGCCATTCCTTGCAATATGTATAGCCAGAACTTGGCGTAAGTCTCATAAAACATTTTGAGAGGTTTTTTTTGTTTGTTTATTTGCTTTGTTTTAGTTGCTAAATTCAGATATCCAAAGAAAATTTTTTAAAAAATTAAAGAAGACAAAAAAGGAAAATAAGAAGGGTATAATCAGACTATCTGAATTATGGTATAGCAAGTGTTGATTTCAAGAATCTCATGATGTCGAAGGCTGCTCATTGGCTCGCCCAACTCATCTATTGATTCAACAATATCAACTGAATATCTACCCTGGTCCAGGAACTGTTCTAAGCTCTGGTAGTACACTGACCAAAGCTGTGCCTCTGTTCTTGCATATTCCATTGATGGAGACAGAAAATTAATTTTAAAAAACCTGCCAAATATATAATATGTTAGCAGAATAAGTGCATAAAGGAAAATAAAGTAAGGAAAGGGACTAGAGAGCAATGCGAAGGGTTAGGGTGGAGGTCTGGCATGGTGGCATCTCTGATGGGTGGCTTCTGAGCAGAAATCTGAATGAGGTAAATAAGTAGGGAGCCATCATGATGTTGGACCATTTCTGGCAGGGGGGCTGCGATGTAAAGGTGAATCGGAAACTGTGAAAAATGGGAAGAGCTACTACGGGCCCAAGGCCAGAGCATGTAGGATATCATAAACTCTTACAAAGATTTGGGATTTTATTTTCACTAATATTTGTGGTATATGATTGAGCTACCTGTCGATATCATACCTTACATGCACACAAAGAAAATAATAAGTGATAGACATATACCGCCGATCTCATTAATTGCATGGCTCAACCCAAATATTTTACTACTCTAGTAGCTATGTATTTCCATGACCTAAACTATTATCAAGCTAGATTTTTTTATAGTTCATAATTTTAAAAATACGCTTTTGTTTTGTTGTTGTTGTTGTTGTTGTTGTTAATGCTTTTCAATGTATGAGACTCTAATGTTGAATACAACTTTTTAAACAACATAAGTTTCCTCTCATGCCAACTGCCTTTATAATTCTGATGAGGTCTCAGAATGTACCTCCTGGAAGATAATCCCTAGACTAACAGCCACGAAGAGCGGAAGTTAACTAATGATGCATCATATATTAAATCCCCCCAGTAACTACATAGATCTACATTTAAGACAGTTGTCCTTTGCTCTTCTCACTCATAATCCTTGGTTAGCCTAGTAAACTGTATATTAAAAACTCACTGTGAGTAAGATGTAAGTTATAACATACCCACATTACTCAAGTTCTTATACGACAAAGTTCCTCTTCGGAAATCTTTGCCAAAATCAGGAAAACCCTTTTCTTTTTACCGGTCCCTAATAATCAATTGAACCTTTTCAAGAGCAATAAAATAATCAGAATCCAAAGAGATACAAATCAATCATAATGTGATTTTTTTTCCCTAAATTTCTATTAAGTTCATACAGTTCGTGTGATAATGATGTAACACTCACACTAATTTCTCAATCATTTTCTGGTCAGACTTCCTTTAATTTCAAAATTCTGAACAGATGAAGTACTCTTATCTTTAAAAAAGTGGCAGAAAAGAGAGACATGTCTATGTCCAAGCTCTATTGTCAAGACATGGTAACACTTCCCTAGTGAGGCAGAAGCTTGAGGCCTTGCTCTTTATTTATAACCTAGATAGGATAGCATCTAATCATAATCTGTCTGATTTTCTTGGGGCATTTAATGAAAAATTTCTTTTATTAAAAATATTAATAAGTAATTACCATGCATCCTTTTTTACAGGGATGAAAAATATAAAAAATTCTCAGTTTATTTCAAACGTCTATGTCTTTACCTTATAAATTGGGCATATTTTCTCAATGGAATATAACTTTAATGCACCATTCCCAAGAAACAATAGTAAGAGTTTGCCAAATCCATCCCTCCCGAATGGAACAAATATTGTCATATGGCAGACATTCAAGAGTCTAAGTCTATAAAACAGATTTATTCAAAGAGCTCCTGGATCAGTGAGCTAAATCTCTCCCAAATCCACCCACATTCATACCTTTAGTATTTCACAATTTCTACCAAATGGTCATTCTCTCCTCCTATCCAACTTAAGCTTATTTGGAAAGTCTTACAGAATGGCTTTACTTCCCACGTTCAAACATTTGTATGTCTGAGATATGCTTTATCTTCAAATCATTTTTATATGTAGCAAAAAAAAAATGAAATTCAACAGGACTTTAATTCATATTAAATAGAATCTTGTCTGATGATGTGATGTATGCTTTATGAGTTGTCCTTTTAGTTAATTTGCACTGCTCTTTTACTCAGGAAAATACTGGATTTGCAAACTTCATCAGAATCTCAAGACCAATTTTATTTTATTTTAAATTTTTTTAAAGATTTTATTTATTTATTTGACAGAGAGAGAGAGAGAGAGAAAGAGTACAAGCAGGGGGAGCAGCAGGCAGAGGGAGAGGGAGAAGCAGGCTCCCCACTGGGCAGGGAGCCCAGTGGGGTTGATCCTAGGACCATGGGATCATGACCTAAGCTGAAGGTAGACACCTAACTTCTGAGCCATCCATGTGCCCCGTAAGACCAATTATATATCTGAGTGAAATAGATAAGTTTGGTTATAGTCTACACACAGAATCACACTAGCCCTAGAAAGAGAGACTGACAGAGAAGGGAACCCAAAGTTGAGAGATACATAATCTGAATCTGACTATATTCTCTATATTCTCTACCAGTTATATTCTCTACCAGTTATCTCCATTTCTATACATTCAAAAACTTTAGCATATAGGGGCACCCAGTGGCACAGTCTATTAAGCATCCAACTCTTGGTTTCAGCTGCAGTCATGATCTCAGGGTCATGAGATCGAGTCCCACAGGCTCCACGCTTAGCGTGGAGTCTGCTTAAGACCCTCTCTCCTCTGCCCATTCTCCCCTATCCCCGTCTCTAAAAATAAATAAATCTTTTAAAAAAAAGGAATTTTAGCATATAATTTAATTCCTACAGAACCAAGCAATGTGATCTCCAAGCCATAATAAGATTATATATTAAAAAAAGAAAACAGTTTGTATGTCCAAAACCTGAAATAATCTCTTCATATTTTTTTTCAATACAGAAGCCATCTGTCTTTCACTCATTCTGTACACACCTACTCAGGTATCATTACATTCCTGGTAGCATTCTAGGACCTTGGGATAAGTTAAGGGGATGAAGGAAGGGAAGGATTTCTGTCTTGGAGGGGAGGGGAGGAGACAGAAAATTAACAACTTTCTAATAAGCACATGAATTATACGGTATATGAGAAAATGAAACTCTTATGGAAGAAAGGCAGAACACTGTCAGCAGAATGTGATCTGAGAGTGAGGAGGTGTCTGTCAGCAATTTGAAATGCGATAATCAGGACAAACTTTGTTGTGAAGATTACCATTATCTAAAGACATGAAGGAAGTGAAGCAAGCCAAGTGGCTCTCTGAAGGAAGAGTCTTTCAGAAAGAGTAATAGCCAGTGTAAAGAACCTCAGGAGCCAAGATGCTCAGCACAGTCAGGAAATGCAAGGAGGCCAGCGTGCTGGAGAATGGTCAAAGGGGGGGTCAGTTAGGAGGATGTTGCGATGATCCAGGTGACACCTGATGGTTGTTTGGACTGCAGCAGCAGCAGTAGAAGAGGTGAAACATCTCCAGATTCTTGAAAGTATCTTGAAAGCAGAGTCCATAGAATTTTGTAACAAAACTCAATTCAGTCTTCACCATCAATATGTCACTATTTATTGTCAGCAAATCATCACTAGGAAAGGAAAGGAAAGAGAAAGAGAATGTAAAGGGTTCTGAATGTATGAGTGCTAAAAAAGCAAAAAGTGGGATTATGTTATTGCCTGCTTTTATTTTATTTTATTTTATTTTATTTATTTTTAGGCATCTAAAAGCTTAGTTGTCAGAGAATCCTAAAATCAGTTAAAAAAAAATCTATACAATAAGAAACCCTTATCTGAAAAAACAAAAAAAATTTCAGAAGTGGAAAGGAGCACATGAAGAAAACCTCAAAATAGAAAATTCCTGGGAAGACAAAGCTGCCAAACAAAATCCTTGTTTGTAACAAAGAAGGGGCAGCAGTAAAATGTTATTTATAATTGCGAGTCGGGGTTATAAGGATCCCTTATTCACATAACCTCAGTTAGCCCAGACCTGGAATCATGGTTCTGTGTCCTCTACTAAACCCAGGAACCTGGAGATACTAGAATATTTAGTACTTCGTTTTCTCAAGATTGGTGAAGTTTATTTAAAACAAATATTATGCTAATTACAGATTGTGTGCTATGTGCGGGCACATGTTAGTTTGTATCATTATCACAACAAACATATGAGATAGTTTCTCTCAGTATCCCCACTTCATAATGAAGAAACTCAAGGCAGAGGATGTAAGTCACGTGTCCAGGGAAATGAGGAAAATGGGTTCCACCACAGAAGACAAAGAGGGTTCTCCATCACCTCTTTGAGAAATGATGGTTTCTGTGTAATAGTGAGTTCACTATCCGCAAGGGTTATAAAATAAAATTATACATTGAGCAGAAGACCAATCAGTTGTTCCTTAGTATGTTCCTCAGTTGTGATGAGGGATTGAGTTCCAATGTCCCAACTACTCCCTGAACCATTTTTCTCTTCCAGGCTGACCTTCACCATGCTCCTATTCCATGCCTCCCTCCAGCCTATCTGCTTTGATTCAGACCCCAAATGCCATTCCCTCATCCCCTGACTATTTGAAACTCACAAGCTATGTGAACATTCTGGCCCATATTGCATTTTCCCTAAAGAGGTTATTTCTGCATCCCTGCTCCTGGGGCCGGTCATACTACTTGTATGGTACTGAAGTGTTCATTGTAAGTGTAAGCTGGGGTGAAGGTTAGAGGCAAAAATTGGATGAAAAAGATGCACGGATCATTCCCTGGAACCGAATGCTGCACTGTTGATCGTTTTCCATTTCCTCTCAGTAGCAAAACAAAACAAAAATCACTTAATCTTGCAAATTTAGAAAACCTGTCAATTCCAGATTAAAACAAAACAAAACACTTTTCTTTTTCCCCTGTAAATTCTCAGTAGTAGAATTCTTTCCCCTCACTGCCACCCCCTTCCCTTCTGTCTGGGTAACTTCAGCTTCAAGAAGGGGCTCAGATAGCACCATAGAAATCAAGATAGGGAAGAGATACAGAGGAGAGGGGCTCCTAGGTCTATGGCCCTTCTCCATTCTCCCAGGTTTCCACAGTGATGTGATGGGTCAGCCAGTTCCCACCGTTGTCCTTTGCCAAGACTACATGGGTAGCTGACATTCAGCATCCATGGTTTTTCATGGACATATTCAGGTTCTCCTCATTCAAATGGGGAAGACTTGTTCAGTTCTCTGGCTCGCTCTCTCTCATTTCCGGGCCCTTTTTGAAAACTATCCCAAAATTCTGGCTTTGGCAGAATAGGAAATCATCTCAGGCTTTTATCTCTTATCTCCTCTCTTGCTCTTTTTCTTATCTCTCTTGCTAATCCCCATTCTGGCTCCAAACTGAGCTTCTCTTTGAGGCATGCAGTGCCCTTTGACCTGGTCCTGAAAAAAAAGACACAAATCCTCTACACCCTGGGATCCCCCTTAAAAAAATGTCTCTTGCCCTATCATTTCCCTCCAAGGCATGGGATGTGTCTTGAGAAGACCGTGGGAGGAATTCTTCATTAATCTCTAAATACTTTTTCTCTTTCCTCTTAACCAAGTCCCACTCCTACTTCCTACATTTTAAAAAAGGTCTTTTCTATTAATGTGTCAAAAATCAAAATGCCTTACTTTGTCTTATGTTCTTTCTACTCTGTAGTTTGCTGATTGGAAATGACTTCCCAAGTCCTTCAGACTTTGCTGTTAATAATCAATGCTAAGATCTTCAAGTTCAAAACTAAGCATCAGACTTTTCTTTTGTTCTTTGTATATGAAATAACAAACCTACACTGAAGGCAGGACATAGAAAAAGCCATTAATGAAACCTGAATGGTAGGGGAAGACGTAGTAGTGAAAGGCATTTAAAATGGCATGATTTAAAATCAAGTTTTTACTCCACAAGTATGACTTTTTTCACTAACTAAATACAAGCTCTTCAGCACAGATTTATGCATCTTACATATTCCCATAGCCAGGCACTTAGTAGTATTCTTGACCTGTTGAATCACCCATAAAACCTAGACAAGAAAAATAAATATTCAGAAATATGTAAAAATGCCTTACACACACTGGAAAAAGGAAAATTAATGGTAATAAAAATAACTGCTTGGGCTATGAACAGGATGCTATTCTAGAGTTTTGCATATATGTTCTCATTTCACCCTCAAAACTCCTCTGTGAGCTGCATACTGGGATGAAGCTCACGGGGGTGAAGCAGTTTGCCCAGGGTCACATACCAGAAATCGGGGAGGGTGAATTCCAATTCAGGTAATTTGGCTCCATTGTCTGAACTCTCACCAGTGCTGCCAGGGCTATCTCTCAGTACCAACTCTTTTTTGAATATGGCAACAGAAACATGCAAATTTATGCCAAACCGTCTCAATGCATTTACACAATCTCATCTCTGCCTTCAACCACTTTGAATTTGAAACTATATTCTCATGTTTTCCTTGACAATCTTCCCCTGAGAATAGTAGATGCTAAGATACTGCTTGTCCCCATTTTTGCATATGGTTTCTTCCTTCTTTCTTTAAAGAAGTCCAAATAGCATACTTTCGATATGCTTTTTTTTTTTTTTTTAAATGAATGTGCCTTTTATTCTCATTTCTTAGATGTTGGCTTAGGGAACTCATCTTTCTAACTCATACCTTCATGCTAATTATCCTATCTGTGCTTTTTCATTCTCTTTTATTTCCTTCTCTCGGGTATTTGGTAAGATAATTTTCCAGGCTGCCATCAACCACGGTAAAGCCTCTTTTTACTTTACTAATGATCTGTAAACATGTGTTGTTTGAGTCAAACTGATATTGTTACTACCGGCTGCATGGGTTTTTCTCTTTTCTGGTTCCAAAATTTCATCTCACTACCCTTCCAAAATCTGAAATAGCTTAAAAAATTTATTTTGTCTAAAACCCTAACTTCCCACATGTCAGAACCATTGTATGAACGTTTCAGTGACAGGCAAAAGATGGCAAAATCTCATGAACAAACTCAGCATCCCTGCCCCCCACCATATCCTATGTTTTTATCCTGACCCTGTGTAGTACATTTCCTTAATGTAGGTCAAAAGCTCTCCAACGACAGGAACCAGGACCACTCAAACTTAAGCCAATGTTATATATTCCATGGATGCTCAGTAAACAAAAAAGACAATGATGGTGTTGGCTCATTGGTTCCAACTGGTCTTAAATTAAGGTACAGATAGATGGAGGGTCATTTCCTCCTCTGATTAGACTAATCACGGAAATGATGGTTGTAAACAAACACAGGAATATATATTCTGTTTCTCATAATACAAAATTTTGAACAGCAATGTAATTTTTACTAATCCTCACTATTTTCAATTGTGTATACTTCTCTGATTATTTAGAAAGAAACTCTCAATTGCATAGTCATAGTCATAAATTTAACTCACTAATTTTTGGTTTATTAAATAAAACATCCTTGTTAGTTTTAATATTAAAATCTTGACAAGTGTCCAGATGTGAATAATAGAGTTATATTACCACATCAATTTTGAGATTAAATTCTTCAACAAAAATAGTGAGAAAATACTTTCACCTTGCTTTACTTCTTCTAGCTCAAAAATAAGAAAGCCATGAATAAAATTTAAGATACCTACAAATTAGGGTGCCTGGGCGGCTCAGTGGATTAAGCCTCTGCCTTCGGCTCAGGTCATGATCCCAGGGTTCTGGGATCGAGTCCCGCATCGGGCTCTCTGCTCAGCAGGGAGCCTGCTTCCTCCTCTCTCTCTGCCTGCCTCTCTGCCTACTTGTGATCTTTCTCTGTCAAATAAATAAATAAAATTAAAAAAAAAGATACCTACAAATTAGAAATTGAACTAATCTAATGTTTAGTACTTTTAAGTAAAATTTCATTGCAAAAAATATAGTTGTATTAATTTTTTCTCCTTAAAATAATTAATAATAAATATACATTAATTTGAGATAAATACATTTATAAGCATAAAAAAATAGTAGACCATTCCTGATATTCTAAATATTTCCATGATAAATACTTACTGCATGCACACACACACAAACATGCATGTACATACACACACAAACACACTCAAGATTAGCAGCTCCTTCCAGGTAAATTATTGCAGCATTTTATTGTCAGCTGCTGGTTTACCAAATTAAATTTCTGGCAACCTATCTAAAACATTGCAGATGACCTCTAGCAGTCAGCAAACTCCACCTAGGCCCATAGAGCTTCCAATTAGCTTTCTAGAGATTCACGTCTGAATGGAACAGACCACTAATTATAAATATCTGAAGAATCCTCAAGTCTGAAAAAAAAAAAAATTTAAATACCAAAAATAGAGAAAACAGCAGTAGACCCAGAAACAAATTAAAAAAAAAATCACATAAAGTGCTAATTAATGTTTTCACAGTGATATAAAAAGATAAAACAGGCAAAAGACAAAGGTAGTAGAAGTAAGCAGAAATAAACATAAAGATTGGCTGGCAGAGAGATTTTAGGTTATCTTTTAAAAATAAAATAGAAAATCACCTAATAGAAGACTAAGAGCAAAGGGCAGTGGGAGGAGGGATAGGGAAGGGCTGAAAGATCAATCCACAATGCACAGTTTCTAAATAAGGAAGGTTTTAGAAAGAAAAAATGGAAGATGAAAAAAAGGAATTATCAAAAGCATAGTGACATAGCTTTCCAAAATTGAAAGAAAGGTATGTTGATTGAAAGCAGGCCAAATTTTAAGACCAAAGAATGAAATTATATATATTTTAATGCATACCATTGTAAATTTTAGAATACCAGTAATAAAACCATCATTTCTAAAATCTTTCAGAAAGAAATAACAAAAAGAGAAGTTATATATCTCAACAACAAAATCTGATAACAGAGGACATGAGTATAATTTCTTCAAATGCAATATATATATACACACATATATATGTATATATGAAACCATATATACATATGGTTTCTTATTTAAAAATCATGATGTAGGGGCAGCTAGCTGGCTGAATCAGTCAGTTAACTGTCTGACTCTTGATTTCAGCTCAGGTCATGATTTCAGGGTCATGAGATTGAACCCCACATCTGGCTCCAAGATGGGCATGGAGCCTGCTTAGGGTTCTCTTTCTTCCTTTGACCCCTGCCCCTGCTCTCGCTCTCTCTCTCAAAAGAAATAATAATGTTGGTTTATTTTATTGAATTGTGAGAATTTTTTACATATAAGGATGAAAAAAATGTATGCCATGTACCTAATCTTAAGAAGTTCTTGGAGGTGACATCAGCAAGATGGCCTAAAAAGAGCCCTGGACTATTCTTCCTCATATGGATGTACCAATTGAACAGCAATTCATGGATCAATTCTATTTGTGAGAAATCCAGAAACTGGTTGAAAGGCTCCTGCACCATGGGGAAGTGCAAAACCAGCTGCATTAAAATTGGAAGGAAAATGAGAGACATCCTTTTGCCATAATTCCCCACTTGGCATAGTACCATATGCCTAGGAGGAAACCTCCAGCTCACAGCTTCTTCCTGAGGAGAGAAAGAGTTGGACTGCTCATCTGATTTTCAACTTTCCCATATACTACTCGAAGGGATGGCTTTTTTTCTCACCTGTCTAGGAGCACTAGCAGGGCCTGGCATGCTCCAGACTCCTGGGGTCTACAGAGAACAAAGGCGGTAGTTTGAACCAGTGTGTAGGCCCTCACTATAGCTTGTCTCCCTGGCTCAATGCAGAGTGGGTAGACATAAAAAAAATGATTTCCCAGCTTCTCCCTGGGAAAGGAGAGAATTGGCCCACACGTCAAATGTTCCAACCTTTCCAGTAGTTGGTCAAGAGATGAGATTTTATCTTACCTGACTTAGAGCGTTGATGGGAGTTAGCATGCTGCAGAGACCTAGGGGCCAGTAAGAAAAAAGACTGGAAGGTTGTACTACTACAAAGCTTTAAGCAGCCCACAGAAGCTCTGGCTACATTGATTGGTGAAGGTCTTATCCTATATGAGGCCAATCCATAGATGTTATAACAGTTTTAAACATAATTCCCAAAACCTGGAAACATCCAAGATGTCCTTCAGTGAGTTAATGGATAAATAAACTATGGCACATGCAGCCAGTAGGATATTATTCAGCACTAAAAATAAAAGGGCTATCAAGCCATGGAAAGACATGCAGAAACCCCAAATGCATATTATTAAATGAAAGAAGCCTATCGGATAAACCTGCATCTATATGATTCCAACTACATGGCATTGTGGAAAAGACAGAATAAAATCTATGGAGACAGTAAAAAGACCACTGGTTGCCAGGGTTTAGGGAGAAGAGGATGAAGAGGCATGACACAGAGGATTTTTAGGGCAGTGAAAATACTCTGAATAATACTGTAATGATGAATACATGTCATTATATAATTATTCACATCCATAGAATGAGTAACACCAAGAGTGAATCTTAATGTAAACTATGGCGTCTATGTGATTATGATGTGTAAATCTAGATTAATCAATTGTTACAAATATAGCACTCTGGTGGGCCATATTGATAATGGGGGTGGCGTGCTATGCATGTATAAAGGGAAAAGTGCATATGAAGTATCTCTGTTCCTTCCTCTCAATTTTACTGTGAACCTAAAACACCTCTAAAAAATAAATTTATGTTTTTCTTTTAATGGAGAGATAAAGACTTTCCCAGACAAACAAAAGCTGACAAGTTTATCACCAGATCTGCCTTACAGAAATGCTAATGAGAGTTCTTCAGCTTGAAACAAAAGTAACATAATAGCAAGGGAATGTATAAAACTTGTTGGTAGAGGTATATAGAATATATCTATTCTATATATAGAATATAGAATACAGAATATATATAGAAATATATATATATATTATAATAGAATACTCTATTAATTTAATGGTAGAGGGTAAATTACTTTTTTTTTAAAGATTTTATTTATTTATTTGACAGACAGATCACAAGTAGGCATAGAGGCAGGCAGAGAGAGAAGGGAGGAAGCAGGCTCCCTGCTGAGCAGAGAGCCCGATGCGGGTCTCGATCCCAGGACGCTGGGATCCTGACCTGAGCCGAAGGCAGCGGCTTTAACCCACTGAGCCACCCAGGCGCCCCGGGTAAATTACTTTTAATTGTTATGGACTTTAAAAGACAAAAGTATTAAAAATATTAAAAAGTATTAAAAATAACTATTACTAAAATATATATCAATAGATACACAATATGAATAGATTTAAACTGTGATATCAGTAACAAAGTAGGAGTGAGGTAAAACTGAATTTTTATGTGCTATTGAAGTTATCAGCTTAAGATCGACTGTAACTATAACTATAGTTATAACTATAAGATATTTTTATGTGTGCTCCTGGTAACCAGGAAAAAAAAAAGAACTATAGAAATTATACAAAAGGAAAAGAGAAAGGAATCAAAGAATACCACTACAAAAACATTAACAAAACACAATGGTAGAAAAAGGAAAAGAGGAATAACAACAACAATAACAACAAAATACAAGACAAACAGAAAATGATTAACAAAATGGCAAGAGTAAATCCTTCCCTATCAATAATGTGTTTAAATGTAATGGATTAAACACCCCAGCTAAAAGAATAGAGTGGCTGAATAGATTTAAAAAATAAATACAACAATATGTCACCTATAAGAAACTCACTTTAGATTTAAGGTCACACGTAGACTGGAAGTGAAGAGATGGAGAAAGTAATATCCCATGTGGGGATAGTCCCATTATCCCCAAGAGATGAAAAAGATTATCCCAGAAAGATAATTCCATGGGATTATCCAATTATCCCATAAAAACGGCTATCAAAAGGGATCAGGGATGGCTATACTTATACCAAACAAAACAGACCAAAAGTCAAAACTGTCACAAAAACAAAGAAGGATATTGTATAATGATAAAAGGTTAACTCACTGCAAAAATGTAACAATTTATAAGTTTATTTGCACCTAACGTCAGAATACCTAAAATACAAAGCAAATATTGACAGAACTGAAGAGAAAAATTGCAAAACAATAGAATTAGGAGATTTTAATATTCACCTTTCAATAATGGATAAAACAACCAAAGAGAACATCAAAGAAACAGCAGACTTGAACAACACTATAGACCTAGTAAACCTAAAAGACATTGACAGAACATTCCACCCAATAGCAGCAGAATATATTTAAGAGTCCAAAGAATATTCCCCAGGATAGATCACATGTTAGATAAGAGACAAATCTTCACAAATCTAAGACATTTGAAATCATACCAATTATCTTTTCCAGTCATAATGGAAAGAAGCTAGTAATCACTAATAAAAGGAAGACTGCATGATTCACACACATGTGAAAATTAATACACTTTCAATAGCCAATGAGTCAAAGAAAAAAATCAAAAAAGAAATCAGAAAATATCTTGAGACCAACAAAAACAAAAACACAAAATACCAAAACTTAAAGAATGCAGCAAAAGCAGACTAAGAGGGAATTTTATAGCAATAAATACCTACATTAAAAAAGAAGAGAGATCTCAAGTAAACAACCTAACATGTCATCTCAAAAAAGTAGAAAACAAAATCTAATATTAAAAGGAAGGAAACAATAAACATTAGAGGAGCAACCAATGAAAAAGAATATAGAAAAACAATAGAAAAAAATCATGAAAACTAAGAGTTGGGGTTTTGAAAAGATAAAATTGACAAACTATCAACTAAAAAAAGAAAATATTAAATAAAATCAGAAATTAAAGAGGATATTAACAATTGATGCTTTAGAAATAAAAAGGAACAGAAGAGACTATAGTGAACAACTATATGCCAAGAAACTAGTTAACTTGGAAGAGATAGATAAATTCCTGGAAACATACAACCTACCAAGACTAAATCATGAGGAAATACAAAGTCTGAACACTCCTATGTCCAGTAAGGAGACTGAATCATAGCCAAAATTTCCCACAAAAGAAAAGTCAAGAATAAGATGGCTTCACTGATGGAGTCTACTTAACATTTAAAGAATAATTAATTAATTCCAATTATTATCAAACTCTTGGGCACCTGAGTGGCTCAGTTAGTTAAGCATCTGCCTTCAGCCTGAGTCATGATCCCAGGGTTCTGGGATCGAGTCTTGCATTGGGCTCCCTGCTTAGTGGGGAGTCTGCTTCTCCCTCTACCTGTCACCTGCTTGTGCTCTCTCTCTCAAATAAATAAAATCTTTAAAAAAAAGAAAAACTGAAATAACTCAATTTAAAAATGCACTAAGGATTAGCCATTTTTCCAAAGAAGGCGTACAAATGGCTAACAGATATCTGAATAGATGGTCCTGCACTAATCATTTAGGAAATGCAAATCAAAACAGTAAGAGATCTCCTCAAACCTCCTAGGATGGCTATTATAAATACACACACACAAGTTGATGGTGTGAATGTGAGGAAATTGGAGCCCTTGTGCACTCTTACTGGGAATGAAAAATGTGCAGCTGTAACAGAAAACAGTATGGAGGGTCCTCAAATTATAAAAAATAAAACTACCATAAGAGGCACTTTTTTTGTGCTCAACAGAGGGCAAGGAAGTGACATGGCACGACTTCCATTGCTGGTTATGTGAAACAATTCAGCTTCTCCTTTATTAGCCAAGACTCCTTCCTTCCTTCCTTTTGATTCCTCATCTGTAAAATGGGCACAGTCACACTTACGTCAGGATGTGGTGGGTATTTAAAGGATTTAAATACATAGGTGTGGACTTAAAAATACATAGAAGGAACATAGAAAATGTCACACATTTTGTTGTAGTGTGTAGTGGCAGCTGTTGTTTTTGTTCTTCGTCTTACTCAAAAATATCAAGATAGGAAGTAAGACTTAAGTATCAAATGCTACCTATAACAATATGCCACTAAGGGTTACATTGTTGTAAATATCAGCAAGAATGACCTAAATCTCACTAGCACCCTTGTTACCACTTGGGTAAATGACCTATTTTTCTGTCTTCTCTTTTGGCTTTCAGTAATAAACTATGTGTGTTTCCACAAAGTAAAAGAGAATGGAAAAGAGACAGAGAGAGAGATGTCGATTTGTCTTTTTTTTTTTTTTTTTAAGTTTAAAGGATGTTGAAGAATCCAAAAGTGACACAGTTCCATATCGGTGGCAGGGTATGAGTGATATAAATTGTATCTGTTTCATAAGAAAGTATTCAAGCAGATGTTTAAAAATTATAACTCAAGATATAGTAGTTGAATCATATTTTTTAGAGATGATTTTTATGGGAAATCATTAAAAATAAAGCCTCAGTTAAACATTGTTGACTTTAGAGGGACAGAGGGCCAGCAGTGGTAGGCTGGGAGAATGAGGGAACCCACTCATTTTATTGCAAACTTTTCAGTACTATTGTATTTTTATATTATGTATTAGTTACTTTAAAAACTTGGAAGTTAAAAACAAAAAAAGATGGGCTGTAGGGGAAGACAATAGACTAAAGGCAGCTGTATCCTACTTTAGATTTTCTGTTGGCCAAGGTATGCTTCAAAGAGCAGAAGCTCTGTTGTTTCAGGCTGAAAATTACCAAGATTTTTATAGAGAATAGTAAATGTCTAAGCAATTACTAAGTAAAATAAAGGGGATTTTCCTGACAATATGAAGAACTGGCTAGAGAAGAACATCCAAGAATCACATTAATGTCCGAAAACAAGGGAAGGGGGTGATTATAAAAAAAAAAAAAAAAAAACCTCTTAATGGTACCCCCAATACCCACACTAACGGTCTGAGTTTAATCCTGTATTAAAACAATAGATGCTGTAAGAGTTGCTCCCATAGGCATGCAGCTTTGGAACAGATGCAAAATCCTTAGAGATGTTTCAATCTTCAGAATCTCATCGTTGTCCCGAAAAAAGAAATGAGTTTAAAATAAAAGGTAAAATCTTCTGAATTAGGTAAATTTTCTGAGAAGCATTGCCA
The DNA here is from genome assembly GCF_963455335.1 of Martes martes. Lineage (NCBI taxonomy): Eukaryota > Metazoa > Chordata > Mammalia > Carnivora > Mustelidae > Martes > Martes martes. Next base: position 83,522,499 of record NC_137889.1, read on the forward strand.
GAAAACATCTAAAAATATGTATGTCATTTTTAATTTTCAAAGATGCCAGAGAAAGCAATGGAAAAAAAATTAAATTGTATTTTATTCAAGGATTCAAACACCAGAATGGAAGGTGGAAATACTTGAATGACTCTAAGTATAACAAGCTAATTTGGTGTTCCTTATATAAACAAATTCAAGTAAATTGTAGAGCTTGAAAAAGAAATTAAGTTTCATAGCTGCAAAATCTCACACCGAAACCACAAATGCCTTAAGGAGAGTTGTCTAAGAACATACAAATAGATAGAATACTTAATGCTTACGTATTCATAAGCTGTACTATAAGGAACCGCTTGTCTAAAGTGAGGTTACAGAGTATACATTAATGAGTGAAATGCAATTATTAGAATATGTTGCCACTTCTATATTCTTCTTGTTGTATGCCTCCTACGCCACTACTTTTTGCCTTGCCTTTTGACCTATATCTATTATGATTACTTTTACCTAAAAATATTCCCTTCGGTAACATTGTCAAAGATTCCTAAATTCATAAAATACTTAGCATTTAATGAAATAATAATAAAATGTAGGCTTTTTAGGGTGTTGTTTTTAGTAGAAGCTATTTTATGACAAAGAATATCTGCTAAATAAGCTACAGGTTTTTTGTTAGCTAAATTCTTCCCAGCATGATCATGCTGACTAACTGGACCAATCAGGTCACGGTAAGATGTCTCTGTTTCTTGATTCCCAAGAGGTTGTGCTCCAAAGATGCTTGCCTTCTTTTCTTTTCTTTTTAAGATTTTATTTATTTATTTGACAGACAGAGATCACAAGTAGGCAGAGAGGCAGGCAGAGAGAGGGAGGGAGGCAGGCTTCCTGCTGAGCAGAGAGCCCAATGTGGGGCTCCATCCCAGGACCCTGGGATCATGACCTGAGCTGAAGGCAGAGGCTTTAACCCACTGAGCCACCCGGGTGCCCCCCTTCTTTATTTTCATATGTATTTTTCTCTTAACAGAACCTGAGTCTCTGTTGAAATATGAAGAGCCTAATTAACATGAAATATTTATTAATGAGTATAAGTCAACAAGGCAAAGACAGGAAACCCAATAGAGATACAAACAAAAGGAAACAACCTAAATGTTTATGAGGGGATGAGTAAAGAAATTGTGGTATGTATGTATATACAGAAATATATGATAGAATATTATTCAGCCATAAAAAAGGATGAAACCTTGCTATTTGCAACAACATGGATAGACTTCAGGGGCATTATGAAAAGTGAAATAAGTCAGAAAAGGCAAATACTATATGATCTCTCTTAAGGTGTAATCTAAATAAATAAATAAATAAATAACCTAGCTCATAGATACAGAGAAGAGTTTAGTGGTTTTCAGAGGTAGGGGAGTGGGGGATGGAAGAAATAGGTACTTTTTTTGTTTAAATAAATTGAATATATATATATGCAATTATATATATTGTAATTCACAGAAAGGGAAGCCCAAAAGACTAACATTTTTTTGAAAATTTATTATTAATTAGAAAGACACACATTAAAATTCATAAGAATGTAAAAAAATTTCAAAAATTAGACAACAAATGCTATTGGCAAAACTGTGGGGTTTGATATTCTCATTCTTTGCTCTTGTAAATATAAACTGGCACAGTCAATTTGATAAACAATCTGATAGGATTTAGTTATCTTGTATATTCTTACACCCAATGATTTATGACATATGTAATTAAGTTAAGCATACAGAAAGCACAGAAAGTATGAATTTATGCATATGTCAATTTCAGTTGTACTGTAGGTCGGCTCAATTGCCTTAATTAGGAATTCAGACTCTAGTGGGAATTCTAATTTTAGTTGGTAATGTTAGTGATCAGTTGGAATTCTAATCAGGAAGCTATGCTCTAGATTTAGCTACAACAAAAAATTCAAAGATTTTTACCTTCCATTAACACTAGAGGATTTACTAAGATTAATAGACGTTGGGAATGGATTTTCATTAGTAAAACTGATAGTGTCATGATTCTTTTCATTCTTGCATAACTAGGATTAAGACTCTATTGGGTAAAGGAGACTGTATGCTAGGAGTTGGTACCCAAGACTTGGTCTCTAAAATATCCTATATCCTGCCAGTTGTTCTCAGAGGATTTCTAGTTTCCTGAGTTCAGTGGATGATGGGCCAAATCCTGACATTGAAATGTCTTACTTTTCTGAAGCAAAATTTACATTCAAGTCATTTTTGAAGCACCAAAGAAAGACAGAAAGTTGGGAATTCATTGAGCTTACAGAAAAAAATTATATGATTGCTTTTTTTCTTGCTTGCTGATAAATGCCTATTTGTGGAAGAATGTAGAAGTACAGAGTCTATAAAACTCAGTTTCATTATAACTTCATGACAAGATTATAGGAAAGTCATTGATTCTAATCTCCATTTAACTATCGGTGGGTTCTGAGTTCTATTACAGTAAGCTAGCAGTCATATGAACCAAATTGAATTAAGTCATTTCAGTGGTCTTTAAACATTTTGCTCATGATCTCCTAAATGAATGTTTATAAATTATGTTTCTCTCTCACATGTTTAAGTTGACATCCAAAAATTTTTATTAATTTCAATGAGATAAAACTGCTAGATTTTTATAAATATTGATATCATGAAATTATTAAAATATCTATTCAATGTTTCTAATGGAATCTAAGTATGTTATAATTATACACTTGACAGAATTAGAACATTGTCATAACATCTGAGAAAAAGGCATTATCCTAATTTAATTACAGTCATTTTCTAAAGTTCAGGGACAATTTGTTATAGATAAGATTTTGGCAACATTTTGCCCAAAACCCTTATAGATGTTCTACTTCGAAGAGTATAATATAATGGTTCTTGTTGAAATAAATATCAAAACCAAGAAATGATATTACCCTACTGGTAATTTTCAAACTTACCAAATATATTCTGATAATTTTAGTATGTATACTACTGACAGTAGATTTCAAAACTTGTTTACATTTTGTTAACCTAAATTAACCATTATATGGTGTCACATTTGTTAATAGCCCCAATGGTCAAAACAAGTCAAATGATTGATCCAAAATCAAGAAGCAAGTAAATAAACTCTACCTTTGATGAGAGGAATAAAGAAGTCATATAGCAAGGGCATGAATAGGGAAGGGTGAAGAATTGGGGTCATTTCTGCAGTTACATAGATAATAGGGCAGCAAAAGCCATGAAGCTTTGTCTTTCTTCTCTCATCTCTCCTGTTCTACACTAGCTCTATCCTCCAGATTAGCAAAACATACCAGGGACAATAGGTCATTCTGACAGAAATGAAAGAGGGGCAGTGAATTAATTGTTACATTTTTAAAATAGGTGATTCTATACAAATAGGATGTCTTGTTAAATTATATCTGCAGAAGTTTTGTAAAAGTGTAATTTTTTAAAAGAAATATACATTTGGAAATTTGGGTTCTATCTCTGTATCTATCAGTCAATGGATCCTTGACAGTACAAGAGTCTCTCTCTAGCCTTTGGTCTATTCTTTCTTAGTCCCTTTATTACAAAAAAGAGTACAATAGAGATGCAGATGGAGTTGGTCAAAGAGTGGGCTAAAGAGAAAGAGAAGAAAGGCAAGGTGATAGGTAGGCAAAAGGACAGATGGGAAGAAGAGAAAGAAAGAGCCATGACAAGTCAAGAAGAGAAAATGCAGGTAGGCATTGCTCTCCCACGATTTTATCATTTCAGTTCCTAAGATTATTGAAAATAATACCACCCCTACATTTTTAATAAGAGTCCATAATAGTTAAATAAGAAAGAGGGAGCCTATAAGGACAACGTCGCCCAAAGGGAGCCAGAGGGAGGCGTATCCATTCACCTTGCACTCCAGTCACTATTTGGTGCTGGCCCTCTAAAAAACGGCAGATCCAAATAGGCTGGTTAATCCCACTCAAGAAATCTGTGCACCAGCAGCCTCTTTGTCAGCTAGGAGCCCATTAGATATTCAGAAGCTCAGATTCCACCCCATGCCTGCTGGATCAGAATCTACATTTTTACCAGCTGCTGAAGGGATCTGCGAGCACATTGAAGTTTGAGAATCCTGGGTCAAATGCAAAGCAAAGCCCTTCACATATGTATTCCCAGGAGCTAAACAGGCTGGTGTGCAGAGATTAGTATTTTCTTACAACAGAAGCCTTGCCTCTGCATGCTTATTAAGGTTCAGTAAGCTCATGCATATTCACTTAAGGCCGGGATGGGTCTTTTATAAATCCCATGTTGTCCAGCTAGCTAAAGCCTAAGGTATAAAGCTGCACATCCCTACTGCACAAAGCCTCTGTGTGATATTTTGTTTCACGAAATTTACTTAATCTGATTCTCAAGGTTCACATATAAAGGAACCGCATATAGGGTTTTCTTTTTCTTCCTATAACATAAAATAAAACACTTTCAAATGTACAGTTCATTGGCATTTAGTCTGTTCACAACACTCTGCAAGCATCACCTCCCTACAATCCCAAAACATCCTCATCACGGCCAGAAGAAGCCTCATTACACACTTGACCGTTCAGTCCCCATTCCCCTCTTTCTCCAGCCCCTGGCCACTATCAATTTGCTTTCTATCTCTAGGGATTTACATACTCTGGACATTTCACATGGATGAAATCATACAATTCATGCTCCTTTGTATGTTTCTTCCACTTCGGGTCGTGTTTTTGACCTTCACCCATACTGTAGCATGTATCAATATTTCCTTCTTTCTGTGACTGAGTGACCTTCCGTTGTATGGATATTCCACATTTGTTTATCCATTCACCAGTTGTTGGGCTTTTAGGTTGTTTCCATTTTTGAGCTATTGTGAATAATGTTCCTCTGAAATATGTGTATAAGTTTATTTTTTTTAATTAAATACCTATTTCTAGTTCTTATGGGTGTACACCAAGGAGTGGGATTACTCAGTCATATGGTAATTCTATGTTTAACTTTTTGAGGAATAGCTAAAATGTTTCCCATAGTGGCTACACCCGTTTGCATTCTTACTTGTAATGTAATTGTTAACATTTATTTTTTTCCATTTTTAAAAATTTTTTACAGTTTTAATTTTTTTTAAATTTAAAATTTAATTTTAAAATTTAAATAGAAAATTTAAAAATATTTTTAAAAATTTTTAAAAATTATAGCCATCCTAATAGTGTGAAGTGGTATCTTGTGGTTTTAGGAAATGTAGAATGGGAAATTCTACATTTGAGAATGGGAAAATGTAGCCATTTTCCTAATGGCTAAGATGTTGTGAATCTTCATGTATTTATTGGCCATTTGACTATCTTCTTTGAAAATGTGCCTCATCAAGTCCTTAGCCGATCTGAGTCTCTCTTAGCAACTTCCAAATATACAATACAGAGTTATTAACTATAGCCACCATTGTGTATTACATTATAATTGTACATTGTAATTCACATTACATTACAATGTACATGTACAATGTACATTACATTCTCCCACTATTTTAAGTTGGGCACTTTGTCCTTGTGTTGTTGGATTCCTCTTACAAATCTGATTTCAAAGCCACCTCTGAGATAGATGTTGCAGGAAGGCAGATCTGTCTTATTGTTGATGAAGCCATAAGGGAGGCTATAGCTGAAATGTGAGAATTAAATGGAGTTCCTCCCTGCCCCCTTCTCCAGCCCAGATCCTGCACCACCTCACCCAACATGTATGGGCCCACTTTTATTCAGGATTGCAGCCTCACTGTGTTTTAAATGGATCTCTAGAAAGAGATCTTTTACTTTCAGATTTTAAAATGGTTAGCTCCAACTACATGAAAAGTACAGGTCAATGGCTTTCATAAAGTAATTCATCTCACATCTGTGGAGAGGAGTAAATCATGGGTTAAGGGGTCACAATACTTTAATAAGAAAAATTATTCCTCTTAGGAACCAGCAAGTGGGGGGGGGGGATCTCCCTATTTGAACCATCAGAATAAAAGCATTTTAATTTTAAAATCATTCATTTATTTTAGCAATGTAAATAATATCGAGGTGATTTTTTCCCAACAGTCCTCATTTTATTTTTTAGATTGCATTCCTAAAATGAATACGACATCGACTATTGGATTAAATGTTTAGGAGAACATTATAAGAGTAACAGTTAAGGAACTAAAAGTAAAAACAGACCACAACAGAAAATGTTTATGTTGTATTTGGTTTTGTGTTCTTGAATTCTTTTTTATTTTTAGTTTTCTTGTTTATTTTGTCAGTCGAAATAAATTACGTGTTTGTTTCCGGAGGCACACAATAGTCTTGATTACCCCATTAAAGGGAGTCAAGCAGAGACATTTCATGGTTGAAATAATTCCTTTAGAGCATAGTATTGGAGTACCAGACAGTATGTGGGACAGAACACTGCCGGCCTGACATGTCACCAGGAGCCTCCAGTGAACTAGCCATCATTGCGCTGTGGGCAGTACAAAGCATTAACAGTTGCTCCTTATGATCCTCATACCACTTGACTTCCTTAAAATTTGTAGTAGCTCCTCTGCTCTTCCTACCTAAAAGTTTTTCTATAGTTGTTTTTTTTTTTAATCCCCTAATTCTCTATATGATATCCTTCTGGCTTTCAATACTTGGAATGTTTTCTGCTCTTCTTACTGAACCCGGCTCATGGAACATTTGCTACCAGAAATAGTTCTGGGCCTCTCAGAGAGCTTCCATAACTACCCAAGACAATCTTCTCCCTCATAGCTCCAACACCACTGTTTACTAAAGCAAATCTAAATTTTATGCTTTTCCTCATAATTATAGCACAAATTGAAGTATAGTGCTACTTGAATTCATAGTCTGAGCAGGTCTTCTTTATGAAAGTCAGGACATGGTTGAGAAAGTGTGGGTCCTAAAGAACTGGACGTGAGAAATTGGTGTAGATTCAGAATAATCTGGTGACCTTTATCCTTTAAATTCCACTGTGACTGTCCGAGAGAAAGGGCTTGACTTTCTTAGTCTCAGTCCATTAGATTTCTTTCCTTGGAAATCCTTCATTGCCTTTATTTGAGGCATTTTTCTTATGCCTCAAAATGTGTTCTCCACACTTCTTCTTTTCTTTTTTTAAAACTGTCTTTTTTTTTTTAAGATTTTATTTATTTGTCAGAGAGAGCACAAGCAAGGAGAGTGGCAGGCAGAGGGAGAAGCAGGCTCCCCACTGAGCAGAGAGCCTGATGCGGGGCTCAATCCCAGGACCCTGGGATCATGACCTGAGCCTAAGGCAGACACGTAACTGACTGAGGCACCCAGATGTCCCTGTTCTCCACACTTCTTGATAGCTCTAGATCTGTAACTAGAGTCAGACTCTTATATGTTGAATATGAACAAGAAAAAGTATGGAAAAGGAAAAGATCACATGAAGACCAAAACAATCACAATAGTTTTCAACATATTTCAGTGCAAACCTGGAGAATATTTGTGGGGTTGCATTCTATCAGTGTTAAACTGGGGGAGGACGTAGCCTAACACTCTGTCAGATGGAATTTTTTAATGTCATATTTATCAGAGTGTCTTTGTTTAATGCGTTAGCTCAAGCACTAGAAGTAGTTTTAATATTGGTTGTCCAATGGAAATCTGAATTCGATGGTATTGTGTAGTCAATGAACTTGAGATTCCAGAACTTCCTTTGTACAACCCAAAGAAGGAATCTATAGAATAAGGAGTTGGAAATGTTGGAGTAGCTTTACTATGCGTAGCTTCGTCAACCAACCCTTAATACATGCCCTGAAGAATCCATAAGGACACTCTTCTGCAGCACTGATGTATGTCAGTGAGGGGAGCTCCAGTATCCTTCAAGAGCTCGAACGTGGTTCTTTGCAGGCCTGAAATGATGGTAGATATCATACCATGAAACACCCTCCTTAATTTTACTTGGGAGGGAGTAGGATCTGAGAATGTGAGAGGACAAGTAACAGTCCTGAAGGCAAACATGAAGTTACAGGAGCAGGTGTTTCATATTTTTGTGGCATCTACTCCAACTGCATTTCACCTCTTCCTCAAACTAAACAAAGACGACTTTGGGAATTCCCTAGGACCAGCTATGGGGGTGTGGGGTGGGAAAAAGAGCAGGCAATCTGCTGATATCAGTCAGTAGTGGACTGGTGCAAAATGACAGCCCCTGAAGGAGTGGGGGTGAGAAATCCTCCAGTGTGGAGGATCACTGTGGGCAGTTGATCTGCTTATTCACTCTTGGTATAATAAAGGAGGGATGGCAGCTCCTCTACAACAAGGCACTGATCTGTCTGATGATTTCTTGAAAATAAAATATTACAGAATCGATGACAAGAAGGTTTGGGGATAGACCATTTGGAAGGGGCCCCTATTTTTAGTATATTGTTCTGAGTGCTATATATAAAAAAACCAGGAAGACTTTATTTGTAATCAGGTGGATAAGATTAGCTAATGCTCTGTGAATGTTAGTCAGCCTTTCTTTAGCTACCCCCGTGTTTATTCAAAGTGGAATCCTCAACAAGGAGGGAGGTTATACACGAATTCAGCAAATTAAATTTATCCTCACCATGGCTGATTTGGCTTGTTAATGTTGAATGTCTAAACTTCCAACAGCAGACACCAACAACACGCCCCTGCCAGGGCACCATATGCAGATGGGACCGACCAGTCACTTTTATACAGTTTGATTCTACAGGACTATACTCATTGTGGAGGAAGTTGAGATTTGTGATTACTGAAATATACATACGTATTCTGCATGTGGCTTTGTCTTCTCCGTTTAGATTGCTCTGCCAGAAACACCACCCCAAAGTTTTTTTGAATGTCATATTTACCATCATGGTATCCATCAGAGCACTGAATTTGACTGAGGAACACTTTTTACAGAAAAAAGAAATGATGTACTACGGTGACCCCCATGGAATCACTGGTTGTGTCATATTTCCCCTTACTCAGAAGCAACTGGCTCTTGTGTTATGGTTGAATGGATCTCAGTTACAGTACTGGTCAGAAGAGGGTACTCTCCCACAGGATGCAGTACTTGCATTAAATTGGGACAGATTTTATGGCTAGCTCTCCCAACAGTACACAGTTTCAGGAACAAGCAAGGAAGAAGGAAATAAGGAAATCTTATCTTACTGTTATTCCTAATGAATTACCTGAAGATCGTGTTTCTCATCCCTGAAATGGTGGGTTCTGTCTGTTTCAAAGGTCCTGCTTCCCAAAAGATTAATGCTTCACCCAGGAAATAAAACAATGGTCCCATGTAGAAGTTAAGACTGTAACCTGGGCATTTGGGTTTCTTTTGCAAGAAGAGAGTAAATGATCTTGATTAATTAAGGGGCAGTTGCATTGTGTCTATGCAATAGAGATAGGAGGAGTTTATCTGGAACATATAGTATGTATTATAAAACATATAATAAATGATAGAAAATGTAATATAAAACTGAAAGGTATATCACATATAAACACAATGCACATCATTGACTCTAACATTACAATAAATGTCTTCCATGTTATCTTTATTAATCTTCTTAACAGCAATCAGAGAGAGGTATCTTCATTTTTTTCTGTTTTGCAAAGGAGGACGCTTCAGAAGGTTGAGTAACTTACCCAAATTCACAAAGCTATTAAGTGGAAGAGCCAGGATTTTAACACAGAGTTTGATCCTATTGCCCAAATTTAACTGACAAATTAAAACAGACAAAATGCCACTATGCAAGACACATGAACACAGTGCTAAATTGCAACATCTACTTTAAATGTTTACATTGAAATTGAAGATGTAAAGAAAAGTGAAAACATGAGACAAAAGTCTAAAAAAATTATAAAAAGAAAAAAAGAATACAGAAGATTTAAATTTGATAAGCAAATAGAAAAAATGAATAAGGACACAAAATGGTACATAAATCTAAGAGCTACTCATATAAATGAATAAAATTTGATAGGTTTATATCTAGTTTCAATAGGCATTGAGAAAATTTCTGATTTGGATGCTCATTGATTTACAACGAAGAATTGGTGAGCAGAGCCGCAGGTATGAATATGGTCTTACAGCATTATTCCTGTTAATTAATCAATATTCTTGCCCCCACCGAGTTGATTTCCAACCTTGCCTATTATCTTGTTTCTGATTCTTTTCTTTCTAAAAAATACTTTGATTCATTTTTTCAAAAATTTATTTTTCTCTATCTGCCATTTATACAAGTCCAACAATAAGAATATTCTAAACTTAAAGGGAGCATCAACAATTAATGCCATCTCTGAATCATAAATGTCCAATTTAATCTTGTAAAATCTCTTGAACCACTGAAAGAGGAATGTTCCACCCATAAACCAGTAAGAAAAAGCCAGGACACAAGAAGATAAGCAGGGGTGAGTTCACAGATTTATTCTAACACACATGCAGTGCAATTGTAAATGTCCTCTGTACTGTTTTTGACTATCATATTTGCAAGCACTTTTAATATATTTTAATATATTACAAAGCAGTCCAAGCTTGCACTATTTGGGGAACATAGTAAGAAAAATCATAAAATACTCTATGCTGAAAAAGATACGGAGTAAGATTACTGAAAGAAGTTACGGTAACTGATTCAAGAAACAATCTGTTCTTCAGTGTGAAATTAGCACCTTTTCTATCATTACCAGTATCTAAAAGTAGCTAAACTCTCTTATGTCCATTGCACTGCCCTTGGGAAAGACTGTTAAGCAAATTTCATCCCTCTCCACTAAAAAATACAAAAATCGAAATAAATGCAACCCTTATTTGAAGTAACATTTGACTAGAAAGACATGTAATTATGTAAGATCTATATAATATCTACACACAGAGAACACACAATATCCCTAATTCTGAATCCATGAAAGTTATATACAAGAATTATTTCACTTTTTCTATAAACACCCACATATAATAAAGATTAAATGATGGAATCTATCTAGTTTATGATCTGGACAGTGTGGAATAAAGGTGGATTCTCAGGGAGAAATTATCACATTGTATTTGGTTAATTATGAAAGTTTTTGTGGAGGATATAAATGTGGGAAAGAATTTTGAATGATGGTATGTGGGAGGATTAGAAGAAATGGCATTTCTATTTAAAAGATGCTTCCAAAACACAGTGTGTGGGTAATAATAAAACATAGGTTTGCTGAAAAGAGTGGGATTGTGGGGTTGGAAGCAGGTGTGTAGTCATGGAGTTCTGTATTTCTCTAACTTTTATTCACATTTTTGATGCTATTAATTGTATCAACCCCTGCAAGATTAGAGTGCTTAGTCCATTTCCATTTGTAAAGCTGTCACACAAATTGGAGTTGTCCTCCCATAATGGTAGACAAATTAAGTATTATGGTTTTAGGGAAACTGGTTTTCAGGTTGTATAAGAACTAGGAGATTCTTATCTTTCTCCTCCCATTCTCTTGCCTAAAAGAGCAGACTGCATTCAACAATTCAGTGGCTATCAAAATTTTTGCCCCTACATACTGAAAAAAATATATTTTATTCTACCACCTCAACATATGTGCATATACAATATGTGTATTAAATTTCTATTTTATACATATTATATTTGTATATTATGTAAAGTATTATAAATATTTATTAAATATTTTCCATGTATAATATATTCATTATATATGTGGGAATATAGGCTTTCTGAAATAGCACATACTTTTCTGGTTTGTAATGTCTGTGTATTTTTGTACTGTTCTAATCTAGCTTATGCCAGGAATTTCTTTTTAATCTTGATTACAATCTAATTAATGTGATGAGTCATTAGTGGGTCACATTCACAGTTTGGGAAATGCTGCCCCTCCTTGCACACAGACACTGATGTAGTTGAAAGCACTTTCTGCTCCCTCCTTTACCCTGTGTTTCATTCTTTCCATCTTCTGGGTAGCACTCCCTGGTTTTCATATTCTTCCACTCTACATATATTCCTATTATCTCCATTTTAGAAATAGACAGACATATCTAATTTCCAACTGATTTGTTGAACAGGTGATGAGATTATCCAGTCCTGTTTATTGTTTCCTGTGCCTGATCTCACTACTCCATTGGTTCTACCAGTTCTCTGTGAACTTCCAGGGAGCAGAACCCGCAACCACACCATGGTCCTCTTTGCATGCCTGTGGTTAAAAAAAAAAAAAAGCTCCCCTCTGTTCCCCTTTTTCAAGATGTAGCTTTATATTGACATGGATTCAAGAAATATGGTTGAGATTTTATTGGGATAACTATGATGAGAGTGGTGTGATAGAATAAGGTAAAATCTAACTCCAAAAAATAAGAGCAATGCCCAAAGTGATAAAAGCTTTCTTATTCAATGATAGTTTGAATCCTACTCAAAAACTATGAAAGACTGTGTGTGTATTTATGTGTTTGTGCAACAAAAGTCTAACTATAAAATCAAGTAGAAATAAATATTCTCATCAATAACCAAATGTCTAAAGATAAAAAATAAAAGAAATGGAAGAATGTCTGTTGGTGTTTCCTGTAATAGAAATGCAGCTTATCCTAGGATTTGGAATAATTTATATGTAACACTCAAAAAAAAAAAAAAAAAGAAAGAAATTCTTACATCTTTGAAATTTACTCCGCCTACTTTATCGATGTCCCCTAACTAATCTTAGAACTATATTCTGTTTTCATTTTGACTTTATGCTTAAATTCTTTATTTACTAAAATAAAACTATTACTATACCTTTTGGTAGTTCAATATTTGACACGTCTGGAAATAGTAATTTTTTGCAGTGTAATTTTGTCCCTCCCAAACCATCTTAAATTTTATCTGTAATTTAATTATATGTAACTAAATTAATTATATTAATGTTAAATATATTTAATAGTGTTGAGGAATTTTTTTCTTCAAGTTTTTATTTAAATTCAAGTTAATCAACATACAGTATAATATTAGCTTCAAGTGTAGAATTTAGTGATTCATCACTTACATACAACACCCAGTGCTCATCACAACAAGCTCCCTCCTTAATCCCTATCACCCATTTAACTCATCCCTGCCACCCATCTCCCCTCCAGTAACCCTCAGTTTGTTCTTTACAGTTAAGAGTCTGTTTTATGGTTTCCCTTTCTCTCTTCGCCCCCCCATGTTTTCATCTGTTTTATTTATTTGTTTGTTTGTTTTGTCAAATTTATTTATTTATTTATTTATTTATTTATTTATTATTGTGTTATGTTAGTCACCATACAGTACATTATTAGTTTTTGATGTAGTATTCCACAATCCATTGCTTGTGAATAAACACCCAGTGTTCCATGTAATCCATGTCCTCCTTAATACCCATCACTAGGCTCAACCATCCCCCCAACCCCCTGCACCTCCAAAACCCTCAGTTTGTTTCTCAGAGGTACGTCTCCCACTCTGATTTCTCCCCTTTCACTTTTCCCTCCTTCTCCTAATGTCCTCCATGCTATTCCTTATGTTCCACAAATAAGTGGAACCATATGATAATTGACTTTCTCTGACTCATTTCACTCAGCATAATCTCCTCCAGTCCCATCTATGTTGATGCAAAAGTTGGGTATTCATCCTTTCTGATGGCTGAGTAACATTCCATTATGTATATGGACCACATCTTCTGTATCCATTCATCTGTTAAAGGGCATCTTGGCTCTTTCCACATATTGGCTATTGTGGACATTGCTGCTATGAACATTGGGGTGCATGTGACCCTTCTTTTCACTACGTCTGTATCTTTGCGTTAAATACCCAGTAGTACAATTACTGGATCATAGGGTAGCTCTATTTTTAATGTTTTGAGGAACCTTCACACTCTTTTCCAAAATGGCTGCACCAACTTGCAATCCAAGAGTGTAAGAGGGTTCCCCTTTCTCCATAACTTCTCCAACATTTGTTGTTTCTTGCCTTGTCAATTTTTGCCATTCTAATTAGTGTAAAGTGGTATCTTAATGCAGTTTTGATTTGAATTTCCCTGATGGCTAATGATGATGAACACTTTTTCATGTATCTGTTATCCATTTGTATGTCTTCTTTGGAAAAGTGTCTGCTCATGTCTTCTGATCATATTTTGACTTGATTATTTGTTTTTTAGGTGTTGAGTTTAAGAAGTTCTTTATAGATCTTAGCTATCAGCCCTTTGTTTGTAGTGTCATTTGTAAATATCTTCTCCCATTCTGTAGGTTGCCTCTTTGTTTTGTTGACTGTTTCCTTTGCTGTGCAGAAGATATTATCCTGAAGAAGTCTCAAAAGTTCATTTTTGCTTTTGTTTCCCTTGCCTTTGGAGGCGTGTCTTGAAAGAAGTTGCTGTGGCCAATGTCAAAAAGGTTACTGCCTATTTTATCCTCCAGATTTTGATGGATTCCTGTTTCAAATGGAGGTCTTTCATCTATTTTGAGTTTATCTTTGTGTACGGTGTAAAAGAATGGTCAAGTTTCATTCTTCTGTATATAGCTGTCCAGTTTCCCCAGCACCATTTATTGAAGAGACTGTCTTTCTTCCATTGGATATTTTTTCCTGCTTTGTCGAAGATTAGTTGACCATAGAATTGAGAGTCCATATCTGGCCTCTCATTGGTCTATATGTCTGGTCTTGTACCAGTACCATGCTGTCCTGGTGATCACAGCTTTGTAATATAGCTTGAAATCAGCCAATGTGATGCCCTGGTTTGTTTTTCTTTTTCAACATTTCCTTGGTGATTCTGGGTCTTTTCTGGTTCCATGCAAATTTTAGGATTATTTGTCTCAGCATTTTGAAAAATGCCATTGGTATTTTGATTGGCATGACGTTGAAACTATAGATTGCTCTGGCCAGCATAGACATTTTAACAATGTTTATTCTTCCAATCCATGAGCATGGAATGTTTTCCCATCTTTTTGTGTCTTCTTCAATTTCTTTCATGAGTGTTTTGTAGTTCCTAGAGTATAGATCCTTTACTTCTTTTGTTAGGTTTATTCCAAGGTATCTTATGATTTTTTTGCTATTATAGAGGGAATTGATTCTCTAATTTCTCTTTCTACAGTTTCATTGTTAGTGTGTAAGAAAGCAACTGATTTCTGTGCACTGATTTTGTATCCCGCCACATTGCTGAATTGCCATATGAGTTCTGGTAATTTGATGATGGAGATTTTGGGGTTTTCCACATAGAACATGATGTCATCTGTGAAGAGAGAGAGTTTGACATCTTCTTTGCCAATTTGAATACCTTTTTTTCTTTTTGTTGTCTGATGCTGTTGCTAAGACTTCTAGTACTATGTTGAATAATCGTGGCAAGAGAGTGCATCCTCCTCGTGTTCCTGATCTCAATGGGAAGGGTCTCAGCTTTTCCCCACTGAGAATGATATTCACTGTGGATTTTTCATAGATGGATTTTATGAAGTTCAGGAATGTTCCTCCCTCCCTATACTCTAAAAAGTTTTAATCAGGAAAGGATGCTGTATTTTGACAAGTGCTTTTTCTGCCTCAATTGTGAAGACCATGTGGTTCTTTTCTCTTCTCTTATTTATGTGTTCTGTCACATTGATTGAATTGCAAATGTTGAACCACCCCAGCATCCCAGGGATAAATCCCACCTGGTCATGATGGATAATCCTTTTAATATACTGTTGGATCCTATTAGTTAGGATCTTGTTGAGAATTTTGACATCCGTATTCATCAACTATATTGGTCTGAAATCCTTTTTGATGGGGTCTTTACCTGGTTTGGGATCAAGGTAATGTTGGCTTCATAGAGAGTCTAGAACTTTTCCTTCTGTTTCTATTTTTTGAAACAGATTCAGGAGAATAGGTATTATTTCTTCTATGAATGTTTGGGAGAATTCCCCAGGAAATCCTTCAGGTTCTGGACTCTTGTTTTTTGGGAGTTTTTGGTTACTGCTTCAATCTTTTCACTGGTTATGGGTTTATTCAGGCTGTCAATTTCTTCCTGTTTCAGTCTTAGTAGTTTATAGGTTTCTAGGAATGCATCCATTTCTTCCAGGTTGCTTAATTTATTGTCATATAGTTGTTGATAATAATTTCTGATCATTGTATTTATTTCCTTGTGTTAATCATGATCTCTCCCCTTTCATTCATAATTTTATTAATTGGGGTATTAATTTGGGATAATTAATTTTATTAAATAATATAAATAAATAAAATAAATAAATAAATAAATAAAATAATTAATTTTATTAAATTGGGATAATTCTGGCCAGTGGCTTATCGATCTTATGATCTTAGGAATTCTTTCAAAGAACCAGCTTCTAATTTGTTAATGTGTTTTATTGTATTTCTGGTTTCTAATTCATTGATCTCTGCTCTAATCTTAATTATTTCCCTTCTCATGCATGGGTTAGGTTCAATTTGTTGTTGAGTCTTCAGATCTTTAAGGTGTAAAGATAGTTTGTGTATTTGGGATTTTTCTATTTTTTTTTGAGTGAGGCTTGGATGGCTATGTATTTCCTCCTTAAGACCTCCTTTGCTGTATCCCATAAGTTTTCGATCAATGTGTCTTCATTCTCATTGGTTTCCATGAATTGATTAAGTTCCTTTTTGATTTTCTGATTGACCCAAACATTCTTGAGCAGGATGGTCTTTAGCTTCCAAGTGTTAGAATTTCTTCCAAACTTTTTCTTGTGATTGAGTTCCAGTTTCAAAGCATTGTGGTCTGAGAATATGGAGGGAATAATCTCCAGCCTTTTGGTATTGGTTGAGACCTGATTTGTGACCTAGTAGCTGGTCTATTCTGAAGAAAGTTCCATGTGCACTCAAGAAGAATGAATATTCTGTTGTTTTAGGCTGGAATGTTCTGTATAGATCTATGAGGTCCATCTGGTCCAGTGTGTCATTGAAAGCTCTTGTTTCTTTATTGATTTTCTGCTTAGTTGATCTGTTTATTGCAGAGAGTGGAATGTTAAGGTCTCCTACAATTAATGTATTATCAATAAGTCTCTTTATTTTGGTTAACAATTGGCTTATGTAGTTGGCTGCTCCCATGTTGGGGGCATAGATATTTACAATTGTTAGATTTTCTTGGATAGATACTTAAAGAATGATATAGTGTCCTTCTGTATCTTTGACTACAGTCTTTAGCTTAAAATCTAATTTGTCTGATATTAGAAAGCAGCAGTAGAAAGCTACTACCCCAGTTTTCTTTTGAGATCTGTTGGCATGAAAGATAGTTCTCCACCCCTTCACTTTCAGTCTGGATGTACCTTTTGGTTCAAAATTAGTCTCTTGTAGACAGCATATGGATGGGCACTGTCTTTCTATCCAATCTGTAACCCCGTGCCATTTTATGGGAGCATTTAGGCTGTTCACATTGAGAGTGATTATTGACAGATAAGATTTTATTATCATCATGTTGTCTGTGAAGTCCTTGTTTCTATGGATTATCTCTGTATATCACTGTTCTATATAACTCTTGGGGTCTTTCTCCTTTTATAGAACCCCCTTTAATATTTCTTGCAGGGCCACCTTAGTGGTCATGTATCATTCAGTGTCTGCCAGCCCTGGAAGCTTCTTATCTCTCCATCTATTCTGAATGACAGCCTTGCCAGATAAAGAATTCTTAGCTGCATGTTCTTCTCATTTAGTATCCTGAATATGTCTTGCCAGCCCTTTCTGGTTTGCCAAGTCTCTGTGGACAGGTCTGACATTATTCTGATGTTCCTCCTCCTGTACATAAGGCATCTCTACCCCTAACTGCCCTTAAAATGGTTTTCTTGGTTCTAAGATTTGCAAGTTTTACTAGTGTATACCTGGGCATTTGTCCACTCTCACTAATCTTGGGGGTGTCCTCCCTGACTCTAGGACACGATTGCTTGTTTCATTCCCCGGGTTGGGGGAATTCTTAGCTACAATTTGTGCAAATATATTTTCTAGTCCTCTCTCTCTCTCCACCACTTCAGAGATCCCAATAATTCTGACATTGGAGCATTTCATGGTGTCATTTATTTCTCTAATTCTGTCTTCACGGATTTTAAGCTGTTTGTTCCAGGCCTCCTTCTCCTCATTAGTCTGTCTTCAAGATTACTAATTCATTCTTCTGCCTCAGTTACCCTAACTGTTAGAGTATCTAGAGTAGATTGTATCTCATTGATACAAGTTTTTAAGTTTTGCCAAATCTGCTATCACTTCTGCCCTTAACAAATCTATGTTGCCATTAATAGTTTTCTCCAGCTTGACTATTGTCTTCATAACTGCTACTCTGAGGTCTATTTCTGACATCATACTTAGATCCATATCCATTAGATCTGCTGGAGAGGCCATTGTCTCTGGGTCTTTTCTTTGTTGAGAATTCCTCCTCCTCATCATTTTGTTGAGTTGTGGTTGAGGGGATGTACAGTCGAAAATTTCAACCACTATCCAGGCAAGGTGTACCCTGGGAACTTTCAGAACAATAGGAAGTCACCACCAAAAAGAAAAGAAAAGAAAAAAAAAAAAGCCAAAACCATATCTTTTTCCCAAGAGTAAGATTTATAAAGTATAAAAACAAAACAAAACAAATAAATAAAATACCAACAAAAGAAAAAACAATCCAAATAAAAGGGGGGGGGGTGACAGGAAGGTGGTTATAATCCCTCAATATGGGGAGGAAGGGTATTTCAGTTCTTCCTGGGTGTATCTTGTTATCTTTGTTTGAGAACTCAACTTTCCAGAGATACACAGAAATTAAAACTGGTTATATATATATATATATATATATATATATGGTATTGAATAGGGAAAAAAGGACTACATTGAAGCTTATATCTATATCTATATATCTATCTATATCTATATTATAGCTGCAGATATAAAGAAAAAGAAAAAAAGTGTATGAAAATGTTCAAGTTAAAAAGTTACTATGAAATATGTTGTATTAAATATCTAGTTGAAATGATTAGGTAAAAAAAAAAGAACAAGAATCATGAAAAATAATTTAAAAAGAGAGAGAGAGAGAGAAAAGTTGTATCTAAGAAATATACAGGCTTGCAACTGCCCCTCAGAACAATGTATTACTTAAACTATAACCCCTGGATGATTTTACTAGTTACCAAGCACATTTAGATATGGCCTTAAGAAAAACATATACTGGCAACAGGTCTTTGGGGGAAAGGACGATATATGACATTGAAGCTGAGCAGCTGGGGATGCTCGCCGCTCAGGCGCCTGCTTCCCTTTTCTGTTGTCTCTCCTTTCTCTTCCCAAAAGCACCCATTGTTAGTTAGATGAATCCTTTGAATGTGCTTGAATGTGCTTGTTTAACTATAAACTTTACCCTCCTTCTTGTTTGTCCACAAGACGTGTGACTAATGTTTGACCTTCATTGGTTCCTCTGTTGGTTATTGTTTCTATCTAATAAAAGTGAGACTGTGGAGTTGCTCCGGGCAGCAGTCTTTTTGACCGTTGTCCCCTGCTCCCTTTCTCTTGCAGCTGACTTGTTTGTGCCTAATTCTTCCCTTGTTTGCCGGCTGAAAGCGGCACAGGCTGTTAGACAATAGCTTAATATATTGTTTTCCCTGGTGTTGGGGTTTTAGAGTTTTATGGGAACCCTGTGGTTGTTGTCCTCTTCTTCCTTTGGCTTGTCTTCTGGGGGAGAAACCTGCTGCATTGCTGTTCCATCAGTCCTGCTTGGGCACAGTGGCCCTGTAGGCTATCAAGGGACTGGGCTCCATGGAAACTATTCTTTGGGGCTTTTGTTCTCTGGAGGCTCTTATTCTCTGGTGGCTTTTCGCACCTTTTTGGGGGGTCAGAGCAAAATAAACTGTCCGTACCCAGACCTTTGCCTTAGAGAGAAACAGACTGCTCATCTCTGAACCCTCCAGAACACAGACACCCCCTCTGCAAGCTCTGGTGAACACCACAGCCTTCCACAGGTAGTGCATGCCCCCAGGCGACACTTTCAGTGGTCCCCCAAGGTCCTTCTTGTCTCTGTACCCCTGTGCCACCAAAACCACAAGCGATACAGTCTGGGAAAGCCTGGCCCCAGTGGCTGTGGATCCTGGGACCATGGGCTCCAGTCCAAGCCTGGTCCTCTCTGCCGCAGTGGCAGAGGTGGCAGCAGTGGCTGTGGTGGCAGTGGTAGCCATCAGCCCCAGGGACCCAGACTCAAGTACTTGTGGGGTCCTCTCAGCCCCAGGGGGTGGTGGAGGCAGCCACGGACGTGGCTGTGCTGGCAGCAGCACCTGCCAGCCCCAGGGACCACTGACTGAAGCTGCCAGCACCAGGGACTGCTAACTCAACTCTGTGCTGGGTCCTCTCAGGCACAGGTGGGTGGCAGCTGTGACTGGTCCCAGGACCATGGGCTTAGGTCTGTGCCTGCAGCACCCCAAGGTTTCCCCTCCCCCATTCCAGCAATTGTCTGTTAAGCCCTTTTGTTCTATTTGAGTGTTATTATCAGTCCCTCCTCATCCTGCAGCCACTGGTTCCCAAGGTATCACTGGTCCCCAAGCACAGGGCACTTTCGCATTGGGGTACTACTTTCCAGTAGCTCCCTTCTGGTGGCTCCCTCCCCCTTCTGTTTATCCTCCTGATATCTTTCTGCACAATCCCACCTCTGTCTTTTGTACCTCTCAACTGATGATCTGCTGCCCCACAGAGATCCAGACATATATAATCTTACATCTCAGGTGGGATTAATGGATGTCCAGAGTGCTCTGGTGGATATCCAGCTCAAATCAGGGGACCAGTTGAAATAGGGTCCCCTACTCCTCTGCAATCTTGTCCCCCTCCTCCAATCTGTTTTGTTTCTTAAATTCCACATGAATGAAATCATATGGAATTTGTCTTACTCTGACTTATTTTGCTTAGCATAATACTCTCTAGTTCTATCCATGTCAGTGCAATTGACAAGATTTCATTCTTTCTTTCTTATGGCTGAGTAATATTCCATTGTATATATATATAACACTTCTTCTTTGTCTATTCATCAGCCAATGGACATTTGGACTTTTTCCATAATTTGACTATTGTTTATAATGCTTTTATAAACATTGGGGATCATGTATTCCTTCAAGCCAGTATTTTTATTTCCTTTGGGTAAATACCTAGTAAGCAATAGCTGCATCTTAGGACAGTTCTATTTTTAACTTTTTGAGTAACCTCTATAGTTTTCCAGAGTGGCCGCACCAGTTTGCATTCCCACCAACAGTGTAAGGGGGTTCCCTTTATCCATGTCTTTGCCAACACTTGTCATTTCCTGTGTTGTTAATTTTAGCCATTCTGCTGGTGTGAGGTGATATGTCATTGTAGTTTTGATTTTTATTTCTCTGGTGATGATGAGTGATGTTGAGCTTATTTTCATGTGTCTGTTAGCCATCTGGATGTCTTCTTTGGAAAAATGCCTGTTCATATCTTCTGCCCACTTTTTAACTGGATTATTTGTTTTTTGGGTGTTGAGTTTGATAAGTTACTATAGATTTTGGATACTAGCCCTTTATTTGATATGTCATTCGCAAGGATCTTCTCCCATTCCAAATGCGGCCTTTTAGTTTTGTTGATTGTTTCCTTCACTGTGTGGAAGCTTTTTATCTTAATGAGATCCCAATAGTTTACTTTCACTTTTGTTTCTCTTGCCTCAAGAGACAAAGCAGGAAAGACAATCCAATGGAAAAAGTTTCTTCAAGTGGCGTTGGAAAAATTGGAGAGCAACATGCAGAAGAATGAAACTGGACCACTTGCTCACAACATACACAGAATAAATTCAAAATGGATGAAAGACCTAAATGTGAAAAAGAAAATTATCAAAATCCTAGAGGAGAACATAGGCAGCACCTCTTTGACCTCAGTCATAGCAACTTCTTAGTAGATAGTGTTAGGAATTTTTAGAAAGGAAAAGCAATACTCACTAAACTGCAGCAGAGAGAAATGACAAACTACAGATTATAGTAAATACATAGGCTATTTTCCCTGAAGTTTCATTCAGTTAAACATTTCTTGGACACATGATTTTCTATACAATGTTTTAGTTTTCAATCATATTATGTAACTACTGAGCCTATTTACAGCCTATCACATAAAGCAATATTATAACTGCAATTTCCAAGTGCCACTGAAGGACAAGAGAACCAAATGCAAGGGAGCCCTGATGCTGCTATTGCTGTCTTAGGAGCGAGAAAGAAGGTGATTCCATTTCTCTAAACCACTGCCAAAGGGGAAATAGCAAAATGAACTTGGCATTAACTCTGGTCAGAAAGACGTCCTGAATGTGGATAAATTAAATGTTCTAATGATATTTTTAGTAAATATCCTTGCCATATACATATCCTTATTAAATTTAAAGATAATACAAAAGTGAAAAATTGTATGCTGGATGACAAAATAAGAACTCAAGAAGTTTTCTATAGAGTGAGAGGTTGAAAAGAGTTGCCCCAAACCATACAACGATATTTAACACATTAAAATATCACATCCTACATTTTGATTCAAAGTTTCTTTTGAATCATATGGTACCTAAAAAATCACAGCATCTGGTTGAATACAAGTCCACAACACGAACCAATGGTAGAACCCATCTTCTGGAAAGACATCAACATAAGTTCAGACTGTTAGCAGTTTTCATACCTTGGAAAGGAATCATTCCTTTGCATAGGTTAAACCACATCTAGGTTGTTATTCTGCTTATCTTTAGACACAACTCTTGAAGGAGAAAATCAAATTACATTATCCAGAAAAGAACAACCAGGATGATAATGGGTTTTTACAGAAAATAGCAGTAAAGGGAAAAGGTAAATGGGGAGAGGGAGTATGCTAAATCTTTCCAAAATGGAAGTTTTGTCATGTGAAAGAAGTATTAGATTTATTCTCTGAAATTCTGCGGCATAGAACTAGAATCGATGTATATAAGGTAGGATAGCACATTTTGATTAAGTATGAAGAATAAAATTGTGATAATTAAAGCTAAGAATGAAAATATGCATCAGATGTAGGTGTATTCCAGCTATGTCATTAGAAGTATTCCAACAGGTATTTTTCCTTAACATTGTCAATTCATACACCAAGAATTATGTTAGTATTTCTACGGCATTCTAGGATTCTAACTTATTCTTGCGGGGTGACACAGTTTCATTTAGACAGTAGAACTCTCTAAGTGGGACATAATGTTCTTAAATTGTTTTGTCTAAAAGAAAAGAATCTAAAACATACTCAAATATAAACTTTGAAACTGATATTCATAAACCAGATGCAAAATCATGTCTCATTACCTCATTGTCTCACTCCGTCTAAAACAGTGAGATTTCCTTTTAAAAATGTAAGTCCAAACTTCCAAAAGATTTAGGTTTTGCAATCTTAGCCCTCTCAAAAAAAACAAAAACAAAAACAAAACAAACAAAAAAAACAACTAAAAACAAAAGAAAATGAAAGAAGAGGGAGAAGAAAAACAAAATCTGTACGATCTGTAACCTTTTAGACATCACTTTACCAACCCCTGACATATAACACTTCAAAATGTAAAATAAAACCAACATAATAAAAAAAACAGGAAACAAAATAGATTCACTGGCAGCTAATAGGGAAAATTTTATCTTTTTCTAACAGATACTATTGGCTATCTTAAAGGGAAAATTTTGTGGGCTTTCATTATAGAAGGAAAAGAAACATTATAATATGTAATGCCGGGAAAAAAAAAAGAAGAAGAAGCAGCAGCCTGCATCGGATTTTTATAGAATACATTCCTCTTTTTTTTCTCCATAATAGAAAAAAATCAGTTGGCTATGGGTTGTATGGACATGCTGTTTAAAATGAAAGGCTGACATCTGAATCCAAGTCAAGGAATAAAAGCATCACCTTATATATTTACTCAGGAATCACAAAAGTTCATTTTAAGGTTAAGAAGCTTGCATAACAGAAAGTTTTTATGAATGTTTATTCTAAGTTTGGCTACAGTATATGTATATAAAATGCCTAAAATTGAATCCTTGATTGGGCAAATGTAGTGTCTTTGAAGTTACATAAACTGTTTAGTAATGCTTTAGCATTCATCGTTGTCTATTTTAAACATGAAGAGTTTTAATTTATGTTATTTTTCAGTTGTGTGACCTAATGGATCTCCTTAAGAGCACTATATTAAATAGTGCCTTCCTAATGTTAGGAATAATAGTTATGGAATTAGGAGATTTGAAATGTTTTATTTTTACCTCCAGAAGAATATTTTTCTGTTAGATTTTAGAATAATTCCTTTTTTCTTTAACCATTAATGTTTCCTTTTAAAAACTGAAGGAAATATTTTATATTCATGTTTTTACTTGATGTGTAGTTTTTTTATTTGGTGCCAATATATGACATTTTTTAAAAAGAGACAATTAACCCTGGAGTTATACAGAATAAAATGAGAAGAAAAGTTTAGTTTACAAAATTGCATCTTATAAGGGAGCAATAAGGTATCTAAGTCATGAATAAATTTAGGTGAACACTATTCTTATGTTATGTTCTTATGCATATGTTGTAAAAACCTTTCTGGAAGGCATTTTGGAAATGAATATAAAGCCAGCTAATGTACTTATACTTTGACCCAACAATTCCACCTCTCATAAAAGCTGGAAATAATCTAAAGAGTGTTCAATAATAATTTTAGAATATCCATAATTGTATAACCATAAGGTAATGCACAATTCAAATTTAATTAACATGAAAGGATACTCAAGTGAAAAGACCACGCTATGTGTAACCTGGACATTTTTATGTGAATAGGAAAAATAGTATGTAAAAGAATGCTAACTCTTAACAATGACCATGGTTGAGTTCAGGAGAGTAGAGTATAGGTTGGAGTATGAGTATGAGCAGTTATGCAAGTCTTTTAAAAATATTTATTTAAAAAAATATTTTCTTGTCACATTAAACTAAATTCCTAACATTCTAATATAAGGAAAAGGTTGATCATTCAAAAAGCTTTATAAAATTATTTTAAAAGTAGCTTATTTTTCAGTGTAATTTTTAATCACTCTAAGCATAATAAAACATCCCCAAAATATTAATGATCATGTTCTTGTTATATTCCAGGATGCTAAATCCTTTGCTGCCATCTTTTGGAAGTAGGTTACTAATGCATGCCATGGATTTCTTTTAACCTGGAAGACTTCCCAGATTAGGAAAATTTATATTCTCACAGGAGTGAAATGCTAAAGCAAAATTAGAGTTTCTCCATAGTGTTGAAAAATTTGTTTTATTCACACTACCTACAGCTGGATTCTGGCCTCTTTCTTTGAAAATCCTGAAAGGGGTAATCGTTTACAAGGAAACTCTGATTGACCAATGCCTGGGCTTTCCTCAACACTGCAGAAACTCCAGCATTTTTTGTGCAAAAACAGTAATAGTTTGTCTTTTTCTATCCCCAAACCGGATTTGTCTTAAGGTGAAGGTACACAAAGCAGGGAGGTACTGGGCAATTCCAAAAAGGTAGATGAAAGAGGGAGTTACACTTGGAAGAAATGACATGTAAAACCATTTCCACGGTGTGGGCTAATAGATCAGGAAAGAAAGAACACACTAGCTCAACTTCCCAAGTAAGAATAATGTCATTGTGTGTATGAAAACATTAATAAAATTGAAGATTTCTTAAAACTTCAGTAGCATCATAAAGTCAATATAACAAACCAGTCTTGCCCGACATTTCACAGACAAAAATAACTACCTGATTATCAAGTTGAATAATATTTTTTCAAAACTACCTGAGTCTCAAGATGGTACATTAGACATGCTGGTATAGTAGACTAACAGTGGCTGGTTTCCTTCAGTCATCGGAAGCTGATAAACACTTTTAATCAGTGTAGTTGTTTATCACTGGCTTCCTCAAGATTCCAACACTTCCTTTCTAGAAGTTCTCACCCAGGAAGTTGGCACTGGTATTGAGAAATGCACTTGCATCTTGGTGTTTACTCTCATTCTCTTCCGACATGAGCATTCAGTGTTTAATGTGTATATAGTCCTTATCATTTGACATCAATGAAGATTTGCTTTTTTGTAGTGCACTTCTCAAAATGCTAGACATGTGCTTTATTTATTCACCCAGGACTGGCTGTGAGAACAACATCCTTCATCTCTAACTTGCGCTGCCAGTCACAGGACAATAAATAATTTGCTTGCTGAGGGGAGGGCAGGGAACTTTTGAAGAAGAGTCATTGCTCAGTTGCTTTATGATTGGAAATAGATCTTCTCATTCCCCTTGTGACCTGAAAGGCAACACACTATCACTTTGTTCAAATTCTTACATCTGCAATGAGATAGACTTCACATTCATAGACCATTTCCTCTGCTTAAAATATTCTTCTGATCTCTCTTACTTCCCAAACTCATTAATCAACTCACACTTAGTTTCTCTGTGAAAACTTAGTAGTGCCTTCAGGAAGAATTCTTTGCTCTCTCTTGAGACCTTCTCTCTTTGTACTTCTACAGAGAAATTAGCACAGTGTGTAATCACTGTGTGCTTACCCAACCTTCCAGCTGTCTCTGGTCTGTAAGATCTCTAGGCAGAGACCTACTCTGGTTTACATTTGAACTCTCCAAATCTGACCTAGAATGTTAATGATATGGGTGTACTAAATGAATGAATGAATGAGTGAAGGCAAGGTTGAGAAGTGAAAAGGGCATAAACTCAAAAAATACTTGCCAAGTAATATGTCTGAGATCAAATATATACTTGAAAAAAGAAAAAGAAAATAAAGAGAAGATATTACATAAGCTACTGAAATTTTGTGTGTTGTAGTGTTTTTTTTTTTAATTGAGTATATGTGGCCTTTGGGAATGTTTCAAAAATTATTTTTCAGTTTAAAATGCTATTTGTTTATGCATGAGTTCATGCAACAATTATGCATTTATTGCAAATTATGTGTTAGATAAAATCATAGTATTAATTCAGGTATTATATAATGTCATTTTTAACATATTATACTGAAGCTACCTGAAAATATTGATAACGTACATAATATTTTGCCACTTAAGGTAACAGTAGAAAAATACTGTGCTTTAGGTTTTGTGTAGAAATAAGATTGAGTTCAGGTTAACTGCTTTTGTTTACTATAGCTTTGTAAGCCATAGCTGGATACTGTTTATTAATTATTTTGTACTACGTTGAAATTAAAAATCCAGTGGGTTCTATGGAAAAGAGGATTTTAAAGGCTTTTCATTAATATTTTGTGTGACTTTTATTTTCTTAAATCATATATAAATGAAAACTATGTATTAGGCAGGTGGATTAAAAATGAACAGTTTTTCTGAATGGATATAAATATTCAACATGAACAAATTAGGACTTCGCATATTAGGATGATGTAGATTCTATCTTCTCACTGTGGGCTCAGGTACCACAATGGAATCATACTTGTTTTGTTTTTTTTTTTAAGATTTTATTTATTTATTTATTTGGCACAGAGAGAGAGACCGCAAATAGGCAGAGATGCAGGCAGAGAGGGGGGAAACAGGCTTCCTGCTGAGCAGAGAGCCTGATGTGGGGCTCCATCCCAGGACCCTGAGATCATGACCTGAGCAGAAGGCAGAGGTTTAACCCACTGAGCCACCCAGGCGCCCCATCACACTTATTTATTAATAACTTATATGAATTAGAAAGTTAACAGTAACTGGTAGAAATGAGAAATCTTTGTCTTATGCAATGATTCACTCAAAAATGTTTAAAAATGCCAAAATTAAGCAAATGTTGATCAAACTTTGTTTTCCAAACAAGTGAAACATGAACCAAACACAATTTTGAAAAAGTTGAATTGTAAATGTTGTAAATGTTGCTAAAAGCATGATTTTTAACTGAATTTCATATTTCTTGTGCACATTTAGTTTACATTTATTTATTAAATCATATACCTCAATGGGATTTGTTTATAAATAATTGTTGAATGAGTGAAAAATTAATAAATTTTAGAGATATGGGAAAAAATGCCAGGTACTGCTTTAATTACTGGTCAATATATTTATTCGGACAATTTAGCTTGGATTAAATATCTTTTAAATTAAAAATAGTAGAAATCCATGTTATTTTGAACTCTTTAAAGAAGTGTTTGTCTTGGGGCGCCTGGGTGGCTCAGTGGGTTAAGCCTCTGCCTTCGGCTCAGGTCATGATCCCAGAGTCCTGGAATCGAGCCCCACATCGGGCTCTCTGCTCAGCGGGGAGCCTGCTTCTCCCTCTCTCTCTGCCTGCTGCTCTGCCTACTTGTGATTCTCTCTCTCTCTGTCAAAAAAAAAAAAAAAAAAAAGAATAGGATTCATGCTAAAAAAAAAAAAAAAAAAGAAGCGTTTGTCTTTTGTTTATTGAAGGATTCCCTATACTAATTAAGTGATCTTGATCTGGGTTCCTTCAGCAGCATGTGGTGCTCCAGTCTTAGACCATTTTGTTTATTGACTGGTTTGATTTTAACCAGATTATCCACTTCTTATACAAAGGGGGAAACTTTAAAGAAATACTTGGAATGGGTTTTCACCTGTGTCCACAAGGGATGATTTCTTTCCAGGTCCTTTGTGACTGAGTTGCATAAAAAGTGTATCTAATATTGACTGAATGCAATCCCAGGCGCCCTTGCAGATATCCCACCTGCTTTATTCCATTTAGTACTCACAGCAACCCTTTAAGGTGGCTATTATTATTATTATATTTTTCCCAGAAAAGGAAACTGGCGCATAATTTGCCTGACATCACACGGGTATAGGGAAGGAGTACCAGGATTCAATAGAGCAGTTCCTCTCCTTAGCCTGCAAATGTCACTATGTAGCTATTCCGTCCCATCTGTCTATACTCTATTCTGTCAGTGCACTATTCCGATTCGCAGAACTACATATCCCAACTCTGGCAAAATGGTAAATGTGTTTTGGTTTAAGCAGCAGGTGGAGGTAAGGATATCACTCCACGAGAAAGCTCAAGGCTCCTGGTTCCGGGTGGGAGCCGGAGGGCCCTGTCTCCTAGGCAACAGCTGTAGCGCGGCTGCCGATAACGCACCCTTTTCCAAGGACCCAAAGGGGTGACGTCATTTCCTTCAACGGTTCCTTCCGCAACGCTTCAGGCGGAAGAGCGGTGTTGGGTACCCGAGAGACCTGGCGGTAGGAAGTCACTTCCTTCCGGAGACGCGGTTTCCTAGCAACCGTCTCCCATCTCCGCTCTTTAGTCCCTCCTCGTTGCTCCGTCCAGTGCCCGTTCCCGAGAGCCGGCAGGCCGAGGTCAGGGCGGGAGGCTCCTGCCCAACGCCAGCTCAGTCTTTAGGGTGGTGGGAGTTCTCCGCAGGATCGGCTGGGGTGGGTACAGGACGCGGGTCTTGGAGGGTCTCGGAGAAATGGGACGTGGATGGCGCTCGGTGTTCGAGGGCCTGGCGAGTGCTGGGAGCTGGGCGAGCAGGCGGCGCGGTGCAGTGCGGAGCCGGCTGGGACCCGGCGCCACTCGGCCGGGAGCGGTCCCTGGTGGCGCGCTGCGGCTGACGGCTGGGTAGCCGAAGCCCAGGCCTCCGCTCCGAGCACGGGAAAAGTTCACGGGCCCATTCGTGCAGTAATTTTAATACTGCCTATCATGGAAACTTCGTTTTGTTTTATCTAGCCCTGTGAGCACTGTTGCGAGAGGGAAGAGCGATTAAAATATATATATGTGTGTATATATATATATATATGTATATGTATATGTATATGTATCTATCGCTATTGAAGTTTAGCATTATGATTTTTGTCTTTCACTAGAGCTGTACGCAAGCTTTTGCTTGTTTGCTTGCTTGCTTGTTTGTTTTGGTTGTCCTTCTAGCTGTATCTTTTATGCTGCCAATCTCCTTGGTAGTCTTTTTAAAACAAGGTATGGCTGTTTCATGGGCACTGTTATATTTTCTGAATGGAAGAGAAGTGAAAAATAAGGTGTTGTATTTTAACTGGCAACATTTTATCATACTAAGCTGTTACAGTCGTTTATTTGCACATCCTTAAAATAATTGCCAGACTCTTTTAGGATAACTTCAATTTGACTTTTCCTTTTTTTTAATAATAAACTTGTGAAAATTTTATGTTTCTTTGTAAGAACGCTAAATAGTTAAGTGAATATGTAGTGCAATGTTGTGAGATGCTTTTCTTAATTTTTTTGTTTGCTCTTTTTTTATCACTAAAGAGTAGTAATAGAAATTCTCAAATATGCAAAGAAGTCTGATTTGTTTTTTATTTCAGATACCATCAGAGTTTGAATTATTCCTATTATTTATTAGCTGTTTTATAAAGGTAGAGTAAAAATCAAAAAACACTATGTCCGATGAAGTTTTTAGCACAACTTTGGCTTATACAAAGAGTCCAAAAGTCACCAAAAGGACTACTTTCCAGGTAAGTATTTCAAACGTTTTTATTTTGAGTGATTTTAAAGGTAAACATTGTATTAGCAGTGTTGGATTTGAAATGGTTCTACAAAGGGCCCTGTGTAACACAGGAGTGTATCTTACATTCCTTTGGAGGTTTTGCAGGTGGTCCTGTTTGGGCTCAAGTGTTACCCACTCTTCTGTGTGGCTTTCAGACTACTTAACTAGCTTCACTACTAGGTTCTTACTAAGTTAAAAGTTTAAATCAACTTTTAAAAGTTAAGTTATATAGCAACTTTAAATTTACATGTAGTTTTTTTCTGTTATAATAACATTTCAGTTTTTTCCATCCAGTCACTACAGTTTTGAACTCAGCCTCTAAGTTTAAAGTATTAATTACATTTATTACTGCAGTGTGCTAAAACAAAAGATCTTAAAAAGTACCAGTTTCTTCCAAAATGCCAGTTTGTAATAAATCTTGTCTAAATTGAGTCCTATCTTGTTTATTACTCTCCTGCCTTAATTACACCCTGTAATTATTTTATTTGCTATTGCCTGTCTCCTCCCGTTGAACTGTAAGTTCCATAAGGAGAAGGGGCTTGTCTGTCATGTTACATATTGAGTCTGAGGGCTTGGGTGCATGGCATAAGGTAGGCTTTCATTGAATATTTGTTACATGAATGAAACCTGAGTTTGAAAGCAGTTATTAATCAAGCGTTGTTTGTTTAAAGAATTAATTCTAAATATGAGACCTCTATGTTTGGATGGAAATTGATTTTAATTATCTCGTTTCAGGATGAGCTAATAAAAGCAATTACAGCTCGCTCAGCCAGGCAAAGGAGTTCTGAATACTCAGATGACTTTGACAGTGATGAAATTGGTATGTGTCAATGTGGAAAAGTGAACCACTTTTCCTCTTTTTGCTTCCTTAGTTATGTTTAACTCATCCCTTCAAAAATAATCACTTATGTCAAAATAACTGGTTCTAAATTTCCAACTTTTTAGTGAGTAAAAAGCCACTTGGAAGCTTCAAGAAGTTGTATGATTATCTTTGTTTATTTCTGAATGGTGTATACTGAAAATATAAATTAACTGATAGCAGGTTTGAAGTAAAAGTATGTCTATCTGCTGTAAACCATGTTGGACACAACAGTGTCAATCTAATTTCCTACAGCAAATTAAAAACTAGAGCCCAGAGAACTAAACTTTGGTGCATGTCATAATCACTTTTGTAATGCTTTTTGTAAATCAGATTTTCTTTTGGCTGTAATAGGGGTTTAGTTTTTAAAACCTAGTGTATGAGTGCTGGTATGACTTAATTTTGTCTCTTTCGATTCTGTAAAAATATTAACATTTTAGGTTTCAGATGTAAGCACACAGAATTCCAAACTTTAAATTCAGCACTTTATACTTTAATATTAAGTGAATAATTTTTAATGATCTCTGTGAAAATTATCAGAACAGTAGTTAAAGCATTGCTGTATAGTTAAATTGGCATTCTTTAATACTCTTCTCACAGTAAAATCTAATACTCTGGTATGGATGAAATTGTAGTACCAAAATTTTTATGGAAAATAATTTAATTAGCAAATAACTAGTAAAATTCTTCCACTTACCAGTGTTTTTGATTTTATATAATGAAGTCATTTGCAAATAAAAGCTCTACAGTCCAAAACCTAATTTAAATAACCCAACTCATCTTTATTTTGAGAAACCTTTGAATGGCTTCTCAGAGCAAGTGGAGAGTTTGGCACACAATTCACACTCACTAGGTATGTTTTGAATAAATTAATGAAATTGAATTTGTTTATCAAAAATACCAATAACAACTGCCTAAGTTAGCTGTGTGTTAGAGCTGCAGATATTTGTCCATTCATTGTTGTAAATTCATTTGTAGTCTTTAGGTAATCTTTTTGATTAGTATGACCTTCACAACTTTAAAGAGACTATTGGAAATGTTTTTTCTCTTCCATTTTTCAGTTTCCTTAGGTGATTTTTCTGACACCTCAGTAGATGAAAATTTGGATAAGAAAAAGATGAATGATTTCCATTTATCAGATGATGAAGAAAAGAATTCTCCAAAACTGTCTTTTTTGAAAACCAGGAAATCAAACAGTGACATAATGGAAGATGAGGCAGTATTCTCCACCAAAAATGATGAGGAAATGGCACCTGATGGTTGTGGAGATATGGTTGGAACTCCCTTATCTGAATCTCAAAATAAAGACCAGGAAATTGAAAAAGACGAAATTAAAATGAAACCTAAACCCAGAAATCTTCCAGTCAAAGGCAAATCTTCAGGTAATTCATGTTACTACAATTATATTTCTTGAAAACTTATTTTATTTATTTTTAATTTTTAACTTTTTTTTTTTTAAGATTTTAGTTATTTGAGTGAGAGAAAGAAAATGAGAGAGAGCACAAGTGGTGGGAGGGACAGTGACAGAAGGAGAAGCAGACTTGCTTCCTCAGGTCATAATCCTGAGATTATGACCTGAGCCAAAGGCAGACTTTTAACCCACTGGCCACTCAGGTGCCCCTTGAAAACTTATTTTAAGATAATCACAAAATATTTTTATATGGTAGCTAGTAAATATTTAAGAAATAGGCATAACTTTTTAATTTAGAGTTATAAAGCAAAATAATGGAACCATATAGAAAACTCATAATTCTGATGTCGGGTTGCATGTTAGTCTTGCATGTATGCTGGTGCCTAACAGAAGGCCAGAGTACCTTGCCCTCCACAGCTGTGGCTCCCAAAGTTTCTAGGTCCACAGAGGCCTTTGGGCTTCAGTTTTGTTTTTAGAGATGGGACTGCAATGCAGTCCTTTCTAATCCATTTTACACTCCAGAAATTAGTTACAGCAGGAAGGAACCAGTCCTTCAATCATTTCCATGCCATCATTTGCCAGAAAATCTTTTTGACATTTGAGAATGTGAAGGGAGAGAGTTTTGTTGTTGGTGTTGTTATTTAAGCCTCCAACTTGCCTTACGGAAACAGAATCTCCATTTAGTTTCTCTGTTCCCTGGGAAAATCCACTAAAACTCAGTTTTTTGAAGGGCAGTTCCTGGTGTGATTGGGAGTAGAGTCGTTTCTCCACAATTCTACTGAGCTCTAGACACAATGGAGCAAAGATGAAGTGAAGCAGGAACCAGCCTCTCAAGAGGTCCCCTGGGCCACCATATAGAAACAGGGGCATAGAAGTTTAAGGTTTTGGTGTCCTTTAGTCATTTTTTCCTGTTTTATAGAAAAAATATTAGTTGTTACTAACCTTCATAAAAATATCTTTCCTTTATATCATCATTAAATAGTCTACTGGTAAATATTTCATACTTCACATATTAGATATCACTAGTAACATCAGACAGAACTTTATTTCAGAAATTTTAAGGGAACCACTCCTTCCCCCACAATCCCATTGACTTTCAAATATGAACAGAGCAGGGACTACTAGGAGAAGAGCCATTGTATTGTTAATTATATGTGACCTTGGCAAATAAAGTAGGCCTTATTGTCCTCATGAGGAGGAGGATAAAACCTGCTCTTGTTCTACTGAATTGTTTCAAGAATCTATTGAAGTATATCTCAGAAACTATATAGTTCTACCAAAAATATAAGCACAAGACATAATAAAACAGAATTAAGTTGCTGAATGTACCTTCCCGGTGTACTGAATAGCACCAAAAATGGAGAGAAAGGGAGCATAATGGAACTTCGTGAATAATCTAGTAGTTCACCATTTCCCACAGTACATTCTACAGTCTGTTCCTTGGTACTATTAGAAAAACACAGAATTTTAGAAATTTTAAAGTGATTTCTTAGTGGGAGAACTTCTTGGAGCCATTAATAAAGAAATATGAATGGGGAATCTTC
This sequence comes from Martes martes, assembly GCF_963455335.1. Classification (NCBI taxonomy): domain Eukaryota; kingdom Metazoa; phylum Chordata; class Mammalia; order Carnivora; family Mustelidae; genus Martes; species Martes martes. The sequence continues at coordinate 83,556,531 of NC_137889.1, forward strand.
AAGAAGGATAGAGCAGACAGTGTTTCCTGGTTCCAGTAAATTTAGAAATCTATTTTTGTGGATTGTATTTATCTTATTTGTCTTGATTCTGAAAAGCTTTTCATTAGGTAAATAAGAAAATGTAAGCATACAGAAGCTAAAAGTTAGTCTTAGGTAGAAGTATCTAGTTAGAACTAGATGGTGGATAATCATCAATAATTATCTATTTAATACCTTAAAAAAAAACAAACCTGTGACAAATTAAAATTAATAGAGAAATACTGTCTTTAAACCACAAGATGGCACCAGGATTCTAAATACTATACACAAATGTGCAGTACTTATTTTTAAAGTCATTAGCCATTTGCAATTTATTTTATGTTATATAAAAATAATTACCAAAAACAGTTAGGCATTTATACTTAATTAGGAAAGAAAGCATTTTGAAAATGTATATTTGTATTTTTTTTTTCTTTCTGAAAGCTTGACAGTACTAGGAGTGGAGTGGAATTTTGGTATAAAATATATTAAGTCATTATTCATAGACTCTTCAGATTGAAGAAAAAAATTGAGATTAGTGGTTAGTGCCTGGCATATACAATTCAGTAAGTATTTTAATGTAATCATAAGTGAATGATTTCATTCGTGAAAGAAAGAGTGTGGTTCACAAGCTAAGCTTTATCCTTTTCTAAATTTTTAGACTTTTTCTTTTTCTTACGAAGTTTGGAACTTAGTGTTTTTAATGTGAGACATTGCCAAGTAGCAATTAAGACTTTATAAAAATATTGGAACCTGAAAATTTACTTTGTTCTTGCAGTGTTTTGTTAAAAGTGCAGTAACTAGACTCTTCACTTGATTGAGCAACTGTCACAGGGGGAGTGATTGCAGAAAGTAATTTTTACAGGATGTGTTGCTTTTATTCTAACATTAAAATGACTAAAGTCACGAACTTTGGAGTCTGGGTGCCCTTGCTTTAATCCCACAAACTAGAGTTTATGACTGTGGGCATATGACCTCTTTGTTCCTCATTTTATTTGTCTGTAAGATGGGCATAATAGTTGAACCTGAGCTAAAGGTTTGAGACAATTAAATGAGTTTATATATTTGAAGTGTTTAGAACAATCTGGCATAAAGCACTTTTCTAAATGCTTTTATTACTTAGCATTTGTTTGTAAGCAGATCATTTTATTTTTCCATACATATTTATTATAAATACAGTCTGTTTCAGTATGTTACAAGCACTGTGATGATAACTAAGGATACGACATTAAAAAACATTGTACCAAAAACAAAACAAAAGACGTAATACCGATCCTCCAATACTGTCTTAGTCCATTTGGGCCACTATATGAAAGTACCATAGACTGGATGGGTTTTATTTTTTATTTTTTTTTTTTTTAAAGATTTTATTTATTTATTTGACAGACAGAGATCACAAGTAGGCAGAGAGGCAGACAGAGAAAGAGAGGGAAGCAGGCTCCCCGCTGAGCAGAGAGCCCGACATGGGGCTCGATCCCAGAACCCTGGGATCATGACCTGAGCTGAAGGCAGAGGCTTTAACCCACTGAGCCACCCAGGCACCCCTGGATGGGTTTTAAAAAATGGAAACCTATCTCTCACAGTTCTAGAAGTTAGAAGTCTGAGATCACAGTGCCAGCACGGTCAGGTGAGAGCCCTCTTCCAGATCTCAGACTTCACATTGTGTCTTTACAATGGTAGAAGGGGCGAGAGAGCTCTCTGGAAGCTCTTTTATAATCCCCTTCATGAAGGTTCCACCCTTGTGACGGGGTCACCTCCCTACTGCCTTAATACTATCACCTTTGTGGTTAGGATTTCAACCTAAGAATTTGAGGGGTACACAAGCATTCAGACTGTAGCAAAGACTTTACAATTTAATGGAAGGTATATGAAAGGTGTAGTAAGAACACAGGAAAGGAGGCACCTAAGTATGCCTGAGGGTATCAGGTAAAGCTTCCTGGAGGAAATGGCAATAATAGTTGTAACTGAAATAATAGTACCCATAGTCAGGAGTCTTGGTTGCAAATGACTCAACTCAAACTTCAGTGGAAAGAGAAATTTATCACCTTATTGAGCAGGGATGTCAAAAGACCTCTCTTTAGGTTTGATAAAGTTTGTAAACAGTAGTTTTATGTGATCTGCATTCTCTACTTCTACTTCTTCCCTCCCTGATTCCCAGACCTCCTCACTGTCTCCTTTGACCCCTGTCACTGGCCCAGTTACTCCATCCGTTGGTCCTATATTTCTGTCATTGGGTCTCTTTGTCTCAGACTTCCCTTCACCTGGCAAGAAGGAATGCCGCTAGTAGTCCCCATATCATATCCTTCGGGCCTTGTGACCTTAAAGGCATATCTTCCAACTCTAAATAGAAAAATACTGACCTGACCATCTGCTGTGGATAGGGGAAATGAAGTTTCTGTGATAAGCTGGGAGGGTGATATGTACTGTGGGCACTCCCCTCTCATTGAGGTACGGAGGATATGTTTGTGAACCCACTAGAATTACAAGGATGGAGAAGAGGAGAGATTACCCCAAAGAATACAGGAGTGACAAACAAACTAAAAAAAAAAAAAAAACAAAAACAAAAACAAAAAAGAAAGAAGTTTACCACAGTTATTAATGTTCACTGAGAGCATTTACCATGAGTCCGGCACCGTGCTATGCACTTCATTTTTTCACTTAGGTCCCACAGGTACCTTAGGAATTCTTAACTAATTTTACTAATGGGGAAATTGAGCTTGTGGAGATGATATGGTCATGTAAGGTTATAATGCTAGTAAATGTCAGAGCCAAGATTCATGTATGAAATACCTGAACTAGACACACTCTTCCAGACAGAAAGTAGAACAGTAGTTGCCAGGGGCTCTGGGGTGAGGAAAAAGGGACTTGCTGTTCAACAGGTGTAAAGTTTCACTATGAAGGTGAATATATTCCAAAGATCTGTACAACACTGATTCTGTAGTTAACAGTACTGTATTGTGTGCTTAAAATTTGTTAAGAGGATAGGTCTGTAACCTATCCTCTTAACAAAGGACCTGGTTACAGACCTACCCTCTTAACAATTTTGTAAATTGTTCTTACCACAATTTACCAAAAAACCCTGACTCAACACCTTCTTTTAGGCATTATATAATATTCTGCTTACACTGAGGCTTGAAAGACAGGCAAGCATTTGTAAGGAGAAGTAGCGGGAAGCGGACATTCTAGGCAGAGGGATGAGCTGGGTAAAGAAAGGTATGGTAGCAGGAGGGATTGTGGCACAGCAGCGAGACAGCAGTGAGCCCGCATTTCTGGAACACAGATTATAATATGGATGTGTGGGTAGATGAGGCAGCGCCGGCAGGAGAACACCATAAGACCTTAAGCTTTTATTCCATAGGATTTGACGCTGGGGAGCCATTGAGGCATTTTGTGGAGAGGAGTAATGTGATCTGATTTTCATTTTTCAAATATCTATGAGGCAGTAATCTAGGAAAGAGCAGATGAGGAGCTGAGGGTGGGGATGCAGAAAGTGGGTTAAATGAGAGATGTAGCAAGAAGAATCAGTGGGGTATCCTGACCCATTAGATATAGGGGGAACAGAGGGAGGAATCTGGGATGGCTTAACTTTTGGCCAGAGTTTAGAACACAGCTAAAATTGGCAATTAAAACATTTATAGTAGTGCCACTTGGTATGATGATGGAATCTTCTAACAGCATTCATAAGGTCATGTGTAGATAAAGAGGAGGAAGGTGTTGATTATTTCAGTTTTGAAATTTTGTCAGAGGAAAACACTGGTAGAACAATGAAGAAATGAATATGCTTAACAGGTAAAATTTAGGCAAAAAGTTTATGTAAAAACTTTCTTATATTTTGAGGGCTGGATGTATACCAGCCCTAGATTGTTGTTTTAAACTTGGAAGTAATGGAAATAGTCACTGAGAATTTTTGAATAACTGCAGAGAAGTTTTATGGACTCAAAAAGCAGCAGGTCATAAATGTAGTTCTTCATTCCTCTGTCCAGGGAGAGCGAACACTTCTGCCCCCAGTACTGACATCATCTTCGTACTTGTAACAGAACTTACCTTTCTCTTGGAATTTCTTTTGTTTAGCACCACCTCCCCTCCCAACCTGTAAAACCCCTGGACGGGGCCATGGTCACTGTCTTGACTATCAAGTCTGGGAATGTGAGTAATGTGTATGCGTCCTAGCCACAGATACTGGCTGAAGGTTCATAGATGAGTCCCCTCCTGTTAGAGAGGCAGAAACTGGGGCACAGTTGGTGTTTTGCTTTTTATTTTTTATTTTTATTTTTTGCATGCTAGGAGAGTTCATAAAATTGAAGCGTTAACTTTTCACAAAACGTAAGTATGCTAGTTCCTTCCAGGATGACAGCTATTTTTAAAAAGGAAAATTTGATCGTGAGCTGTTGCTTATTTGTGCTTCTGGGAGCTCTGCGTAGAGAAGGGTTGTGGGCTTCTTCTGGCTCTCCAGGACAGAGACCCACGGTGCGCAGACACAGGAGGGAAGTGGGGCGGCACCCTGGAGGTAGGTGAAGTCATGGGCACTGTTCGGTATGCTCACCTTAAAACTGTTTATTTTTCAACAGAAAACAGCAGCAGTCTTGAAGCAGACAAGCACTTTAAGCCTTTACCTCGTCCACGGAACATGTTGAAAAAACACAGCCACAAGGAGGAGAAAGATGGGCTAGGCAAAGATGAGACCACTGCCCTCCATGAAGAATTGGAAGCACATTCTGCGCCCTCCCCCTTTCCAAAACTAAGTGACAGACAACTAGAAGCTGTGAAAAAATCATTCTCCGAAAACCTCAATCCTGAGGTTAGCACTACTGTTGAATTGTTGGATTGTGCTCTTGAACTGAGGTCTTTGCAGGTGCTTATGGAAAAGAGAATATTTGTGTGCATGCATGTGCCTGTGTGTGTGTGTTTGTGTGTGTTGTACATGTTTTCTTCAGCAGATAATAGGGAAATCTAAAGTGTTTTTTTTTAATATACAGTATTCCACTGAGTCTAAAACTTCACCAACTCTAAGATATAACAAAGATGTAGCATTATTTTATGTACTACTAAGAAAGGAGAAAACTACAGACACCAGTAATTATAAAATGAATCGTCCAATTGCAGAGAAAGTAAAATGTGAAAAAAAATGTCGCCCTTTTGAATCTATGCAATACTATCTTTCATCATAAGAATTTATAGGTTTATTCACATACCTTTTTTTTTTTGAAGATTTTATTTATTTATTTGTCAGAGAGAGAGAAAGAGCACAAACAAGCAGAGTGGCAGGCAGAGGCAGAGAGAGAAGCAGGCTCCCTGCTGAGCAAGAAGCCCGAAGCGGGACTCGATTCCAGGACCCTGGAATCATGACCTGAGCTGAAGGCAGCCGCTTAACTGACTGAACCACCCAAGTGTCCCATATTCACATATCTTTGAATTATATTATTTATGGCTAAGGATAATATAGCCAATGTCATTTAATTTATTTGGTTTTATTCACTCAACAAAGGTATATTGAATGATCATGGCACTGTCCTATATTTTGGGGGATCTTCCAGAATGGGAGTAAATGTGACCCTTTGGGATTTCATCAGAGAGTTTACTATGTATTGTTATTAGGAGAGAACGCTGAGCCTCCTCTCTTTACATTGCACTGTGGTTAGTGAACTTCCACCTCACATCTCAGAAGGAGTAAGTATGGGAAGAACATTCTGTCTCCATAATCTGCTTGAGCAAACTGGGGAAAAGGAACGGGGGACGCCTGGGTGGCTCAGTTGGTTGAGCAGCTGCCTTCGGCTCAGGTCATGATCCCAGAGTCCCGGGATCGAGTCTCACATCGGGCTCCTTGCTCTGCACGGAGCCTGCTTCTCCCTCTGCCACTCTGTCTGCCTGTGCTCACTCTCTCTCTCTCTCTCTCTCTGACAAATAAATAAATAAAATCTTAAAAAAAAAAAAAAAAAAGAATTATTTAAAAGGAACGGAATGGTACCTGACTAAGCTTCTTTCTTTTTCTCCTCACTCCTCTGCGGTAGTGATGCATGTAAGGATCTGTCCCTGGAAGGTGGTACAGAAGGAAACTGGGGGCAACTCCTGTGCGTTATGACTAAATAAATAAACCTTTCCAGTTCGGACAGGAAGTATGAGCACAGTAGACAACAGGTTCAAATCTGGTTTCGTAGTTTAGCTTTGCCAGTAAAGCTGACAATTTGATATAAATCTTTCTGACCTCAGTGTGCTCTTTCCTAATTTGTTCTGAAAATTCAAGAAATGAAAAAGAGGTGTTCTCAAACCCAGTCATTTTATATTTAATAAAATGATCTGGTCAAGTGGATTTCATGTTAGTTTACTGTAGCTGCTATAACAAGCTGCCACAAACTCGATGACTTTAAACAACAGAAGTGTATTCTCTCCAGTCTGGAGGCTAGAAGTCCAATGGGCAGCGCCATGTTCTCTCTGAAGCTTCTAGAGAAGAATCCTTCCTTGCTTCTTCCGCCCGGTGTTGGTTACCAGTAGTCTTTGGTGCTCCTTGGCTTGTAGCGGCATCACATCCTTCCTTTGCTCCATCATCACGTGGCCTTCTCTTCCCTGTGTCTGTGTCTCCCTCTCTTTTCTCTACAAAAGACACCAGTCATTGGATTTAGGGCCCACCTATTTCAGTATGTTTTCATTTTAACTAATGCCATTTGCAAACACTTTATTCTCAAATAAGATCACATTCTGAGGTTCTGGATAGACATGAATTTCGAGGAAACACTATTGAAATTGGTACTGGTGCCTCGCTTTAAATGCTCTTTGCTAACATTTCCGTATCCCTTGATTTAAGGGGAAAAAAAAGGTATTCCTAAAGTTTTTAAAGTAACATCATATTATGACAAAATTTAATCAAATAAGATTAAATTTTGTCATAATATGATGTTACTTATTATTATCTTATTTGATACCAACTTATAATCCCACCATCTCATAGTAACTATGTTTATCATTTTTATTCCCTTTTAGCCTGTTTTTCTAAACTTTTTTTTTTATCACATTCGTCATCTTAACATAATGTTTGTATCATGCTTTTTCTTTATCTCAATATTAGATCATGAAGTGTTTCTATGCTGCTGGGTGATCTAGAGACCATATTCTCCTTACTGATTATAACATAGCCCATAATATAAAACTTTTATGTTAATTGTGGGGTATATTGGATACTTCTATTTTCTTTTATTTTAAAGATTTTTTGTTTATTTGACAGAGATCTCAAGTAGGCAGAGAGGCAGGCAGAGAGAGAGTGGGAAGCAGGCTCCCGCTGAGCAGAGAGCCCGATGTGGGGCTCGATCCCAGGACCCTGGGATCATGACCTGAGCCGAAGGCAGAGGCTTAACCCACTGAGCCACCCAGGTGCCCCTGGATACTTCTATTTTCAATAATCTAAATGTTACATATTTTTCATTATAAAAATCTTCCTGACTGTGCTCTGAATCTTCTTTAAACCCACCTACTCAAGGATTTCCCATTTATTTTTTTGCTCAACTCTTCTCTCGCTGTATCTATGACCTTTGGCCCTTTATTGGAAGAGTCAAAAACTGGAAGGGTCTGTTTCCATCCACATTCAACTATGATCAAGACTTTTTAACTTTGTGTATACTCTCTTTTGATACCATGCATCTCTTCCTACTGCCTTATCTTCCTTCAAATATCTTGAAATTTTGAATCTTGAAATGGTGACATTTGCTTTCTTACCATCCTCATCTCCCACCTTTCCTTTTTGTGTGTCTGTGTGAGAGAGAGAGAGAGAAGAGAGCGAGGGGAGTGGAGATTATACATATGTATGTGCAAATATCAAACTAAGCATTCCTGGGATAAAATCTGGTTGATCATGGTAGAATATTTTATTGTGGGATTTGATTTGTTAGTGTTTTGTTAAGACTTCTACATCCATATTTACAGGGCTATTTGTCTATAATTTTTTCCTTGCAATGTTATTATCAGGCTTGGGTTATCATATGAGTTAGGGAGTATCTCTTCCTCTTTTATTTTCTAAAAGTTTGTTTGGTTTGAAACCAAAAGTTTGGTATCATTTTTTTTCCCCTTAATTGAAAGAATTCACTAGTGAAGTCAATGTGGAATTTTCATTGTGAAGAGATACTTAGTAAATTTTATTTTTGGATACATATTTTGGTATTCAGATTCCCTGTTTCATCAATTTGGTAATTTATGTCTATTAAGAAATTTGTCCATTTCATCCAAGATTTTGAATTTATAAATGGGAGGTTGTGATATTTTTTATCCTTTTGATGACAGTGGGATTATCATAACATTCCATCTTTTATTTCTAATAAAAACTTTATGTTTTCTGTCTTCCTCACTAAATCTTGATAGGCATTATCCAGTTTTATTAAATTTTCTAACTTTTCTAACCAACTTTGACTTTGTTACTTTTCTCTATTGTTTGTTTCTAATTTCACTGATTTTCACTTATTATTATTACTTTCTTTGGGTTTAATTTACTTACACCCTTAAGTTAGAAAATGGGTTCATTGATTTTAAGCCTTTTATACTTTCTATTAAAACCTTTGACAACTATAAATTTCCCTCTCTGCACTGCTTTAGGAACACCCCGTTTTTTTGATGCCTTTTATTTTCACTATCATTTCTTTAAATATATTTTCTTTAAATGTATTTTCTAATTTCCTTTTTGACTGGCTATTTTGTGGTGATTAGTTTTATTTTCAAATATTTGGATCTTCTCTAGATGTAATTTTGTATTCATTTGTAATTTGATTTTGTTATGATCCGAGAATGTATCTTACATGATTTCACATTTAAAAAATTTCTTTAGGTTTTTTTTTTAATGGCTCAGCCTAAGTGTATCTTATGAAAGTTCAATCTGCATTTATAGAGAATGTAACTTTTGCAGACATTGGGTGTAATGTTCTGTAACTTCAGTTTGCTCAAGGTGGCTGGTAATGTCTCTGAAATCTTCTCCATCCTCACTGTTTTTGTGTCTAGTTGTTTTACCAAATATTGACTAAGAAGTGTTGAAACCTCCAGTTATGTTTGTGAATGTGTCTCCACTTCCCTTTAGTTCTGTCAGTGTTTTATGACTCTGTTATTAGACACATACACATTTATTATCATTATGTCTCAACCCTATTTACATTATGAAATGTTTCTACCCCGGTAATCCTCCTTATCCTGCAGTTTGCTTAGTCTGATATCTCAGCTTTCTTATTACTGGTATTTGCACGGTGTACCTTTTCCTATCATTCTCTTCAAACTATTTGTGACTTTCTTTTTTATTTAATTTTTTATAATAACTCTTTTGTAATAACTATTGGTATTACTCTTTTTTTTTTTATCAAGTCTGACAGTCTACTTTTTTAATTCTATTCCATTTGTGAGTGTATAGTCCATTTACTTCTAATTTGGGACTGATTTGTTGCTGTGGGTTTTCTGTTTGTTTCACTTTTTTTAGTTGATTTATTGTTCCTCTATAATGTTTTCCCTGCCTTTTTTTTTTTTTTTTGAGAGTTAACCACATGGGTTTTAGTTTCCCATTTTGATTCCTCTGTTGCCTTTTTAGCTGTACTTATTTGTGTTATATTTTTAGTAGTTGCTCTGCGGATTACAAGATGCAGCTATGAATTATCAGTCTACTTAGATACTACACTATTTCATATTTAATATAGCAATCTTGTGATAGTGTAGTTCCATATATTCCCTCGTCCATCCTGCTATTGTTGTCATATTATGCTACATTTATATATGATATAATCCCCACAATTCAGTGTTACAGTTTCTCTTTAAACAAAATTTTTTGTCTTCCACTTTTAAAAAATTAAAAGAAAAGAATAAATATTTATAGTTCTCTTAAATATATATATATATATACCGTTTCTGAGGATCTTTATTCCTTCCTGTAAGTCCAGATTACCTTCTAGTATTGTTTCCCTTCAATTTTAAGAACTTATTTTTGTTTCGCTAGTGATGGGTTCTTCAGTCTTACTTACCTAAAAAATATTTATTTCATTTTCATTTTTGAAGGATGGTTAGCTGAATATATGCTTCGGGGCCAACCGTTCCCTTCTCATCCTTGTAACTCTTTATAAGTTTCTATTGTTCCTGGCCTGTATTATATCTGGTGAGAAATCAGTGATAATTCATTTTGTTGCTTTCAAGTATGTCTTGTTTTGTTTTTTTTTCTGGCTGCTTTTCAAGTTTTTTTTTTAAATTTTGTATTACAACATTTGACTACAGAGTAACTAGATGTGTGTGTTTTTAAAAAGTATTTGCTTGGGTTTCTTTGAGTTCTCAGAATCTGTAAGCTGTTACTGTCTAAGAAAATGGGAAGTTTTAAAATATTTTTTCCTGCCCTAGTTTTCTTTTCTCTTCTTTTAGTACTGAAATCTTTGGTATGTCTCATCTAATCTCTAAAATTCTGTTCATGTTTCTTCAGTTTTTATTCCCTTTGTTTTTCAGATTGAATAATTTGTATTGCTCTGTCATCAAGTTCACATCCATGTTCTGCCATCTTGATCTGCTGTTATCTATCCAGCAAATTTCTTATTTCAATATTGTAATGTCCAACTGTATAATGTCCATTGGTATTTTTATATTTCTTGTATCTTTAAGATCCCATCTGTGTCAGCCTTCATGCGTGCATTTCTCTAAGTGCTTGAACATATTTATAATGCCTACTTTAAAGGTTAATTGTAATATATGGGTCATCTCTAGGTTGGTTTCCAAGGACTGTTCTTGTGGTTTTTGTTTTTGTTTTCATGAGTATGTGCCACCGTTTTCCATTTCTTTACCTATTTAGTAACGTTTTGATTGAATACAGGGCATTGTGAGTGATTATGTTATAGAGATTCTAGATTCTGTTATGTTCCTCTGAATAGTGTTTTAGTATACAGATATTGTGGCTGAACTCAAATCCCCAACTCTGTCTCCCTTGCTGCAGATATCAATGGAAATCTCTGCTTAGTTCTTTCAATTTGTAACTGCTGTGATTTTATAGGATCTTCTCTGATGTCTTTTCTATGCCACGCATAGATGAGCAAAGGATTTTGAGTGAATTTTATATGAAGATTTTGGGGTTCATGCCTACTGCAGCTCTTCCTCAAACTTACTCGCTGATCTTCTAGTCCTAGACTCTATCCTCTGCTCCCTTAAGCTAGCCCAGTAAGGCTGTAACCTTGTACCACTTGAGCTGCACATATGGGTGAACTCACTCAGACATAAAGCTACTAACTTGCCAGTCTCCTCTGCAAAGCTTTGTCTCTCGAGGCAGATTCCTGTGTTTCATCCCTTTTGTCATCTTCCTAGATGGTTTCTATTTATTGCTTTTAACAAATAATTGTCTTTGTACCATAAAATATTATGGAAATAAAAAATAGAATTTATTATTTATACAACAAAGTCAAACGTCTTACAGTATGATACCATCAACTTTAGGCTAGATTACTATTCTCTAAAGAGATGTGTAGTTCAGACAGACAATTATTTCATTTCAGATAAAATTTTCAGAATTTTGAGGAAAACTCAAGTGCATGAAATCTATACTATTTCTATCTAAATATTTGGTAGTAGCTGTTTACTTGGTTTTATAAATTGCTTTCATTTGCCAAATAGTAATATTTGACACCAAGGGTTTTTGCCTACTGTCTCCTTTATGCTTTCTTAGAAATAAGAATTAGAGAAAAAGATATCAAATCTTCATCTCAAATACTTATGAGATTTGATTTGAGAGCAAGAGTTTTGAAAATCACTGAAAACAAATATCAAGATGCTGGCTCAAGAACTAGAATAGCTCTTTAGTGACCCCTTTTAATGATCAAGCCATCAAGTCTTACAAGTAAAGCATGTTAGCCCCCAAAGGCTTAATGCTTTTGGTGTTTCAACAGCAAACTCCTAATTATGATGATTTCAGACTTATAAAATAGTCTTAATAATGCTGTTGCCCTACCACAAATCTTAAGAACTAAACCTACATAGTAAATTCTTTCTTTCTTTCTTTCTTTTTTTTTAAACAGGATCCATGTTTAACAAGTTTATCATCATCATCCCTTAAAGAAAGTCTTGGAGATTCCTTTTCACCAGGATCTGGAGGAAAAGCATCCATAAAAGGTGGTTATATCAAATTATTACATCTTAGTTTATGTGTGAACTCTATACTGCTTAGAATCCTATTTGTAAAAGAAAGAATACATAGTTATAGGAATGACAGGTTTGTATTTGCCTCAAATTGTGGTATTTACTAACCATGTGACTTTAGATACAGAACTAGACACAGTTCCAAGAGCAAAGTAACTAATCTCTCTGGCCCTGTATACTGATCTTATAATGGGGATCATAAGAGCAACCTACCCCACACAGTGGCCATCAGAACTAAGTGGGTTAATGATACATGTAAAGCACTGAGAACAGTGTCACAGTAAGCATGCAGTAAGTGTGAGGGGTGAACTGCCAATGTATTTCTTTCCTTAGTCCTATGACTTAGAGCTTCATGAGAGCTAAAAAGGCATCGCTGTTTCTAGGACCAAGATGTATAACATTTATTAAGTGCTTGCTGTGTAGTATAGGTTTTGTCATTTTACAGATGAGAAAAACTGAAGTGCAGAGATATTGAGAAACATACCCAAGGTCAGTAACGGAGCTGTAATTTGAATCTTTGGCTCCACAGTCGTTCTTTTTACTGAACGCATTGATTAGCAGCTCTAAAAAATCCACTGATGATACTTGGAGTCATGGGTGCTCTCCAAATGAACAGGTCTAACTCTATTACAAAATTATCTTGACTCCTGGTTACTGCAAAGCAGGTTTCAAAGATGGCTTTAATGAAAGCAGCGGAATTAAGACTTTGACAATAAAGAGACAAGGTTGGCCAGCAGGTGGCTCCAAGTAGAACTGAGAGTTGGTGATTGATTTCTTTCTGTTGAACATTCCGAAGTGGGGCAGACAGAATAACGGAAGCAGTTCTGTGATAGCAAAATGGAATCTTCTCATGCCAGAGCCTGAGACAGTCCTTTGGAGCACGGAAAGGATAAACAACAGGCCCACCTTTAGTGCCTGTTAGTAAAGGCAGGCATCTTAGCAGGGATAACGCTGTCTAGAGGATGGCTTTATTTGGTGTGATGACTCTTCTAAAAGTGCATGGGTTCTTGGTTCCCCTGCACCTATACAAGTTTACAGCTGTACTGATTGTGCCTCTGGTAACATGGAGATGTGTGCCTCCAGCTTACATAGCCTCTTGTTCCAGCTAAGAAGGCCAGGCTTTGAATAGAATAGATATTGCCAGCCTACTTACTTGGTTTATCATCAACAGGAGCTTTTGGTGTGTCTTTTGATTTAGGATAGTTATTCCATTTTTTTACTAATATATTTTTTTCTAAGTATTAGGTATGTCAAATGTTTTTGTAGATTGAGTGGCCATTTTCTCTTTCATAGATCACTTTAGAGAAAAGTTTATTCAGGTTGAATATAATAGCTCTCCTTTATGGTATTCTGCAAGACAAAGAGTTTGTAAACAATCCTTTTAGTAGAAAGCAAATGAATCTGTTATTAGTTCAGAAGGGAGTTTTAGTTTTGTGACTCTGTCTCAAAATAGATCAGAATGAAGAACTCCCTGAAAACCACATGAGATCAAATGAAAATGAAGATAATTCATTTTTGATAGACTTTGTCACTCCTCCAATTGAGAAATCCCAGGAAAGTCAAGTGATTACCAATGACCTTGAAGAAGAAAAGGAGAAAGCTGAACTGATGATGAATGACTTAACAGTTGATCCACCATTGTTGAAAGCTCAGAGTATCTTAGTACATACTGATGCAACGGAGCCTTCAAAGGTATTTATATGAAATTATGCCTTTTATACTACAGTTTAAAACTCAAAATAGACCTTTTAAATATTTTATCTGCCACATTATGTACTTCTGAATTGTCTGTGGAAAACTCATCTTTTGATAATGACATATTGTCAGGTAGACAATAGAGCCAATAGGGTTTTACTTCGGGGAAGGTTTGCAGTGAATATAATAAAAGTCAGTATTTCCTTAAAAATTATCAGAGGTGTATGATCATAATATACTCTTAAATATCTCAGAAATACAAACTCATAAGTGGGTAGGTTTCTATAGGTCTCCGTGTTATAAAAATATAGCTATCTGGAACAACTTCTGAGGTTTTGAATTAGTGAAAGTTATTCTTTTAGATATCATTTTAAAACATTTTACAGATTTTAAGGAAAATCCTTAAGAAATGTTACCACTGTCTTGCTTACTTAAAAGGATGGACAGGGTTAATTTCACAAACATTATTATTACTATTATTACCTTGAGAACCAGATTTTTGGTGTGTAGGATTACTTGTCACTATACTATAATGTGCCAGAAAACTGTATGTTTTTAAAATTTATTGTACAGTACTTTTAGTCTTTATTCCTCTTGAATTTAGTCTTTATTCCTTATAGCTATAGTTAGCTGGTGGCTATGTAAACCTAATCTTGGGGAAGGTAACAGTGCTAGTTGAAAACCTGTGGTTGAGTAGGACTTTTATAATACAGAATATTAGTGCTTTGTATTAACATTTATGGAGATGGTTCATTAAATCACGTTCCAGTTATATTGTTCCTAACCACTTTCTTCAGGAAAAGTCACTTATGCCAAGTTAGTGATGTGCTTACATCTGTGGTCTCACTTCAATGCTAGCACTGATCTATCTGTGTAAAGTAGAGAAGTTACTCCTTAAAAAGAAAAAGGGTATTCTGGAACTTACAGACAGGATCCTAGAAATGTCTAATAGCGACAATTCTCAATAACAACAGGCAATTTTGTATAACAAGTAAGATCATAACTTTTTGTTTGATTGAATCCTTGGCTTTATCCTTACTCTGTCCTGGGGGATCTTCCTCAAGTCTAAATCACATCACTCCCCTGCTAAGGTCTCTTGATTGGATTGTCATCAGGAGAATAAAATGCAAACTCCTTCCCACATCCTCAGGACCTTATACCATTCTTCTCTGACTATATATTCATCCACTCTCGCTGCCATTTGCTCTGCATTGGTGTCGTTCACTTTCTGTTTCTCAAAATTATCAAGCTCTTTCCCTTCTCAGGCTCTTAGCATTTACTACTTCTTTCTTCCCATAGACCTTCCTTCATGTGGGCCCCTTTTTTCCCCATCTTTTTCTTGACACTGCTGTCAAGACCTCAGGGAGGCCAGGGGCACCTGGGTGGCTCAGTGGCTTAAGCCTCTGGCTTTGGCTCAGGTTATGATCTCAGGGTCCTGGGATTGAGCCCCGCATCAGGCTCTCTGCTCAGCAGAGAGCCTGCTTTCCCCCCTCTCTCTGCCTACCTTTCTGCCTACTTGTGATCTCTGTCTGTCAAATAAATAAATAATTTAAAAAAAAAAAAAAAAGACCTCAGGGAGGCCTTTCCTGGTCACTGTCATTAACGTAACCCTTCACCCTAGTCATACTCACTGGACCCTAGTTTATCTCCATTATGACTCACATTTGATTTTGTGTTTCATGTCCGTCAACCCTTTCTAAAATGTAGTATCCTTGTTAGTTTCCAGTGGCTGCTGTACTTGACGCATAGTAGATGCTCTAAAAACATAGATTTCCTGGCCTCTAGGCCTAACTGTCATAGTTACAGTGAGTAATCCATCTGTGGTATTTTCTCTTTAATAGAAAACAATTGAAGATAGAAATATGAAGACTAAAAAGTCAACAAATACTAGAGCTTCCAGTGCATCTGGCAGGTAATAAAGCTGTCATTATCCCTCATTAATGGATGTACGTTCCAATAAAGCTAGTTTTAATTTAACTTCTGTAAAGTGAATTTCATTTGGTATTATTTGATTTTCCTTAAACTCCCATCTCATGAACTGAATGAGGTCATTACTTCATGATAAAACTCCTCAGTTGATCATATTCTTTTATGAAAAGGAGTTGGTTAGGAGTTCTCTTTGCTCTGCATTGTTCCTAGGATGGAGTTTCTGTCCTGTTTTTCCTGAGACAGTACATATCAGTAATAAAGCTGAAGTCCAGCATTATACTTCTCTATTAAACACCTTTGTCCCACATATGAAAATTGTACTTAAAACCTCGAGGTTCTGTGGACTAAGTTGGTTTATTGAGATGAGAAGACTCTATATTGCTTCATTCACACTGATGATAACGAATGCCTAACTCATAAATGATAATCAGAACCTTCTCAGTCTTTTCAATTACCATAAATCAAATAAAACAAGAGTCAGCAAACTTTAACTGTAAATTGCCAGTTAGTACATGTATTGGACTCTGTAGGCCGTATAGTCTCCGTTGTAACTCCTCAGTTCTGCTGGTGTAGCAGGGGAATAGTTGTGGTACAGTAAACTTAAGAAATAAATAAACTGTACAAAACTGGATCATGGGCCGTATTTTCCAGCCAACCCCTGAAATAGAGGATGCTGTTCTAACTTTATATTTAGAGTTGTTTTTTGTAACAAAATGATACAAGAGACTTAAAATCTACTTTATTAACACTTTTTTTTTCCGTGTAACTTGAGATGTAGTCCACTTTTCTTGAAAATGTTCTAATTATAAATATCTTGAAAGAGCATCCATTTGAAGCTCTTAGTAGATGAAGAAAAAACTATCATCATATTCCTATTTTATCATCACTTTCAAAGTACTTATAATTTATTAATTTACAATATAATTTCAAATATAGTAGTTGTAAATTCTAGTGAATTTTTCTTCTACCAAGTACAACTAATATTTTTTGTTGATTTATTTGGATCTTTTCAGATTAATGGCCTCTGAGTTCTTAAAGAAATCTAATTCTATAAGGAGACCTCCGTCAACAACTACCTCTTCTCACTATTTAGGGACTTTGAAAGTCTTGGACCAAAAGCCCTCACAGAAACAGAACATAGAACCTGAAAGAGCAGACAGCATAAGGGCAGCTGTTTATCAGGTAAAAAGGAAAACATATAACAAAAAATGAAGAACTGATCACGTAATAAGATTACCTGTTTACCAAGGAATAAAAAGACCCTATCAGAAATGATGTCTTAGTACTTAATTTATTAGGAAAGATGTTCTTTTATAATACCTGAGCAACCCAAAGGTTTTTTTTTTAACTAGAATACTTCCTTCCAAGCTTTGCTTAATTGATCATGGTTGTTTAAGAGAATATGCCATAGCAACTTATGAAAATACTATAAAAGCAAAAATACTGTTAAGGTCTATACATGTTTTTATACTTTTTCTCCTTAAAATGTATATTGTTAAGAACACAAAGAGTTTTAATTTTTTCCATGAGACTTTGTATTAAGCTTACACAGAACAAGACTTTCCTGATTTTTTTTCACAGTTCCCAAAGCCATCCTTTTGTTTTTTTGTCTTGTTTGTTTTACAAAATAGTACACTTTAGAAAATTATACTTGTAAATTTTGAAGAAAAATGTTAACTTACGTAGCCATTATTTTCAATCTTCAAAGTCTGTTGTTAAAACTAAGATAAGTTTTATTTTCTTAACTCATCTTTATATATTAGAATATTATCAGAAAAAGAAAAGTGATACTAGTTTATATAGAATTTCTAAATTTTGTATTTTGCTTTTTTTAAATTTCTTGGGTGCTTGTGTGGCTCAGTTAGTTAAGTGTCTGCCTTCAGCTCAGGTCATAATCGAGTCCCACATCAGGCTCCCTGCTCAGCGGGGAGTCTGCTTCTCTCTCTGTCCCTCCCCCCTGCTTGTTTTCTCTCTTTTTCTCTCTCCTATTCTCAGATAAATAAAATCTTAAAATAAAATTTCTATCAAATATTTCAGAAATGAATAAGAATTCTGAATCATTTGGGAAACTGAGTATTAAATACTTTTTTCTTGTTTTCACAGGAGTGGTTAGAAAAGAAAAATGTGTATTTACATGAAATGCACAGAATTAAAAGGATCGAGAGTGAAAACTTAAGGATCCAAAATGAACAGGTATTCTGAAATATAGAAATGGAAAATATTCTGGGTTTTTAAGTCAGTAAAATATCTCTGAGTAACATTTCTAAATCCACTGTTTTTTAAATGGCAAAATAACATGGATATAAAAGAATTGATTACTGATTTTATTTCTCTGGCATTTCATACATTTTCAGTTTGATATAAATATAATCATCTCACATGAAAACAGATATGCAGAGATTTCTGATTTTTGTAGGTGCGGAATATATTCGACACTACTGATTTAGGAACTTACTATTACTTGTGACTACCTATTCACTCTTACTTAACTTTTCACTGTTAAAAATTGACTTCAGTCTTACAACTTAGCCAAGAACATAAAGGATCAGCAGAAATGAACCTCCATTTTTCCTCTTTTCTGTCTTGAATTTTATATGTGTCCTTAAGACTAATGCCTATGGAGGGGCGCCTGGGTGGCTCAGTGGGTTAAAGCCGCTGCCTTCGGCTCAGGTCATGATCTCAGGGTCTTGGGATCGAGCCCCACATCGGGCTCTCTGCTTAGTAGGGAGCCTGCTTCCTTCTCTCTCTCTGCCTACTTACGATCTCTGTCTGTCAAATAAATAAATAAAATCTTTTAAAAAAAAAAAAAAAGACTAACACCTGTGGGGGCGGGGGTGCGGAATACTAACACCCGTGTGAGCTCTTGACTGGTATCCTTCCCACTTACTGGAGGTGGACTCTTATTTTACTCTGGCCTGTACTTCAGTCTCTACCTCTAACTCCTGGTCCACAATATGCTTAGTTCCCTCCCGACTTCTGCACTAGAAGCCCTTCCCTGTGCTGTCTGGTACCAAAGGGATTCAGAAGGAAACCAGGTTCCCCAGTGCCTGGTACTGCATGGAGAAGCATGCAGGGGTGTGCCTGCATCCCCATCAGCGGTTCTGCGGCCTTAAATGGCTGAGCTCCGAGCCCAACACTTTCTCCTGTCATCGTCACAACTCGCTGAGGTGGCTTGTACCTTTACTTCTAAAGCGTGTTTTCTTTTTATAAGACTTCATGTCGTTTAGCATTAAGCAATGAGGCAGAGAATATAATGGGATTAGATGGAGGTAAGTCAAGTAATAACATACTCACCGTACCCTCATCTACATTTTTCTCAGTCTGGCACCTAGTTTCAGCATCCCAGCTGTGTTTATTTTGTAACAGTTTTATGCTTTGATGACAGTCAAAATTCAGGTTCAAAGCAAAGATTGGGGCTTTCTACAGGATTTGGCCGGTTGAGTTCACTCTTACTTTATAAGCCTGAAACTTTCCTGATATTTTTCTTGTAATGGAATGTTTTATTCTGAGCATTTTGCAGTAGCACTCAGGCCATTATAGTTTATTTTGATAATGTTTATTTAGTAGGCTTCCAAAAAAGTGTTCTTTCCCATGAATAGCAGATCAATATCTGATAAATGGGTTTAGAAAAGGACATTTTAAACTGCAATGAATAATTCCGATAACACTTTTTTTCTAAATCCACTTGTCTCAACCATTCTAAGAAAATTACCTGCCCTGAACAACAAGGTCTAGAAATGATGATGATGAAGGGAATTCAACACAATCTGTATGTATCTGTATCTACTGCTGTCTGTCCACTGTTTATATGTCTGTCTCTTATTTTTTTGAAACAGAAAAGAGCTGCTAAGCGAGAAGAAGCATTAGCATCCTTTGAGGCCTGGAAGGCTATGAAAGAAAAGGAAGCAAAGAAAATAGCTGCCCAAAAAAGGCTTGAGGCCAAAAACAAGAAGAAAACAGAGGAAGAAAATGCCGTGAGAAAGGAAGAAGCACTGCAGGTACTCAGTGGCTTGAAGTCCCTGGCGGCATGATTTTCCCTTCTCTGACTACTGGAGATTAGTGACTGGCTGTGACTCTCCTTATTGATCATTTTCACGGTTAATAAGAAAATCATTGTGTACTTTTTCAGGCCTTTGAACGATGGAAGGAGAAAAAGATGGAATATCTTAGAGAGAAGAATAAAAAGGAGAGAGAATATGAGAGAGCAAAGAAGCAGAAAGAGGAGGAGACGATTGCTGAGAAAAGGAAAGATAACCTAACCGCTGTTGAGAAATGGTAATCCCAAATGAGAGCTATTTGATAGTTTCCAAGTGAATAACACTTTAAGGCTCTTGAAAAGATTATTTGCTTGAAATTTACTAAGGCATTGCTATCTCATTATTGCGAAGCTGTATTCAGGAATCTTTATTCTATCCTCCCCTTTAACCATCCAGTGTTCTGTAATATCCTACATAGGAATGAAAAGAAGGATGCTTTTTTCAAAGAAAAGGAGAAAGAGAAAATAAATGAGAAAAGAAGAGAAGAACTGAAAAGAGCAGAGAAAAAAGATAAAGATAAGCAAGCTATTGATGAATATGAAAAATGGCTGGTAGGTATTGTCTGTTAATGCACTTGTGTCTTGTGAATGCACTTTATTCGTGACTTTTCCATCCTTTTCCAACCGGTTCTCTTTGTCTCTGCCTACTGACCATTTTTACCTGAAGCTGCCTTGTGGAATCTTGTTCTCTCCCTGTGCCTCTCCTATTGTCTTCAATTTACTCATTTCTGTTGATGCTTTTACTCTTTCCTCAAGCACTCAAATGTCAGGCAGAATATTCTTCGTTATCTGCATCCTGACATTTATTTACTTACCAATCACGCCTGTTCTTCCTTTGCAATGACTGTTATGTCTAAAATCATGGAGAGCTGACAAGTGCATTGCTGACGGTATGCCAGGTATTTTAGGTGGGACTTGTCATGACACATGGTAATACAGGATTGAATAGTGAGAAAGTTACTCCATTTTTAAATTCTCTTTTGATCTTTCTAATGACCTCGAGGAGAAGGTTTCATTTTGGTGTTTTTTAATGAAAGAAAGTAAGTAGAAAGTGTGGGAGGAAAATGTGTAGCTGTACTTAACATTATTTTGTTTTTTGTATTTTTTGTTTGTTTTAGTGTACTTGTGTTTATGGTCACTTTTCATTGATGTTAAGCAAAATACCATTTTCTGGCTTAAAATATCATTATAAATATGCATGTTTATCAATATTTGGCTACGTAATGCATTCCTATGAATAAGTATTTATATATGAGTTGGTGACACATTCATATGAGTGGTTAGCACATCCCATGTTGCAGCAACCAAAATGTGTAAAATTGCTCCGCTGGGTTTGGGATCCAATAGGGTTTCTTTCCAGTAGGAATGCTTGTCAACCTTTTTTTTTTAAATCCACATCCATCTGCTAGTTAAAAATATCATCCAGGGTATTTTGTGGTTGTATTTCTCTGGTTAGGACTGAACTTGAGCAGCTTTTCATTTGTATAAGGGTCTTTTGTAATTTTTTGTGGAAACTGTTAATTCATAGACTTTCCACATTTTTCTGTTGGTCTTTTTCTTCTTGATTTTTAGAAGCTTGTTTAAGTATTAGGGAAATTAACCCATCATTTCTGGTAGGAGTTACAACTACTTTTTCCCCGTTGTTTTTTTGTTCTCTAAACTTTGCATGTAGTATTTTATGCCATGAAGAACTGATTTTATTTTCTGTTGTCAAATTTATCAATCTTTTAGGTTCTGATTTGCAAGCATAATTGAAAAGGCTTTCTTTATAACTTGAGGCTAAATGAAGTACTCCCATTTTTCTTCTAATAACTTTATAATTTTAATATCTTGACATTTTAACATTTGATCAGCTTGTAATTTACCTTGATAATAGTGGGGTATATGATTCTGATTTTATTTTTTCCAAATGCATCTCCTATGAAATAGCCTATCTTTTACTCATTGATTTGAAGTACTGCCTTTGTTATATGATACCTTCCCAGATTTTAGGGTCAATTTCTTGACTTTCTGTCCCATTGGTCAATCTCAAATCTCATGGTACATATTCCAGCACTGTACTGTCTCATTATCAGGGCTTCATATGTTTTCGTATCTGTTTTGGTTAATCTTTCTTCATAGCATGTCTTTCAAAGTATTTCTGACTGTTACTGTTTACTTTTTCACATCAGCTTTAGAACCAACAGTAGCTAGAGAGGCATGCAGGACACAAAGCAGTCTATTTAAAGATAGGGTAAAAAGATGAAGCACTTAGGAATAAACTTAAGAAATGTACAAGACCACTATGAAGAAAATTTTAGAATACTCCTGCAGGATACAAATGAAGACTTGAGAACATGGATCCAAACTGCTTTTGGATAGAAACACTCAGTCTTATAATGATGTTATAGATGTCAGTGCTTCCTGAAGTAATTTACAAATTTAATGCAATCCTAATAAATATGCCAACAGAATTTCTTCTTGTTTATGTGTTGATTTTAGTGCTACTTTATGCTAAGTCCATGCAGAAAAATAGTGAGAAAATAAAGTGATCAGAATTGGTTGGATGGTTTGAATGAAAAAGGTAGTGTTTCGTGATGGCTTCCTTAAACTCTTATTAAATAGTCCTTGGTTCAAGAAAAATTAAAACTCTTCTTCTTTCAAGGAAGCATATACCAACTGTGCTATATCACTTAGGGCAACTAAATTGACATGTTTTTCAGTTTTATTTTCACATACTTTTGATGATGGAAATAGAATTTTCTTAATGACTAAGTCACTGTTAGGTACATTATGTTTTATTACAGTATTTAGCCACTTTCTTATTCTAATCAGTCCTCTGGAGAACAAAAACTTATCAAAGATGAAAATGAAAACAACTTGTTTTGATATGTAGTACAACCTTGACAAATATAATGCTACTTCTAAAAACATCCAATCACATTACAGATCTAGTCCTCCAACTTGCCAATTTTATTGCAGTTTGTTTCTAGAAAGAATGGAAAAATATCCCCATATGGAAATCTAAGAACTTCAATTTAAATGTAAAGTTACATCTCAAAATTTTGTTATAAAACCTGCTTTAAGTAATGAGCATTGGATGGGTTATCGTTTTAGGGGAAAGTTACAGCCAAAGATCAGTAAGACTCTCTTCTTTATGCTGGTTCCCAGATTAATGAATAGTTACCATTAATAAGAAAATGAGTAAAAAATTCACACTCCAAAAAACAGTACTCAAAAGGACTGTTTAACAAGCATTTAATTATTACTCCAGATAACCTTTTTGATCATCTTAATCGATATTAAGGTTGATAATTAGTTGCCTGTTTCCTATTCTGACTTTCTTAGCACCTACTTTTAAGAGCAGACTGGTTTCATGTTTCCCTCTCTCTCCCCATGTGAAATGGAATAGACAAAAAGAGGTATGTGCAGTCAGTTTCTGTGGACTCAGCCCCACACTGCTTTTCTGCTCCCTAGCTAGAAGGTGTGCCTCTCTCTAAGATACGACAGTGTTTAACAGGGGCCCAGTTACAGTTTTTTGTTGTTGTTGCTGTTTTTTTCTCAGTTAGGATTCTGAAAGGGGGATCACTCTTTGCTTTAGTAGGAATAGCAAGCATGGGGCAAAATGTTAAGACAGTAAAAAAGAATTTCATACCTCTTTTCATTCCTTTTGTTGTATGTGAATAATTGTATGCTTATGGGAACCTTGCATTATCGTATTCTCCTTGTGACACATCAATTCCATACACTTGCTGGTGAAAGAATCATAGACACCTCATAATGTACCAAGATGCTGCCCCTCCCAAGCTGTCCAGCCTGTAGAGGTGACACTATCTAAGGGTTCCTGGATACTGCTGCTCTTTGAGAAAATCACCAATATGAGGAAACCACCAAACTCTATAGTGTTAGCGGAGACTTTGAGAAATGAAGATACAATCTGAGCTGCAGGGTGAAAAGAGCTAGTGCTGCTTACATTTCAGGAATTCCTGGATTAATGTTTAATTTTCATAGTAATCCTCTCATAGTCCTTTCTTTGAAGGGAGTGTGTGCAGGGAAGCAAAATGATTCTAAAATTCATCCAGCATAATAAAAATGGGAGAATATAGAAGATAATATTTCCAAAATAAGATGAGGTAGAGGACTGTTTCCATCAAGCAATAAAGTATAAATTTACCGTCCTACTCTCCCATGAACCAGCATTCTTCTCCTGGATTTGTCCCATCGCTTTCCAAGATGTATAATTCTTAATTCTTAATTCTTAATTCCTCATTTGCCTCCAGTTGTGGTTCCACATCTCACTACCCCTCTTTAATAGCTAAACTTCTAAGAAAGTTTTATTTACACTTCATACCCTTTTCACCCTCAACACACTCCAGCCTCGTCTCTTTTGCCATCACTATACTGAAACCACACTTTGAAAGTTAGTTTTGCCAAACCATCTAGCAATCCAATGTGTTGTTTTCTGCTGCATTCCCCAGACCTCTCAAACATTCTCCCTAGCCACTTTCATCTTCTGGCAACTGTCACCTCCCCTGGGCACCTTGCTCCCCTGGTGTCTCTCATTTCTCTGCCTTTCTCCTCAACGGCACTTGTTGACTTCTCTTCTCTTACCTGTGTTCCAGATGTTACCATTGGCCTGCAGGCCCCACACCACCTCACTCGCCTACCTTTCTATTCTGGTACCCCCTCCTGTCTTCTGCCCAGTTTGAGTCACACTGGCTAGCACTGGCCCTCTTGTTTCTCTCACATCCCACGTTTCTCCGTGTCCGAGCCCTCACACATACTGCTCGCTCCGCTTGAAATGCTCTCTCCTCAGTGCCTCTTGCAAGGGGCTTCTCTTATCTGGCTTGTCTCACTTTGAAATGACTTTCCCTGAATCCACTTTTCTTTGAAGCCATGCAGTCTGTTTTATTCTTTAGCAAGAACACAACAATTTTTTAATATGTTCCATAGAAATTCTCACAATTTGAAATGATCTGTTGTATGTTTGTTAACTGTCTGTTTTGAAAATCCCCTGAGGGACAAGGACCAAATCTGTGTTTGGATTTTAGAATCACGTTATACGTGGTCCCCTGTAGCATACTGCTTGATCCAGAGTAGGATCTCGGTGCTTAACAGTTGTATGAATGAACACAAATCAAAGCAGTATGATACCAGTAAAATAATAGATGCTCCCCCAGGACCTCTCAGAACCTGTGATAAGGAAGGATGTGCTGCTATATAATAAAGTAACACAAATTAATAGATCCAAGGAAACTGTAACTTGGGTTATTTGTGTGACATTTGGGCATGAGATCACTTCAAAGCAAAGCGAAAGCACCTAAGCATTAAATATAAAATGCCAAACAATAGAAGAACTGAAGGAAAACAAAACACTATCAAGTCTCACAGGGATAAGATGCTTTTCTAAACTGAGAAGTGCTATGGAAATAAAAAGGAAACCATGAACAGATACTGAATTTAAAATCATTAATGCATTAACATAAAAAGTCCGTGTAGATGCTGCTTGGGGTGTGGCTTCCTACAGCTGTTTTGGAAAATAAATCATTTCCCAGCAAATTATATTAATACCCTAGAAAACCAGCAGTTTCACTCCTAGGCAGATACTTGGAGAGAAAATCTTGACTTATAAGTACAGGGCATTAAACAGGGATGTTTACGAGGGGGGAAAAAAAAATCATGTGTTCTACAACACAAAAATAGGTTAACAAATGGTGATAAGTTGACAATGCTGGAATTCTATGAATATTCTATAGAATATCAATGAACTAGGGCTGTAATTCACATAGGTGGATCTTAGAAATATTAAGATGGATAAAAAAGAAACTGCAAAAGTACAGCATGTTACATTTTACTCTAATTATGAAAACATGCAAAACAAAATTACTTGTTTTGAGATTAATACATTTATAATACAAGTACTAAGAGATGCGCTGAAATGATAAGCATCAAATTGAAAGTAATGGTTACCTCACTGGGGTGGAGAGGAAGCAGTCTGATGGAGGAATGAACACAGAGACCTTCGAAAGTATTGGTCCTCGTTTTTTTTCATAAGGCAGATGGTGGGCACACAAGTTTTGATTACATTACTCTTTACACAATTGTCTTGGCTGAAATAGTTAATTTTTTTTTTTGCTGAAAAGGACTAAGAGTAATGTAGGTAAAATATGTGCTGCAAAGATAACATATATTATATGAAAATATACAAATTACTAAGCATTAAAAGCATCGATACCCATAGCCAGATAATTAAGCAAATAAATTCATGAAAGGACTAAAGAAAAAAATAATGTGCTCAAACTTAATAATAAGCAAAGAAACATGAGACTTAATTTTCAACTATTTATAAAAATTTTGAAGTGTCCTTGCTGGTCATGGCATATTCAGCCTTTGCACCCAGTAAATTAAGTTCTGAGCTTTTGTTCTCAAGTCATCACTAACTTCTCATAATTTTCTCTTTGAGTTTTGGAATTATAGGTCTTTTTCCCCCATTTTTCATAATCTTGTTTAAATATTATCACTTTAAAGATTAAAAAATAAGTGATTAAGTGATGCATTAGTACCTATTGGTAATATACTTACAGATGAGCAATATACTCAGCCGCTATTCCTTTATAACCAGTTAAATAGGAAGTGACATTTTACTGTCTTATAATAGATTACTTTGTTCTTTAGCAAGCAACTTGATTTGAAAATGATATTCATATATGTATATAAATTTGAAGTTTTCTATCTTCTCTTTAGGAAAAGAAAGAAAGGCAGGAGAGAACCGAACGAAAACAAAAGAAGCGTCATCCCTTTCTGGAAAATGAGGCACTTCCTCCCTGGAGCCCTCCAAGCAGAACTGTATTTTCAAAAGTGTTCTGATACTTCTCATTTTTACGTTATTTAGTTATCAATTCACCGTTTTAGCCACTATTTATTCAATTAGTTATAGTTAGAAGAGTCTGTTTTAATTAAATGCCAGCCATTTCCACTAACAATGGAAAAGATGCTTTGGAGTTTAATCAGTGAAATAATTGAAAGCTTTTTTTTTGGACTGTAGGTAAATGCCTCAGATAAGAAGCTAATCATCAGATTGCTCTTAACCATTCGAGTGACTATCACGTCCTGACAGTCCTTACAATCAGATGATCCGTGGTCACTTTCCCGAAGCTGTGCATGGTATTTAAGTGTGTTTATTCCCCAGAATAGGAAACCATCTAGGTACTATAATCATAGAAATAATTGAATCTGTGAATGATTGTGCACCTAGATTCAGGTTTTAAAAGGAATCATCTCTGGGGGTACGCATATATGTAAATACACATACACACACATATATATATATGTGTATATATATATATCTTAAACTGATCTTTATTTCAAGCAGTTGACTTGCACTGTGCAAGTTAGAGTTTCAGTCACTTAAGGCAGTAGTTCAGTAGAACTCGAATCATTGAGGCGTCTTATTTCAGAAGTTTGCCTTATGTTTTAACATGAGTTTTATCTGTCCCACACTTAACGTGACAATCGTAGGCACTTTTATAATGAGTAGACCTCTAAAATGTGTCTTCTAAGTTCTGTCTCACTTTATTATTTCAGTGGTACCAAAAATATATCCATTTCTTGGTAGTGATATACTTAACACAATAGTTATGGAAATTCCATGAGAGTTCAAGGTCATCACTGTTAATAATTTTTTCCAGACTAAAGCCATAAAGGTGATAAAGGTAATTTTCAATCTCTTAGCTTATTCCAGAGTCTTATAGCTTATATTTAGAAGACAGCTATATAGGAAGGCAATTTGTAGAAAATGCCCAAAGAATATTTATTTATTTGATCTCTGCATATCTTTAAATTAATTGGACTCATACTTGAACTGGTCAGCTGGTTTATCACAGACCAAATGTATGCTCTCAGAGCTGCAATACTACTTTAGCCAATGATGCAGCACAATGATGGATGAGAATAAATAATTACTATTTATTAAGCACCTAATGTATGCTTGCTGCTGGATCTTTACAGATGTCAATTCTTATCTTTAGAACAATTATTCAGTGTAGGTATTATTTTGCAGATAAAAAATACTGAGACTCAGAGAAATAACTTGCCATACATTTAGCATGTGATTGAATCGGAATGAGAATTAAGTCTCCCTCCAGAATCTGTATTATATCAACTTTACAAACACATATCACCTCTGGGATCCTAAAATCATGTATTGTTATCCGGAGATTATCTTTCCTTTAAGAAATATCTGTTTGTTATTAGAGATGTTGAACTTTATTAGATCTATGAAGTGAAAGAAGTTTCCATAATAGTTGAAGATTTAGTCAAATGCCTTGTACCTAGCATTAGAATGTCAAGAAAGCCAGCAGGTTGTGGAACAGAGGCTTTGAGATAGTCACTCAGGAGGTTTCAGAGGATTAACCTCATTGTGGTGCATGTGCAAAATAAGGGAGATACCATGGGTCACTTTCTATGATTACATCAGTACTACGAATAAATTGGTTTTAAAATTATAAACAAAACTAGAAGCACACTGCCAGGAACTAGGAGCATACTTCATGAAATTGAAACTGTTATCATCAGTATGTATTATCAACATGGGATTTAACTCATCTCTTTTTCACCAAATATATATATAGTGCCTACCAGAATGAATCATTGTTTTTGATATCCAATTAACTATTCACAGCTAAAAAGGAATTTGCAAATTCCAGGGAAGTAAAAGGAAAAAAAGATCAGGGATATGAGATCATAAATGTGTCATAAATTTCACATTAAATATTTTCTTACACTTCCCAATTATTTTCTTCTTCATTATCATATTTAGTAGCTTGCCATTATCCCTTCTTAGTTGTTGTGAGCACTGAATGAAATTAGTAATTAATGTAAACCATATGGCATTGTTTTCATTTAGGGACTATCAAGAACCCTGCATTTCCCCACTTCATGTATGTGAGAAGGTTAATGTAGGCGGCATTGATAATGGTTATTTGACATACATTTTTAGCAAACAAGAAGAAATCTCCGCTCCTGGCCAGTCTAGCACTCAAAGGAGAATACAGAGATGACCTGTATTAGGGAGTTCCTAAAAAGAAACCTAAATACTAATTTCTTAGCACTGCTTGTGAAATAGGATGAAAAGAGAAATTGAGGTGTTTGCAAAGACCCCAAAAGTTGTTTCCCTCAAATGGGGAAGTTTGTCTTACTATGATAAATAATATATTATTTCCCGTTTACAGCCACCTGTGCTGGCCAGTTATCTAGTTGAATGAAACCCTCTTTTTTCCTGCAGCAGAAATAAAGTTGAGTTTGGGGGGCTGGGTGAAAATAAAGTACTACTCAGTTTCTGAGATCGAAAGGGCCGAATCCAGCCTGGTAGTATTCTCGTGAATGTATTTATCTGTTTTTATCTGTATTTATCTGTATTTATCTGGTATGAGTTCCCCATATATCCTTAAAAGTATCAAATGTAAATATACATATTTGCTCATTAAGTTTTCATTAATTTATAATAAGAGGGAATTCAAATTAAGGACACTAAAAACCTATAGATTTTCAGGTGTAGCGTCTAGTTTTGTAAATTGTATTGATCACTTCACACTTCAAAGTAAAGAAAGTAAGAATTTAATGAATATTCCAAAACATTACTGAAAAGAATTTCCCTAGAAATTTACTTACCAGTACAAAAAAATAAAATTTTTTACACAATGTATTTTCCATTACGAATAGTGTTTGTAACAAAATAGTGTTAGGTAAATAAAGAGAAACTATATGGCATTTTAGGTCAGAAGGAAGAGGCAGTTCTCTTGATGAAGATAAGAAATGTTCAGGGGTAACAATTTTTCAGTGGTTTGTATTATATCACATTTTGAAAATGTTAGTGACTCATTTATTGTTTTAAAAGTATTGGAACTGATATTTTTCACTGTTGCCAAAGCAGTAGCTGATAATAGTTAAGTGTCCACAGCTGTATTACCTTAGAGTGATAAAACTGCATCTGGGAGGGTTTTAATACTTTAATAAAACAGGCCCAAACCCTATTTCCAAGTTGAACAAAACTACTCTGACTTGCCCACGCCCATACCACTAACCAGAAGAATCCAGAGTTAGAGATCAGGTGTCCAGTTTTCTAGTTGTAATCTGCCCCCATCCCATAATTTTGAGAACCCAATAAAACTTTTCATGCTAAATTTTGTAACCATGGTCATTATCAGCTTGGTTCATTGTGATCTTCCCAGATGGTCCCTTATCCTTCCAGTGCCTTCTCCGTAACTCCAGATCAAGGCTCTTTGGACACCTACATGACTACTTCATGGGTGGGGAAGGACATAAGTTTCTCAAGCCCTGAGTCACAGGCGAAGATACAATGGAAAAAGGAATTTCACAAAATGGGAGAAATTGCATGTTAGTCAAAGTAGTTCCTGAGAATAAACCCATACAGAAAACAAACTTTCCTGATGTCATCTTGGCTCTAATTTCAGAAGTGCTATATTAATAGGTATTTAGACCCATATGCTCCCATGCTACACAAAGCAAAGATATTATCAGTTGCCCTGCTTCCTAGGTACACTGGCTGACAGAATAATGAATGCTATATAAATGCTTAACTGGAGACTTCCCTGAATTCTTTTTGTTTTAAAATTTCAGGTGATTTGATTATTTTGAAACATGTTACATGTAATTGTATAATGTTAACTAAGTTATTGGTATTAGATTTAGGATGTTGTTTTAAGAATTACCTGAGGAGATGTACTTACTGTCTGCTTTCTAGTAGCATACTTCATGTTGTGCTGAATTAAAGTTAACCATTCAAGATTTATTTTATTGGGTTATGATGTTATTTGTTGATCGTGCCAGATTTCATTTCATAACTTTGGAAAATGTGGTATGAGTTTCATTTGTGGGCTAATGATGAAATGATCATTGCTATTTGCAGAAACATGGATGGATCTAGAGAGTATAAATGCTAAGTGAAATAAGCGAGTCAGAGAAAGACAAATACCATATGACGTCGCTCATATGTAGGATTTAAGAAACAAAACAAAGAACCGCCCCCCCCCAAAAAAACCCCCAGACTCTTAATTATAGAGAACAGAGGGTTACCAGAGGGAAGGTGGGTAAGGAGACTGGTGATATAGGCGAAGGGGATGAAGAGTACACTTACCATAATGAGCACTGAGTAATGTATAAAATGCTGAATCATGGTCTTATACACCTCAAATTAACATAACACTGTATGCTAACTACAGAATTTTTTTAAAAAGATGAAATGATCATATTATGCTAATACATCTTTTACTAGAAATGCCTGAAAATTTTTCAAAAATGACTGAAAATTTGGATATAAACTTTTCTTTTACTTGAAGTAGTACATAAGTTACAAAGGTAATTATAAAATTACCAAATAGTTAGAAAGTGCAAATAGCAAAAATAACCCACATTTCCATCTCCCCAAAATAATCATAGTTAACATATTTTGTACTCTTCCAGCTTTTAGTTTCCAGTGCCTTTTTTCCTATAGTTGGAATTAAATGGAGAGTCAAGAAAATAGAGATAAAATTCCTTCTCTCTGTCTGTTTTTCTCTGTGCCTTTCTCCCATGCCACCTGTATGTATATACCTATGTGTTGTATTTCTGTATACATATATATTTGCATATATTTATTTACTAAATATAGATTAATATCTATATATAAATATACATTAAATACATATTATATAAAATTTATTTATTTATATAAATATATATATATATTTGAGTGCAAAACTCAGGAAACCAAATATGCAGTTTTGATCTTATTTCAATTTTAAAGAATGAAAAAGTTTGAATATATGCATGTATACATATGTGTTATATTTCTATAAATTTCTGGTTACCAGCGTTTTCCACTCAACAATAGATAATGAACATATGCTATTATGCTTTTTCTAATAATCTTTGATGCTGCAACTACAATCTAACCTATTTTGGGCAATTCGTTTCCTTATAAATGTTTACTGTAATAAGTAATAAGACAGCCAACATCCTTGTAGTCACTATCCTTGTTATCAAGAGGGTGGACCTCATTAAATCTATAAAATGAAAAAAGGATTCATAGTATGTAAGGAGTTAGTCATATTCTTTGTATCTGCTATTAGAATGTGAGGCGGGACCCCTAGGTTGCTCAGTCAGTTAAGTGCTGGGACTCTTGATTTCGGCTCTGGTCCTGATGTCAGGGTCATGAGGACCTCTGCATTGGGTTCCACACTGTGCGAGGAGCCTGCTTAAGATTCTTCCTCTCCCTCTCCCTCCAGCCCTCTCCCTGCCAACCTACCCCTTTGCATTGTCTTTCTTAAGGCGGGGGCGGGGGGGGGGGCGGAGAATGTCAGGAAAGCCAGCAGGTTGCAAAACAGACTTTGAGATAGTCACTTAGAAGGTTTCTCAGGATTAACCTCGCTACGGCGCATGTGCAAGAAAAGAAAGACGTCATGGATCACTTTGTCAGATACCATCATCACTACAGATAAACAAGAAATTTCATAAACAAAACTAGAAACCTTTTTATATTGCCAGAACTACAAGGAACTACACGGGAATGGGAGTTGTTTAATGGGTACAGAAACCCAGTTTCTCAAAAGGAAGGAATTCTGGAGATCGGCTGCACAGCAGAGTGAGTGTGCTTAGCATTACTGAACCATACGTTTAAAAATGGGTGAGATGGTAAATTTTATCTTACGTGTATTTTACCACAATTGAAAAAAACTGCGCAGCAAGACAAAATGCTTACTCATTCATCCATGGGAGAAATACAGAGAAAACTTCTCCCCTAATTAGAGAGATGTCTTTTCCTTTGGTCTGATCAGATCGACTTGTTTATCCGGGACGACACATCCTTGATTCAATTACAGTTCTGAGGAATGTCCTAGCTGCTCAGTTTAAATGGAGATTGAACAGAGTAGAAAAGAAACATTTCAACCACACCTTCTGATCATTCCTCCTTACAGATTTTTTTTTTTCTTGGATATTCTTGCTCACCTAATTTTGAGATAAGCTTTAGGATTCTTTTTGAAGCTTTTTTTTTTTTTTAAAGATTTTATTTATTTTTTTGATAGACAGAGGTCACAAGTAGGCAGAGAGGCAGGCAGAGAGAGAGAGGAGGAAGCAGGCTCACCGCTGAGCAGGAGCCTGATGGGGCCTCAATCCCAGGACCCTGAGACCATGACCTGAGCCGAAGGCAGAGGCTTAACCCACTGAGCCACCCAGGCGCCCTCTTTTTGAAGCTTTTAAAACAAAATTACGATTCTTGGTAGAATTGCAATAATCAGGCACAGTAAGAAAAATCTG
The DNA here is from genome assembly GCF_963455335.1 of Martes martes. Classification (NCBI taxonomy): domain Eukaryota; kingdom Metazoa; phylum Chordata; class Mammalia; order Carnivora; family Mustelidae; genus Martes; species Martes martes. The sequence continues at coordinate 83,589,619 of NC_137889.1, forward strand.
TTGGTTAGAAAAAGAATAAAACCAATCCTGTTCTGAGGCTGATTAATATTCACTTGTATTTTGTACAGAGAGCCATTTTACTCTTAAAATTAATGAATCTATTGTGCTCATGGATTCCCTTTGGGGAAAATCCACTGTGATCCCTACGCATCTTCCATATACTCAGAGTAACCGTTACTTTCTTTACTACATTGTTCCCTTGCCTTAAATAACTGTTGTAGAAGGTCTCACCTTTGTAGGCGAATGTGTGTATCTCCCCAACTAAAGAACTTTATGAGGGCAGGAATGATATTTTACATATATTATATATTTTATACATCTTGGTATTTTTCCTTTATCAGTGGGGCCTGGATGAGTATTTCTTGGCTGATAAAGAACAAGTTAAAAATAGAATATAAAAGACTGCACATGTGTTTATAATGACCATAGTACACATAAGAGCAAGGACCCTATTATTTGATAAATTTATATAAATTATTTTATATATAATTAAGATGGCTTTAAAATGAGTACGATAACTATTGCAAATAGCTTAAAATTTTATTTTAACATTACATCACTTTCAGCCCAAAACAAAACATAATTTTTAATGTGGAAAACTCTCTGTGTATGTGTATGTGTGACTGCATTAAGTTGGAAAACCTCACATATATTCTAACACTCACAATTAAATAGATTGAGTCCTATCAAGGGAACTCTTTTCTTTCTTTCTTGGTATCCTTCCCATGGTACTATTCAGCAACAAAATAGAAGGAATGAAGGAAGAGAGGGAGTGAGGATGGGAGGGCGGGAGGAAAGATAGCAAGCAAGCCCAGGGCTCACTGGCTCATTCACGCTAAAGGACGAATCATGGTAGAAAAATCCATTAACTAAAGCTTAAATTCAGATATACCAAGTGTGGATACTGAAACTAGACTCAACAGTGAGCCTTCATTCTGGGTGAGTGGAGGGCAGGTCACTCCGTGACTACTTTTATCTCATTACTAGATTTAGAACTCAGAGTTACGTCTTTAAAGCTTGTGATTGTGATTTCCGCAAGGCTACCATATCAAAAAACTGCTCGTTCATGAAGCAGTGAACAAGCTGCCATGTGTGGGACTCCTCTATGAATGTTAGGGATTTGGCAATAATAACCCCTGTTTTCAAGGAACTTATGGTAAGGTCAGGAGGAGGCAAACAAAAATCACCTGAGCAAATATACAAATAAAATAATTCCAGTTTCTGATAAATACTGTGAAGAAGATAAAGTAGTTTAGTGTGATAGCCCATGACCAGGCTGTGGAAGATTTCTTTTCAGCAGGCATCTCTGAAGAAAAAACGTGAGAGCTGTGACCTGAAATGAGAAGGCAGCACTGGGAAGACTCGCTGGAAGAACAGTCCAAGCAGCAAGAACATTGGGTGCCGAAGCTTTGAGGAGGGAAAAGGCCAACATGGTGGGTGGTGAACAAGAAGCAGAGAGGAAGGAAATGAGGCCAGAGGGGAAGGAAGATGATATAGAGAGTCTGAGGCATTTTAAGAAGTCTATTTTATTCCAAGTGCAGTGGAAGAGTTCCAGTTGAGGTGAAGTGATGTGACATACACTCTAAAAAGTTCTCTCAGTCGGTGCCCCTGGGTGGCTCAGTCAGTTAAGTGTCTGCCTTCTGCTTAGGTCATAATCCCAGGGTCCTGGGATTGAGCCCCACATTGGGTTCCCTTCTTGGAGGGAAGTCTACTTCTCCCTCTCCCACTCCCCCTGCTGTTTCCTCTCTCACTGTGTCTCTCTCTGTCAATAAATAATAAATAAAATATTTTTTAAAAATAAAATAATAAAATTTTAAAAAAATTCTCTCAAGGCTACTATGTGAGGAGTAACCTATCAGAAGGTTTCTTTACTAGCCCAGATAAAGATTGATGGAGATTTGGTCTGGGGTTGTAGTGCTGGAGGTAATAAAAGGTGGTTGGATTTGATATACATTTGGAAGGTAGAGAAATAGATGTCTCTAATGGATAGAATATGAGGTATGAGGGGGAAAATCAACAACAGCATCAGGGTTTCATTCTAGACTCAGTGAATGGATGGATAGCGATGCCCTTTATTCAGAGAGGTTTGTAGGTGACAGATTTGGGGATGCAGGATATCAGGATGGATCTGACGTTTGCAGGGATGGATGCCAGAAGTCTCCGAGCCTAGTGAAGAGATTAGGGAACGGAGAGGCCAAATGACCCAAATCTGCGTCCGGCCCTGCATGCTCTTTAACTGACACACACCGTGCAGAACCCCACAGCACACTTATTGTTCCAGAAGGTTTAGTCAGTTCAAGGGACACTTCAAGCCTGGGCCATGATCTGTCCCAGGAAGCAGTCGTATCCCAAGACAACCCACGTGGTGTTGCGTCTAGTCACAGAGGCTGATCAGCACTTCTCTCGCCGTTCAGAAAGCCTTTTTTTTTTTTTTTGCCACCTTTTCCCACTACATTAAATGAGGCACTTCAGTACATCATGACGAGGGGTCATGCAAAAGAAGTATCTTTGTCTTTTTACTTCCGGGAAGCTGTTTGGCCCCCGTGCCACTTTCCTCCCTCTTTTTCCAACAATTCTCCAATTCTACGTAATAATAAATATGTATGAAGATCGCTGTTAAGCGAAACACAAACACAAACTTAGTATTGTATTCCAGAGCTAAAAGCTGGTAGGTTCACAAAGTCCTAGATTCACAAGGGTGACATTGTGGTAATAAATATTTCATATTGGCTTCTGGCACAGAGCTTCTAAAAGTCTTGGAACCTCTTAAGTGATAAGAGCAACCTCAGTGTCTTTTGTTATGTTAACAAGTTGACTGCACTTCAGGAGGCAGACTGGCTGCTAGGAGATCCAACCAAAGGGTTAGGAGTTGGAACTTTCAGTCCTGTTCCTGGGAGGAGAGAGGGGCTGGAGGTTGAATCAATTGCCAGGGGCCAATGATTTCATCAGTCACGTCTTAGGAAATGAAGCCTCCATAAAAATTGAAGTGAAGGGAGTTTGGGGAGCTTCCAGGTTGGTGAACATATATAGAGATTTGGGGTGTGTAGCACACTGGGATAGGGCATGGAAGCTAGGCAAGCACCCTACCCCATACCATCCCCTACGGATCTCCTTCTGAATCCTCAGGCTGTTCCTGAATTATGTATTTTTATAATTAACCAGCAAACTAGTAAGTAAAAAGTTTCTCTGAATTCCATGAGCCACTCTGGCCAATTAATCGAAACCAAGGAGGGGTTCGTGGGAATCTCCAATCAGAAGCAGAGGTGATGAATAACCTGGGTTTGCAACGGCATCTGAGGTGGGAGGGGGGTGGCTAGGGGCTGGAGGGGCGGGGAATCATGTAGGACTGAGCTCTCAACCTGTTGAATCAGATGCTGTCTGCGTACAGAGTGTCAGAATTGTAGAACATTCAACTGGTGTTGCAGAATTTTTTATCAATGGTGTGGAAAAACTTCCACACATTGGAATTAAGGTACAGAATCCATTCAACAAGGTAGAAAAGTGTATATAGTAAAAAATGTCTCCCTTTGCTGTTCTTGGCCACCAGCTTCGCTTTCCAAAAAGCAACTGTTAATAGTTTTTTTGTTTGTCCTTCCAAAGATATTGTATATATTAAAAGCATATAATTAGTTGTTCTTTTTACCACCCTCGAATGATATTATAATGAGTGTACTAGGCTGTACAGTGTTTATACCTTGGAAAATTTTCTGGACTAATGCATATAGAAATACTTTTATAGTTCTATGCCATTGCATTACATGGATATTTGATAATTTAATTGAACAGTTCCCTTTTAAAAGACCATTTATTTCCAATCCTTTGCAGGTATTATAGTGTCAAATAAAAAAATCAGACATATAGTTACATGACCATTAATATACTATTTAATTTGTATACAAGGGAAGCCAATCAATAAATTGATTTCATCTTAAAAAAAGAGAAACTACCATGATTTATATAAAAGGAAAAGTGAAGAGGAAAAAAGGAAGAAGGAAAAAACACCAACCATGTGGAAATGTGACCTCTCCTTCGGTAAACTGCTGGTTAGCTGGCTGTCGTCTGGGGCCAATGGGGATATTCTGCCTTGGACAGCTGGATAGGTTATTGAAGGAAACAATTTCAGTTACTATGGAGTCTTTAAAAAGCTTGATTTTTTTTTAATGTTTTCATCCATTTTTTATTTTATTTTCTGTTTTTTTAGATTGTTATTTATTTATTTGAAAGGAGAGAGAGAATGAGCAGGGAGAGTAAGAGTGGGAAAGGGAGAAGCAGACTCCCCACTGAGCAGGAACGCCAATGCGGAACGTGATCCCAGGACACCAGTATCATGACCTGAGCTGAAGGTAGACACCCAACTGATAGAGCCACCCAGACACCCCAACCTTGAGATTTTTTAACCCTAAACTATACCTGTCAAGTGATGTCTCTCAGTGTCTTTGGTTGGCACTTTGTCTTAATCAGGCCACGTCTGCACCCATCCCTTCATCAGCATTTCTCACAGACAATATTGTAAAGTATCGTGGGCACATCATTTTACACGTGGATAAGCACCATCATAGCAACAAAGCTGAGAACTCCGATTGTTGCATTGAAAGATTCGTGCATTTTAACAATGAAAGTTATTGCCATATTGTCCTGCACAGAGGTTGTACTCACTGTGAAAAGAGGCAGTACATGCTTGCCTATGCAATGTGATAGCCTCCTTTTCTTCTTTAGCTCTAAATCACTTTTAATTCCTAGTTTTGCAATCCACACTGACTTGGTTTAGAACACATAGGTGTATTTCACTTTCGCCAACAAATGTGACTGCTTTTTTTTTTTTTTTTTTAAACATAAAGCCATCTTGGGACGCCTGGGTGGCTCAGTGGGTTAAAGCCGCTGCTTTCGGCTCAGGTCATGATCCCAGCGTCCTGGGATCGAGCCCCGCATCGGGCTCTCTGCTCAGCAGGGAGCCTGCTTCCTCCCTTCTCTCTCTGCCTGCCTCTCTGCCTACTTGTGATCTGTCTGTCAAATAAATAAATAAAATCTTTAAAAAAATAAATAAATAAACATAAAGCCATCTCTATCTTCAGGTTTCCCACTTTAACCAACATGATTGAGAAAAACATTTGGCTGTCCATTGGAACTCAACAAGTATGTTGATAAGGACAACTGTCACATGACCTCCATACTGAACAGGTAAAAAAGGAGGAATAAAGATCATGACAAGCTAGGGATACAGAGTATAGCTCTTTGTCAGCAACAGAATTCATAATTTTTACATGTTTAATGACTTTCTAGATGAACAATGGCGTCAACTAAACAAACAAGACTCTTAGCATTAATACTGCAAGGTCCAGATGAAACAACTCTGCAAGTCTTCCTGGTTTCTGTTTTCTTTCCCCCAATTCCAAACTGCCAGGTCAGGGCACATGAAAGAGCAAAAGCACACTGATGTGGCGCAGAGGCAACAAGTCTGTCTCTTTGTCAGGGCAGTCAGGAGAGGCTTGGGGCAGAGCTCCGGTCAAGTGGATTATCTCCAGCTACAAACTGCTCCATAGGTGTTTCTAGAAGGGTGCCCCAAGGAGGTTTGCATGTAAACCGCTCTGTACTGCAGACTGCTACACAGTGAAGAACAGTGGAATTCACTGCTCTACCTTGACTGCAAAGATCCTCAACCATATGCCATTTATTTCAATAGCTAACTGTAGTGGGGGGGAAGTTTGCTTCTTGGGTCCCCAAGAATCACAACCATGGTGGGCAGCCCAGGAAGAACCAACGGAAGTTGGATAGCTCCTGGAGGTCAGGGGGAGTCTTCCCAAGGGCACAGTTCTGTCTTCAAGTATATGCTGACTTCAGAGTTTGTGTGAGATTTTAGTAACATCCATACTACCTGCAGGCTCATGGCTCTGACCATTCAAATAATGTGGGTGCCATTGTTACAAGCCAGAGTTCCATGATTATTTTGATATACTGTATCTAACATGAAAATAGTTTATATGTAGAAGTTAATTTGCTTTGCACAAGAAATTTTAACTTCATAACTGTTAATGAAAGAAAAGTCTGTTCAGTTCCTTAAATAAAATTCCAATTGTAATGTTTTGATTTATGCCAACCAACTTGACATAAATTATAATCACCAATTTGTAAGGTATGAAATAACTTTTCAAAAATTTTATCCAGTGGTTTCTTGGTTGGCTCAGTCGGTTGAGCATCTGACTCTTGATTTCAGCTCAGGTCCTGATCTCGGGATCATTAGATCAAGGCTTTTGTGTGGCTCGCCACTCAGCATGGAGTCTGCTGAAGATTCTCTCCATCTTGCTCTTCCTCTACCCCTCCCCCGACTCTCGCTTTCTTTCTCAGATAAAAAAAATATTTTTTTAAAGATTTTATTTATTTATTTGACAGACAGAGATCACAAGTAGGCAGAGAGGCAGGCAGAGAGAGAGAGGGAGAAGCGGGCTCTCTGCTGAGCAGAGAGCCTGATGCAGGGCTCGATCCCAGGACCCTGAGATCATGACCTGAGCTGAAGGTAGACACTTAACCTACTGAGCCACCCAGGTGCCCCTCTCAGATAAAAAAATCTTAAAAAATATTTTATCATTTATCAATATTAATAATAGATCTTGTCTGCTGGGATTATTAGGAGTTTGATGGGATTATCTTTAAATGTTTTGATTAGGATTGTATCTGGACATCTCATCTAGAAACCCTGACTTGAAGAAATCATGTCCACAAAAGACAATTCAAGTCTGTCATTTTAAATTTTAAAATATTTTATTTTGAAATGTTATACAAAATTGCTATTTAATTTGTTCTCTATTAATTTATGTTTTTAAATATATATGGAATACCCAATTAATTTTGTTAGCCAAGCCTGAGACAGGCAACCTAAAACACTCAGAGTCATCAATAATAGCATTGTTTTCCTGATGTCAGATGAAACATCTTGGATACACAGCTTCATCCTTCCCCAAGAATGGATGTCTCATGTCTCAGAAATACATAATCAAAGTTGTGACTCTTCCAGAATGAAGATTTGGCCAGGTCAACTCACTCTCCATGCTAGTTATAGAGGCAAGTGAGGAAATTTTCACCGACACTTCCCTTTGTTAAAGAAGAAAGAAAAATATGTGTAATATTAAGTGGATAAGCTTACTTTAAAAATCCAAAGGGAGGGGGAAGCAGCATTGTGAGATAGAGGAATAATTTTGGCAATATTAATGATTCTATATGATATGGAAGCCCAGGATATGATAAGTATGAGTCTAGTTATAGAATAGAGTATACCTGAATGGACCAAGCAGAGTTCATCCCCTCATGTCATTTATATTCTAGAAGGGAAGAGAAACACTGAACAAACAAGCACATTTATAATGTAACGTCCATCAGTTCATAGTATAATAACCTCTAAGCAACTTAAGGAGATAAAATAATAGAAGTTAATAGAACTGTGGAGGATTATCAGATGTCCATCTAAAGAGAATAATTCCAAGCAAAAATCTAAAAGGAGTGAATGAGCAACCATGTTAGTACCTGTAGAACAGGATTTGGACCAGTCAGATCTCATGGGGCATGAAGTAGGCTTTGGTTTCATTCTGAGTATCACAGTATAAAATCAGAGAATTAAGACCAGTGACCTCACAAGCTCTTAAGATATGGAATGTTTTCTTAGGTGTTTGGGTGGACAATATACTTCAGGGGACAAGAGTATAGATGTCAGAAGCTATTACAATCGTTCAGGAGATAGATGGACGGTGCTTGAAGGAGGAGCTGCATCATCAAATTCCAGATGTGTTTCGAGGGAGATGCTGCAGCATTTACTCACGGGCTCAGGGAAGGTGTGAAAAAAAAATAGAAGAGTAAAAAAATGGGTCAAACAACAGACTCAATGCCATTTATCAAACTCCGCGTCCCTTATCAAATGATGGTGCCTTTATTAAACTGGGGACACTCGGAAATCAAGTTTGAGGGGAAAGCAAAAAGTTTTTTTTTCTGTAAATAATATTTTCAAAAGGAGAGAGCCTGTAGTTTGAATATTCAAATCAAAGGAGGGAAGCTCCGGAAGTATGAATTTGGGTGTTAGCAGCATAGAGATGGTATGGGATAAAGTCATGGGATTAGATAAGATCACGTAGAGAGTGAGCATAGGACAAAGAAGAAAAGGGGAATCCCAGACTAAACCCTAGGGTGACCCAACGTATCAAGATCAGAAAGATGAAAGGACACGGTGCGTATGATTGGAAACATAGGCCAGTGTGATAAGAGCTAATCCAAGAGACGTGAGTTCCCTGGAAATCAACAGAATGAAGTGTTTCCAGAAACGAATGATATATAGTGTCAAATCTTTCTGATCGATCAAGTGATCAGAAGACTAACTATTGGAGCTGTTGGATAAAACAGAAGTTCATGTAACCTGAAAATAAGATTTCAACAGACTGATGGGATGAAAACCTGTTAGGGGAAGGGGGAACAAAGGAAATAAAATTATAAGCATCCACCACTCTGTCAATGTGCCTTGCTATAACCAGAAACAGAGAAACGAGAGTGGGTATCATTGCTGAAGGGGACGTGGGGTCAAGGCTGGGTTTATTTGTTTTTAAGATAGAGAATTTATAGCTTATTCACAGTAATTATTTAACAAAAATGAAAAAGAATTATGCCTCATGTGCTTTTAGGCAGTACAGAAATCAACTAATTTAGATGAGAATTATCTATGCCATTCACACAATATTAGTATTTCCCCCCTCAGCAAGCACAATCTAATAAGGAAAAAATGTCTTGAGTAATAAAATTAAAATTCAATGCCTACATATGGCAAAGATTTATTATCCATCAAGGTTTTCAGGTCAATGTTACACATTTCTGCCCCTGCTTTTAAAAACAGAAAGCAAAAGTATTAACCAGGGGCGCCTAGGTGACTCAGTGGGTTATAAGCCTCTGCCTTCAGCTCGGGTCATGATCCCAGGGTGCTGGGATCAAGCTCTGCATCAGGCTCTCTCTTCAGCGGTGAGCCTGCTTCCCCCCACACACACCGGTCTGCTGTTCTGCCTCCTTGTGATCTCTCTCTCTGTCAGATAAATAAATAAAATCTTTAAAAAAAAATGGCAACATGAATGCTTATTTGGAATATTTACAGACCAAAAAAAAAAAAAAAAAAAAAAGCATGGCTATGGATAAAATTCCCTAGGTAACAAATATGTCTACTTGGAAATTCCTTTAAATAATTGTAATTCATATATTAACATATAATTACAGAAAATATATTAAGTAAATAAACCTATACACAATTATTTTTTTATGTTGAAGGAAACATTTGCAAGGAAAATTAACAGTATATATGAGTACTGCAGAATAATGTATAATACACCAAAATCTTCATTAGTTTCTGAATGTCTCAGCTTAAATTACCCCCACATCAAGAAAAGGAAGGAAATGTCAATCTTCAAATCAATGATAATTATTGTCATCCATGAGTCATGACAGCAAGTGGAATCTCTCATAAATATATAAATGTGGCCTCCAGATGTTTTTGACTGGATGAAAAGTTTATTTATGAGTCATATAGGAGAGTTGCTTAATTAGAAACTCCTGGCAAGATGAATAAGAAGAAGCAGCTAATGTAGTCCTCACCTGCTATCACATACTCAAACTAAACAAGATTGTTATCTGATTAATCAAAAATTAAAACTAAGTTAAATTGAAATGTAAAATGTTGATTGAATGAGCCAGTATATGGGAGACTCGGAGGGTTTAACCCTGAAAACTTTCATAAGTACTTTTGTTGTTGTTGTTGTTGTTGTTGTTGTCTTTCCCCCACATCATTTTGAAAGTATTTGTACACATCTGTGTTTTTATCTCTTTCTTACTGTGTCATGAACAAGGAACAACCGCTTGAATGTAGCTGGGTTTTCATGCTGCAAGTGGTCTTCCACATGGAAGCAGAAGTTAAATATAGCTCTTGCATAAATATGATTATTTATGTTAATTTTTGGCATTCGGTAAAAATAAACTACTTTCTGATTTCTTTCTGAGTCTTTTTATCTCCCATATAGACAATACGTGGAATAAAAAATTTAACAGGTTGGAGGTCATTATTACCCCATTGTCATTTACTTACCAAATATTTATTTTCCCATTCTCCTTTGATAACAGAACCACAATTATGTCTAGGGCAACAAGATATCTGGTTAAATAGAAGCTTTCCATTCTTCCTATGGCTCGTGGTGACAAAGGACACACTGGCAGAAGCCTGTGAGATTTGAGTTGATGTTTGCTGAGAAGTCCAGATAAGTTTTTACTTTTCTGAAAGGAGACGGATGCAGTGGGCTTTTCTGCTTTCTTCCTCTCTGGAACATAGCATGAGAGCTGCATCAGTCACACTGCAGGAAAAGCAAGAGCTTCCCAGACACACTTACTGCTGAAATAAGGCAATAACTGCTACTTCTGGATCTATGTTTTTTGTTTTTTGGGTTTTTTTTTAACCTATGTTCTTGTAAGGAAATTAAACCCCTAGGTGTTTAAAGCTGCTGGGAACAGGCTTTTAAGGACTTGGAACCAAACGAAATTCTCACTGATACATTTTTGTACTATTCATACACACAGCAAAATGGTGACGCCAATGTTACATAATTTATATAATATTTGCCTTTAATATTTATTAGTATACTGGTGTATTGGTCAAAGTAATGCTAGCTACTCCACCAGATGGAGTCCTGAATTTCAGTGGCCTTAATGCAATAGAAGTTTATTCTTTATGCATTTAAACTCTGAGAAACAGGGTCGAGGGTGGGGGTGGAGTGGTGGTTGGTGGTGGCCCTCAGTGCCTGAAATCAGAGATCCGGGGTCTTCCATCTTTTAGCAAGTGAGCTCCAACATGCAGCTGATAGAGGGGAAAAGAACATGTAGTAGAGAAATTCATGGAAGGATCTCATACGCCGGGCCTGAAAGTGGCGATTCACTTTTCTTCTACCCACTCCAGTGGTGGGAACACAGGACCTGGCATCACATTGCTTGGGGAGAGGTTAGCACAGGTAAGCTAACTGTAGATCCAAGAGGAAAGGAAAATGTTTAATAAATCCTCAATCTCTGCCATGAGTAACAAGGGTAGTTTGATGTGTATTTGTCAAATTGGTATCTTCCTTTGTCAAGTGTTTATAATTATGTTATAGGTGTCTGTGTATATATCTATATTAGACTTTAGCACCTACTAGGTGTTCACTTTAATCTAAGCACTGTGCTCGATATTTATCATGCATTTTATCATTAATCCTCCTATCCACCCTGTGAGGTAGGCATTACCATTAGACGGGGATGCTGAGACTCAGTGCGTTTAAATAACTCGCCCAAGAAAACAGTCAGCAGTGTGGGAACAAGGCATATTTCTTTGTTCTGGCACATACTATGTTTTCAAAGAATACTTTTGAAACTGTAATGTATCAGTAATGAATTATGTCATATCTAGTGACAGGCTTGTCGATATGTATTGATGTCACCTGTGTAGATAGACTAAATGTCCTCCCTCCTAAATATTCCTTTGTTTATATAACTGCCAACTATATTTGGCCTTTTAGAAACTGGAGTGATTTTCAGGATTATTGTAGGTGAAAATGCCATTATTTCTAAATATTTATTTGCATAAGCAGCCATCACCAGATATATGGGCTTTATCTGAATGTAATTCATGAGGAATTGGGTAATATCTTGATGTGTCCTACAATTTACATCATACCTTTTCCTCTTTACCTTTCTGCTTTCTGGCACAATCTGAAGGTTCCCTATATTCTTCCATGGCTTCACAAGCATTGTTGCTATTTAGTTCTCTATGAAATGGTACTTGGCCAAATATTCTTTTAATTCCACCAGCCTCGAGTTGTTGCCCACCTGCTGCTTGCTCAGTGAAGCACGTTTCCCCTTTCCTAACTATCTAACTCAATATGTTGGTCTCCTATTTATAATAATCAAGATACTATGATATTTACATAGATTTATCTCCAAGAAGGTACTTTGTTGATCAAATATCAATTTTGCAAAGTAACAATGACATGTCCCCACTTTTACCTATCTCCCACATAATCTTACCACTCTACAGAAAAAGTGAAATATAAATTATGGTACCAACCATGGAAAATAATGATGGCTTTCCTTGTTACATGACAAACTAAATTACATAGCATATAAAGAATAATTTGCCTTTATTACTAAGTATTTAAGAGATCTTTAACTAATGAGTTTGGTTAATATCAGTATCTCAGCTTTATACGTGTGGGACCTGAATGAAACATATTAAATGACTTGAATTCAAACATAAAATCATATTTTGACCCCTTTAATGTTTTCAATTCATGGATGGTTATCATCCACACATGTATGTTCAAAATCAACTGATAAACAAGGTCAAGTAAAATTTACAAGGGTGATTTTTGGTGAGCTTAAAAAAATTATTTCCTTTTGAAATATAATGTACATACGATAAAATGCTCATATCTTAAGGCTGTCATTCAATCAGCATGAAAAATGCATACCCTCCTGACACCACATCCATAATCCCAGAGAGTTCTCTTGTGTCCTTTTTAGCCACCACCTTCCCTCTGCCTCCCATGAATTCACTGGTCTGATTTTTATAGTTGTCATTAATTTGTGTGGTTTTAGAATTATATATAAATGGAAGTATATAGTATGTACTTGTTCATTTCTTGCTTCTTTCACTCAACATAACATTTTTAAGATTCATCTAGGTTGCTACATGTATCATCAGTTTGGTGCTTTTTATTGTAGAAAATACTACTGAGAAATCTATTGTTGATATATAACACTCGGTTATCCGTTAGACTGTTGATTGGCTTGATTGTTTCCAGTTTTCGATGATTATCAATAAAGCTGCTATAAATATTTTTGTTCAAGGCTCTTTGTGGACATATGGCTTCATGTCTTTTGTGCAAATACCTACAAGTGCAGGAAAGAATTCTGGGAAGATGACAGAATAGGAAGGACCAAGAATCTGTCTCTACATCTAGACAACAACTGTATTGGCAGAATCTGTCTGATGTAACTACCTTGGAATTCTAGAATCTGTTGAAGGCTTATGACTTCCAGGGGTAGAGCTGGACAGTAAACTGGTTAATTTCCCTCAATTTGCTGCTTCCTTTGGACTGGAAATTTGTTTCCATCTCATCTCCATTTACCCACCTGACCCTTACTCATCCTTTATGGACCAGCTTAGAAGTCTTCCTCCAAGCAGTCTTCCCTGGCAATGTCAGTCTGGATTGACTATCTTTGTGCTTCCATGTCAACCTGAAATATCCCTATATCCTATATCTAATGCATAGTATCTTGTTTAAGATTTTCTGAATCTTCTACTCCACTGTGAGCTCAAAGAAGGCATGGAAGTTTTGTTTTTTTTTTTCCTTTTTCCTAATTTTGTTCTCAGCACCATGCCTAATCCCTAGTACATGCTCAATACACATTTGTTGAATGAGAGATTTACTAAAGAGAACAAATCATATGAAGACCCTAGGATTTAGTGCTACATCTGATGAGCTGTCCCTGAACTATGACCAGAGAAAGGAGATTGTGGAGTATTTTTCAAGAGAAACCAATCCCTGATAAGAGGTAGGAGTGACTTCACAGTCCTATCATATCAGGATGATGGTTTGAGCCAAATAACATTTTTATTGTGACCAGAGCTTTAAATTTCCCCTATAACTGAGGAATTTGGAAACAATAATTACATATGCCCTCATATTTTTTTAAAGACCTTATTTATCTATTTTTTGGAGAGAAAGAGAGTGAGAGAGAGCAAGCACAAGCAGGAGGAGCAGCAGGCTGAGGGTGAAGCAGGTTCCTTGCTGAGCAAGGAGCCCAATGTGGGACTCAATCCCAGGACTCTGGTGTCATGACCTGAGCCAAAGGCAGACACTTAATAGACTGAGCCACCCAGACATTCCTGCCCTCATATTTTTTTAAAGGAAACTAGACTTGAAATCTCTAGGCTTGCCTCTAAATCCCGACTCTGATCCACCCTCCATGTTAAGCTCATGAAAACAAATTTAGTAAGTTCATTAAGCACTAGCTTCTTCAAGAGATATGTAAAAGTACATTAAATACTAAAAATTGCTATAACATGTAAGACACGAGCAATGAATGAGAGCTTTAAGTCATTGTTAACTTTGGGCGGACCAAGCAGTAATTAGATTGTCTGAATACAGTGGTCTCTCTCAAGCTATCTGTATATTTACATGGCGCCTATTACCGCAGTCCTTGGATGCTAGAACAGACACATTAGACTAAACTAATTACCCAGGAGTTGGGAGAAAGCCATCCTCTTTCATTTCATCTATCCTGGGATCATGAGGGCAACATTGGTTTCACTTCTCAGATGAATTGGGAGGGGTGAGGCAGTAGTGACTCCAGGGGCAGACCTTTCATTACCTCCTAAGGACTGATATCTGCCTCAAGTCTGAATGAGGAAGGTACCTTCCACAACAGAAGTTGTCCTCTATGATGACCTCTGTTTCATGCCCTTTTGTCTCTCCCCAGGGACACAGACACAGAACGTCTGCAGGAGGCAAAATCAAATCAGGTTGCAATCCATCCATTTAGGAGAAAACAGAATGGGTTTTTAATCTGCAGAAGAGTAGAGTCTGGCTAGGTTTTACCCAGACTATTAGGATGAAAATGATCATTCAGGAATTATTTGTTGTCCTTCTTGAATTCCATGGTTTCAGAGGTTCTTTGCACCATTTAACCACCTACTCATATCCTTTTTGAGTTTCAGAGCTGACTAAGAAATACTTAGGAAGCTTGTTAGCAATTCAGAGAGACATAGTGTTACTGGGATAGGACACAGCAATCTAACAATCTAAAACAGTGTTCAACAATCATCCCCGTGTGATTCTTAAGTAATTCTGAGTGTGATAAGGAGTTAGCTATGTGGTCTTTTATGCTCCCTTCTTCCTGCAAGACTGTGTAATTCTACAACCCCCGGCCACCCTTCCAATTACACAGCTGTGTATTACAGCTTGTTTAAATAGTTTAAACCATGTTTAAATAGTTCCTAAGATAGGGAGTTTTCACACTTTTCCTGTAGCTTGTGCTGTATTGAAGAATCATACTGTTATGTGGCCTTAAGGTTCTCATGTCTCTCACCTCCCATCTGAGTCGGAATGAGCCAATGCAAAACGGAAGGGCTCATGGTCTCAGGAGGATCATGGCAGCAGCAGGACAGAGCATCACCAAAAACACAGCAGCCACAGTTCCACCTCTATGAGTGCACCTTGGCACCTGTGTCTTGGATTTCCATCCTTCAAACCCGCTTTTCTATAGATGTAGTCTGAATTTTCTGAGATATTCAGAATAAATTCTAGGTTGAGAAGTTGGAAGACAGAAATGTATGGCTTAATTTTTCCAAGGGATGCACCAGCCATTATTCCCTAAGCCAAGATGGGAATCAGCCTTATGAGATAAGTATGTGAAAGAGAAGAGAGATAAATTGTGAAATAATGTAGAATGAAAATCTACTCCTATACTTTAAATTATAATTCTTTAATCAGAAAAAATTCTCTTGAGCAAACAGCCAACACAAGGTGAAATAATTCATATTCTACAAATTAACTGGAATTTGCCGTGCAGTATTCTCTGTTCTCTGCAAAATTCCTATCTTTAAAGAAAATGAAACTGATTGAGCTTATGAATCCACAAAGGGAAGTAAAAAGCTAGTAAAACAGCTCCTCTTAATGTTGAAATAAATATGAATCATCTATACCATTTAGCCTTTTCCCCTAATGATCTACTCCTGAGAAGAACACTTGAATAGAACACTCTTCAATAATTATTGAACTTTACAAGAAACTCTACAACATGCTAGAACAATATTTCTAAATGTTTCATTTCAATGTCACCATAGATAGGTATGATTTCCCTGGGGAAAAAGTCCATAGAATCAAGGTTTTTCTCCTGTATCCCCAGAATAAAACTTGATTAGTAGTAGCTCGTAACAGTGGAAACAAAAATTGCAAAGAACACGGATTTTGGAATTAGAATGACCTACATTTATATCTCAGTTCTTTTATTTAACACCCATGGGGCTTGAACAAGAATCTTTAAGCCTCAGTCTTCTTATCTACAAAATGCCAAGGCTTTGTCACATTTTACAAGAACATAAAAATACTAGGGACCATATAATGGAATAGACATGTCCTTCTGGAGGTTAAATCTGGTTTTTTAACCACTTGCTTTTCCTGCCTCAGCTAGTGAGCTGCTGAAAAGTCTTCTTGGTTATCCAAGGAGCTGGGGTAGGGGGAGGGGGATGACTCCTGAGGTGCTGAGATAACCTCCTTGTCCTTGAAGATTGCATGTATAGTGCTATTGATCAGAAAAAAAGAAGTGTATGATCACTTCATGTTTAGAATTGTAAGGCAAATGTGCCAGATTTAGAAGAGGTGAAAGGAAACAAGCTTAAGTTACTGAGGATGTGTTTCCTCAGGAAAATTAGGATAGCCACGTTATCCAGCACATGGTTATAGTCAGGCCTTTGGGTTAGAGTCCGGAAACTTGGAGTGGGAGAAGATAATAGCCCATTTTCTGATGCTGGATCATGTGCCTGGAATTAATGAGGCACATTAGGAATAATGGCTAAAAAAGTCTTGAGATCAAGAGCTAGACCGGAAGACCCAGCAGGGCACCATGTTTCTGGTAAATACCAGGTCTGTTGTGGCATTTCTGACATTAGAATATATTTCTCCCTAATGCCAACTAGTTCCTCTACTAAGTTAGGAATGGGGGCTTAAGACCTTTATTCTAGGAACAAACTGGGAGAAAGTCATATAAATCATATAAAATAGCATCTCCACCTTATTTTGCTTGATAATGCACTTACTGTGTATTTTATTTATCTCTCGATCAAGATGAACTTAATGGTCCTCTCAGCTTGACTAAATTCTAGAGTGGTTCCTTCCTGACAGTAGACTTCTGAACTCTCTTTTCTTAAAGAATTTACTTTTAGAAAACTTACTATTGGAAATTCTTTCTCTTCCCCCTTGAGATAAGTTTTCTCCTAGCTTCCTGCCAGTTTTACAACCCAGAATATCTTTATCAAGGAACTATGAACCACCTCTTTGAAGTGTAATTATAAAGAAAGATTTTACCCTATTTCCTACTCTGTGGGAGAGTAGGAACCTCACTTTGACAGGTATCAATTAAAAAACAAAATGGCTTATGGGGTACCCGATTGTTTCAGGCAGTAGAGTATATGACCCTTGATCTTGGGGTCATGAGTTCCAGCCCCACATTAGCCAGAGAGTTTACTTACATAGCTTAATCACATTGACTTCCTAGTGTTCTCCAGTAATTTCCTACTCGCTCATTTCAGTGCTTAAAATGTCTCCCATCTTATGTTTCAGAGGAGTTGAGTTCAATCTCTCTCCTCTAGTGTAGTCGTCTAGAATAAAGTCTTCCTTGCCTGTTTATTTTGTCCCATGCAATTTTTCTTTGATACTCCAAGAGGAGATAACCTCCATGAGAGCCATGATTGGTCTGTCACTGTTGTGTCTCCAGCACGAAGGCACTCTCAGTCATGGCTTCTAGGATCAATGATTCATATCTTCTAAAGCCTATTAGAACAAGTTTTGAGTCCTGTCTGTTATTAGTTATGGAACCTTGAACAAGTTGGTAGTCCCTCCCATTTTCAGGTACCTTGGCAAAATGGGGGAGATAGAAGTACCCTGGTATCATAGACTTGTTACAGAGATTATATTAGCGTTATGTGAAGCCTTAGCAATATATGGAGCCTTTGTGTTTATTTTTGCATTTTTACCTGGTGGATTTGGAGTACATATAGACATTTAAGGAGTCCACGCTTTTGTAAATGCGAAAATAGATAACAGAAAAAGTCCAGGAAAAAGGAAAAGGACAGGGAAAAAAAAAAAAGGACAGAGAATCTGAAAAAAAGAACTAAAAATGGAGAAGGACAGATTTGAGGAAACGCACTAAAGAATGTGGGACGGAGGTGACTACGTTGAATTCTACAGCACTACCACACGCATTGCACAGGTGTAGTTAGAAAGAGTGTGCCTCCCTGCAAACTGCCCCCAGGTGTTTGAGCTAGGGCTCATTAAGCAGTGTGGCAACATTCCCAGAAGCATGACTTCCTTAGGTTGTGCCTTCTGAGGGATTCAGTCATGTTTTTATAGGATCATCTGTCTGTCTGGACCCATTCCAATTCCCCGTAAAGAGCAGCACCACCCTCCACGCCCACACACTCCCATGACACTTGGTTCCCTTGCTATAAAAGAAGTTGTCTCCTACAAGAAAGAAGACAGGCTTCAACGCATGTGTGTAAGTAGTAAAGCACCATGCTGCAGCCTGAGGCAATATTTAATGGTGTTATAAAGAAGAGTCTTTTTATCAGTGAAGTATGCAACTAGGAAGCCAATTTTAGATCAGATTTACTCTGGAAATCTTTCCCCATAAATAGAAGAAAAATACTCCTTTCCCACTGTCGAAGCAGAGCAGAGAACAGACTGCTGTGAAAGAAAGGGCAACTGGGCCACTCTGCAGAGAAGGAGTGTGCTTTCCCTGGGGCAGTGAATAGGCAGAAGAGGGCTAGTGAAGGGGCAAACTCCTCAGGACCAAATGACGTGGATCTGTGGAGGCAGGAAGAGCAGTACAAGGTTTCTAGAAAGCTCTTAGGAGAGCTACCTGAAATATGAACTTTGAATGGAAATGCTGATAAATTGCTGGTGATTCTATGATTCTGGCTGGTCTAAGAATTAAATCTACATGAGATAGATTAACAGGAGAAAATCAAATTTAATTATGTATATGGGGGGTTCCACAAGAATATGGGGCTCAAAGGCATTCAGGCAATTGAGGCTTATATGCTGTCCTGAGCTAAGGAGAACAGTGCAAGGGTCTGGAATTTCAAACAAAAAGAAGACAATTCACAGAAAGGAGAAAAAGTGAATGTTTGGCAAACAAATATTTGCTGGGCCATATCATAACAATGGGACAAAGAGAGGAATTTTAACAAACAGATTTTGCTAAGTTTCTCCCTATCTACTGACCCTCACTTATGTTATACTGTAGTTATCTATGGTGGTAGCTCACCTCCCCAAGCAAGTCCTCTATCTAAATTCTTTCAGGTAATGAGGGGGAAAAGTCAAAGTTTCTTTCTGAGCCTTCTGTTTCTTAAAAATAATCAGCCGAAGAAGACATGAACAGACATTTCTGCAAAGACATGCAAATGGCCAACAGACACATGAAAAAGTTCTCAACATCACTCGGCATCAGGGAAATACAAATCAAAACCACAGTGAGATACCACCTCACACCAGTCAGAAGGCTAAAATTAACAAGACAGGAAACGACAGATATTGGTGAGGATGCGAAGAAAGGGGAACCCTCCTACACTGTTGGTGGAAATGCAAGCTGGTGCAGCCACTGCAAGACAGTATGAAGGTTCCTCAAAAAGATGAAAATAGAGCTACTCTGTGATCCAACAATCATACTACTGGATATTTACCCCAAATGTAGTGATCCAAGGGGCACGTATGTGCACCCAAATGTTTATAGCAGCAATGTCCACAATAGCCAAACTGTGGGAAGAGCTTAGATGTCCATCAACAGAAGAATGGATAAAGAAGATGTGGTATATATCTACCAGGGAATACTATGCAGCCATCAAAACACCTGAAATCTTGCCATTTGTAATGATGTTGATGGAACTAGAGGGTATTATGCTAAGCAAAAATAAGTCAATCAGAGAAAGACAATTATCATATGATCTCTCTCATATGAGGAATTTGAGAGGCAGGGCAGGGGGTCATGGGGGGTAGGGAGGGAAAAAATGAAACAAAATGGGATCAGGAGGGAGACAAACTATAAGAGACTCTTAATCTCACGAAACAAACAGGGTTGTTGGAGGGTGGTGGGGGGAGGGTGGTTGAGTTATGGACACTGGGAAGGATATAGGCTATGGTGAGTGCTGTGAATTGTGTAAGACTGATGATTCACAGACCTGTACCCCTGGGGCAAATAATACATTATATGTTAATAAAATAAAAATAAAATAATATATAAAAAATAATCAGCCTAAAATAATCCACATACCAAAGAGACATATTTTGGGATGCCATATTTTCCTTCCCTATAATCTCAAGACCCATACAAACCCCCATCTCTTATAGGATCTGTACTCCTTCACTCCTTCTTCCCTTCTTCCCCCTCTCTCCTCAGACCCATTTTTCCTCACCTACCCTCACAAGACATTCCCAGACTTCCTTTTCTTTCTGAATTACTATCTCAGTGAACAGGTTGGTACGATAGTCACCAGGTCCCACAAGCTAGATACTTCAAATGCCCCACTAATTGCCCCCTCTCCATCATACTTTATAAGTCTCCAAGTCAAATTGATTCTACTATCTTTCTAGCCCTCAGTCCACTTCTCTTTTTCTTCCCATTGCTATAATGGTTCTTTCAAATCTTATGATATGTATTTCCAATCTCCCTCTCCTTCTCACTTGCCCCAGAGAAAACATTTCTTATATATAAACCTGCTCAGGTTGCCCCACAATTAAAGTTATACAATGCCTATGTTTTAGAAAAAATTCTAAATTCTATGGCAGGGTACACAAGGTCATGTATAATTTGAATTCATAATTTGAATTATTCATCTTTCTTTACTTTCTTCCTTCTTCCTAACATTATGGTCATACTGAATGATTTCCATACCCTAAGAATATCATGTTCTTTATTCTTCTGAACATTTTCTTGTACTTTTTTTTTTTTTTGGTCGTTATTATTTTGTTGTGTTTTGCTTGTTTTCTGTTTGGAAAGCCCTTCCCTCCATTTTTTAATTGTATGATGTCTTATAGTCATTAAGACTTTGCTTATTATGTCTTAATTACTAGGTAAGTTATAATAGTATAGATTACATTCTTTTTTAAAATTTTATTTTAATTCCAATCTAGTTAACATACAGTGTTAAATTAGTTCAAGTGTACAATACAGTGATTCAACGTAGTTTACATTCTTGACCAGCATGTGAAAGTTTCAAGAAGGATTCCCTGATCCCATAAATACTGGGACTAATTAGGCACAATTTAATTGTCATGTAAATTGCATGCATACTCAGTGTATCACAGAATTTAAAAAGTAAACAATATCTTCCTATAAAGCTATTATTTTTGTTGCAGTTTCAATTAAACAAATAAATAATGCATGTCTACTATGTACAAAATATTCTAGAGGATGTACTGATACATAAAACAGGACCCTACAATCTAATTGTCTAAGAGAATTAATACAGTCATGGTGACCAGTGCTGTTGTCACACAGGGGAAATATACACCGGGTTATGAGTCATCTCACTGACAGTACCAAGAGGACAACTTGAAAATTAGGGCCAATCCTGGGAGTGATATTTGGGTAGGTGGTAGGTAGGGACATACATCTTTAAAAGAAAGGATCAGTGGAGGTGTACATGCTAGAATAGGATTAGAAGTTAAGAGAGGCTTGGGGACAAGTTTGCAGTCAATAATTTGGTGTCACAGCTAAGACTTGGTTCATGGAGTAAGGAAGTGATGCTAAGCAGAAAATTCAACCAGAACAAACAAACAAAAAAATAGGAAACTGGGTAAAAATTCATGTTTTGGGACAGATTAACTACATCAGACAAGGCAGATGGTACTAGAATAGGAACATCATGAGCACTGCAGTAAGTCTGGCATTAAATAAGAAGGAAGAGAACTAACAAAAATGATTTCTCCCTCCTTATCAATACATACACACGCACACATGCTCACATTAACATTTATATGAGAATATTGAATGAATGATCGGTTGACTTTAAGTGATGAGGAATACCCTTGATAATGTGGTTGATAATCAATTGAAGATCTTTAGAGCAAAAACTATCTATCTATCATATATGCAAATCTCCTACTGGTTCTATTTCTCCAGAGAACCCTGACTGATAAGAATGTGATATCTTTCGGTAACAGCTAAAGCATGACTGGATAGTTGAATAAAAATCTTTATATAAATGACTCCTCTAATGTTGTGAGAACCAGTTGCAAGTAAGCTGTGTTAAAAAAAACAAACAAACAAACAAGAAGAAAATGTAAAACAAAAGTAGAGAGTGTTTTCCAAACCATTGAAAATGCACTTATAAATACATAGAAACTATATATGAGAACATATTTACCCACATTTAACAAACATAAGTATACACACACACACACACACACACACACACACAGTACTGCAATAGGGCACTTCCTGGAATAATGTGGTAATAGAGAATAGTCAGAATACTTATGTTCCAATTCCAGTTTTGTGACTTAATAAGTATGACCTTGGGCAAGTTATGTAACCTTTTTAAGCCTCAAGTCCCTAATCTAAATAATGAGTATTATAGTAGCACCTAACTTAAATAGATTTACTGTAAAGGTTAAATGATGTAATCCATGTAAAGTGTAAAGTGTTTAGCAGTATGTATTTAATTAATGCTAGTTCTTATTACTGCTATTATTATTAAACATTAATTTTATTCTCTTCATATCAACTATAAGAACACAATTGCCTTGTGTAAATATTGGTAGGCTAAAATACAAACTGTTGAAATGTAATTTGTACAGAGATAAGGTGACTATCTTTTTTTTTTTTTTTGGTCCGCAGTATGAAGGGTAACAGTAAAAATGCAATAGAATAAAGGTACTAAATGGAAATGTTGGGAAATAATACTTAAATTGTATGACAGCTTTTTTATTATTGTCTGGTAAAGAAAAGAGAGCTCCACGAATAAGTCATGGATGTGTCATTAAAATTAAGTGGAAATTAATCTCTGGGAAGTACTCTTCAAGGTGATCTACAATTTACATTGTAAGTTAGAGGAGATTTAAGATCCTAAAACCTCCCTAATTATTGCTCCCCTATAACATATCTTAAAGTGCTATGGATTTTTTTAAAAAAACATCAAACAGAATTTAAAAGCTATCAGAAGAAAATTTCTGTAAACTCCCTCATCTTAAACTCAACATATCCCAAACTGATCTTCTTTTTTTTTTTTTTAAGATTTTATTTATTTATTTGACAGAGCGAGATCACAAGTAGGCAGAGAGGCAGGCAGAGAGAGAGAGGAGGAAGCAGGCTCCCTGCCAAGCAGAGAGGCCGATGCAGGACTCGATCCTAGGACCCTGAGATCGTGACCTGAGCTGAAGGCAGAGGCTTAACCCACTGAGCCATCCAGGTGCCCCCAAACTGATCTTCTCAGCATCCAAACCCATATGCCCTAACCACAGTGTTCATCTCAGTCAATGACAGTTTAATTCTTCCATTTGTGCACTGACTCTATTGACATCACTCTTAATTAAACCTTCTCTCTTCTTATAATCCACATTTAATTTCATCAGAAAATTCTATCTTTAAAGTGTATCCAGTGATATATTTGAATCGAAGCAAAAATTGCACTGGGATGAAGTTTAACAGGTAAGGAAGATTTTATTCAAAGGTACTGCTTTAGGAAAGAAGAGCTAGAACTCAGTCTAAGCTCAAAACTTTGACAGGGCTGGAGAGTGTTTAAGTGCTGGGGTGGAAAGAATGAGATTGTAGGCCTGTGTTGGCTAATTGGCATACATTACCCAAAGAAAAAGTAAACTTTCTCATATATGACTTCATGACAAGGAGTAGTTTTACAACTTGGAACAAGACATCCCCAGTTTTAGGCTCCTATCCTCCCACAGAAATTCAAAGAACATTATCTTCCTTGATTTCATTTCCATGGGATGGTTCTCAGATCCTTGAGAAAGACATTCTTGGATTATAGAACTAACAAAAGCTTTTTAAAAAAGGACATCTCAAAAGGGCAGTGAGAGAATTTGTAATTATGAGCTTTCAAAAGTCAATGTTCTAAGACGGGGGGATCTGGGACTGGGGCCTACAGTTTAGTCAGGCGGAGGGATTCCTTGAGGCTGTCTTGGTCAACTGCTACCACCCTAGTACAATATGCCATCACTTCTTACTTGGATTAATGCCACAATCACTCTACTGGTCCCCCACTTCTACCGTTGCACCCTTTAAATCTATTCTTACCAGAAGGAATCAGAATGATTTTTTTTAAGACAGTATGTATCAGTCAGTCTAATCCAACCCTCCAATGGGTCCCCATTCTGCTCAGTATAAAAGCCAAAGCCTTGCACAACTGGGAAAAACCCCTGCTTATCCTGTCTCTGTTCACAATTTCTACTTGCCTTCTCTCCACTTCCTCTGGCCAGCCGCATGTCTCCTTGATGTTCTTTGAGTATGAGAACCACACTCCCTACTCAATGTTTTAGCAATTTTGGGGGGCACCTAAATATATACCTTCTCCTAAAAAAATCTTAGGGATTAAGATACATCTAACTAGGATAAGAAATGTACATATATGTACATTTTTGTGCATATATGTATAACTTTGTGTTTCTATTATTAAGGTTAATCTTTTCCTCAAAATATCATGTTGAGCTTTATTTTTTGAATTTTAAAAAAATTTTTTTAAAGATTTTAGTTATTTGAGGGAGAGAGAGAGAGAGAGAGAGAGAGACCACAAGCAGGGGGAGCAGACTCTCCACTGAGCAGGGAGCCTGGTGCGAGGCTTGAGATCATGACCCAAACCAAAGACAGATGCTTACCTGACTGAGACACCCAGCCTGCCTCATGTTGAGCTTTAAAACAATCCTTAGTAGAACACAGAAGAATGGTGAGCTATGTGGCTGGAAAGACTTGTCAGACAGACAGTGAAGATGATTTTTTGTGCTGTCTTAAGGGCTTGTTTATAATTAAGACTGGGATACAACAGGTGTTTATATTTTAATGAAAGAGAAAGAAAATCAACAACTGCAATCCATGAAATTGCTAGTTTTGAACACTGAGTGTTCTACATTCCTCTCAGAGCTTAATTTCTTGTCATTAATAGTAGGTAGTTGGGCCAGGATGTTCTTTATGATCCCTTCCTGTTCTTATAGTCTAAGATATTGATTCATAATATTTTTACCGTTGACTAAATACAAGAGCACTATTCTTTCAGGTCACTGAAACAATGAGCAAGAATCAGTTCTCTTTTCACAGATGATATTATTTCCAAAGCTAAAATTTTCATACAGATTCCCAAATAATTATCTTTAAGTACATTGACTATATTCCAAAGATAATAAGTTTTCAATGGTAATTTATTATGAAGACAATGATATGAGAAGGCTCTATATAGGAGGGGTATATTTTAATTGGGTTCTGCATATTACAATTGCAAATAGGTAAGCCATTACTAAGGACAGCTACCACACGGAGAACACACGATTTCTAATCTGAACAGTGTATATTCAAGACTAAGCTACAACACCGTCACTCTCCCCACCAAACTCTACCTCTCCCAACATAGACCATCTTCTCCCTCATTCTTGATTTTAAAAAAGTAGGTCATATAATTTATAAGACTTTTACTTAGACCTGTTAGATTGAGTAACCATAGTTTTTTCTTTCTTCTCTCCCCAGAGGGGGGTGTCCATACATAATGAAAATGCCAGTAGGATTGGATCTCCATGAAAAGAACTTTGTTCACTAAAAGCTGTACTCTTTTTTGTTGTTTGCAAAACACAGGATGTTTATGGGATCTGTCTCATACTTTTATCGTTTGGCCGTTCAATCTTAGACAATTCAGTTAGAATTGTTTATGCAGTAGAGTTTTTCTTTTGAACAGTATGTATTTCATAAGAAGTATACTGCATCTGTCCATTGTAATTAGTGTAGTATGTGTCCACTCTGAGCAGTAATTTACTTACATGATCCAGTTCCTTAAGCAAAATAGGTCAATGGAGAACTCCCAAAAGTGTCCTTCTTCATGTAACCATCAAGACTATTAGACATATGACAGCAACTTAGCAGCAAACTGGAACTATGCTTGTTACACTCAGAAAATGAGCTGCTCTATGATCAACTCCAAAGCACTGGCACCAAAAATGGATTCCTTCTTCAACCTGTACATTCACCAGGGCCAGCTCTAGGATGTGGCCTGGACTCTGAACCTCACAGTAACATCGGTATCTAGCTCTAGGACCAAATGATGAAAACAAAAGAACAACAAAAACAACAAAAATGCCTCAAAGGAGATTAATCCAGGACTCTCTATTAGTTTTACAAAAGCTGACCTAACAAGAGACTGCAAATTTACTAGGGAACCCAGCCAAGACTGGCTGAACCTGGAACAGGTCAGGTGATCTGTATTATAAATAATACATAGTTGCTGTAATGTGTTATGATGCAATAACTGGTGATACAGTTTTACCTGTTTAAGGTTATTTCTTGCTTCCCTCTTTCTTATTGGCAGAGCCCACCTCCCATGTATTTTCTTTCTCAGCAATCCTTGCAACTAAGGGATATGACCAGAGCTGGCCCATGGGACTTGGAGAGAAGGCTTTCAGAAACTTCTCACAAGAAACTTCTCCCTTCTTCCATGATTTGAACTTTTGGGGAAGATAAGAAGCTTGATACTGCTAAAACCACTCTGTCACCATTAATATCCACAGGGAGGTTGAATTATTTGCCAATAGTCCATGACTGAATCAAGCATGCCTATGTAATGAAGTCTCCAAAAGGATGGGGTTCAGAGAACTTCTGGGTGGTGAATAGATGGAGAGTCAGGGAGAGTGGCACACTCCAAGAGGACACGGAAGCTCCAAGCCCTTTCCCCACACCCTGTCCTATGCATCTCTTTCATTTGGCTGTTTCTGAATTATATCCTTTCATAATAAACCGGTAATCTAGTAAGGAAAATGTTTCTCTGAGTTCTGTGAACCATTCTAACAAATTGATAACCAATGATGAGGGTCATTGGAACCTCCAATCAGTCCTGTCAGAAGCACAGGTGATAAGCAGGGCTTGTGACTGACCTATGAAGTAGGGATACAGGGTGGGGACAAAGGCCTTACCTGTGGAATTTGATGCCATCTCCAGGTAAATAGTGGCAGAACTGAGTTGAATTGTAGAATATCCAGCTGGTGTTGGGTAATTGCTTGATAATGTGGGGAAAGACCCCTCCTAATCAGAATTGAGTACAGAATTCTTAGTATCTAAAACATAATTTTGTTGTTCCAATCATTATTTATGGCTTCTTTTCCTTGAAAACAAAGCACAGACTTCATTTTTAATGCAACACTGTTTATATTTCAAAGTTATTCTTAATTTTGTCATTGTTAATGTGAATGAACAAAATTATTAAAATGATTGGAATAACAGACCGAAGTGGAAAAACACTAAACTAGCAACCAGGAGACATGGTTGGTTGTTTTTGTTTTGTTTTTGTTTTTGTTTTTGTTTTGTTTTGGCTCATCTACCCAAAAGAAGTATGGCCTTGATAAATCTTTCAGATTTCTGCTCCTCTACTTATTAATTTGTAAATTGAGGTGATTGAGTAGATTATTTCTAAGACATTTTCAAATATGAGGATTTATGAATTTAAAAATTCTTTCATTGTGTGTGTGTATAGACACACACACACATAAATATAATGGAATATTACTCAGCCATAAAAAAAAGGATGAGACCTTACTCTTTATATCAACATAGACGGATCTGGAAAGTATAATGCTAAGTGAAATAAGTTAGTCAGAGAAAGACAAATACTATATGATTTCACTTATATGTGGAATCTAAAAAAAGAATAAATAAATAAAAAGCAGAAACAGATACATAAATACAAAAAATGAAGTGGTGGTTCCCAGTGGGGAGATGAGTGAGAAGATGGGAAAAATGAGTGAAGAGAAGTAGAAGATACAGGCTTCCAGTTATGGAATGAATAAGTCACAGGGATAAGAGGTACAGCACAGGGAATATAGTCAATGGTATTGTAAGAACCTTGTATGGTGACAGACATATAGACTTGTTGAATTGCTGCATTTATACCTGAAATTAATGTAACAGTGTGTGTCAAGTGTACCTCAATTTTATTTATTTAGTTATTTATTTAGTTATTTATAATTTAGAAAGACAGAGTGAGTGCATGCAGGGTGGGAGGGTGGCGGAGAACAGAGACAGGGAAACAGAGCCTCTTAAGCAGGCTCCATGTCCAGCGGGGAGTCTGACATGGGGCTCAATCTCAGGACTCTGAGATCATGACCTGAGCTGAAATCAAGAGTCAGACACTTAACTGGCTGAACCACCCAGGTGCTCCAACTCTACTTCAACTTTTTAAAAAATCTTTCAATTGAATAGTAATCAAACTATACACTATTTTATATTGTCAAGAGCTGATTGAAAAATCTTTGTAACATGTTCATCCTTAACTATTTTTGTAGATCTTCTTGTCTTTGTTATTGTAAAACACTTGGAGCAACTGTTCCTAGGATGGAAGGCTTTCTGTTGGAATTGAGCCCTTAGGGAAAGGCGCAGGCTTAGACCAGTAGGGCTCATTGCATTACTTCTTTACTCACTCCCACAAGAGACAGACTTAGGCTCTGGCAGGGACAATACCCATAAAGGGTCACTTAGCTGAACATTTTGTGTGAGTTACTTGTCCATTCCAGAAAGAGAAATAAAGCATTAACATTCAGAGAAGGTACAATTTCATCGCATGGGTTTACAAAAAGGTCTACCTAAAATGGCTTTGTGATTTTGTTTTCCATTACATAAATGGGTAACTTTAAAACTGTCAACACTCTCATAAAATAATTTTTGTTCTTTCAATTCCCATCATGCTCTATCTAGTATATTTTATACAGTACGTAACACTTATTTACATTCATTGTATAATATATACATTTGATCCATACATGTGTATACTTATATTTTTTTCTTATCTTAGAAAAATGTCCTTTTTTAAAGCTATTATGCATATGAAATATCTACATAGACTGGAGAGAAACTTTGGTGAGCCTAGTTTTGCCCTCTATGTCAGCATTCAGTATGAAAGACTGTGTATTTACAGGTCCCACAGCTAGATTATTTTCTTGTCACTCCAACATCATCGTTAGAAGATTCGGGGCATCCAGATACTCTCAGGCCCCTCCCCAAACCCCAAGGAGGAGTACAGGTTTGTCTGAGCTGATCAAGACAATTCCACCAATTGCCAATGATTCCTTTAACCACAGATATCTTGGCCAGAGGAATTTATTTATTTATTTAAGATTTTACTTATTTATTTGTGAGAGAGAGAGAAGGCACAAGAGCAGGAGGGAGTGACGGGCAGAGAGAGAAGCAGGCTCTCCGCTGAGCAAGGACCCCAATGTGGGACTCCATCCTTGGACCCTGGGGATCATGACCCAAGCCGAAGGCAGAAGTTAAAATGACTGAGCCACCCAGACCTCCCTTGGCTAAAGAAATTTAAAGGGAATTGTGGTAAGGTTGAGAGCCACTTGGAAAGTGTGTAATGTCCTGCCTTAGAACATTGTTGTGTGAGTCTGTGATGGTAGATGCAGTTACAGCCATCTTAAGAGTGTGAGGGGAAAGCCAGGAGGATCATAAAATTTGGGGCTATAATTCTAATTCTTTTGGAATTTTTAACTCACCATGGAACTATGTACTTCAGACATTTTGTTATATGAAATAATATGTGTTCTTAGTTATTAAACCACTTTGAGTAAACTCTTCTGTCATTTGCAGCTGAAAGTATCTGTAAGAATTTCCATGCCCTCTTCCCATTGTTTTTAGGCAATCAGGAGATGGGAAAACTCTTGGTACAGGTTTTACCCTCCCCCCAAAAGGGGCCTGAGATTGTATGAATCAACATGTCGGAGTGTACTATCGTTTCACGTTAGTCATTACAAACAAAATGCTACTGGAGGACTTTGACGTTATTTAACCATGAAAATAGCATGGGAAATGTGCATACTGCGATTTTGTTTTATATGCATACATCAATACTTTTTCAGATACTCCAGGAATATGTTTTATAGAAAACTCAGTAGTTTAAACAGTTTTCTTTTGATCACTTCTCTTTATGCTTCAAAAATCTCTCCTAGTTTCCTAAACAGTTACTATCAGGAATATTACAGATCTCAGAATTTTCCTGGAAGCTCTATGCAATATATTTATTTCTGTTTCACTGGCCAGAATTTGGCCATATGATGAGTTGCTACAAAGAAAACCAGGAAATTAAGTATTTATTCAAAGCTTTAATGCCAAGCTAAGAATAAGTGCTTTTATTACTAAAAAAGAGAAATATAACAGATACTGGGAGCCTCTGGCAGTCATTGTCATATATTCTTAGTCTGGTGCAAGACAGTTTTAATTTTGCTTATTTCATATGTCTCTCTGTTCGTTAAAAAATTACACTGAAAATATTAAATTTAAAGTTTTCAGAAAACTTGAAAAATACAGAGAAATTCAAATGTAAAAATAATTATTATAATCTAACAAAATGTAAATAACTCTGTTAGCATTTTGAGATATGCTTTTCCAGAACTTTTCCTGTTGACTAGTATATTTTCCTACACAATTGGCAACACCCTTCCTTGTCGGTAGTTATCTCTCATCTCTTAGCAATGTGTTACAAATCTCTTCCCCTGTAAATGAGTATTTTCTACAGGATTGTTTTCATGGATTCTGTCCTAGAGATAGACTATCATTAATTTAACCAGTTGACTATTTGTGATGCCAGGCGTGACTATTATGAACGTCTTAAATTGAACATTGTTTTATTTGACACATTTTTACATATATTTTTAACACATCTGTTTCCTCATGATCCATTCCTAGCAGTGGAATTGATGGGTTCAAATATATTTAAATTTCCAATTAACACTTCAGAATTGCCCTCTGATGGGTTTTACAGATCTTTATGTCCATGGGCTGTTTTTATTCTCATGACCAGATGCTCATCTCCAACATGTTCAGTTGCTCCAGCATTCCCAATTCCCTAATATTTGATAGGGAAAGATAAATGTAGCTATCACCTTTATTTCTTTTATGACTAGTGAAGCTGAGCTTTTTCTTTCAGATTCTTAAGTCAGAATGTGGTGGTTCCCTTACAGTTACCAATGCAAGATGGTGGATCTAAAGCCATACGTAGGTTTAGGTCTTCGAAGCTGTATGTGAGGCTGGATGAAATTTCTTCTTACTATGATTGTAAGCTTTTTGGTGGCAGAAAAGTGACTTTATATTTTGTAATGTATCTCTGTAAAGTGGGACCACAATCCACTTTAAAACCAACAATGAATGAATAAATAAATAATGAATGAATAAATGAAAAAGTAAAGAATTATATGTCTTAGGTCGTTCCCTTACTATTTCCATCTCTAGTGATAAATGATTCATAAAACAGAGTTAACAAGCAATTAGACTTCATTAATTAGAAAATTAATATGATGAACATGAATCAGCTCAAAATGAAAACATTTACCCTTCGTGCCTAGAAAATTTATCTTTCTACCTCATCCAGGAATAGGCTCTACAATGCATGAGTTCATAACCAGATGAAAGTCAAAATTTCCAGAACCTTGGCACACTCAATTATTATTTCACAGAAACATTCTTAAATCATAGAAAGCTCAGAAATTGAAAACCAGCTTTGGTTGTGTTTCCTATGAAGCCAAAAAGCAATGACAACTGCAATTAGAACTAATGACTGAAATTCCTATTTAATAAAAAGGTAGATATGTCTGTTATAGGTAAAAATAATTTTTAATAAATCTCTTGTTTTAGAATAGTTTTAAAGTTACAGGAAACTTGTAAAGATAGTACAGAAAGCTCCCACATACCCAAAGCCCAATTTCTTCTATGATTAACACCTTACATTATTATGATACATGTATCACAATTAATGAACCAACATTGATGCATTATTAACTAACATTCAGATTTTCTTAGTTTTTACCAAGGGCCCACTTTCTGTCCCAGCATCCTATCCAGGATACCATATTATACTTAGTTGTCATGTCTGTTTCTGCATCTCTCAGCTATGATGGTTTTTCAGGTTTTTCTTGGTTTTACTGACCTGTCTTGACTAGCTGTGAGGATCCTAGCACATATTTTGAAGAATTTCCCCTACTGGGTATTTGTCTGATTTTTTTTTTCCTACTATAACACTGAGGTTACGGGTTTGGGTGAGGAAGACCAGAAGTAAAGTGGGATTCTCATCACAGCATATCTAGGATATTAATATGATTTTGACACCTGCAATTTAAATGTGAGAGGATCCAATAGCTCTGGAGAGGCTTCCCAGAGGAGTGGGTTCTGGTCTCAGTTCTAAGACAGGTAGCTGGATAACTGACTCATAATTTTGTCTTCTCTATGCTCCTTGTTTATTCATCTGAAGACTAAATTATCTTCCCTTCTTAAAATTCTCTTACATCAGCCAAGGGCTTCGAGGTTGTTCTGTTGAAATAGATCTCATGGTTTTCCTTGGAATCTGAGCCATATTCTTTGCAGAGACATTTGTGTGATCATGAAATGCTGGTAAGAAGAAAGGGCACAGACCTGCCTCCTAAGTCAGGCTGCACTGTATTAAAGTGCAGAGCAACTACTGTTGACCTAGTGGAAAATTTCATGAGTACCCGTATAGGAGTTCAGTTCAAAAAATGAAATGGATCTTTCCTCCATAATTCTTCTGCTTTGCCATCCCTCCTATTTCTCTATTGCAATGATCACATATCCATGCTTGAATTAAGGGCAACTTTGGTTACTGCAAGTTTAAGAAAAAGGTTCTAATTAACTAAATTTAATTGACTATCATACTTAATTGACGCATATGTATTTGTTTCCATTTACACACAGAAGTTAAAATCAGATTTGCTGAGAAGCAGCATAATTGAAAACTTTTTCTTCTTTCTCTCTCTTTCTTTCTTTCTTTCTTCCTTCCTTCCTCCCTCCCTCCCTCTCTCCCTCACTTCCTCCCATCTTTCTTTCTCTTTCTCCC
Source organism: Martes martes (assembly GCF_963455335.1). NCBI lineage: Eukaryota > Metazoa > Chordata > Mammalia > Carnivora > Mustelidae > Martes > Martes martes. Next base: position 83,622,476 of record NC_137889.1, read on the forward strand.
TTCCTTCCTTTCTTTTCTTTCTTTCTTTTCATTCTTAAATTACCCTTCTCATCATCTGGTATAGTTTCCAAAAAGCACTAAAAAGGTAGTAGGACAAAGGAAATCAAAAGAAAAGGACTTGGGAGGTCAATAAATTGGGTCATCTGTCTTGGATAACCTGACAATGTCACTCTACTAAACTGTGTCATACCATATCCCTCAGCCTTGCAGAACTTGAGAGGCTTTGACCTTCACACATGGTGACTGATAACAAATCACTGGGAGAAATCTAAGCAAGACATAGCCCAGATTCCAGCACTGTTCAGAAAGTTTGACAAATACAAATGGTGTATTCTAAGAGACAGATAAACACATCAGTTTTCCTCTAGTGGAGAACAGCTATAGTAAAGCAGACAGAAAATTCTCCCTGACATTTGGAAAATATGAGTGTCCACAGATGGGAGGAACAGCCTATTGGCAGTATAGTTAAACTTCTATGTATTAAATAGGCAAATGACTAAATCCGGGCTGTGTACTACACATATATTCTAATTGGTTTTGTTCGCTAATCATCTTTCTGAAATAGAATATTTTGTCTGCTTCTGTTAAAATTTTTATTTCTGTTAGCTTTTTGTATAACACAATCTTTTTTTAAAAGATTTTATTTATTTATTTGGCAGAGAGACACAGTGAGAGAGGGTACACAAACTGGGACAGTGGGAGAGGGAGAAGCAGGCTTCCTGCTGAGCAGAGAGTCCGATGTGGGGCTTGATCTCAGGACCCTGAGATCACAACATGAGCCAAAGTCAACTGCCTAGCGACTGAGCCATGCAGGTGCCCCATCTCGCCATTTCTGCTACCCACCAGACCCTGGCAAGCGCCATTCTCCTCTGTTTTCTGAGTTCAACATTTTTGTTTTGATTGGTTTTATGTCTGGTCTGTCCTCATCTCACCAAGTAAATGTTGCCACTGTTCAAACTGTGAAAACCATCATTCTAGACATCATCAGTGGAGGGATATTTATTAATGTCTTTGCTGGCTTCTCCTCTAGTTAAATGCATAATATTGGTGAGTTAGAAGGCTTAGTTCAGAACCTTCCATTATTTTTGACCTAAATTTCCTCACTAGGGAACTCATTTTCTCCCATGGCTTTAAATACAATCTGTAGATATTTTATTTTACTTTTCTTTCCTTCAAAGTTCACATCCAAACATAAGTGAGTTCCTATGGCTCTACTTTCAAAATATAATCCAAATCCATTTCTTCATTTTAGTTACACAGTGGCCACCCTAATGCAAGCCACCCATTATCTATCCTTAATTATTTTGAAAAAAGATTTTATTTATTTATTTGACAGAGAGAGACACAGCAAGAGAGGGAACACAGGCAGGGGGAGGGGAAGAGGGAGAAACAGGCTTTCTGCCAAGCAGGGAGTCTGATGCAGGGCTCAATCCCAGGACCCTGGGACCATGACCTGAGCCAAAGGCAGATGCCTAGTGACTGAGCCACCCAGGTGCCCTGCTGATCTTATTTCTTACCACTTTCCCCTTTGCTCCCTAACTTCAGTCACAGTGGCTTTTTTTCCTTTCCTTAAAGATGTTAACCTGTTCCTGTCTACATTCACTTGTTTCTCTACCAGGAACTCTCTGACTCTAGATACAGATGACTGTCCTCTTCCAACCAATGCAATATCGCTCACCCTCCTTCACTTCCACTCACTATATAGTATTACACCTGGTTTTCTTTTCCTTAGGACACTCTCTGAATTGTCTTATTTATGTCAACATCCTCTAGGAAGTAAGGGTTTTAAATACAGGCACCTAGCTGTTTTCATTCATTCATCCACCCACAGAATCCATAATAGGACCTGGCATTAGGTAGCCCTCAATAGTTAGTTTCAAATGAATTACTGAAAATTATGTTTGGAAGTCCTGTTGGTCCTCGATCCTCACCTTCTTCAGTGTGTATAAAAGACTGAGACAAGCCATTTTATTGCTATTTACATTTCTAATTATATAACTTCTATGTGTGTGCACTTAGGTGTCACTAATCATTATTTCCTATCAGGAGTCTCCTGTTCTTTCAGTTCCGCATTCCAAACCATCACCCTCATAAGGCTCCAGATTCTAAGTATTGTGGAACATTGTGGCAAAATTATATTGTGCAGGGGCACCTGGGTGGCTTGGTCGGTTGGGTATATGCCTTTGGCTCTGGTCATGAGCCCAGGGTCCTGAGATTAAGCCTCCCATATGGCTCTCTGCTAAGCGGGGAGCCTGCTTCTTCCTCTGTCTCTGCCCCTCCTCCTGCTTGTGCTCTCTCTCTGTCTCTCAAATGAATTAATAAAGTCTTTTTAAAAAATTGCATTGCATATGTAGACTGCATGTGAAATGATTTACTAATGAAGCCATGTTCTCTTGAGTCAGAGAAGGGAAGACTGACTGAGTGCAGGCAATGAAAATTTCCTCCCTCTCTTCTGAAGTCTGGGGATCAGTTTGTTAAGATTTAGTTCTTACATGTCTTTGGAAACTCAGACAACCCCTTTCGTCCTGTTTCCTCACTAGGTTGAGACATCTGACTCTTGCAATATAATCTTAGCACAGCTCACCAGCAAGAGTTCCTAGGCATTCAGGGACCCTCCACTTTATCTGAAACTCCCAACCCCATCCTAGTGATTTCTTGAGTTCTCACAGCCACACTTACTATCCCTAAGTCCAGGAAGACATTTTGATTTTTATTTTATTCTATTTTATTTTTTTTAATTTCAAGTTTTTATTTAAATTCCAATTAGTTAACATATAGGGCAATATTGGTTTCAGTAGCAGAATTTCATGATTCATCACTTACATATAACACAAAAAATAAATTCATTTATTATCTCAATACTCACACTCCCTGGAATTCCATATATATATATCCATTGGTTACAGAAGTTTATACCTCCTCTCTGAAGCTGAGTGGAAACCTAAGTGTTCAGCTGAACATTCAGTGCACATATACCCTGCTCGACCCTAAACTCTCCAGTTCACTTCAATTCACAAAAGATGACTCAACAATGTGAAAGTTGTCTAAATTGTAAATTCATATCCAAGTATCTGCATTCTAGAGTTTCACTTCTGTATTTCTCCTTCTCAGCCAAAATATAGCAATATCAAGAAGATTGTAAATATTATGAATATTTGCTCAAGACTAAACTTTCTACTCAACACTTCAGTATCTCCATTAGTCCCTAAAAATTGGCATTAGGAAAGATTTTTAACATTTTCATAGTAAAAATAAAATTATAACAATTATGGAGCATTTATGTTCAGAATGTTGCCCACATTAGAAAAAAGCTTTCTGTGTACAATTTCTCCTATTTTTCCTCTTCCTTGCCTGATAATAAAATTCTTTTCTTTTCGAGACCAGGAAATGATTTTGAGTTAAAAAAGAATAAGGAATGGGGCACCTGGGTGGTTCAGTGGGTTAAAGCCTCCGTCTTCGGCTTCGGTCATGATCTCGGGGTCCTGGGATCAAGCCCCTCATTGGGCTCTCTGCTCAGCAGGGAGCCTGCTTCTCCCTCTCTCTCTTCCTGCCTCTCTGCCTACTTGTGATCTCTGTCTGTCAAATAAAGAAAATAAAATCTTTAAAAAAAAAAAGAATAAGGAAGAATTTGGTATTTTAACTAAAATTTCTTTAGAGAGATGACTAGTAGCTACTTAGGGAAGCATATAGGAGGGTGAGAAAAATCTAAGTATGGATTTAAGAAGTACTAACTCTTACATGTTAATAAGCCTTTTTTCCCCTGACACTTCTGACATCGAATGTGTGAGTTTTCCACTTCAAGAAATTCTCTAATTCTCTGCATGTACCAACTGAATGCCTTATAATTTAATTCAATTCTTACACTATCCAGAGTTAAAGCAGATACTAGAGGTTAAGAACTCAGTCCCACAAAGACTGCCCCACTTCAAGTGCCAGTCCCAAGTCCCAAGTTGTGATCATACTGCTGACCAATCAACTATTAATGAGAGGTTCTAATTACAACTTCCTTGGATTTGATAATTAGTTGTAACAGCACACCAAACTCTGGAAAACACTTTATTTATAAGTTTATTGTTAAGGATATTATAAAGAATTAAAATAAAAAAGATGAAAAGGTACATAGGGCGAGGCCCAGAAGGAGCTTCTCACCTTGTGGAGTTGAGTATGCCATTCTCCTAACATACGATGAATTTACCAATCTAGAACTCTCTAAATCCCATAGTTTGGGGGGCTTTGTGGAGGTTTCTTTATATAGGTATGATTGGCTAGATCATTGGTAATTGGTGATTAACTAGAATATTCAACCATCTAATCATTCCTTGGTCTTTCTGCAACCAGCCACTTATTTAACCAAGCCAATGAGGAGAATCCCTCGTATGAGTCTGGTAGCAAGAAAGAGCCTTATATACTGTAATATAATCACAGGAGTGATAGCTCATCACTGTTGCAATATTCTATTGCCTAGAAGCAAGTCATAGATGCTACTCACCCTCAAAGGGAGGGGATCATACAAAAATCACAAATATTAGGAGATGGGGATCATGCAAAGCCAACTTATAATCTGTCTCTCCAGGAGAGACTGGGGACACCAAAAAAAATTACATAAAAGTATTTCATTCAAGTCTTCCTTTCATTTGAGTTAATTTTTGTGTATGGTGTAAGATAGCAAGACCTGGATCCATAAAATTCCTAGAAGAAAACATAGGTCATAAGCTCTATGAAATAGATATTGCTAGGATGTTTTGAATCTGACACCAAAAGCAAAAGCAACAAAAGCAAAAATAAGTAAGTGCTACTACATCATACTAAAAAGCTTCTGCACAGCAAAAGGAAACAATCAGCAAAATAAAAATGTAATCTACTGAATGGGAGAAGATACTTGCAAATCCTGTATCTGATTTGGGGTCAATATCCAAAATACATAAAGAACTCATACAACTCAATAGCAAAAAAGCTCAAACAACCTGATGAAAAAATGAGCAGGAGATCTAATAGATATCGTTCCAAGCAAGACATGCAGGTGATCAAAAGATACATGAAAAAATACTCAGCATCATTGATCATCAGGGAAATGCAATTCAAAACCACAGTGAGGCACCACTTTGTATCTATTAGAATGGCTTTTATCAAAAAGATAAGAAATAACAAGTGTTGGTGAGGCATGGAGTAAACAGAAACCTCACGCACTGTTGGTAGGAATAGGAACACAACCCTCTCATCAAACCCATTTGAGTAAAGAGCCTAACAGATCAAGTGCCCATATTTATTAAAATATTTTGACTACCAGAAAAGATATACCATATCTACTGAAAATTTAAACTCTAGTGAATCTTAAAAGAATTCTTCTAAGCTGTGCTCATATTTCTACCCACCTTCATAATAAATAAATATTCCCAGAAGTGATAAATCCAAACAGAAAATATGCACTGAAATTCAAATAATTTACCACCTCTACAGAAATAGATATCATTTTCACCTATAGATACTAGATTTTTTAAACTGTTTTTCCTTCCCACAGGTATCTGTACTAGCATAAAATCGTGAATCTACACATTAATGCATTAAAGACCATATATAATGTATTTCAAGATTAATAGGTGGTAAATGATGTACACCAATACACATTTATCAATGTCCCTTAGAGTGCTCAAGTCCCAGATGAGTAGGCTCAGAAAATAAAACTTTAATGTAGGGACACCTGGGTGGCTCAGTTGGTTAAGCAGCTGCCTTCAGCTCAGGTCATGATCCCAGCATCCTGGGATCGAGTCCCACATCGGGCTCCTTGCTTGGCAGGGAGCCTGCTTCTCTCTCTGCCTCTGCCTGTGCTCACTCACTCTCTCTCCCTCTCTCTCTGTGTCAAGTAAATAAATAAAATCTTTAAAAAAAAAACTTTAATGTAAAAGGTGATGCAAATATTTAATCAAGGTTATCTTGGGTTCTTTCCCATTAATTATTCCTTCTTTGCATATCTGAGAGTAGAGGTGGCAATTATGCCACCTAAACACTGCTCTGATTTATTTCCTCCTCCCCATCTTAGTTATCGCATCTAGGCTATGATCATTGTCCACAACATTTTATCTTTCCACTTTGTAGGCCCTGCTTTGCACAATCATGAATGGGATTTTCTCACTAAAAATCTTCAGTAGCATCTCATTACCTACAAGGGAAAACCCAAACTACTTGGCATGACATAAAGACTCTTCCCTTATCTGATCTCAACTTGCCTTTCAGTTTTGCCTTGTTGCTTTCTTTCTAGCCCCACAGAACTCCATCCTCTCATCTTTAAACACATGGTATTTTTCCATGATTCTTTCTCTTTTAAAAAATATACCTTTCATATAAGTTGTTCATGAAGCCAGTTCTCTTCTCCTTGTTCTTTTTGATGTTGCTCTCTTATACCTCTGGCAAGAACAGGCTGAGATGTCTACTGCCTTGTTGACAAGAGGTGGCTTTTCCACCTTTCCCAAGTGTTCAAAAGAGCCTTCTTATCGCACTTAAATAAGACACACATGACTGAACTATAGTGTAATTACTTGTCAGTCTCCTAACTAGACTGTGAACTGTTCAAAATTAGGGACTTTATCTTATTTTTCTTTCATTCCTACTACTTTCCATGGTGTCTGCTCCACGGTTGTGAAGGCTCTGTAATTGTATATTAAATTAATATTTTGTTCTGTCCATATGTCGGGTTGATTGGTACTATACTTAAAAATTCATTAACTGTACCCTTACCATGCCTAAGACACTGTTTAAACACCGGGAATAATCTCAGTCTAAATGTAAAGAGATAAAATGTAAACATAAGACAAAAAAACTACAGTACATTCAGTGCTGGGCTAGAGATATTTATTAAATATTTGTAAATGTTTGCATGATAACATAGAAGAATAAGTGATTAATTATGATTAAATAATTTGAAAAATAAATCACTGGTGTGTTGGCATTCAGGCTGTGTCTTAAAAGATACATCAACAACTTTGAAGTGTGGGGGTGGAGAATCAAACATATATAGACATGGAAGAAGTAGGAGTTTAGGGCAAAAGGGATGGAGGTGGGAAACTTAACTAACATAATTCTTAAAGGTAAGTGTGACTTCAGTTACATAAGAGGAAAGCATGGAAGGGAGTGGGAATTGTACCAAGTTGCCAACAGGAAAATTTCATAGTCTACCCATTTGACTTTCATTTAGTAACCATTCCCTTTCTTAAGCCCATATTAAGCTTCCAAACAACAAAAAGAGTAGTTTCATGCTTCCATTTAAAATGACAAATTTCTTCCTATACAAACCACGATGAGCTTAACTTCTTCCCCCAAAATGAAAACATGAAGTCCCAAAAGACACAGTATTCAGATCGGTATGATGTTATTTCCTCTTTTAATTGTTTAAAATCCTGAATATTTTATAATCCAGACACTAAAGTATTAAATTAACTACATTGATGCTCCTTATGAAAATACTGAGTTAAATGAAGAGAGAAAACACAAACATAATGAATACATACATAACAAAGAAAGGAAGAAATCATGTGTAGTTGTGATAGTCCTCATATCTATAACTGGATAGGAGACCACAGATGATATTAATTCCATCCCTTGGACCTATGAGCTCTTGGTAGAGTCTGGAGTTTTATTAATAGCAATCACACATTCTGTGAATATGTCATTAGGTGTAGGGCAGGGTTTATCAGCCTGAACACTGTTGACATTATGGACTGGATTCTTCTCAGTTGTAAGAGCTGTACTGTGTGTTGTAGAAAGTTTAGCAGCATCCCTGCCCTCTACCTTACACACCAGTAACTCTCTCAGAGTCATGAAAATTTAAAAAAAAAAAAATGTCTGCAGCCATTACCAGATGTCTTTGGGGGCAGTGGAGAGGAAGCAAAATCACACCCAATTGAAAAGATTGTGTAGAATGATAAAAACCACTCCCTTCCCGCTCCTTGTTTCCTAAACCTATATGCACTGCCATTGTCTCAAAACATACATCAAAACTTTAGAGGGCAGTTCAGCCTCCTTGCAAGTAGAGACATGACTGAGCCATTACTAGGCTATTCCACCATCTCATCAAGCCAAATGATGACATGTGATATGATAACACCTGTGACTCTCATGAGCGCTAGACTTTTCCTCACCTCCTTCACTGCAAAAGAAGTTCATTTCTGAGAAAGTTGTGTGGGATACTACAATGGCAAATAAGGCATAAAGTAACTCCACAGATGGTGATACTGATAGAAGCAGTGCAGGTAGGGAATGCAAATTTATACCCACAGTAAGTGTCTGTTCAAGAACAAATTGTCACTGGTGCTTCTCTGTCATCAACCCACCACCAACCTGTTGGCTTATTCTCTGAGGAATGCAAATAAGGAGAGGGCCCCATAATGGTCTCTACTCTTCACAGTTTGAACACTCAGCTGGTGGTTTGATAGCCAGATGTACCATCAGGTCTCCCTCACAACCTCAGACTTGTGTGATAAGGCAGATCATAATGCTTTCTGCACCTGGAAACATTCTAGTTGGTTCCAGTAGGAGAGCAGGCACTCTAGGAAGTTGGGAGAAGGGCTAGAGTTCTGACAATCTATTTCTGTCCCTCTTTTCAAGGCCCAGTCACAAGTTGACTTGTTTTCCAATCCCTTACCTTTGTCTTCATTACTTTGACATTGTAAAAAGAATTAAGGATTTGTAATTTGTTTAGACCTATGGCAGACTGACTTCCAGAAGTCCAAGATCAAGTTCAAAAGAGCTTCAATACTCCACAAGATAAATAGTTCAAGATATAATAGCCTACAACTCTAAACAGCTCAAATGTGTTTTGTCCAGTGAATGGAAACAAAATAGGTTATCCTGATACAATGGAAAACTATGCACCAATTAAAAGGAGCAGACTGTTGATACACATAATAAAATGGATAGTATCTCAAAATTATTTTACTAAGAGGAAAGAATCCAGAAACGAAACTACACATACTCTATGATGTCATCTATTTGAAGTTCCAGAATTGGCAAAACTAATCTATAGATGGCAGAAACCAGATCAGTGGTTGATTGCTATCTTTGGGGATGAAACAGATAAATGCAAGAAGGATGAGAGATTTCTTTGGGATGACAGATCTTGATTAGGGTAGTGCTTACATGGATAAATGTGTTTTTCAAAATTCTTTAGTCTCTACCCTAAAAATAATGTATTTTTCATATAAATTTGCCTCAGTTGAATTGGTTTGTAGAGGAAAAAAGCTTGAAACCAGGCAACATAATGTCCCCAGTTTTGTTTTTCTTTTTCAACATTTCCTTAGCAATTTGGGGTCTCTTCTGGTTCCATACAAATTTTAGGATTGTTTGTTCCAGCTCTTTGAAAAATGCTGGTGGAATTTTGATCGGGATGGTCCTGGAGTATAGATCCTTTACCTCTTTGGTTAGGTTTATTCCCAGGTATCTTATGGTTCTTGGTGCTATAGTAAATAGAATCAATTCTCTCATTTCCCTTTTTATAATTTCATTGTTAGAAATTAAAATATAAGAAAGCAACTGATTTCTGTACATTTATTTTGTATCCTGCCACATTACTGAATTGCTATATGAGTTCTAGCAATTTGGGGGTGGAGTCTTTGGGTTTTCCATATAAAGTATCATGTCATCTGTGAAGAGAGAGAGTTTGACTTCTTCTTTGCCAATTTGAATACATTTTATTTCTTTTTGTTGTATGACTGCTGTTGCTAGGACTTCTAGTACTATATTTGAACAACAGTGGCAAGAGTGTGCATCCTTGTCATGTGCCTGATCTCAGAGGGAAGGCTGTCAGCTTTTCCCCATTGAGATTGCTATTCACCGTGAGTTTTTCATAGATAGACTTTGTGAAGTTGAGGAATGTTCCCTCTATCCCTATATTTTGAATCATTTTAATCAGGAACAGATGCTATATCTTGTCAAATGCTTTTTCTGCATCAATTGAGAGGACCATGTGGTTCTTCTTTCTTCTTGTATTGATTTGTTCTATCACATTTATTGATTTGTGAATGTTGAACCACCCTTGCATCCCAGAGATAAATCCACCTGGTCATGGTGGATAATCTTTTTAATATACTGTTGGATCCTATTAGTTAGGATCTTGTTGAGAATCTTGGCATCCATATTCATCAAGGGTATTAGCCTGAAATGTACAAAAACAGATACATAGACCAGTGGGACAGAACAGAGAGCCCAGATATGGGCCCTCAACTCTATGATCAAATAATCTTTGACAAAGCAGGAAAAAATATACAGTGGAAAAAAGACAGTCTTTTCAATAGATGATGCTGGGAAAATTGGACAGCTATGTGTAGAGGAATGAAACTCTACCATTCTCTTACACTATACACAAAGATAAACTCGAAATGGATAAAAGACCTCAATTTGAAACAAGAATCTATCAAACTCCTAGTGGAAAACATAGGCAGCAACCTCTTTGACAGTGGCCACAGCAACTTCTTTCAAGATATTTCTCCAAAGGCAAAGGAAACAAAAGTGAAAAATGAACTTTTGGGACTTCATCAAGATCAAAGCTTCTGCACAGCAAAGGAAACAGTCAACAAAACAAAGAGGTAACCCACAGAATGGGAGAAGACATTTGCAAATGACACTACAAAGGGCTGATATCCAAGATCTCTAAAGAACTCCTAAACTCAACACACACAAAACAGATAATGATGTCAAAAATTGGGCAGAAGACATGAACAGACACTTTTCCAAAGAGGACATGCAAATGGCTAACAGACACATGAAAAAATGTTCATCATCTTTAGCCATCAGGGAGATTCAAATCAAAACCACATTGAGATACCATCTTTCATCAGTTAGAATGGCCAAAATTAACAAGAGAGAAAACAACATGTGTTGGAGAGAATGTGGAGAAAGGGAAACCCTCTTACACCGTTGGTGGGAAAGCAAGTTGGTGCAGCCACTTTGGAAAACAGTGTGGAGATTCCTTAAGAAATTAAAAATGGAGCTTCCCTATGACCCTGCAATTGCACTACTGGGTATTTACCCCAAAGATACAGCTGTAGTGAAAAGAAGAGCCATTTGTACCCCAATGTTCATGGCAGCAATGGCCACAGTTGCCAACCTGTGGAAAGAACCAAGATGCCCTTCAATGGACAAATGGATAAAGAAGATATGGTCCATATAAACAATGGAGTATTATGCTTCCATCAGAAAGGATGAATACCCAGCTTTTGTATCAACAAGGACAGGACTGGAAGAAATTATGCTGCGTGAAATAAGTCAAGCGGAGAGAGTCAATTATCATATGGTTTCACTTACTTGTGGAGCATAAGGAATAACGCAGAGAACATTGGGAGAAGGAGAGTAGAAGTGAGTTGGGGGAACCTGGAGAGGGAGACAAACCATGAGAGACTGTGGACTCTGAGAAAAACAGAGGGCTTTGGAGGGGAGGGGGGTGGGGGTTGGGTAAACTAGATGGTGGGTATTATGGAGGGCATGTATTGCATGGAGAACTGGGTGTGGTGCATAAACAATGAATTCTGGAACACTGAAAAGAAATAAAATTTTTTAAAAAATTTGTTTTATTTTGAGAACTAAAAAAGTGAGAGAGAGAGAGAAATACAGAAGGAAGAGCAGGTTTCAGAGATGAAGGTAATGAACTCATGTTTTTCAAACATTCCAGTAGGCAGTTGAAAAAAAATTACTTCAGGTTCCTAGAAATGTACTGGGCAGAAATTAGAGTGTAGAGTCTTATGCATTTAAAGCAGTGATTCTCAACCACAGCTTAATGTTAGAGCCATCAGGGAGATGTTGGGTACACTAATATGTGGGTCTTCCCCCCCAAAAATTCTAATTTAATTGGTTTGGAAAGAAACATAGAATGTAGTATTTTTTTTTAAGCATCCAGGTGTTCATCAAGTACAGGTAGGCTTAGATACTGTTAATATAAAGTGTTATTGAAATTATGGATGTAGACAAGACTCTTTCAGAAAACTCATAAAATGAGAAGGAATAAATATCATAGACTAGGGGATATTAATGTTTAAAAGGTTAAAATTTTAAAAAGTAAGGAATCTTTGGAAAAAGTCTTCCAATGGTGTGCTTATCAATAAAGACAATTAGAAGTTAATAAAATAATGTTATGAATAATTTTATGCAAATCTGACAACTTAGAAAAAAGGGACCAATTTTGAAAAATGCAACTCACCAAACCAACACAGGAAGAAACTGATTTATATTTATTACAGAAATTTAATTTCTTATCAAAAGCCTCAGAAAAGAGAACTCCAGGCCCAGATGGTTTCAGTGGTGAATTATATAAAAAACATTCAAGAAGGAAATAGCTAATCTTGCCCAGATGATTTAGAGGAATAAATGTTCAGTTCATTCTGTGAGACCAATATAACAGTAAATGCCAAAATCTGATAGATATTATTTAAAAACAGAAAAATATTAAAGACCATCAGGTCTCATGTAAACAGATGAAAAAATACTTACAGAATATTAGCAGATCAGGGCTCCCAGGAGGCTCATTTGCTTAAGCGTCTGACCAGCTCAGGTCACGATGCCAGGGTCCTAGGATTGAGCCCTATGTTGAGCTCCCTGCTCAGTGGGGAGTCTGTTTCTCCCTCTCCCTCTGTCCTTCCCTCTGCTCTCTCTCTCAAATAAATAAAATCTTAAACAGATATATAATAAAATATTAACAGATCAAATCCAACAGTAGTTAATTCCTAGTGGACTGCCCTTGAGCACGGGGACTGACTAGCACACAAGAACCACATGTGAGGGCAGAGACAGTTCCACAGAATAAAGATAGACATCTGGAAAAGACAATAAACAAACAAACAAAAATAGCAAGTCTCAACTACAAATGGTATAATTTCTGATTATCTCTAATATATTATTTCTAATACCTATTTTTGCTAGGGGAAATTCACCCTGATTTTAGAGAGGTTATTTTTCTCTTGAGAAAATGAATGTACCTCCCTGAAAATCAGTGGAGAGGTGTCTAAGACAGAGAGAGAAATATGTCTTACTTAAAGGACTCCTAAACCTTTAGAGAGTGGTACGAAAAGGATCTTTATCTCCTCATCTTCATTGCATCACACTCCTTGAGTTAACATAATTAAACTTTCAAAAATTAGTTCCAATTTCTAAGTCTTGCTCACCCTTCATCGTTAACGTGTACTTAATATACTCCTTACAAATCTGGTCATTATGACCTAATTACTACACAGTGTCTTGCTTCTATACAGGACACATTTGGATGATTTATATCATCTCTGTGAGATGTAATCATCATAAAAACTTTCTTACCAATAGAACCTATTACTTGTCTCTACTTTAAAAAACATACCATAATCATGACATCTAAATATAGCAATATATAACCAATTAAGCCTATTCTAAGTGGAATGTGTGAAGCTTCAAGAAATATGTACTTTTATGTCATTTCGATAGCATTTCAGGACTTACATCTTGTGATCTGGCATCCACCTTCTCATTTATCCTTTGCATTCTTGGCTGGGTACCATAGAAATTTAAATGAAAACCATCATTTACGTGCTGAGTTTCTGTCAGGTTTAATCGAGTAACAAAATTGCCTAGTAGGAACTTCTTTTTATATCGATCTTCATTCTTATCCACAGACTGAAAAGAAAACTGAAAAAAAGGAAAAGGCAATGAGACCCTGAAGAGAGCACTTGGCTGGTCAAGGCTTATTGCCTTAACATAACCTATGGAAAGGAAGACAGACCCACTCTACGTTAGGCTAGCTTATTCCATAGCTCAGGGGAAGTAGCTCTTTTAGCTTCAGTATCAAAATGGAGCTAGATAGTATTTTGAAATGCTACTCCCTTGGAAAGAGAAGGCTGGGGTGATGGGGGAAGGTGATGGAGGGGCAGATGGCAGGGGGGACTAGTGACAGGAAAGGAAGAGAAAGGAAAAAGAGACAAAAAGGATAAAATGATGAAGAAATAAAAACAACCAGCTGCTCTCTAGAATCTAGTGCTAGAAGGCAACAGTCATGGTAGGCTGGAGAAAGGGGTAATAAAGAGGAACCCTCGAATCTCTGTGGCTTGATGCCACACACAACCCGCATGCTCCGTGCCTATCAAGGCCCCCCAGGCTGGTGTCGCAGCTATTGTCTGGAATATTACTAGTTTTGTACCAGAGTAGCACAGGCACATCCGCTCTTAGTCTTCCCCAGGAAATGACGCATCTCACTTGAGCCAATGCTGTTGGCTAAAACAAAAACCACGGCCGTGCGTATTTTCAAGGAGGCGGGGAAACAGTATTCTGACAGTACGCCTTGTAGGAGAATCACAAATATTGGGTCAAGTAACAATCATACAGGATACTATTATTGCCCCTACTGGGTAGTGAACTGAATACCAGGCAGACCACAGAGTGTCTCATTGATTACTTGGTATCCAATCTCCCTTATTCCCCATCAATGAATAGTGGTTTCGTTTAGACGATAATCTCAACACCTACACTGCATATTTTTCTTTTTTCTTTGTAGATAGAGGTAGCTATTGGAACAGTTCTGGCTAACAGGACCTGAAGTCATCGTGTGGGCTTCTAGAAATACTTTGTAAAATAGGCACAGGCTTAGCCAGCTCATGCTTTTCTTCCTTCCTTCTGGAAAACAGTTGTGATGTCTGGGGAATTGGGAAAAGAGACATCTTGCAACCATGAGAACAAGAGAACAAGAGCCTGGGACACTTGTGGGAATGCAGTGCTAATGTACTTGCTCTGATTACCAACTTTCAAATTCCTCATTGTGTGAGAGAAAAAAAAAATTTAAAAAACTGTATTTTGTTCAGCCTCTTTTAGCACTTTATTTCATATGTGTGGCAGAAACTTCTTCTTAAGAAATAAGATTTTATTTATTTATTTGAGAGAGATAGAGCACAAGGTGGGGGGAAGGGCAGAGGGAGAGGGACAAGCAGACTCCCCATTGAGCACAGAGCTGAATCCCCAGCTCTCAGTAGATCCCTGGATCTCAGTAGATCATGACTCAAGGGAAAATCAGATGCTTAACCAACTGAGCCACCCAGGCACCCCCACTGAACCTATTTCTAAGTGATCTGAAATTTGAAACCAAAAGTGTGATGAAACACATAACGGATTCTGAAGTACAGAACTGACTTGGTGAAGACCTCACAGTAATTCACCCCATTGTTATTACCCTAAATCTTGTTCAGCACTAGGACAACAAAATGATTTTTTTTTTCCTCCAATGAATACCTAGAATCACTTTCCACACTGTTCATTCAGTCTTTTTTGTTGTTCTGTTTCTTTTTTTCCTCTTGCTTTTTAAAAAATTTTATTTATTTATCTATTTTAGAGAAAAAGAGTGAGAGAGAGAGACTGCAGGAGCCAGGGGAGGAGCAGAGAAGCAGGCTCCCTGCTGAGCAAGGAGCCCCAAGAGGGACCCAATTCCAGAACTCTGGGATCATCCCTGACAGAAGGTGGATGCTAACAGGACTGAACCACCGAGGCACCTTGTTGTTCTGTTTCTATGTCATGAATCACAGTGGAAAAGTTGAGCACAGCAATAGTTTCTGACATTAGTTCTGAGATGTTCTCCTAGCATTGATTGATTTTATCAAGCATGAGGGTTATCAATAAATTTCAGCTGTTTACCCTTTAAACCACTTTTCCCTCTTAGGACCTCATAATGCCCATGCTGTTTCCATTTATACTGCCCCAGGATATACCGTACACTCCCTAAAACCCCACAGTTTGCTTTCAGCTCATTTATATATAAGACAAGCACATTAATGACATTAGGTGATTCTAGAGGTGGAAGCAAATTCTCAAGACTAGAGGGGATGAAGTGAGAAAGGAGGGACAAGTAGGTAGGGAGTTCTATTTCTTGAGTCACCATTGGGAGAATCATGCAGTGAAAGTAGAAATTGACAGCTTTTGTGTATTAAAATTTTTGGAAATGTCTCCAGGATTTTCTTTATTTTTTTTAAGATTTTATTTTAATTTATTTATTTGAGAGTGAGCAAGAGAGAGAAAGCACCAACCAGAGGGAGGGACAGAGGGAGAAGCAGACTCCCTGCTGAGCAGGGAGCCTGATTCCATCCCAGGACTCCAGGATCATGACCTAAGCGGAAGGCAGAGGTTTAACCGAGTCATCCAGGTGCCCTGTCTCTGAGATTTTCTTACAATCATAAAAATCATGCCATATCTTGGCCTTTTGATAGGTTTTCTTAATAAAAATCCTCTTTAGATATATCGCCTGCAGTAATCAGGCTTCCTTTCCTGTTTGTTATTCCTCTCTTATTGCTAGTAGAATGCTCCACAGAGTAATGAAGAAAATGGAATGAAATGACTCTAGATTGAACCACAGTTTTGGGAAAATGAAGAAAAAAATGACCAGGAACTAGCTGAGTTCAGTTTTTTTCCGGGGAAAAAAAGAGAGAAGTGCATGCATTTCTCTAATCCTTTAATAAATTATACTATCTTTGAGATGTGTGTGTTATGGAATGATAGGTCCATTAAGAGAAGTTCTATTAAAAATAAGAAAAAAGTTATCAATAAAAGAAAAATGTTGACTTAAAGTTGCCTCAGGGAAGGAGATAAAGAACACTTCTTGGGTGTTTTGGCATACATCCTTCCACAAAAAGATACTCCACAATCACACCACTTCTAGAAAGATAACATTTCCTTAAATTTCCTCCGTACAATATAGCAGACTTTTGTTTAACAATAGTATACTTCTTATTTTTTTCCCTTAAAAGCAATTTGAAGTTCTTCAAATATTTTCAGAATTATGTTTTTAAAAGTATTGGTATCGAGCAAGAAAGTAAGATATATATGGGAGCAAACAAATGCACACACACGGTGCCAAAACCAAACCAAATTACAAAGGGGAAGCAGACTTCCATGCAGAAGCAAGTGCATAAGCCAGGTGCCATCCTGAGGGTATTTTCTGAAGCTCAAGATGACAAATTTTTATTGTGACAGCAAACAGAGATAGAGATTAGTTTCTGCATACGGTAGGCAGACCAATGGGTAACTCCATCCTTTAAGAAGGAATTTCAACATTGACAAGCTAATGAGAAATGATCTCATTTTACAGAAAGAGACAGTGAGAAAAATTAGCTAGTAACAATTATCATGCTAGACAAAGGGGAAAAAGATATTCTAGAATCTAAAGCCATTATGCAGTCCTCAGGTGAGTTTTCAGGCCTCAAATGTGACAAAAAAAAAAAAACAAAAACCTCAATCAAGTAATTCTAAATAATTCCAAATAAATGATTCTAGGATTGTAGCACTTCTGGACAACTGGAAGAAAGAATAAGTAAATTTCTTTGTAGGAAGGTATTTTCATCCTAACCCTCAAAAGATTGCACAGAGAGAATTCCAGCCACCATCCACTTTGCAATATAAAACAAAACACATAGTTCCTTGCCAGAATACTGGTAAGGCAATGAAGACTAAGGGGCCAAGATTCCAGAAAGAAGGGAAGTTCACAGTAGTTATCTCAACACATAGTGTTGCTTTCCTCCTGAAATTAACTTTACACACACACACACACACACACACACACACACACATATATATATATATGAAGTTAAGTAAAGCTTTTGACAGTCACACATTACTGGGGCCAAAGAAGCTGAACACTGGCTTTCAGAGACACAACAAATAACTAATTTGTAACTATAAGAGTGGAATGGAATTGATAAGACTTGAAAAGACTGAAGCTTCTCATGGGGCTGCTGAGTGGCTCAGTTAAGTGTTTGCCTTCGGCTCAGGTCATAATCCCAGGGTCCTAAGTGTTGGGCTCCCTGCTTCTCCCTCTCCAGCCTGCTTCTCCCCCTGCTTGTGCTCTCCTTCTCTGTCAAATAAATAAACAGAATCTTATGTATATAAAAAAAAAAGACCGAAGCTTCTCTTTCAAACAGATCAATCCCATATTGTATTAAATTCTGCTCCTACTTTCATGGGGCAGAATTTAATATACTTAATTTTAATGACAAAAAAAGCGGATCTTCTTTGGAGGACAGTGAGATCATAGAGCATCTCAAATTAACTCTACAGTTTTTCACACACGATGTCTAACATTCAAAAAAAGAAGGAAGGCATTGAAAAAGGTAAAATTTGAACAGCAACCAAAAGAAAAGGAGCGAGTATAAATAGATTCACAAGATATCTGGGGGAAATAACCTCAAGGAAGAATAAAGAGCAACAAAAAGAATAAATATGTGGGTCAGTTTAAAGGACTATCAATCAGCACGTCACTAGGTATTCTACAGAAGACCTTCTGACAAGTAACTATCCTGAGGCAGGAGGAAAGGTTTTGCAGACTTGTGTGGGTTTGGGGGAAAGACAACAACTGCCTCCCACCCCCATCCAGTAATAACTGAAGGCAAGGTGACATTTCTTAGATGACAGGAGTTCCTCAGTGAAATTTATGAAGCACATCTGTCAGAATCTCTTGGAAAAGGAGTCCCACCCACACATGCTGAAGCAAAATTTGTGGGCCTGAGTCCCGGGTAACTGTATTTCACGGACCAGGTAATTCTGGGCCCTAGCGGTGTTTCCTACAAAACGCTACTGAAGAGAGGTGGGTCCTTCTCTTTCCAGCGTGAGTTATTCTCTTTTATATAACTTAACCGGAAATGGAAACGTTCTTCTCATCCTTCGTTTGAAGACTCTTTGAACTTTGGAAATTCAGTGCTTTCTCACTGTTGTAGTTCCATTACCCCTTGCAAGGCGGCATGCTGAGACCTGCAGCAAGAAGGGGAGAGGAAGAAGGGCTAAGTCTAGTTTCAGAGATTTTAGAATCCAGGTGAGGCCACAAAAACAACTAGGATTTGGCCATTTTGGTCAAAGGTTCTGAGGTTGGCGACAAAATCACATTATCCTATTCTTTGAGAACTGCCCTTTAGTTCAAAAAGGGTTGATTTCCATCAGACATGTTTCTAGTCATGAGTCTCTCTCACTTACTACAGTGCATTAAACCAAGAGTAATCACATAGCCTGTCATGGGCACATTGATTTCTATAAGCTCTAAATTTGAAATCATAATGATAGCAAGTTAACGTGGGTGGGTGGTCAGAAATATAATTTGTCAATTCTGCAGCTGCGGGGTGGCCAAATTCAATCATGACACTCATGTAAGTGTCTGATCTAAAGAGCAAAAGTATGATGCCCATGTTTTCCCATAGACAAAGGCAAGAACTTCTGCAAATCTGTACTCCCTCTAGTCTCTCCATTCTCCCTCCACCAAATTTTGGCATTCAAGTAGAAGAGCAGTAGTTAATAATAGTACTGTATGGAAATAACTGCCTGGGTATAAACCTCAGCTCCACAGTTCATAGATCTGTGACCTTGAACATATCAATTCATTCTTTAGGTCTTGCTTTTCTCATCTGTGAAATGGGGATAATAGTATTACCTACCTTAAAACATTGTCATAAGAGTTAAATTAATATTTGTAAGTCAGCTACTGCCTGATAAGTAATAACTACTATACAAGTAGCATTGTATTAAATAAACAAACATTAATATTGGAAGTTGTCTTGAATTTTGAATGAAAATTTCCACAGCTAAACACTTGTCCTTGCCAATGACCTTTTGTCATTGTTAATGCTTATAGTGATAATTATTATTAAGTCTTTTACCTATTCTTACTTCCCATATGCCATAACTTTCTCCTAAATTCCTACCCTTCTTAGTGGAATGCATCCTCTGAGATTTCTTACAAAGAGTATTTATGTGTGGTATACATACTTAATAGTTTAGTTAGATTTTTTCAGCCAATTGGACCATGAGTGTAGTATCCTCTCTTCTAAGGATTATTCTGAATTGCAGATACCAGGAACCTCATTTTCCAGAACCCTCTTCCCCACATAGCTTTAGGCCAGAGCTTGCCAAGGAGATCTTGCACAGTATTTGGAAAATGAACTGGAGAAGAGGTTTTCCTTCCAGGGAGGTTGTGGCAGCCAAATACCATGGCTTCACAGATTTCTCACAGGTTCCTACTTGGCTACTTCAGACCAAGACCCAAACCTTGAGGCAGCAATTGCTGGAATTTTTAGGCGAACTTGAGAGACTGGGAGGCGCGTTTCAGGGCCTCAGAGTGAAGTCCTCAGTGACTCCTTGACCTCCCACTTCAACTCTTCCCTCACCCAGCTTTTTTTATACTCATATTGGTCTAATTTCCTTAAAGAAAAAAAAAACTTTATTACAATAATAAAATAATTCCATTTTACTGACCAAAACAAGACCGATAAAAATGTCTAAAAATTTAAAAACTAGTTAAGAATATTGTTCTGCTTATAAAACTTATCTTAAAAAAATCTATGAATACGTTTAAACAAATATATAGATTTAAATACATTAATTTTGAGGTCTGAAGTAAGATAATGATGCCCCTTATCACCACTACTGTTTAACAGAACTGGCCAGGAAATTAAATGACTTATCAGGGTTAGAGGTGAGGAGATAAAGTATCCATTACTTGTAATACAAAATCATTTACACTAGTGAAAGATAATTAGCCAACAATATAAAATAAGTACTATATATTATTTATAAAAAATAACAGTATTTCTCAGTACTACCAATAACCAATGATAAAATAAAACTTAAAATAATCTACCATTTGAATAGCAACCACTCACCCTTCAGAAATTAAAGTACAATTGAAAGGAATGCTGTTTAAATAGTGTGGCATCCCAGGGAGTAACAAGAAATAAACCGGTATCTGGAAGTATTTCCTGGTTGTCCATCACGTGGCCTTAAAGCCAACAACACGTATTTTAGGAGTTGCTATAGCAACAACTGACTTCTAGGTATCGCTGTAGCAGAGAACAACCCCAAACCCTCATTGTCTTACAGCGATAAATATTCATTAGCCGAACGTATTATATGAGAGCTCCAGCTAGCTGTGGCTCTTCTGAGCAATGCTAGATTTCACGTGTCTTTGTAGTTCAAGTGTCAGACTGAGGGAGTAGCCACTGAGACCTGCTTTTCTCATGGCAAAGGGCAGAAATTGGAGGAGGCTGACCTAAAGGGCAAAGGTTCATTCCAGGTGTCTGCTTGGACGTTATATAAATCACATCCACTCACATGCCTTTAGCCACACAGAATTGCCAGAACAGGGAAGTATACTCCACCTACAGGAAGGCGCGGCAAGTGCAGGGAAGGAACAGGTGCACAGAAGAACGGATCACCCTATGTGTGTGAAATGATAAGCACCTTGTCTAGAACAGGAAGCATTAAATAAATTTTAGCTCTTATTTTTATTTTTATTTCGTTGGATTTTATTTTGTTGAGTGAACGAGAACCCTAAGGAATATTTTATTACAAGAAAATGATGGCTCAGTGTAACCGAGTAACTGGCTGTAGGTTTTGAAATGGTAGCACCAGGATTTAAACCCCGGTATCCTGGTACGGTAGAGAATGCATTTTCCACAACCATACAGTGTGGTCATATGGAAGCAGATCACAGAGTTGACAGTGTCGTGTCAGACAAACTCTGGCTGTGAACCGGAAAAGCTCCAGTAGCTTCATCAAGCTTCTGTGGTGAATTTTCTGTAGGTTATTGCTCATCCAAGTATATAAGTCCACTGCTCAAGCATAATTTTCTCATTTCTTCCATAATGCTAGCAGAAAAGCTGACAGGTAATTAGTGAAGCTTCCTTATGTGGAAAATACACGGAATAAATTCATTCATTGGTACTTTCGATCTACTTCACTTTTCATACCGGGGCAGTTTTTACTAATTTGTCAAGTCAGCCATTATCTGCTTGTCAGTAATGTTCTCATGTCAAAATATTAAATTAACATTCTAGTTTAACATATTTATCAAGCTGGAGAGTATGCTCAGAGTAAATTTGCATTCTAGGGCCTGTTCACATCAGTTCCTAATAAAATCTCGATTATAGTTAAGCAAACGAATGATACAAATGTATAAAATCCCAACTTCATGCTCATTTTCTTCAGTAAGATTCTCTTTGCAGGGTCTCATGAAGATTAAGTGTTAGGGACTGAACGTTTGTATCCCTACAAAATGCACATTGAAACCCTAGCCCCTGACGTGATAGTATTTGGAAATGGGGACTTTGGGAGATAATTAGAGTTAGAAGAGGTCATAAGGGTGGGGTTCTAATGATGGAATTAGTGCCCATACAGAAGAGACATCAGAGAGCTTGCTCTTTCTCCCCACGTACACCCAAGGAAGAGATCATGGGAGCACATAGCAACATGGCAGTTGTCTGCAAACCAGGAATAGAACTCTCCCCAAAACCCAACCATGGTGGCAACCTGATCTCCAGTCTCCAGAACATTAGAAAATACATATCTGTTGTTCCAGCTACTCAGTCTATGGTATTTTGTCATGGCAGCCTGAGATAAGAGAGTGAGATAAATGAAAAGCACCTGGCATAGAGTAGGAGGGTTTTTTGTTTGTTTTATTTTGTTTTTGATGACAGCTGCTATTTTTTGAAGGACAAGGGTAGAAGGAAAGATAAATGCTGAATAAGCCACTGTCACTAATCTAAGTTCACAATCTGATTCTGAGATTTCTGCATATTAAAAAAATGAAACAACTAGAAAAAGACTTTTGGATTTTTTTTTCACTGTGACCCAAAGTTTAAGAAGTCATCAGGATCCCTAGAGAGCCATATTTTTTCTTTTATTCATTCCTCTCTTAATTCACTGATTCCTATATTCATTCATTCTTTCAATGAATGTTTATTGAGTTATCAATAGATACTCACTAAAGCTGCAAAGCTGAATAGGATATAGTAGACCATTTTCTCAGTCGAGATTCTTATGTCACCAATTCAATACCTACCCTTATAAATGAATTAGAATGTAAGCAGTGTGAGTCTCTTCAATATTCTTGTGGAAATGGATGCTGTTTATTTGAAATTTAGTAATTTTAAGTTCTCATGTATAGTTTCATCTTCATAATGTTTTATTGAGAAAGAATATTGTGATTGGATTTTGGTTTCATAATATGTAATATTTAACCCCCCTTACTAAGGAAAGATACTCCAGTCCCATTTCTAGCAATTTTAAAGGCCATTACGCTATAAATAGTTGGGTGGAAACTTTATTCCTCACTCTCATTTATTTTGCTAGAAGTTTCCTTCACTCCAACTCCTTCTTTACTTAATCATTCCTTGTAGAATCCACATGTTCTACAAATGACTTCAAATCCTTTGTAAAAGACTTAGTATAGAGCACTTGGGTGGCTCAGTAGGTTAAGCGGCTGCCTTCTGTCCAAGTCATGGTCCCAGGGTCCTGGGATTGTGTCCCACATCTGGCTCTCTGCTCAGCAAGGAGTCTCTTTCTTCCTCTCCCTTTGCCCCTCCCGCTGCCCATGGTTTCTCTCTCTCTCTCTCAAATAAATAAATACAATCTTTAAAAAAAAAAAAAAAAGACCTAGTATAAATAACAAAATTGTCTGATATGCCTCTTGGAGAATAGAGGGTAGCTCTTTTTATAGATCATATTATTTAAGTTGTTTTCAATAGTTGACTTAGTTTATTTTTTTAATCTCAAATGCAATTCCACAATTAAAATGAGCTCAAAGATATTAAGAACTAAGAGTACAGCAATAGTCTACATGAAATATTCATAAAAGAATTAAGAGATGTTAATTTTTCTTAGCAATTCATTAATAAATATTTAATGGATGTCTGACATCTTCAGTAGAAATTATGCAAATTGTCATCAACAAATAACTATGAAAAAGAGAAATTTGCATAGTTAGAAAAGTGAGTAAGGTGATTTTTTTGTAGTCACACTTCAAACTACATTTCCTGACCTCAAAGAATTTGGGGAACAAAAACTAACATTTTTTCCACTGAATTTCGAAGAAACACATAAGATTTCTTTTTTTTAATCTATTTTTTAAGACTTTATTTATTTATTTGACACAGAGAGAAAGAACAAGCAGGAGGCAGAGGGAGAGGGAGAAGCAGGCTCCTGCTGAGCAATGAGTCCAATGCAGGGCTCAATTCCAGGACCTTGTGGTCATGACCTGGGCCAAAGGTTGCTGCTTAACCCACTGAGCCACCCAGGTCCCCCAGATTTCTTTAAATTTCTCCACGTCAAGTAAGATTCCTACTATAAATCAATTCAGTTTAACACTGAAATATTGTAGAATTACCAGTCACAATTAAAACTGTAGGGTCCTAATTTGAATGAAATCGATGTTCACTGTACTTTAAGATATCAGCTGTAAGGACTTCTTGTTTTTTTAAATTTTTTTATTTTTGTTTTTTTGTTCTTAGAGAGAGAGGGTGTGAGTGGGGGAGGGGCAGAAAGAGAGAGAATCTTAAGGAGGCTCCACACCCAGTGAGGAACCCAACATAGTGCTTGATCTCACCCTGAGATCATGACCTGAGCCAAAATTGCAAGTCAGCTGCTTAATGGACAGAGCCACCTAGGCACCGTTATAAGGTTTTCTCATGAACCAACTAATTTTGGTTCTCAAGATACTTAGAAAAATAATGATCTTATAGCATAGACAGAAGAAGTTTTAGTAATATCTCTTAACAATTATCTATCTGGCTGGCATTTTGAAAATTAGCCAAACAAGGGCAAGAACTGGATGAAGAGGATAATGAAAGTCTTCCCCATGGACAGCTCTCAGTTTTACAGTGAATATCTGTAGAGGAACTGATACAAACTAAGTAAAAAAAGATGCCAATGAGACCTTCATTTCTGCATAGTAGATCACTTTCCATTTCCAGGGACCATGCATAAAATTCAAACTTAAGTTGTTTGTGTAAATCACTGGGCAGAGCAGAGCTGTAAGAGATGTTATCCTCAGGTGAGCAAACTAAGGTATAAGGTCCCCAAAGCTAATCTGGAGTAATTATTCATAGATTCAACTACAAATTTCTAATTTTTCTAAAAAATGAGCTTGAATCATGCCTTCCAGGAAAATCCCTGGTGTGTAGGAGTATAAGAGCTCATAAATAACCTAGCATTTATTGCAAAGAAATACGGTTATTGAAATGTCAACCCTTGGTAAAAGCCATAGGCAAAGCACCAGAAATTAACTTAAAAAAAAATTATGAGAAGGTAAGTTAATGGTTGGCCATACATGTAGTTTTATGCACATACTGGAAACTTGGCTAGTGCTAAGTTTAAAAGTTTGTTTCCCTTCCAAAATTCATGTGTTGAAATCCTAATGTTTAATGTGATGGATTAAGAAATGGAGCTTTTGAAAGGTTCTTAGGTGATGGGGGGAAGGCTTCATAAGTGGGATTAGTACTATTATAAGAGGCTCTTAAAAGCTCCCAGCATCTTCTTCTATGTGAGGACAAAACAAGAAGTCTGCAACCCAGAAAAAGGTCTTCACTCGAATATGCTGGCACCTTGAACTTGGACTTCCAGACTCCAGAACTGTGAGAAATATGTGTCTGTTGTTTATAAGCCACCCAGTCGGTAACATTTTGTTACAAGCAGGCTGAACAGACTAGGACAATTAGTACCTGAGGATCACAGCAGAATGACTGGTCTTAAAGTAGCTTCTTGAGGTATAAAATTGCAAACATCCAATTTTTTTAATTGTTGCTTTATAGTTATCAGTTCAAGACCATCACCTTCGGTAAATATCCATCCCAATCATTGCTCATAAAATGAGAGAAATAATAATGATAAGAGTAAAACTAACACTTGCATGCACCACGAGCCAAGTACTGTTTTAAGTCCTTCCTGCCTATCAACTCAAGGAATTCTAATAACAAATGAAGGGAGTGCTGGTATTTATTAGTCTCTTTTCTTAGAGGGGTTGATATACTTTCCGAGTGTCACACAGTTCCTGTGTGGTGAAGTTAGGATTCAGACAAAGTTATCTCCCTCTACTTTGACCATCATAGTATATTTTCTAAGAGAAATCCATATGATTTAAACTAGATAGATTGTCAGTTAAGCTTGACAATTGCTTAAATAAGCTTAAAGTCATTTTGTGTATGAGATTTGTATAATTTCAAAACCAAAACTAATGAACAAATACAAGCAAAACAATGATGCCAAAGAAATTGGTATTAACAACATGAATTTAATATAAAAGATGATATTATTTTGCTTGACCTAAAATCAAAGTTGGCTATAGTAGTAAGTAGAACAATGTAATCCAAGTCTGCTTTAATAATATTCCTGCAGAGATTAACTACTCACATGAGTAGTATATTATAAGAATTGGTATGCTTAACTTCAAGTGTTTATTTTCTAAATCAATTACTGTTATTTTAAAGTATAGGACAAAGCATCAGATTAACTTCAGTACTTCAGTATTTGTGATTTTTATATGTTTATGCTGAAAGGGGTAGGAATTGGAGCACAGCCATGCAGGGGGACAAGAGGCTGACATAATCAAGTTCTGTGAAAGAGGAAGAGAAGTAGTTGTAGATATGAGATCGGTAGTCAGGAGCACCAACTACAGTATATAAAACAATTACCATTGAAATCTAGAGCTAAGGGGCACCCAGGTGGCTCAGTCGGTTAAGCGCCTGCCTTTGGCTCAGGTCATGATCCCGGGGTCCCAGGATCAAATCCCACATGGGGCTCACTGCTCAGTGGGGAGTCTGCTTCTCCCTCTGACTCTGCCTGCTCTTCCCCCTGCTTGTGCTCTCCTTCTCTCTGTCAAATAAATAAAATCTTTAAAAAAAAAAAAAAAGAAAGAAATCAAGGGCAAAATAAGTTTTTGTTGCTTAATATGTATTGTAAGCAAACTGCTTTAGACTTCCTTCTACCTATAAATTTGGGATCTGTCAAATATATTCCCCCACAACGTGAGTATGGCCCCGATTGTCACAGTGCAGGATTTCTGTTTCTAATCTGACATGCCTCTACTTCCAAGAATGGGTAAGGACAAATTCTCTCGCTGCTTGTCTCTATTTGAACTCCTTTGAAAATTTTATTTGTACAGAACATTGTGATATATCAGTTAGTCTTAATTAACATGGAACAACCACATTTGTATAAGTAAATGCAGATTCTTTTTTGGCACCGTTAGGTTATAAAATGACTGTGATGATTCAAGGTATTTTTATGATATGTATTTTTTATTTTTTATAATTAAAAAATAAAATGTAAAACTTCTCATAGAACCCTCTTAGACCCACTAGAATATTTTCAGAAACTCCCAAACACAGGTTGAGAAGTATATTATGGTGAAAGACATAAAGACAACACTCAAGAATTGCTGCGAGAGAGGCAAACATGAAAAAGAAAAAAAAAAACAGAAACAAAACCAACCAACCAGAGAATGTTCATTTACTGGAGAGATGAGTGAGGATAAACTTTTTTCTTAGGGAGAAAAAAACCTGGTAGTTTCTCCCACTCAAAATGGTGGTAAGAAGTGAATCGCTGTTTTGCCCACAATAATGTATATAGCCCAGCCACAGAGGTAATACTTACGATTTCTCCTCTCTGACCATACTTTTCTAAATGATTATTTTGTATTTCCTAAACATAGTCTTGCATCAATTCTGTTATTTACAGAAGCATTGGAAAATAAAATATTGGCTCAAAACCAAATGACTTTTCTGCTCTTTGCAGTGAATTGGAAACAGCTCACCTAACTTTTTTAAAGATTTTATTTATTTACTTATTTAAAGAGTGAGAGCATGCATGGGGGAAAGGGGGGGAGAGAGGGAGAGAAACAATCTCAAGCAGGCTCCACACTGAGCGTGAAGCCAATGAGGGGCTTGATCTCAAGACACTGAGATCATGATCTGACCCAAAATCAAGAGTCAGAGGCTTAACAGACTATACCACCCAGGCACCCCTCATCTAACTCATGACTTAAACAACAAATGGGTAGTCCTAGGCTAGAGAACTGGAAGAGATTTAGGCAGGATGGGCCAGTGGAGAAGACACATGTCCCCTTATTTTTCAATTTTTTGGGTGATGACTGGGTGAGCACAGCAGACTGGGGGGCACACCATCAACCAGAGACCTGTGCCTCATTACTCTGGGAGCACATCTGAAGGATTAAGGAGTTTTGGTTTTAACTTGAGAGATTTAAAACAAAACAAAACATGGTTTGAATACCAAAGACTGGCTTTTGATTGCTTTAGCTCTCCTATGACAATCGCCAGGTTTACAAGGTCTGCAAAAGAACAAAGAACCATCTACGTGAACTGAAAGGGTTAACACACATCCTAACTGGCTCCTTGCAACTGCAGATGGCTTAAACAGTGAGGAAATCTAGACATTTAAATTATAACTGTGCAAACAGATTTTATTAGTAAGAGTACTAAGCTCAGTGGAGGGGCGCCTGGGTGGCTCAGTTGGTTAAGCGTCAGACTATTTTGGCCCAGGTCATGATCCCAGGGTCCTGGGATGGAGCCTGACTTTGGGCTCCACACCCAGTGGGGACTCTGTTTGGAGATTTTCTCTCTCTCCCTCTCCTCTGCCCCTCCCCCTCCTCTCTCTCAAATAAGTAAATAAATCTTAAAAAAAAATGTTCAGTAGAGCCTTACTTTTCTGAAGATAATATTTTACCTTGGCTTTCACACTAGCTCAAAGAACTCAGGGCAGTGACTTGTGGTCAGCCTGGCATGGGGTGTCAGAAATCCATCCAAGAACATGCCTCATATCCTTGATGAAATATTGCATTTTCTATAAGTCATGGGGCTTCTCTTTCAAATCTGAGGCAATGGCTTATCAACAGAATCACAAATTTATGAGTATGCATGCAAAAGCAAAAAGGGGAAACTCAGTGTGCTCTTTGTGAGGGAAATAAGTCAATGAGCATTTATGAAATGACTGTGTAAGAGCAATTAACCATTTGGAAAATGTGGACTGAGGTTACTTAGCCAAGACCTATCATTACAGCTAATGCAATATCCCTGTGGCTCCATTCACCCAAAAATATATCTAATAGAACCCAATGTGGTCAAGTGTTTACTTACTGCTGCTTCCCTTAATAATGAATTTCAAAAGACTTATAGGCCCGGTACCTCTCAGTCCTGATATGTGCCTGTAATGGGAATTCACACAGCTTAATCAGAATTCACCTTCATGAAAATACAATGCTATAGATTCTGGTAGTGAAAGCAGCCTCAGTCACAAATTTTCTGACTGCTGCTGCCTGGGGTAATTAGGGGTTGCAATAGGTGACCCTGTTATGTTCTTATGTACAAAAAAAGGAGGTTCTGCTCACAATAGTATTCTGTGGGTAGCACGTAGTTCTCTAAATGACTTGGAGTTTATTAAGTCTTTAAAAATGCATAAAGAATGGTATTTTCCAAGTAAAGTGGCCAAGGCGGAATTTATTGGTTTGATAACTTCAAAATTAAGAATATAAATTATTGAGCCAGTACTTTAATGTTCTCTTGCTTTAAATAGTTGACAGGTACATTGAGGACTGAAAATCCCATTCATTGATAACAAACCAGTATCGTAAAATTATATGAGAGATGAAACACAGATTTTTTGTAGTAATATGTAACTTTAAATTTTAGTATTACTATTCATTTATCTACAATATAAAACCTGAAACATTACTTTTCTACTTTTTTCACTTTATATTGGAATAATGAATAAAGTCCATTAACACTAATGGTTTTCTTGCTTTTATTTCATTTATAGTCTAAATATTCTATCACAGAAATAGATGTACAGAATAAAAATATTCTAATACAAACAAAACCCAGAACATCATGCGAAGAAGGATATATGCATCTTTTGAAAATAGTATGCCCCTAAAACATGTACCTGTAAAGCAAATTATTTTGAGTTAACTGGGTGTATTTCACAAGTTGAAGTCTTTTCAAAATAAACATAAATCTATTTAGGCTGAAAGGGAGACACAAAAGCAAAAAATGAACAAGTTGGTAAAAATCACAATTCAGAGTAACAGGACATGCTTTAGAGTCAGATCTGTCTGGCTTACATATCAGCTGCGTAACTCTGGAGAATTTATTTCCTTAAGACTCAGTATCTTCACATGAACAGACATTTTTCCAAAGAAGACATACAAATGGCCAGCAGACACATGAAAAATTCTCAACACTGATCATCAGGGAAATACAAATCAAAACAAAATTAAGATCTTACCTCACGCATGTCAAAATGGTTAAAATCAAAAACACAAGAAACAACATGTATTGGCAAAGATGTGGAGAAAGGGAAACCCTCTTGCTCTGTTGGTGGGAATGGAAACTAGTATAGCTGCTCTGGAAAACAGTATAGAGCTTCCTCAAAAAGTTGAAAATAGAACTACCTTATAATCCATCAATTGCACTACTGGGTATCTATCCAAGGAATACAAAAATACTAATTCATACAGATACATGCACCCTGATGTTTAGAACAGCATTATCTACAATACCTTAATTATAGAAATAACCCATGCCCATCAACTAATGAATGGATAAAGAAAATGTGGTATATATATAATATTATTCAGCCATAAAAAAGAATGAAATCTTGCCACTTTCAATGACATAGATGAAGCTAGAAAGTATTATGCTAAGCAAAATAAATCAGTCAGAGAAAGACAAACACCATATGATTTCACTCATATGTGGAATTTAAGAAACAAAACAAGAAAGCAAAGGAGAGGAGGGAAAAAAAAACAACAACAACAAGAGAGGCAAACCAAGAAATGGATTCTTAACTGTAGAGAACAAAATAATGGTTACTAGAGGGAAAGGGGATGGGGACAAGTGAAATAGGTGATAGGAATGAAAGTGCACTTGTCATGATGAGCACTGGTTGTTGTATGGAAATGTTGAATCACTATATTGAACATCTGACAAATATTTATTGAAGTCTATTTATGCTAGACAATATGTGCTAACTATTTAGAGATAAACTGGTGAGCAAAAGCAAATGTAGTCTGTATTTTTTTTAAAAAAAGGCAAACGTAATGCTAACCCTCTTAGAGCTTCCCAGTCTAAAAGGGGACATAATCAACTAATTCCACAACTAAATTTGAAATTATGACTGTGAAAACTACATGGTGTTCTAGAAACATATAAAAGGGCAGCTGAATTAATTAAAGAACAAGGACACATTCCTGGAGAAAGTGATGATTCAACTGAAATATAAAGAAAAATTAGGAATAAAATAAGTAAGGCCAGAAGAGGATTTTCTAGGCAGCATTTACAGTGCCCTGCTTGATGAGGACGCACTGTTCCTTAGAACAACTGAGAAAAGCCATTGTTCTTGAACTGCTAAGAGGAGGCAGAAACAAGGAGTTGAGGTGACATTGCCCTTGGACGGGTTGTTTCTACGCCCAAAGTCCTTGGAGAGTTTTAAACAGCGTGGTAACACAAACAAACCTCATTTGAAAAGATGATCCCAGTTGCAATGCTTAGAATGTCTTAGTGAGGAGCAAGAGTGGATGTGTGTAAGCCAACGAGGAAGCCGACATCATAGTTTAGGCAGGGAGCAGTGGTAGTTTGGACTGGGGCCGTAGTGGAATGGAGAGACGTGGGTGGATTTGGGAATGATTTATTAGTTAAAATGTACAGGGCTTAGAGTTGAAATGGATATGGGCTTTAGTGCTAAAGACCTCTAATATTATAAATCATCCTTTATCCATTGTGTCTTCTTCTTTTCTAGATGTCTATTTCATACCTTTTCCTTTATTTGCACCCCCACCCCTTTAGCTATCTTTCCTAT
Organism: Martes martes; assembly: GCF_963455335.1. Lineage (NCBI taxonomy): Eukaryota > Metazoa > Chordata > Mammalia > Carnivora > Mustelidae > Martes > Martes martes. The sequence continues at coordinate 83,654,081 of NC_137889.1, forward strand.
CCCTCTTCTCAGCTGACATCCTTGTTTCTGAGTCATTAAGGAAAAGGAAATAATCAGAAGATACGTTCTTGTGTCCCCAGACTGCAGTTCCCTACCCACCTGCCAGCATCAGGACCCACATCTTCTATCCCCCTGCCGTTAGCCTGGTTATACTATCCAAGCATCTTCAAGCTGGTCCATCCACATGTGTACCTGATTCCATCTGCTCTCAACTTCTGCAATAACTCTCCTCTGTCTGTCCTCCACCAACTCTCTCTTTGTGTTTCATTCCCATTAGTGTGCAAATATGCTCTTTCTTCTCCCATGTTTAGGAAAAGAACTCTTGACCATATTTTGCCCCATGGCTACTACTATATTTTTCTTTTTCTTTTTCTTTTCTTTTTTTTTTTTTTTTTGGCTTGGTTTTAGGAAAATTCCTCAAAAGAGCTATTCGTACTTTTTTCCTCCAATGTCCCTTTTATTTCTCTTTTTAAAAATCCATTCCAATCAGACTGGCACCATTCCACCAATGATAAGTTACCATAATCAACAAAATTTAGTCCTGCGCAGCTCGGTATGGTGGGCCTAGGAAACACAAGAACAGGCTTAGAAGAAATTGAAGCCTTTAGTCACAAAAGCATCATCATGTTAATTAACTGTTATTTAAACCAGCCACCTAAACCTTTCATGTGAATTCATGTTGATTGACATTCTATCTGAGATCTTTGGGGATGTACGTGTTAGGAACCAGAACTAGCATGGACATTTATAATCTGTACCCCTTCCCTGTTGGCTTACTTCAGACCTTTCTATGATTCACAGCTATCTCAAAACTTTAATTGATTGATTCTTCAATTATACTGCATTTAGGGTTATTTGTGAAATAAACATACATGTTATCATCTTTACCAGATCATTGCAAATATGAGAAATAAAAAAGACGTCATTATTGACCACCAAAATAGCAGAATTTGGAACAAATTGTAGGTTTTGGGGGGAAAGAGAGAGAGAGAATCTTAGAACCGATTTTCTGAAACTGTTTTTCTCAATCGGTTTCTCTTATACTGAAACAGATGAAGGCAGAAAACAGTACAGTATATGAAGCAAAATGAACACAATTGTATTAAAATGGATAGACTTTAAGATCAGAGTTACAAATGTTACATAAATAAATAGCCTGAAAAATGTACTTTATCTGGAAACTAATGACTTTAATAAAATAAACTGTAAGACATCTTACATTTCTGCCATTATAGACTCCCTCAACATTCTCATTTGGATTCTACAGTAAGCATTCAAATTCTTATTTATACATCTGGCACAAGTCAAAACTGATGCATTTGTAAAAGGATTTTTTGATTGGTGTTGCTATTTGAGCAGATGAGTTGATTCATAATAACTTACAACTTGCTTCTGGTGGACAAAAAGCAATATTGTTATTTTGGCATTGAATAGTAATAAGGATCTCAGCATGGAGAAACTGAAGTTAGGCTTAAAGATAAGTACCAAAATATGTGCTAAAAAATGCTCTGTTGATCAAATTTTAATCTCAACTATATACTGTGAACATTCTGAATGTCTTCAGGCTTATAAAAAAAGTAATGGAGGTAAGGTATACATTTAGAATAATATACATTGGGTTTTCTTCTATGCTCTGATCAAATGCACACTTAGAAAATACTCAGAACACTAACAAAAAACCTGAAGAAGAAATAAAAACTGTTCACTGATGGTAAGATGAAGTCCAGTAACTTTAATTTTAAAATAGTCCTATCATGATTATTATGTGCAAGATATTCAATAACTATACATTTAAGACTGTCCGATATGGAAGTCCCTAACTGCATGTGGCTATTGTGGTCTTCAAATATGGCTAATCCTGAAGCGCCTGGGTGGCTCAGTCAGCTAAGCCTCTGTTTTCGGCTCAGGTCATGATCTCAGGGTCCTGGGATCAAGCTCCACATTGGGCTCTCTGCTCAGAGGGGAGCCTGCTTCCCCCTCTGTCTCTCTGCCTGCCTCTCTGTCTACTTGAGATCTCTGTCTGTCAAATAAATAAATAAAATCTTTAAAAAATAAAAAAAAATAAAAAATAGCTGGAATAACTTCCAATTCATGACTCTTTTAGAATCTATTGCAGAACTGAGGTTCCAGAGCGACCACCTGTCCAAACACCAAGGAGAGATGGCCAACTTCAAAGAGAGAAGAGACAAGAACATGCACTCACCAGGTAACTAGATGCTAATAAGAACAAAGCTACAATAGTTGACATCTTGGTGAAGGCCCAGGGCAGACTTACAGGAGAGTGTAGGACCCGTGGGACTTAGAAACTAGAGGGGTACACACCCTCTTGCAAGATTTTCTCCATGCATCTCAATATATAATTACAAAAAGGATCAGAGAGTCAAAAATATTGGTTTTGGTGCAGAGCCCTGGAGAGAGGAAGAGCAACTCTGCAGGAGGGCCAGGGAACTCCACTGATCCTTATCCCCATCTCCTCTTAAGAAACAAAGATCTCTTATACTGTTGGTGGGAATGCAAGTTGGTGCAGCCACTTTGGAAAACAGTGTGGAGATTCCTTAAGAAATTAAATATAGAGCTACCCTATGACCCTGCAATTGCACTACTGGGTATTTATCCCAAAGATACAGATGTAGTGAAAAGAAGAGCCATCTGCACTTCAATGTTCATAGCAGCAATGGCCACGGTCGCCAAACTGTGGAAAGAACCAAGATGCCCTTCAACGGATGCATGGATAAAGAAGATACGGTCCATATATACAATGGAGTGTTATATCTCCATCAGAAAGGATGAATACCCAACTTTTGTATCAGCATGGATGGGACTGGAAGAGATTATGCTGACTGAAATAAGTCAAACAGAGAGAGTCAATTATCATATGGTTTCACTTATTTGTCGAGCATAAGGAATGACATGGAGGACATGGGGGAGATGGAGGGAAGAAGAGAGTTGGGGGAAATGGAGGGGGAGATGAACCATGAAAGACTGTGGACTCTGAGGAGCAAACTGAGGGTTTTGGAGCGGAAAGGGGTGGGGGGTGGGTGAGCCTGGTGGTGGGTATTGTGGAGGGCACATATTTCATGGAGCACTGGGTGTGGTGCATAAACAAGGAATTCTGGAACACTGAAGAGAAATTTTTTAAAAATTAAATTACTTTAGAAAAAAAAAAAAGGAACGAAGATCTGTAGGAGGGAGGGAAACAAACACTTTCACCCTTAGAATACTGATGAGGGAAGGGAACAGAAAAACCAAACTCCTGCTTCTAGAAGGAGGAGTGCATGCAGGGGCCCACACAGCCAGAATATGGGCAGAAGAACTGAGAAGGCCACCACCTCTGACACCCAGGGATAAGGCACTTGCCTAAGGCTGAGACTTCATCAGAACAGAGAAGAGCTCTCACTCACCACCAACAAACAAACAAGCTTCAAGTACCAATAGTGTGCAAAGATACCTCCTCTTGAGATACAGTGACAAGGGGATGCCTTAAGTTGAGAGTCACATGGGTACTGCAGTGAATCAATTCTCATTCTAAACACAAGGTATCACTCTAGGAATTCAAATGTGAGTTTAATTTAACCACAGCAACAGAAAGCCTCCAATTCAGCCCAACTTCTAACTCAAACCTATATGTGAAAAACCTAGAAGATGGAAAAATGTGCCCATTTCCAGGCCGAATCAATATGTATGAAAAAAAACACACTCTCAAGAAACAAAGCAATCATCAGAACCAAACTCGGATATGAGAGAGAGGTTGAAACTACGGGGTAGGGAATTTAAAATAACTATGACTAATGTTTATGGTTTAATGAAAATGGTAGACAGCATGCAAAGTCAAGTGATTAATTTCAGCACAGAGATGGAACATTAAGACATGACTAAATGGAAATAGTGTAAATGAGAAAAATAGTAATAACAATAAAAATCACCTTTCATGCTCTTATGAGTAAATTCAAGGCATCCAAAGAAGACATAAGTGAACTTGAAGATATGGAAACAGAAATTATCCAAACTGAAGCACAAAGAGAAAAAAGAGTGAAACAAAAATAGAGCGGAGCATCTATGCACTAGGCCAGCATCAAACAGTATCACATATGCATAGTTAGAATCTCAGAAGGAAAAGAGAGAACTTGGCAAAAGAAATACTGTTTTTAAATAATGGTCAAGAATTTTCTAAAATTGACACACACCAAACAGCAGATCCAAAAACTCAGAGACCAATAAGCAGGAAAATACCAAAAGACAAAAAGCAAACCAAACAAAATATAACCACATGCATAGGGCTATCATATTCAAACGAGTGAAAGCAAAAGTTAGAGTGAAAATTTTGGTGACAGAAATAAATGACACATTTGATACAGAGGAACAAAGCTGAAAGTTGAAAAAGGTTGGAAAAGCCCCTGAATTTTTATGAGAAACCATGAAAAAACTGCAGCAATATCTTTAATGTACTGAAGAATAAAACAAAGCTATTAATCCAAGTTTCTACAGTCAGTAAAAATATCTTTCAAAGAGAAAGGAGATTTTATATATATATATATATATATATATATATATATATATATCTCTGAGAGAATTCATCACCAGCAGACATATAGTAAAAGAAATGTTTAATAGGGGCACCTGGGTGCCTCAGTTGGTTAAGCATCTGCCTTTGGTTCGGGTCATGATACCAGGGTCCTGGGATCGAGCCCCACATCAGGCTCCCTGCTCACCAGGAAACCTGCTTCTCCCTCTCCCACTGCCCTGCTTGTGTTCCCTCTCTCACTGTGTCTCTCTCTGTCAAATAAACAAACAAACAAATAAATAAAAAATATATTTTAAAATGTTTAATAAAATCTTCCAAGGAAAAGAAACATGCTGGGACAGGAAGTTGGACCTACAAAAGAAATGTAGAAGACTGGCCTAGAATAAAGTAAATTACATTTTTATTTCTTAGGTTAAACAAATGTAAAAACTAACAGACAGCATACAGCAGAAATAATAGCAATGTAGTTTGTACCTGCAGCAGACAAAAAATAAGATAAATGACATTAAGAACGTAAAGGATGGGAGAGAAGAATTGGGAATACAATGTTGTGAGATCTTCACGCTACATGCTGAGTGGTAAAATATTTGAATTTCTCTGATTATTTAAGGAATTATATTGTAAATTCTAGGACATAAGTAAATCAATGCTAGATATAAGATGGAATCATAAAAAAAAACTTAGTGAAACAAAAGTAAGACAAAGGAAGTGTAATAAGGGAACAAATGCTGAAAGATCTAGTAAGGAGAAGGCTCTCAGCTGTTCCAGACACCAGCCTTTGTGTCAATGCAACTCAGGACCCACAAGTAACACAACAGAGACTGCCACACTCTTGTGTGTCTTGTTTAAATTTCTGACCAAAAGAATTGTGAGATGGAATAATTCCAAATTGTCATTTTAAGCCGTTATGTTTTGGGGTAGATTATTACACACCAATAAATAATAGAGGGTGGGAAATTAAGAAATCATAAGAAATGAAAATCTATCCAAATTAGCCCAAGTAAAAATATCTTTATGATAAGGATATAGAGGTATCTCACTTAATTTTAAGAAGCAGGGTTTTGTCTTGCACATCACCAAAGTGTTCAGTCTGCAACCTGACTGGTACCTCTGTCTGGTGCCACAGGGACCCTCTGTATACACAGTTCGAGAGGATAGACTGGCCTGTCAGCCACATTGCCATTACCACTGACTGCTTTGTGGAGAGTAAGTATAAAAAGATAGTAAAGAGACATGGTTGATATCTGTGAGGAACAGGGAAGACTGAAGCAAGGATGTTAGTTCAGCACAGCCATTATATGACCAGAGGCTTCGGGTTTGGTCAAAGTGATTGAAATCCCAGCTACTCTATTTTTCATCTGTGAGGTATATTTCTTAGCCTGACTAAGCCTCACTTTTCATATAGTCATTTGGGATAACAATTAATAGATATATATTGGTATATAGATAGGTATATATTATGTTAATGAGGTGACTTTTGGAGTCCACCTAATGATGAATGTTGGTTTGGAGGAGAATCAACCAAGTGATCAGAGGGTTGGAAATTTCAGTCCCCCCTCGCCCACCTCCTTGGAGGAGAGAGGAGTTAGAGAGTGAGTTTAATCACCAATGGCCCATGATTGAATCAGCTGTGCCACTGTAACGAAGCCTTCATAGAACCCCAAAAGGACAGGGTTTGGAGAGCTTCTGTGTTGGTGAACACGTGGAGATTCAGGGAGAGTAGAGTGCTAAGAGAAAGCATGGAAGCTCTGTGTCCTTTCCCCATACCTTGCCCTGTGCATCTCTGCCATCTTACTATTCCCGACTTATATCTTCTTTAAATCTTTATTTTTTTAATTCAAATTCAATTAACCAACATATAGTACACACTTAGTTTCAGCTATAGTGTTCAATAATTTATCAGTTGCATATAACACTCAGTGTCCATCATATCACATCTTTTTAAAATCAACTAGTAATCTAGAAAGTAAAATATTTCTCTGAGTTCTGGAAGCCCCTCAAGCAGATTAATTGAACCTGAAGAGGGAGTCCTGGGAACCTCAGATCTATATCTGTGCTGTCAGAAGCACAGATAACAATTTGGGCTTGTTACTGGCACCTGACGTGGGGAGGAAGTAGTCTTATAGAATGAAGCCTTCAACTTGAGGAATCTGGAGCTATCTCCAGGGAGTCAGAATGGACTTGAATTTTAAGACATTTAGCTGCCGCCACAGAATAACTTGTCAGTGTGGGGACTCTCCCTCACATTGGAATTGGTACCAGAACACATTTAGTTGGTGTTAGAGAAGTGGGATTTGCTAGCATGGTCCTTGCTCATGAAAACATGTGATTCGGGAAGAAAAAGGATCAAAGTGGGGGATATGAAGAACCTTTGATTCCTGGGTGGCCGGGTCATCACCCAGGGTATGGAGCAGCCAATACGCTGCACTCAGTTACTGAAGGTAAAGCTTACCAACGGAATTCAGAGATGGATCCAACTCCCAGAGAGCTGGTTCACTGGATGCATAAGGAAACACACAATAATAAGAAAAAGGTAAAATATACAATTCCTTGATTATTACTATCTGTAACGGCTAAAACGAAAGTGAAAGAAAGTGCTGGGTTGGGCCTTGATACTGAATGAAGGTAACATTTGGGTCAATCTGAGCTTTGGCCACTAGCCTCAAAGCTGCCTAGAAAAGGAAGATTGTACGGTGACAACAGAAAGCACCTCCAAGACCTCTGGTCACAAAGAAGATAATAAATATGGGGAAAGGGAAAAACCAAGAAACTTTTGAAAAAAGAGGATCTAGCGTGAAGGAGTTGTTTCATTTTGTGGATCAGTATCACCAGTTTCCTGAGAAACCTTTACTGAGATGAATTATAGGAGTGGCTCCTTTGGGAAGAGTGTCTGGTTTTAAATGCTGCAGAGTGAGAGCATATTTGGGTTGCTGGAATAATCATAAATGGCTATATGTGTTCCTCAGGGAACAGCTAGCCTGATGGACTGGAGAAAAGCTACTCACTGTAAGGGCTGTTTACCCTGAGAAGGGGAACTTTCCTTCATGAATGACAAATGGGACATCCCAGATGAAACAGCTGATATGCTTTGTATGCCAGGCTTGTGGGAGTGGCTTTATGGTGATTGGGATACTCACCCTCAGAATATGGCTCATCACCTAGGCCATGGTAAATGCTATGGTTAAGGAAGTTCTTTTCACATAGGCACCCCATATAACTTCATTGTTGCTAAACCAAAAAATAGTTCTGGAAGCTTTATGGAATCTGCTGTCTCAGATTGCCTTCATGGGTCTTACAAATGCTAACAAAACAAGTTAATTAATAAGGGAATGGGAAGAGACAGAGGGGAGAGTCACGAGGCTTGTCCAAGCAAGGTGGAAGTTTTTAAACAACTTTTAAAACAATTTTTAAACAAATAAAGAAAGAGGAAACAGAGAGGGAGACATCACAGGACCTGTCCCGGCAGGACAGAAATCTTTAGATGCTTCATGGATGGAATGAATAAAATGAACATCGACGGATTTTAAAAAAAGGTATTAGTATAGCACAATCTGTAGTTGGGTGGGTGAAAGGATCCTTATTGTTCCCCCAGCATTAAAGGGCCCCAAACAAGTCTGTTCTGTTTGGAGAAATTTAAAAAGCCAAAAAATAGAGATGTTTATGAAAAACTTGACCAATAATATCTTGAGGCAGTAGTTGGGCAGATTAATCAAGTAAAAGACTGCCAAAAGGGCCAGTGTCTCTTGGTTCCACCCCTTACTGGTGACACAAAGCCTTTTGCACAAGTGTGAGTAAAATGGTCTGTGGCGGCAGAAGTTTCCAGAATGCTTTGATATGTGAATCCCATGAAGTGGTATCAAAATCCATTGCTGAAGTCCTAACTTGGACTACACTTAAATTGAAAGAAAAAATGTAATGGTTAATAGGATTATAAAAGTTGGACTCTTTAAGCAGGTTTTATGTGAAGAAGTTGTTTCCTCTCCCTGAATGTTTTATGGGAATGGGTATTACATCTGGCCCCAGGGAACACTTCCCCCTACCTAGTATTATAAAACCAAAACCTGTTGAAGTCCAAAGAAAGCTACAGTTAGGAATGTCATGGCTAGTAAAAATCAAGGTTAAACTAAGATTTGTTTGAACAGATTTTATGTGGAACGGTTGCTTCTTTTTTTACCTGATTGTATTTGGGGGCTAGACACTGCGTCTGACTAGAGAACATTTCCCCTACCTAGTATTGCAAAACAGAAGGCATGTAAATGAGCCCTTCATGCCATATTAACTGAACATGCTAAATGAGAACCAGTAAGACTTTCTGAGCTCACACGGTCTGAAATAGAACCTAGAATGTTGGTAGGGAAACATTCTCTGTGCAGTAGCCCTATGTGGAGTATCGACTGGGGCTTGTAGCCAGAGTTAAACCCTTTTATAATAAACCAGGAATCTAGTAAGTAAAATGTTTCCCTGAGTTCTGTGAGCCACTTTGGCAAATTAATGCAACTCAAGGAGGGAGTCATGGGAACATTTGCTTTATACCCAGTAGGTCCAAAGTACAGGGAATAACCTGGGCTTGTGATTGGCATCTAAAGGGGGTGGTGGGGACAGTCTTGTAAAACTGAGCCCTTCACCTGTGGAATCTGATGCTATCTACAGGTAAATATCAGAACTGATTTGAATTCTAAGATACTCCGCTGGTGTCAAAGAATTGCTTCTTGGTGTGGTCAACCTAGCACTCCACCACTGCTTTGGAATTGGTACTAAACCCTATTGAAGATTGTCAAAGCACTGTAAAAATTATGCAGGGTATGTGTAGAGATGGATCTCATTTGTAACCTGGCCCTGGAGTTCAGCAAATGAGGACAATGAAGTCGCAAAGTGTCCCGATAATTATGCAAATCACCAGTACCCCGTGCCTCTCCCCCCACCGCAGCGTGGTCACCTCCAAAGTCCAACCAGCTTATCTCAAGTGCCTTCGATGTTGGGAGGGGAGTGCTACTTATCATTGGTATTCAGAAAGTGGTTCAGGATAACGGTCGGCACAACTGACAACTCCTAGCCAGACAAAACAGGCATAGGTTCACCTTGCTAAGGCCTTGGTATAAATCTTGCAGTGATTTGCTGAGATGACAAGCACAGAAAGACATGTAACAGACAGACGGTTATCCTATCACATGGTATCTGAATATGGACAACAAACCAGACTTAGAAACTTCCCAAGAACATTATTTTAAAAAAGGAAAGTAAGGATGATAGAGCAGACTTCTATTAGGACAAAGAAGGAATTGGCAAACTAAGAACTTTGAAGTTTCCGATACATTGGCACAATATTATCTTTTTGAATCTTACATAAACAGTGGCTAAAGATGGAGGGGATAGTCTTTTTTCCGTGACCCCGTATCTCTAGAAGGTGAATACCAGAACAAAATTGACACTTATGGTGAGAGATGTGGAGTAGAGACTATAGTTGTTGGAACAAACCATGTATGCCTAAAGCATGAATCAAGATGATACATGTCAAAAACACCTCTAACTTGGAATGGTTGGGAGATTGTGAAGAAACGGATTGAATATGATGTTTAAACAGTGTGGTAGTGAAAAGATTATAAAGAGCTGTGTATATTATATTAAGTAATTTGCTTTTGTTGCCTGTACCTTTGTGTCATATTTAAGAATTTATTGCCTAAGCCAGTGTTATAAAGCTTTTACCCTGTGGTTTCTTCTAAGAGCTTTATACTTTTGGGTCTTATGTTCAAGTCTTATGTTCATACAGAGTTTATTTTTGTGTATGGTGTAAGAAAATGGTCCAATTTTTTTTCTTTTTCTCTTTTTTTAAATGCAGATATCCAGTTTTCTCAGACCTATTTGTGGAGGACACCACTCTTTCCCCATTATGTATTCTTGGCACCATTGGGAAGGTCAGTTCATTGTATGTGCATGGGTTTATTTCTGGGTCTCTATTCTGTTCTATTGATCTATACGTTTGCCTTCACACCAATATCATACTGTTTTAATTACTGTAGCTTTGTAATATATTATGAAACAAGGAAATGTGATGCATCTAGCTTTGTTCTTTTTCAAGATTGTTTTGACTCTTTAGGGTCCTTTGTAGTTCCATGTGAATTTTAGAATGGTTTTTCCTATTTCTGTAAAAAATGCTATTGTGATTTAGATAAGGATTGCACTGAATCTGTAGATTGATCACGCTAGTATTGTGGATATTTTAACAACCATAAGTCCTTCAATTCACGAGCATGAAATATTCTTCCATTTCCTGTGTCTTTAATTTCATTCATCAATGATTTGTAGTTTTCAGTGTATGCATGTTTTATCTCTTCAGTTAAGTTTACACTTAAATATTTTATTCTCTGGTGATGCTATTGTAAGTGGGATTTTTTTTTATAATTTATTTTTCAAATAATTCATTTTTAATGTGTAGAAACACAACTGATTTTTTGTACGTTGATTTTGTATCCTGCAACTTTACTGAATTCATTTATTTATTCTAACAGTCTTTTTGTGGCGTCTCTAGGATCCAGCAATACCACTCCTGGATATTTATCCAAAATAATTGAATTCAGGATCTTGAAGAGATCCTCTGCTTATATAGGGCTAAATTTGAGTGACTCCATCTTGGACCTTAGTCTGGTTACTTTAACACTATCTTGACCAAGTATGGAACATGCATTAGAGTGGAGCAAGGCTAGAAATAAAAGTCCACTTAGGAAGAAGTTTCAATGCTCCTCACCTAAGCAAAAACTGAAGCAGAGGTGGTAGTGATGAAAATAGATGGACTCTCGGAAGGAATTTTATTGTAGAACATGGGAGAATCCAAGATAACTCTATAGTCTGAGCTAGAAGTTGAGTGCCAGTACTATTAAACACTATAGTAATACAACCAAGACAAAAAGACTTGTGAAGAGTTTTTAATTTCTCGAGAGCAAGAAGAAGATGTTGAAAAAATTTGGAACTTCTCTGCGCCACCTTTGGGTATCTTGTACCAATTTGTATCTTTGGTGCCTATCACAAACCACTACACTTAGCTGAGGTTGACTAGTCATTTCATAATCAAGTCTGACAAAACTGGTTATTTGAAGCTAGAATGTCGTTAATTAGAACCTGATAGAAAATGGTTAACTTTGAAGGCATGATTTCTAGCCATTTCATGTGTAAAGATTCCTTCATATGATCTAAATAAAATTATGGATCTCACTGGAGTAAAATTATGCTTTTGGAATGTGTTGATAAAATGTCTAATGACAAAATGCTATCCTGAATCTTTATTAACCAAAACAGAATCTCATGCATTTAAAATAGAAGATTGCATTTGTGTATGCAATGCATTATCTGTTATTTATTCAATCAACAATGATTAGTGTACATATGGAGTCACAGACCTCTTGAAATAATTCCAAGGACCCAAGAGGCCTCAGCTCACCATGTGGTGCTTGATTGTTTGGATTAATTATTACACTGTAAACATTAAAGCAGGAAAATCTTAGGAAGTCACATAGAACCATCTGACTTCTAATGACTGAAACACTCTATAAACGTCAAAATCCAGTTCCTTTAAAAAATGTTTAATCAATGTAATTTTGATATTTCATTGGGAAGGATGCTACTCCTTATAAAAACTTGTGTTAAGAGATCCTGATAATCCAGAGTTTTCTTGGCTCCATGCTAAATATCTGTTAAAGTGATTTTCTCTTTACTCCATTTAACATTTTGTTAATCTCTGGTTTTACTCATTTTCAGTGACTTACACTGTAAAATAATCTTATCTCAACATCATGCTCAATTTGGGCTATGTATATTTCCATACAATTTTAATTTTCTTTCATTACTATAAATATAAAGTTTTAAATCCTTGAACTACTTACAAGAGACTCACTTTCTCATTAACAAGTCCTTATTAATCTTATAAACTGGTACTGATACCTATTTAGTACATAAAATACTCACTCTCTAACTTAACAATTAACTGCAGCTGCCCAAAATGCATTACTGTGTTACAGAGTTATTTGTATATGATTGTGTTATAGAGATATTTGGGTCAATAGATAGCATAACTGCAAGAAACAGTGATTTCTAATTCAGCTACTAGGTACATATATTAATCTGCCCCTTCCAATGCTACTTAATCCTTAAACTCACTCCTATATAACAAGTGCTGAATAAAATCCTTTTTAAAAACTCACCTTCTTTTGTAGTCTATAGTTCAGGTATCTTTTTCACATGTAGAAGTAGGGCATACATGATTTACAAAGCCAATGGAATTGATAATTTTTTTCCTAATGGTTTTGATGAGACAGATCTGACAGCATCTTGATTATTTGAATAGGTCAAGTCTTGCTGTATCATTGACCTTTACAATCCAGGTTATAGCAACCTTCATTTTGCAAGAAATCCTATTAGCAAAGCATATGCTTGCATTTGAGGAAATGTTTACAAATATCAGACTCCTTTTAGGGAGTATATGAAGAAATGTAAGTTAGTTATTTGGTTAAATTAATGTAATTGTAACCATTATCAAAAAATTTGCTTATTTAATTCCATTGGCTTTATAAATCATGTATGCCCTACTTCTACTTGAGCTTTCCAGATCATCAAGATGCTGTCTTGTTTGATAGTACAGCCTCCTTTCTTGACTAAAACTCTCCACAGTGTAGGGATAAAACATACCTCAATATCGTAAAAGCCATCTACAAAAAACCCACAAAGAATATCATTCTCAACAGGGAAAAATGAGAACTTTTCACCTAAGGTCAGGAACATGGCAGAGATGTCCACTATCACCACAGCAGTTCAAGACGGTACTAGAAGTCCAAGCCTCAGTAGTCAGACAACAAAAAGAAATAAAAGGCAACTAAATTGGATAAAAGGAAGAAGTCAAATTCCCACTCTTCTCAGATGACATGATACTGTATGTGGAAAACCCAAAAGACTCCACTTCAAAATTGCTAGAACTCATACAGCAAAGTGGCAGGATATAAAATAAATGCACAGAACTCAGCTGCATTTCTATAGACTACAATGAGACAGAAGAAAGAGAAATTAAGGAGTTGATCCCATTTACAATTATACCCAAAACCATAAGATACCTAGGAATAAACCTAACCAAAAAGGTAAAGAATTTGTACTCAGGAAACCATAGAACACTCATGAAAGAAATGGAGGAAGACTCAAAGAAATTGAAAAACTTCCATGCTCATGGATTTGAAGAAGAAACATTGCTAATACGTCTATGCTACCTAGAGCAATCAACACATTCAAAGCAATCCCAATCAAAATACCATCAACTTCTTTTCACAGAGCTGGAATAAATAATCCTAAAATTGTATGGAACCATAAAAGACCCCAAATAGTGAAAGGAATGTTGAAAAGGAAAACCAAAACTGATGGCATCACATTTCTATTTACAAAGCTGTAATCATCAAGACAGTATGGTTTGGGTGTTATATGCAAACAATGAATCTTGGAACACTATATCAAAAAGTAATGATTTACTTTACGGTGACTAATGTAACATAATAATAATTTTTAAAAGGCTGTATGGTATTGGCACAAAAAAACAGACCACAGATCAATGAACAGAACAGAAAATCCGGAAATGGGCCCTCAACTCTCTGGTCAACTAATCTTCAACAAAGCAAGAAAGACTATTGGATGGAAAGAAAGAAAAAAAATTCTCTTCAACAAATGGTGCTGGGAAAATGGGACAGCCACATGCAGAAGAATGAAACTGGACCATTTCCTTACACCATGCACAAAAATAGTTTCAAAATGGATGAAAGACCTAAATGTGAAACAGGAATCCATCAAAATCCTAGAGGAGAACACAGGCAGCAACCTCTGTGACCTTGGCCACAGCAGCTTCTTCCTAGACACATCTCCAAAGGAAAAGGAGAAAAGGCAAAAAAGAGCTATTGGAACTTCATCAAGATAAAAAGCTTTTGCACAGCAAAGGAAACAGTAGAAAACAACAAAAGACGACCAAGAGAATGGGAGAAGATATTTGCAAATGACATATCAGATAAAGGGCCAGTATCCAAAATCTATAAAGAACTTTTCAAACTCAACATCTAAAGAACAAATAATCCAAACAAGAAATGGGCAGAAGACATGAACAGACATTTCTGCAAAGAAGACATCCAAATGGCCAACAGAAACATGAACAAGTGCTCAACATCACTCAGCATCAGGGAAATACAAATGAAAAGCACAGTGAGATACCACCTCACTCTAGTCAGAATGGCTAAAATTAACAAATCAAGAAATGGCAGTTGTTGGCGAGGATGTGGAAAAAGAGGAACCCTCCTACACTGTTGGTGAGAATGCAAGCTGGTGCAGCCACTTTGGAAAACAGCATGGAGGTTCCTCAAAAAGTTTAAAATAGAGGTACCCTATGACCCAGCAATCGCACTACTGAGTATTTACCCTAAAGATACAAATGTAGTGATCCCAAGGGGCATGTGCACCTGAAAGTTTATAGCAGCAATGTCCACAATAGCCAAACAATGAAAAGAGCCTTGATGTCCATAAACAGAAGAATAGATAAAGATGTGTTATATATATACAGCAGACCACTATGCAGCCATCAAAAATCCGAAATCTTGCTATTGGCAATGATGTGGATGGAACCAGAGGGTATGCTATGCGAAGTAAGTCAATCAGAGAAAGACAATTATTATATGCTCTCTCTGATATGAGGAATTTGAGAGGCAGGGCAGGGGTTTGTTGGGGGAAGGGAGGGAAAAATGAACAAGATGGGACGAGGGAGGGAGACAAAACAAAAGAGACTCTTATGCTCAAGAAACAAACTGAGGGCTGCTGGAGGGAAGGTGGGAGGAATTGGGTGGCTTGGTGATGGACATTGGGGAGAGTATGTGCTATGGTGAGTGCTGTGAATTGTGTAAGACTGATGATTCACAGACCTGTGCCCCTGAAACAAATAATACATTATATGTTAATTTAAAAAATAATAAAAAAAGAAAGCGAAATAGAAAAAAAAGAAAATGCAAATTTAATGAAAACAAGTTTTATAATATTATGACCTGATAATATTAAACCTGATAAAGCAAATTCAAGGCAAAAATAGAGATTCAGTTATAATGAGGGGCAGCACAAAGTAAAGTAATATCAACATTAATTTTGAAAAATCTATAAAATATTCAAGAGATCTAGATAAAAATTAGTCATAAAGTGTTCACAGGAAATTTTTAATTTAAATCTCTCAGTCAGTGAGCTATAAAGTACGTAAAATAAAAAGTAGAAAATAAAAATTATATACTTCATAATATTGATTTTTATCAGAAATTACTATTTTATTTTGTCACACATTTTATATGTGTCTGTTAAGATTCTTTTTAGTTTGTTGATATAGTAAATAATATTTAGTGATTATCTATTGTGAAATTAATAAACCCCAAAAGACCATAATGTATTTTCTTTTTTATAAATTATTGTATGCTATTGCTAAAGTTTTGTTTAGAATATGTTTTTTATCCTCATGGAGGTTATTAATCTGTAGTTTTCTTTTAAAAGACTTAACCTTACTCCCACCTTCCATCTTTCCCCACTACTACATATGGCTAGTTTATTATCAAAACTGCATATTATTTTTTAGTGTGATACAAAGATACCACCTACATCCCAGTTATACCACAGACAATTGTTTAAAAAGCATACTCCTGAGACCAGACCAAAAACCTGAGTCAGAATCTGTTGAAATAAGATCTGAGAATAAATATTTTAAAAAGCACCAGAGACATATACACACTGAAATTTGGTCATATTTATTCTAATTTTATTTTTATATTTAATTATTATATTTGAACTGTTATAGGTTGATTTAGTAGCTTTTGAGGGCATCAATTGAGCTATTATTATAATAAAATTAATTAGTGCACTTCCAGTTTCTCCTACCTTGCCTTCACATCCTCTCCCATGTTTTGTATCTTAGAATAATATCTATATTAAAAGAGTTATAATATTTGCATTCTGGATTCTAATCATAGTTTTTATATTTTGTAGAGTTGTTTCTGTATTTAAAATAATTTCATATCATACAGTTAGGTCTTGCTTTTATATCCAATCTGACAATCTCTGCCTTTTAAATTGGAGTCTTTAGATTATTTACATTTAACATGACTGCTGATGAGATTAGATGGAAGTTAATTTGCTATTTGTTTTCTATTTTTCCCATATGGTTTTGTTTCTCTTTTCTAAATTTGTCACCTTTTGGATTCTTGAGTATTTTGGTGAATCCATATTACCTCCTTTGTTGGATTATTATCTACAACTTTTGGAAAATTTTCAGCCATTACATCAACTAAGTCTTTCCTCAATTCTTTTGCTGACTCCAATTACACAGATATAAGGCTGCCTGAAGTTGTCCCACTCATCACTGATATTCTTTACATAAGTTCCTTTTTTCTTTTTGTGTTGCCTTTTGGATAATTTCTATTGCTATGTCTCCAAGTTCACTATTTTCTGCTGCAGTTCTTAACTGGCCTTCTATTATCTCAGACACTGTAATTTTCATCTCCAGAAATTTGGTTTGGATAATTTTTTATACTTTCACATCTTTAAACAAAAATATTGAATATATCAAATAGATATAATAAGTGTTTTGATGTCTTTATCTGCTGATTTTAATATGTATGTTGTTTCTGAGTCAGTTTAGTTCGGTTTATTTTTCATCTTATTAGGGATCATATATCCTTGCTTTTTATATGCCTGGCAATATTTTTTTTTAAGATTTTATTTATTTATTTGACAAACAGAGATCACAAGTAGGCAGAGAGGCAGGCAGAGAGAGAGGGGAAAGCAGGTTCCCAGCTGAGCAGAGAGCCCGATGCAGAGCTCGATCCCAGAATCCTGGGATCATGACCTGAGCTGAAGGCAGAGTCTTTAAACCACTGAGCCACACAGGCACCCCATATGCTTGGCAATCTTGATCAGAAGAAAGAATTTGTCAGTTCTACCCTGTGGAGTCCTGTATACATTTTGTATAGCTATAAACATTTTTGAGCTGCATTTTTTAATACAGTTAAGCTATTTGGAAATACTTTTTTCCTTTCAGGTTTTGCTTTAAGATTTCTTGAGAAGAACCAGAGAAGAATTTTGTTAATGATTCCTCATTACTGAGGCAAGAACATTCTGGTACTCTACACAATGCCCAGTGAATTACAAGGTTTTTACATGTAGCTAGTGGGTGTTCTCTGGGTACTATACTTTAATACTCCAAGGTAATTTTTTTTCAATCATGGATATTTTCTTAACATAGAGGTAGCTCCATAATTTCATAAATACTCAAAAGGAAACCCTCTGTGGTTCTATGTAGGTCTTTTCTGTGAAGTTTTCTTCTTTCTTATACTCCGATGTGCAAATTCTATCCTCCTTTTTCTCCTCCAACTTCTAACTTTATTTCCTGAATTCAAAGATTCTGCTTAATTCTATCTGTGTTCCCTCTCTATATGCTGAAACCTGGGGATTTTCTAAGGATAAAAATCAGGGACAATTTTAGTTCTAATCTTAAGGTTTTCTCTCCTATCTCTCAGGGATTATTATCTAACATGTAGGGTAAACAACTGAAATCATATAGAATATATTTTCTGATAACTAAGGTATTTTATTAGAAGTCAACAGTAATAATATGTCTAGAAAAGTTCCAAATATT
Source organism: Martes martes (assembly GCF_963455335.1). Lineage (NCBI taxonomy): Eukaryota > Metazoa > Chordata > Mammalia > Carnivora > Mustelidae > Martes > Martes martes. Next base: position 83,672,278 of record NC_137889.1, read on the forward strand.
TGAAGATTAACACACTCCCCCAGATCCATAGGTCTAGAAGAAATCACAAAAGAAATTAGAAAATAATTTAACTGAATAACAGCAAAACTACTACATGCCAAAATTTAGAAGGGGAATATTGCTAAAAGGGATTTAAAGGTAAATTTATATATGTAAAAATTTACTTAAAAATAAGACACAAAACAGTTAATTTAAGCTTTGGTTTTGAGAAGGTACAAAAATTTCCAATTAAAGCCAAAGCAAATGAAAGAAATAATAAAATAATGGCATGTATCAAAGAAAATAGAAAAGTGAAAAAATAGAAAAAGTTATCAAAGCCAAAGGTTAGATTTTTGAAGATTAATAAAATTAGTAAACCTTTGGCAGAAATAATCAAGGAGAAGGAAGAGAAACCTAATTATCAAAATGAAGAATTAAAGAAAGGATGTCAATATACATCTAACAGAAATTGAAGGGTTAAGGGAATATTGCAGTCAGTTTAATGTAAGAAAATTCAACAGCTTAGATGAAAGGAATAAATTCCTTGAAAGATATATACTAAAACCAATCAAAGAAAAAATAAAAGTACAGTCCAGTATTTACTACAGACATTGAATTTGAAATTTAAAGAAAAGAAAATCTTCTCACAATGAGAACTCTAAGACTAGATGACTCCATTGGTGAATTCTATCAAAAAGTTAAGAAAGAAGTAGTATGAACTCCTTCATAAAAAAGAAGAGAAGGAAACACTAACCAAAATGTTTTATGAGGCCTTATTACTTAAGACCTTAATACTGATACACAACCTTGACAGAGTTCACAAGAAAATGGTTATATAGACTAATATTCCTTATGAACATAGATGTAAAAATCTTCAATCAAGTATTAGCAAAGTGGTTTGAAGAATATGTTAAAAAAAAATAATACATCAAACTCATGTGAGAGTTATACCAGGAATGTAAGGTTGGTTTTTCATTAAATATAATATAGACATACACACACACACACACACACACACACACACACACACACACAGTTTAGAAAGACCCACTACAGTTCAATAAAAAAACAACAGCAGCAAAGATTTAAATCCAATTTTACATAATGGCAATTGATGTAAACAGACACATCTATAAAGAAGATATATGAATGAAGAATATGCATATCAAGAAGTGATCAACATCTAGTCAACAGAGAAATGCTAATCAAAAGCACAATAGGATTTCTACTACAAGGATAAAAATTAAAAACGGTAACATTTATAACCAAATGGTACAAAGTGTGGAACAACTTGTATCTCTCTGACATCTTAAGTGGGAGAGTAACCATTTGGGAAATGCATTGGCTCTTTCTCATAAAGTTCACTATATATCTATTTTATCACCTAGTATTTCAACTACTTTTCTACTTTCTTAAGCAATATAAAAAATATCTCTACAAAAGGACTTAGGAAAGAATATTTATAGCAAGTTTAATCAGAAAGGCCAAAAACTTAAAATAATCCAAACATATATCAAAAGAATGGGTAAATAAATTGTGCTGTACTCACACAAATGAATGTGACCCAGCAATAAAATCTGAATGAATTAATGATACATGCAACAACCTGGCTCTCCAAATCATTGCTTTATGCAAAGGATGCCAGATATAAGACAATACATATTCTTGGCTCCAAGTGTATGAAGTTGAAGGAGAGACAAAATTAATCGATGGCAACAAAAATCAGCATAATAGTTGCTATCAGGGTGGGGTGGGGATTGACTGGAAGAGGACATGGAGTTGATGAAAAGTCTACCTCTTGACTGAGCTAAATAATCACATATGTGTATACCCTTGTGAAAACTCATAGAATTATATACAAATCTGTGCATATAACTGTAAATTTTATTTTAATTAAAATATAAAATAGAAGGGGATTGGTTCTGAGTTCTGGGGCTGGTTGAGGTTTCGGCAAGGCTGCAGAAATTCAGGGAATCTTCCAATGAGTTGGCGGTACCCATGTGATCGACGGGATGCAGACCGACGAGAATGCTGGGGGACTTCTGTCCCATTTCTTTAGAATGTTGCTGCCCTTTCCCCTCCATCCTTACTTTCCCGTCCATGTCTCCCTCTCCCCACAGGGAAAAAAACAAAAATGACAACGACAACAAACGCTTGGTAGAGCACTCCCTCACATACATCTACCTCACAACCCTAGCTGGTAAAAATCAGGAAACAATTAGCACAAGATATTACTATTTTAATACACATTAGGTAATTATTTACTGAATGAACTCCCAGCTATTAAAACAATCAATAATTAAATTAAAGTGTTTCCTTTTAGAGAGTCATGAGAGCTTGCAGGTGATTTTAATTAAAGAGTTACTGTTGGTCTCCTAAGTTTATACAACCCATGTAAGGAGATGCTTATCTAAGATTTTCCATCTTGCTCCAGAATCGTCGTTCAGCATTAAAGAACCAGTGGTGCAGCCACTTCTTTGCTCCTGCCTGCCTCTCATTTCAGCATTCTTCGTTCCTGATTTGATCCAATCCCCATGCTGTCACTTTGGTTCCATGACCCCTTTAAGGCACTGCTCCCTTGGACTTGGCTGTTGCCTCACTTCAGCTTCCTCACTTCAGCTCTAAGCCTTGGCTGCTATACATTCACCTGTGGGCCTCTCATGCATTATGGAATATATTACCTGCTCCTTGAAACCCACTTGCATCATGTGTCCTTCTAGCCAGTCTCTGGCAGTGGAAAACAGAACTGGGGAGGAAGATGATAGGAGAAAGAAACTATGGGAAGGACACAGGCTTGGGACTAAAAGAACCTGTTTAAGAAATGCTCTTAAGGGGTGCCTGGGTGACTCAGCATCTGCCTTTGGCTCAGGTCATGGTACCAGTGTCCTGGGATAGAGCTCCGCATCGGACTCCCTTGTTCAGCGGGAAGCCTACTTCTCCCTCTCCTGCTCCCCCTGCTTGTGTTGTCTCTCTCTGTGTCAAATAAATAAAATCTTAAAAAAAAAAAAAAGAAATGATGTGAATTTGTTTAATACCATGAGTTCTCTGCAAGGGTGACATAATTGCACAGTCATGCAACTATCTTTAAGAAGGTGCTGTGGGCGAACTGTACTTTTTAAGGCATGGTGAATATGTATCGGTACAAATGAGTAGCATGAGTAGCAAAACTGCTCAAAGTATGTGCTCAACTGTGTTTTGCATAAAAGTAGCACCACATCATAATATTGACAGTTCCAAAATACCATCCATACTCTCTAATTACATCCACTAAAAAAATTGCTGTTGGGACCCGTTGTTGTTGTTGTTGTTTAAGTATAATGCTCATGACTTTAATCATCTGTTTCATGCTGTCTTTGAATATAATGACAAAAAATATTCACTTGTTATTTTTTCCTTTATTTTTTTGTGTGAAGATAATGCAGCATTTTTTAACTTTAATGTGACACCACGTGCCTGTATCATGATCTGCTGTATGGTATTTGGCAAGTAATTTGTTAAAGTGGTAAAACTTGGCAATGATTTACAAAGGAGAGTAGATTTAGAGTTAGTCATTTTCATTTACTTCCATTCAGTGACATATTCATGGACTAACCAGAAAGAGTTGAGGTTACAAATAACTTGTGAACTATCTAACCCACAGTCCATCTTCCCGATAACCTCACCCATATCTAGGAAAACCTGTGAAGTCTGTGGACATTGGACTAGTGTACCACTGCAGAAAAAAGGTCAATGATCTAACAAGTGTCTTTTATAAATCCTCACAAATCAATCTTTATACATTCATATTTCATCCCTTATCAACTTGAAAATTTTAGATTGTATTCTTCCTGAGGCATCATTTTCTTTGTTCATCCTAGGATGTTAATCCAGAATTTATATTCTGTGATTTTTAGATCATTAAGTCCTTTTATAAAAATTTAATTTATTTGAGAGAGAGAGAGAGAGTGAGAGGCGAGAGGCAGTGAGGGTGGGGGGGAAGCAGAGGGAGAGGGAGAAGCAGACCCTTCTCAGCAGGAAGCCTGATGTGGGACTTGATCCCAGGACCCTGGGATCATGACCTGAACCGACGGTAGATGCTTTACCGACTGAGCCACCCAGGCACCCTTTGATCATTAAGTCTTGGTATAATTACTTCTTCCTCCATTCCAATCAACCTACGATTGGGGAAAAAATTCTTTCCTTATGCTTTACTCCTCAGTCCATCTGTCCTAATGGGCCAGTTTTAAAGAGTATCTTGAACACACTGGCCTTGAAACCAGAAAAGGGGGAAAAAAAAAAGATATAGTCAACCTGCATCATTGTAAACTGAAAACCCCAAAAAAGCACTCAGAAGGAGAGGATCGGGCTGAAACCAGAAATTACACCATTCGGGCAAATCTCAAGATTGTCAAATTGTCTGACAGCAATTAGAGAACATATTCTCCCTCACATGTTTTCCCTGTATCTTAGGGGATAGAAACCCAAGAACTGAGAGTGGTTTGCATTTCCCCAAATCCCTGCCAGCAAGGCTAGAGTTATAGTCCACAAATGGGAGATATTCATATGAATTCTGAAAAGCAAAATAGAAGCAAAAGGTATTGTTGAGTCTATGGCAGGGGAAGTAGGCAGGAACCCATTATGGGCTTAGCAGGAGGCAATAAGATTTTTTCAATCAAAATCTAGTTGACACATATTATATTAGTTTCAGATGTACAACACAGTGTTTAGACAAGTCTATAGGTTCTGCTGTGTTCACCACAAGTGTAGTTACTATTTGCCACCATACAAAGTGATTACAAAACCATTGACCATATTCCCTGAACTCTACTTTTTATCTCCTTGACTTATTCATTCCATAAGTGGAAGCCTGTACCTCCCATTCCCCTTCAACCATTTTGCCCATGTCCCACCACCCTCCACTCTGGCAACCATCAGTTTGTTCTCTGTATTTATGAGCTTGCTCCTGCTTTTTGTGTTCTGTTTCTTAGATTCCCTATACAAGTAAAATCATATGGTATTTGTCTTCCTCTGTCTGAACTTATTTCACTAGGCATCATACCCATCCATATTGGGTCCATCCATGTTGTCACATATGGCAAAATCTCATTATTTGTTATGGTTGAGTAATATTCCACTATGTGCATTTGTGTGTGTGTCCATTAACCTATCAATAGACATTAGCAGACAATGAGATTTTAACAGATAAACCTGTACTCTTTCCTGTGCATCGTCCACTCCCTATTGTAGGCATCAGTAGTGGTTTCATGTAATCTTGTATTTCCTGGTTTCTTCAATGCCAGTGGCAGCTTTTCCTTACCTTCACTTCTCCAATTCTTTGAGTGATTTTGCAAGATTTTAATTTCCTGTATTAAATGAATTTTTGCTGGAAATATCTAGCATGGCTTCTTTTTAGTTATCTGAATTATGACTAGTAGAGTGCACTAACCTCTCCATGCTTCCCTTGTGCAAGGTTTTAGAAAATTTTGAGTGAACCCAAAATGGAGTATATGTATAGAGCCCTTTCCAACTATGCAAGTGTCTATATTTAAGGCCTTCAGTAAAAACTTTAATCCTGAACAAATAGATATCTTTTCTTGACTCCTGGATGGCTAAAACCTGACTTTCCTACAAGTTGCATAACAAAACTAGGACAAGTTTATGGTTTACAATCTTACAGATCTACCTCCAAATCTTGGCTTTAATATTTACTTGAGTCATTGACTCAGTTTCCTTGATGGGTATTTATTGATGACTAATTGGTGCCAGAAGCCACAAGTACCTGTGCTACCACAATGATTAAAAGAACCCCTGTCTCCCGCCCTCATATGCTTAAAATATAGCAGCAAAGATTATAGAAAAAGAATTTGCAAGGGATAGAACATATAAGTAGAGTCAGGTACTAAAGAGTCTTCCAAATCACAGAAAGATTTTGATTTTATCATAAGAATGATGAGGAGACATTGAAGAGTTTTCATCAGAAGAGTGATTTGATAAAATTTTAGTTTTTGAAAAATCACTCTGGCAAGTGGGTAAAAGGTGAATTGGATAGGAAGATGACTGGATGTAGAGAGAGAACTCAGGAAGCTGAAACATTAAACCAGATGAGAGAGAGTACCGGTCTGGGAAGATAATCACAACCTGAACTATGGTGGGGAGCATAAAGATGAAGAAAAATGAATTGATGCAAGCAACATCCAGGAATTGGAATAAAATGTGGGAATTGGACATGGTGATAAAGAGATACAAGAGTGAAGGGTGACTACAAAGTGTAAGGCTTTAGGGAACTAGATGAATAGAAGCATCATGATTAGAAAAGAAATATAGGAAAACAAAGTAGAGGTGAAGCGGGGTGTGGATCAAAATGGCAGGTTCTGTTTTAGACATGTTGGATTTAATCTGCTGACCATGCAGACACGTCAGGTCAGCTGATGTATATAGGTTTGAAGTTTAGAAAAAAGTTCTGGTCTTAAAGATTCAAACACTGTCAAAATACGGATTATAGTTGCAGCCACAAGAGTAAGTACATTGACTCACATTCATGTACAGAAAGGAAAGAGAGCTAAACTGTCTAGGAGTCATCATCATTATTACTTTTTTTTTTATTGTGTTAAACCTTACTATGTCATCTTGGACAAAAAGTCTGAGATAAAATATCGCAATTTTTCTCTAATTTCCCAATTTTTTTTATTTGAACAGATAAAATCACTACATAAAAAGATATTTTGTTAATGAGTTAACAGAACTAATTAGATCACATGTTAATTGGATCATTAATTGGATTCTAATATACCACTACAACTGTGATACAGTAACATACACATTTCCTACAGGGTAAGAATTCTCCAAGAGGAAAAGAAAACCCTTTTAATCACAATTATCTATTAACATCCTAAGCAAAGAAACTGCTGTTTACAGGACAAAAAGCTTCTTCTTGGATAGTTACGTCAAGTCCAACAGAAAAATCAATTTGTCCATTGCATGATATATTACATATATATTATTTTTTGTTTACTTCTTAGTCTTTCACTGTTTTCATTCTTTTCAGTACTCCACTGAAGTCCATGTCAAGTCCACATCAAGAGCTTTACTTCTTCATTGGAAATAATTCAATAAGAGCCATGGTATAAATTGTAAATATATCCATAAAATAAAACTCTCCAGTTTATAAAGTTAATGTGTGTAACTAAACATAATATTCATATTGAAGCTTTTTAAAATTTAAGAAATCCATTCACAAATTTGGTCATACTGACAAAATGTGATTACAATAAAATTTCTTTAACAGCATCCAAAGAAGTACAAATATTTTAAGAGCTCAGTGAGCTTTCATAAACACATTAGGATTTTAAGCATCTTTGGTGGGTGCTATTGAAACAAAAATTGTGTTCACAAAATTATTCAGTGAAATATACTCTAGCATCTACACTCCATCATTTATAGGTAAAATTTCATTATGTATATATTCATAAGTTATCCAAAATACATAGCTAGGTCTTTTGAGAGGAAGATAATTTTTGTTTAAATTGGTCCAAATAGTACATTTGCAATGTTTTTAATATTTCTTACTAGGTGTTTCCATTTTGATGAAATTATATTGTTTTATTAATTCTGAATGGGTCCATGGAAGATGAATTTCAAAAAATAACACTGCAGTGTTCTGTAAACACATTAGAGCTATGTATCTGTGCTAAAACTATTTACAAATAACCATAAAATGTTGCAAAACGCCACAAAAATTATTTCCTAATCTGAATTAATTTTTAGTGAAGACAAACTCAGTTCCAACATAGAAATAATACATGTTCAAAAAGATATAACAATTAGAAGTGATTAAAAGTTTTGTGTTGTATGCTTATCTGTTATGTAAATAGTATCTATATAAAGCAGCACAACTTGAAATGAGAAGCTGAATGACGGTTTACGTTTCTACAATTCTGAGAAGTTCATCCTTCCCTTCCTAGTTGAAGAAACTTTTCACTAAATGTGCATTTGGTTTTAAGAACAACAGGCTAACTGAGTGTTAACGATTTCCCCTATCACTGGCCCAAATACTAATTACATAGCAAATTTCAGCTTATTTCCTGGAAGTCGTTCAAATAGTTGAACGACTGTAGTTCAATGCTCCCTGAAGGATTACTGCGTAGGAAGAATAATTCTTAAAAAAATAGAATAAAGAAGAGCCTCCGGCAACCTAGGGAAAGTGGTCTTGGGTGGTCTTTCCATCAAATGAGGGGACAGTGAACAGCGCATCACCCCCCAACCCTACTAACACCCTAATATGATTTGAAAGACAAATTATTTAGCCACAACTTTTTAGCAATGCTAATAATCCCAATAATCCCAATGCTAATAATCCCAACCTCATTCAGGTTTCCTTCATTCAGGGAAACAGTCAAAAGCATTTGTCTCTGCTTTTACCCAGACTTTGACCCACCATCCAAGCAATTTAGGCAAACCGTGTCTTGTATCTTTGAATATGAGTATCTTTACCCAGGCGCTGCCAACCAGATTACCACAAATTCCACTGCAGAGGCTTCTATTCCGATTCTCCTTTTCTTCCTTAAAGTGGGAAATCAGGATGCACCCGAGAGCCCTCCTCAACCCGATTTATAGCTCTGGGCAGAATTCATCTACAGATTTTCACATCAGAGCTTCCTTAAACGTTGGTAGCCTCCGTGAAAGAGTCATGGGGGCCAATATTCTTTTTCACTTCCAGATTCTTTTTAGTCTTGCATGTCACGGACACCTCAGAGTGGATGGCATCCAGCCTCTGCTCACAGCGGAAGGCTGCAAGGAAAGCCTTTCTATAGTTGCTGTTCATCCAGCCATAGAGGAGGGGGTTGGCAAAGGTAGAGCACATGGCAATGATGTGGAACACGGTGAAGATAAGCTTGTACTCCTTCAGGTCGAGGACTTGGTTGTCGATGTCCACAGCGAGCTGGAACGCGTGGAGAGGCAACCAGCTGACCGCAAACACCACGACCACACACACCAGCATCTTGGTGGTTTTCTGCCTTCGCTGGTGGTAGTGATCACTGGCAGCTCCGGGGCTCACGTGGTTCTTAAGTTTACTCCAGATACGAGTGTAGGAGAAGGAGATGATGCCCAGAGGCAAAAGATACAGGATTAACAAGGAAGAAAGACTGTAGACCGTGCCATAGATGTTCTTCTCCTCGCCAGGCCACTTCTCTGTACAGACCATGATCTCAAAGTCGGGAATAATTTCAATCAGTGAATACTCGCGGAAGATGGCCAAGGGGCTGGCCAGCAGGGCACTGATGCCCCAGGCCAGGCCGATAATCAGGAAGCTGATTCTCTTGGAGATCTTGCTCTCCAGGTGGTAGACAATGCAGCGGTGTCGGTCCAAGGCAATTACTGTCAAGGTGATGGTGGACACTTGTACCGCCAGGCCCTGGGCATAGGGTACCAGGTGGCATAGGATGAGACCCATTTTCCACTCCCCCATTAAGGTGTAGGTCAGAGTGAATGGCAAGCACAGGGTGTTTACCAGAAGATCTGCCACCGCCAGATTGGCAATGAAAAAGTTGGTTACGGTGCGCATGCTCTTGAATTTGATCACCACGTGAATCACCAGAGAGTTTCCAATGACCCCAAGCAAGATGATAGAGCAGTAGGCTAATATGAGGATAATCCGTACCTCAATCAGCATGGTGCTGTCTATCAGCTCTGGCTCAGGGTCGGGGGCCAGCTCACCTCTGGGAGTGGTTTGCCTTGGATGATACTTCTCTACCTTCAATTCTTCCATTGTCTGGTTCTCATCAGCCTCCGCACCTACTGGGCCCATTTTCAGCTACCAGAACAAAAATCTACAACTAAAAAAATAAATAAATAAATAAATGATGGAGAAGAAATATGGAACAAAGAAAACACAAATCACAAATGGATTGGCTTCATTTTGCTAAAGCTCAAAATGCCTGTCCCCTGATCCCTAAAATTTCACAGAGTATACCATTTTAAGAAAGCAGGCCCAATAATAAGTCTATTCACAAATACGGATGTGTTAAACCAGGTCCCTGAAACGTGTATTACCAGCGGTAAAATGTAATGCCTATAGTATAGACGTAATTTCACCATGAATGCTATCAAATGGATTCAACCTATTTTAAGTGGGATGAATGTTAGAAACTTTACCAATTAATTTTATGACTCCAATAAATTCATCAAATGGTAGACAAGGAAAATGGCCTTCAATATCTGACTGCTTTAAATGTATAAATATAGCAACAAATTACACAGAAAGAGAAGAATATTAAAACCCTTTGCATGGTGCCTGGACTTCAGCAGTATAACATATTTAAGATAAACTGAGCAGATTCCACTCCATAACCATTTCGTCTAGTGTTTGGATTAGTGTTAAAAATAAGTAGACTGTATAAAATAGTTGCATTTTTTTTAATAGTTGCATTTTTTGATGATTTGGAATCAACTTTCTACTGACATACAGCAGAATCCCACCCAGGATCTATGGGGAAAACATGTCCAAATCTTAAGATATATCTCTCTCTAACCTCTAAATACCAAAGTTTTCACACTTTGCTTCCTCGGTTGCACCTCACCCAAAGCTTTTCCTTCGGCATGCCCTACTTCAGTCAATGCTATCCCCATGCGTTACACCAGGTACAGTTAAAAAGCAGGCAACCGTTCTAGGCTTTGTCAACTCCTTTAGCCACCACATATAAGAGAACCCTCAGACTGATCTGGTATACCTCTCTCAATAATCCTCATCATTTCTACCACATTGACTTTGTCCTTCTCAGTTTCTTACCACTGTTACTCTAATAGTCTTCTGACTTATCTCACTTTCTCTTCTCCTACTTTCATTCATTCATTCATTCATTCTTAACAATAATAATTGAACATCTGCAAAATGCCAGGCCTGGATCCACCCTTGTGATGCTTGCACTTACTCTAACATGCATTCAGCTAGCATTTGAAAACCTATGTCAGGAACCAGGATTTGTGCTGGGGGGAATGACAAGAGGACAGCATCTCCACTCTCAGGCTCTTACCTTTGACAAGAAAGAGCCTACTCTGACATGAAAAGTGTTGTTCTGAAATTCAAATGTGATCATATCATTTCCTCCATGTCTCCAGATTGCTTAAAACAATATAACATATTGGTTCCTAATGTGAGATTCTCTTTTCAAGCTTGTAAAAACATCCAGAGCCCAACATCATAGTAAGTTTTGAATGTAGTCATAATGACAAAAGGCTGCTGCCATTAATTCAGAATCTCTTTTAAATAAATTTGATTTTTACTAATCATAATGGCATCTACCTACATTGGCAGGTGAGTCATATTTATTCAGCCCACAGACAATGCCTGGGTGGGCCCCCAGCCTCCACTCCTTACCCTTCCTCTGGAGGGTTAACTCTTGCAGACTGTATTTTCAGGCTCCCACATCACTGGGATGCTGGCTGAGTATGATCACAGGAGGCACTGGCAGGTATTTAGAGGACAGAAGAAGGAAGAAGCCCCTGTCTTCTTCTCTGTCCCTCTCTCCTCTGGGCAGTGCTTCAGTAGCCCCTCTGTGTCTCTGGTTCCCACAGGATTAGTCCGTAATGATTCTATTTCCTGTGGATGGCTCTGGTCCCTGGGCTTTGGTCACACCACCTACTCTCCGTGTCCCTCTGGCTGGGGATAGTAATGACTCTTTGCTCTTGCTGATCCTTGAGTGGCCTCAGGAGCCTCTGTTCAGCTTATCACTTGTGGAATCAATTATCTGCATTTAATTTCCCCTCCCTCACATTCTCGAACAGGTTCTGTTTTGCATGATCTGCTGTTACCGTGCATGTATGATGTCATTAATTTGCTCTCCCACTAATGGTTCTGCACGTGTACGTTGATTATACTGGCCTATAGAAGATAATCCCAACTCCATTAGATGACATTCAGCACTTTTCTTGAATAAATTCTTGTCTATCTTCTGGCTTCATCCCTCCTGACATATCAAATGCATGTGTTATACTTTACTCATACTAAACTGTTTCCAATTCCAGCAATGCATCAGTTTTTCTCATGCCTCTCTGCTTTCTCCATTCTGAACTGGGAAGCCTCTCAGTTACCCCAGAAATCTGTGTCCCCTTCTAATACTGCAAGAAGCATAAGCCACAATGCAATTATTTCCTCATCTAGCCATCTCTTTCAGGACAGAAACTGTATCTTTTCCATCCATTGTTTAATCCTTAGCCCACTATCTAACACATTGATGGTACTCAATAATTTGGTAAAACAAACGTGAAGGTAAAGGAAAGCATAATTTTACCAAACACTTGAAGTCAACAAAATGCAAAGTAATAATTCCTTTCCTTTCCTTAAGATAATTGCTTATATGTAATTCCTTTGCTCTGATATGACATTCTTGTGCTTATTTTCTGGTTCTCACTCAGGTAACCACCCCTGCAAGACTTGTTCCAAGGTCCCTCTTAAATTAATCTCTGATTAGAGCATTAAAAATTCCAGTCAGTGTACACCATAAGGAAACTTCCTATCTCAGGGGCCTCTCTCTCTCTCTCTCTCAAACACACACACACACACACGCTTTTGGAGTCTTACTGCAGAGAGAGAGAGAGATTTCTATATACTCATATATTTGATTCATTGACATGCTCTAGTTCTGTCTGCATAAATTTCAAATAAAGTGTTCTTAGACCCTCTTTTGTATTTGCCTCCATTCTCTAGAAATTAGGGGGGAGAAAAAAGTGAAACTCATTATCTAAAAATTGAAGTGTGTATTTGGTAGGCTGCACCACTTCCCTGAACCTAAAGGAGACTTTACAGAGCACAATTAGTCAATCCTGACAACTCATTAACAGGAATAGCAAGACTCCATGAGGTCTGAGTTTGAGGTTTGCCATGAGCTAAATTGAGAGTAAGCCTGAGGGAGAAGGATATCAGTTTATTAACTTATTTTGGTTTTTCTTTTCAGTTCCATTTTCTTTATTTCAGAGCCCCTTTACTTAAAGCTTCTCTACAGGAATGGTTATTGATCTACAGGCAATTTGCATATGGGCACTAACCATTGTTTTCAAGCACACAGCTGGCTTTCAGCCAGGTCAGAGCACTCCGGAGAATGTATCATTTTAGGGTTGGGCTTCCAGAAAAGTGGAAGAGGAAAAGAGAGTCCATAGAGGGAGCTGACTGATTCAAACCTTAAAAGCATAACAATTAAAAGATGAGTCGATGAGGGAAAAAACGCTTTATTTGAAACAAGGCAATGGAGAGCATTCACATGGGTCAAATCATTTTAGAACTGTGAATGGTAGTTTTCTTGAATAACTGAATCTTCAGAGTTTCTGTTGCAGAAATACTTCTTTGTAGGATAGAAAAATGAATTGTCTTTTTTTTTTTTTTTTAATTTGCGGGGCTTTTTGCAACAGTACTCTTATAACCACAGGTGGCTTAATAAAACTTAACATCTTGTCAATCACAAAACCTTCCAGGAGTGTTTCTCAGGGAAAAAGATCCCAGGAATCATGCCTTACAGCCCATACTTGTTAGTCCTAGAGAGAGGGGAGTGGACTCCAAGAATGCTACATACGAGACATGATTGTTTGCTTCATAAGCAGAAAGTTGAAACTATTCACCTAAAGGTCTGGTAATGGATCACTTTCTTTGTGTTTGAACTTCTGGCCTTTCCTTGCCAACAGCATTGTCTATTTCATGTCACTGACTTTAAATGATGTGCCCCATTGCAAAACGTCTTAAAGCTTTTACTTTTGCCTCCTCCTCGTGCACCATATGCTCCTACCCAGTGGGTGAGCCCTTCTGGTGCAAAACCAGTGAATGCTTAAATAAATGTACTTATTCTTGAACAGCTTTCGCGAATCCAATATGACCTTCTGCTTTAGACAGGTGTTTGATTAAAAAGGGGGCGGAGAACAGAAACCGTAACAACTTGCTGCTATGGAAAGATGATGACCTCTCTCTAAGTAGGTCAAGGAAAGAGTAAAAACCTTCAGCAGAAAAGGAAAATTCTAGCTAAAGTAGAAAATGGTGATGGTACCACCCCAACCCCCACCTTCAGGCTAAACGTGAGTGAAAAAAAAAAAAAAAAAGTCCGCACACTAGTGAGGACCTCCCCCATACCTTCTTCACAGGACTAGAGCTCTTCTTTTGTGGGTATTCTCCTTCCCAGAATGTGAATCAGAGTTAGGACTTGCACTTACTTCCCCGGCGAGGGCGTTTCTGCTGAGACGTGGAAGCCAGACGTGCACAGCCGGTGCGTGCGATGATTAACCAGCCCTGGGATCCGAAGAGGCCACTGGAAGGTCCCCAGGGGCAAGCCCAGTTGCGCTGCGTCCTTTCCGACGGTGCAGGACCGTCAGCGCCGCACGGAGAGAGGCGGCAGCGCGGCGTCCGCCCGGCACCCGAGCCGCCGGGAGCTGGCGCTGCTCGACTCTGCCGCGGACCTCTGCCGCCAGGCGCGCTTGGGCACCGCACTGCGCCGCGCACAGCAGCAGGGTGAGCGGGTGAGGATGCCAGGCCGGTGGGGGGCGGAGGCACGGGGGTGGAGGGTGCGGCAACTCTTCCCTGGAAGGAAGAGAAACAGGTGCAGAAGGTGGGGGACGACAGTCCCGCAGCGCCAAGGGCTGGACGGAAGTTTCCGTGGCGAAGGAGGGGAACAGTGTCCACAGTGTCGCCTCTGCCTCCGGGTTTGGAAGCCCGCGCGGCGGGACCCTACTCAGCGCGGCGCCCCCTCGCGGATCCCAACCCCACTTACACCTGCAAACTGCTACTCTGAGCCCACTTCCCAGGTGACCCCCAAGTGTGATACTCTGGACGTGTGCACCACCCCAACCTCCTTTCCCTTCCACAAACCCCTCCCTTTGCTCTCCGCTCCTCAGTTTCGCGGTGAGAAGCTCCTGGAGTCGGGGTTCACCAAATTGGCCAGGGAAAAGTCGAAGGCGAAAGCGACTGTGGGGCGCCCACCCAGCCTCGGACGAGGATGCTGCGGTCCCTGGAGCAGCGAGCAGGAGGAGACCTCGGGCTTGCAGGAGGCCGATGCCGAGGCAGAAGCTCTCGCCTTGGAAGGGCTGAGAAAATCCCACAACTTCGACCAGAAGTTGTTTCTTCTGTTTATTTGCTCACAGGAGCAGAGGTGGGGAGTTGGAGCCGCGCAGAACCACAGAAAAACGCACCACAGTTTTGCCAAGGACAAACCCTGGGTACCCTCGCTGGGGCTGGAGCGCAGGGCGCTGGTGCTCCTCTAACTGGGCTGTCGGTGCGCTCCCGCGAGAAGGTAAAGAGAGTTCAAATGCTTTTGCCCACCGCTGGCAATTCCTTTCACAGGTGGCTGCTGACAGTTTACAAGTTAGGTATTGCGGATTCGGATTCAAAAGCCCGCGGGCAGTCTGTGGGCTGTGCGCTCTAGCTCCCGGCAAAAGCTCTATAGGAAGAGAACACAATGGGTGACAAACGAATCACAGTCTCTTTCTCCAGTTAGTTGATTTCTCGATCCTTCGCTCTTCGATCATGACCAAAGCCACTTGCGCCACTATGAGTGCGAGCCTCTGGAATTTTTTTTTTTGGAGAAGCCCTCTGCTAATGCCTTGAGCCCAGTAAGCTGAGGTAGCGGATCAGAGCAGTACAGGACGGTGGCGTCAGTCCACAACGCTGCAGAGTCTGTTTCCTCGAGATTCCTCCCGGGAAGCTCTATTTAGAGCCATTCTTTAGAGAAATTTACAACCAATCTTTCTTTCCCTTGTTCATTTTTAGAGGGGGCAGCAAAGCCTGCCATGTTAAAAAAAGGAAAGCCAGAAATTGGAAACCAAAGTCTTTCCTAACTATCCTGTGTTGAGCTTTTGCACTAAATACTTTCCCTCTGTGCCTCAGTCTCTTCATTTCTGAAGTGAGGTTGGTCATACTGGTTCGCTTGGGATTTCTCTGAAATAGAAAAAAAGAAAAGACGAAAGTTAAACAACTCAAGGTAGTACCGTCTTCAAAAATATTAGTTATGGCATCCCCTGTAAAGGATTAGATTTTCAGTCTTATCTGGGCTTGCCCACATCCTAGTAATACTGTGTCTGTAAGGATCTTTACACAGTGTAATCTGAAATTGGTCATCTGGTTAATGTAGAATTATGCCACAGGAGCATATTTATTTATAAAACGAAGCCATTTGGGCTTTTCAATTACCAAGAAACAAAACTAAACAGAACTGCAAATATCCAGGATGTTCTACATAGTTCTACTTAAAATATGTTGGTAGATATACTTACCTTGGGGAAATATTCCTTGCTCATACATGTGTTTTATGCAACAAATTCAGCGCTTCCTAATATATTTGCCCCTGTAAAGAGTGAACTCTGTACCAAGGAGTTGAAATTTTGGAAGACTAGGAATGGCTTGAAATAACAACCACAAAAACATATAAGAGAACAGACAAGCAATCAGATTAATTGCTTTGGAGGGCTCAACTTACTTGACTGACAATGATTCTATGAACATTTTTGCTTCCATTACAACGGCTTTCAAAAGCAGCCTAGGACTCTTATACAAATATTTATCATAATTATTCCCATACAGACATGTGCACATCTTAGGAAACACATAGTTCCAGACATCTTCTCAGCAACTCCGAGAAGATTAAATGATCTCTTTGACTCTCTTCCAGTAAAGTACAGAACCGAATGAAACACTAATCTATTGAAGTTAAAGTTGCTTTATTGCTTGTCATATTATCAAGGATAGTTTTGGCAGTTAAGTCATGATATTTTTGTGCATTAAGGTCTAACTGATACCTTTTGATGTGCATATGCTCTGTGCAATGGGAACATGAACCAGTCTGATGAATGCCAATAAACCCTATCAAGATGCTGATAGAAGTTTGTGGAAGTAGTGGTGAAAGGCAGATTAATCCCAATTGAGATAGGCCAGGATTAGTGCTGCCTGATTTCTCTGGTGTCAAATCATTTAGTTCCTCAGCTTAGAAGAATAGATGTCGACTGTTCCTCAAATAGGGTGCGGACTCAAACTCAGATGCCTACCAGACTAGGGCCAATGACATAAATGCATACACCAGCTAAGCTGTGGGAGACAGTGGGGAGTGGTGGGTGTTAACAATACCGTTGAAAGCACAAAAGTACATGCCTTTTCTGAAGGAGGAGGCTGCTGATTCCACTGAGTTTCCTTGCAAAAATTTAAATTCAGTATTGTCAGATCTGACATTTTAAGAGAACAAAAATTCATGTTCTTAAACATCTTCCGAATTTTCAAGGAAAGAAATTAATTCTTGGAAAGTCAAGCCCCCAGGCGGGTCAGATCTATACGGGCCAAAATAGAGATGGGTAGATAACCCACAGTCTGGGCTGTGGGCCTCCAATAGTGCTGCCTCTGATATTAGTATGTGATGTTTGATGGACCTCCTCAAGCACATTAGACATGGCTCAACCACCACTTCCCCTCCCCAACAAACCATTCCTCAGTGCTCATAAATATAAAAGTAATACAACCATAGATTAATTGCCAAATAAGTAACTTTCTTTTCCACTTTGGGTTGAATAGGTATTCTCAGTGAGACTCCAAAGTAAAGGACTTGGCGAATAACTGAACGGTAAGTATTTTATGTTGTTATGATGAGGAAATTTCAGACAAACTCTTTGTTAGAAAAGACAAAGTTAGATAACATTAGTATAGAAGACCATTTATGATGCTTTTTTTTTTTAGATGAAGTACATGATGATATGGATTTCCTTTAGTCTAAATTTATTTTGAAAGCAAGGAAGCTTTCCCTGCCCTATGGTGTAAATAATTTTATTGTTTAAAGTAACTTACAATCATTATAAAAAGTGAAAACAGGGGGAAAACACATAGAAAGAAATACACATGATCTAAAACATTGCTGTCCAATAGAACTTTCTGTAATGATGGTAATGCTCTATATCTGTATTGTCCAATAAAGTAACCACCTAGCTACTTTTGGGCATTTGGATTTTGGGCACTTGAAATATGGCTAGTGAAAGGAAACTGAATTTTAAACTTAATTTTTTTAAAAGCACCAAAAACAAAAAGTGTGTTTTAATTCCTAATGCAAATTCTTCCTGGGGTCATTCCTGCCAGAAAGCTAGCTTTTTTTTTCTCACTTTAATGTCAAGTTTTCCTGAAAGACTTTTCATTTAAAAATATTTTTATTTATTTATTTGAGGGAAAGAGAGAGAGTGAGTGAGAGAGCGGGAGGGGAAATGGGGTTCAGAGGGAAGGGAAGAGAGTCTCAAGCAGACTCCCCTCTGAGTGAGGAGAGCAAGCCCAACTTGGGGCTCAGCCTCAGCCTCACAACTCTGAGATCATGACCTGGTCTGAAACCAAGAGTCAGCCCTTCAGCCAACTGAGCCACCCAGGCGTCCCCTGCTCTCCCTGAAAGACTATTAAATAACTCTCAAGTCATACCAAACTGAATTAAATCTTGGTCAAAACAAAACATTGTAGTGCAGCTGGAGTGTGGAAGCTGATTCCAGAAGGAGAAAGAAGTAAGCTCCACAGCACCAAAAGAGAGAGCAGCAAGCCCAAAGAATTCTCTAAACCCCAGTAATGTAAGAAAAGCTCAGTGATGCTAATAAAATAATATACTTAACTCTGACTAAACAAACAAAGCTTAATAACAAGTTCCTATTTAGGAAATTTTAATAATCTAATTAGCTTAACAGTTACAGTGTTTAGGATATTTGAAACTGATTCTGTCTTGCTTTATTTAAGTGTTCAACAAATTCAGTTATTTATTTATCCTTGGGTTTATTAAGTCCCACTTATAGGAATTCATGTCAAAGTTTCAATAGTACTCCCTTTAGTAAAAATTATAGAACCTAGATATCCTAATGATCATTTGGTTATAATATTGATTCTCAATTGATTGTAAATATATTTCTGATGGGATGTGTGTCTACCTCTCCTTTCAGGCAGGAAAAGGCACAGTAGAAGTTAATATCCAAACAGATATGGTGGAACTTGCATCAAGTAGACACAGAAAAAAGAGACTGGTTTATATGAATGGAGCTACAGGTGTTTTAACTTTTTAAACAAGTCTTTATTTAAGATCAACTTAGTTTTTAAAAACTGGACGGCCTAATCACACTTGAGATGAAAAAGTAATGCTTCCTTCAACATCCTTGCAAACTTGGCTCATTTGCAGCAAGCAGGCCAGTAAATGTGTGAATGGGCAAAAAACGGTCATCAAATAATCCATTTCATGAAGCTGATTGGCTAGATTTTCTTTGAAATTTTGTAGGCAGCAGTATGTTATGAAGACAGGTGTCTTATTCAAGAAAAGCAACTAGTCATTCCAAGCGAAATATATGCTAAATCCTAAATTGAACATAAATATCATTTGCTATGATTTTTATCTCTCTGGATTTGGAGTTTTTATTTTTGTTTTGGATTTTTAATTGCAGATTCAAAGTGATTAAGCAGGATTGTAAGCACTATATGCAACATTTTGCTGAGATTTTTATCTTTCGGTGATGATCCAAATGGATATTGAGACTGGTAAGGAACCAAATCTAAAACGATATTGAAATGCAAATGATTCACAGTTCAAATTTTAACATAGAACAAAGGAAGGGACATTTTTATGTGGAATTCAGAATTTAATCAATGCAAATTTTCATTTGATTATCTGAAACATGCACAGAAGGCCCATGGCTAAAGAGGAAACATGCACCCTTTTAGAAATTTCAATCTTATTTAATAAGTGTTTATCCTTGTAGCATATAGAGACATAATTTGATATATATTTTTTGAATCATACCCACAGCAAATTTAATTTTTAATTTTTCTCAAACAAATGCAAGCGAAATCAAAGCTCTCTCTCATGAAATTACTATGGGTACTCCTCGAGAGATGAGAAGTTAAGGATTTATACATAATTTGTACATATCATTTTGGAGATGGTGAAATGACTTATTGAAGTAAAATTTTTTAAGACATTAATTAAATAATGCTAGTAGGATTTAATTCAGGACTCACTGTTCTTTGTTATAAAAAAGAATTATGTAAAATCCATATGAATGTTTTACTGCTCACAACTCTTACCAACAAATCTTTATTGAGTGTCTAATTCGTTACACATGCTGTGCCAGACAATATCCATGTAACCATGAATTACACACAGACCTGTCACTGATTGTTTCTAATCCATTAATGTTTTATAAATTTCAAAGTAAAGAAGTACCACAAACAGATTAAGATTCTCTAGTAGACTCTGACATAATAGGTTTGGGGTCACAAAGAAGAGATGGTCAGTTTTTTGTTTGTCTGTTTTTTGTGAGTGGTGTGTGTTGGGAGAATCGGGGAAATGCTTTTTGGGGAAAGTAACGCAACTCAGTATAAACTTAGCTAGAAACCATTTTTTTGGCTTTCCCCAGCGTAGGCATACCGTTTTCATCTCCATTGCATTGACTGGGATGTGTGATAACAAGACAGTGTAGAATCTTCTGCGGAAGAACCATCATCTACATGTGTCAAAGTAAATTTTTCAAAGTCAAAAATATTATTTACAAACAAAATATATAGTGAGTACATAGCCAATATTTAATTGAGTACTAAGGGTACTGGCACAATAGTAGGATGCCAAAGGCAGATACCTATAGCTAGTCAACATAAGAAAGAATCTTGCATAGAACTGAGACCTTAGATATAACATTGGCTGATAGCCTGATATGCAAAAAAGCCATAAATTATGAACTTATATATTCCACCACACAGAAACCATCTGCATCTCTCCTGGAAAATAACCAAACTTCATTTTCTCTAAGCTTGCTTCAAACTTACAGAGACTGGGTTCTCACCAATGGTAAGTGATACACCAGATTAAGTAAGCTTCCGTCGCCTGGCAAGTCCGCTGATCCTTAGGCTCATAAGGCAGTGCTCCCATCTGACATAGAAAAGCATACGATCCCCACTCTGGTGGTGGTGTTGTTGTTTTTTTAATTGTTGCTTGACAAACTATCCCCAAAATGAGTGGCATAAAACAGTCATTTCATGCTGCTCATGGTGGGTCAGAAATGTGTGCACCGGTGAGTTAGGGGATTTCATCTCTGATCTGTGTGGCCTCAGCGGGAGGGGTGGGGTTGTGTGAGTCTCTTCTAGGATGGTACCTTCACACACATGTGTGGATCTGGGCTGGCTTCCCCGTGGTAGCTGGAGGATGCTTATTTATCTCTCTTCACACGTGGAAAACTTGGAGCAGTCAGACTAACTGCATGGCTTTTGGTTTCCCCTAGAGAGAACTTTCAAAAGAGAGTATTCTAAGAGACCCAAGCAGAAATCGCAAGGCTTCCTATGATCAGATCTCCCAAGTTCCAGAACATTTCTTCAGCTACATTCTTTGGGTGAAGCAAGACTCTCAGCTCAGCTTACAAAATGGGAGAAGAGGAATATATTCTGCCTCTGCAGAGGAGTAGGGCATGTGTGCATGGAGAGGAAAGGAACTGATAGTGGCCTGAGAGCAATGTCATTCCTTTGCCTTATACATGTTTTGGATGTATCTCTGCGTGTGTGTGTGTGCGTGTGTGCGTGTGTGTAATACATCCATTAAATAGGGACTCTTCTGGGAAAAGAACAGTAGCCTCAAAAATTCCACAGTGGATTTTTCTGCTTTGGCTTGCAATTTATAAAATTATCAGGGCCAGAGACTGCAAAATCTAAGATCTTCCCTGCCCATGGAGACCCTGGGGCAGGAATACATGAGGAAAATAGAAGGGGTGTTTCCAATATCTGCACTTCGGTGAACACAGTGACTGTGATAGGTGCAAATAAACAACTTTAGGTAGGTTTCTCCCATGATGACTTACTTAAAGTGAATAGTACTTAAACTGGTTCTTAGAAACCCCGGGTAAGATGACAGCATAACATTGCCTGATAGCCAATTCCAACATTTAAGTACACCATTCTCAACACAGCTTTCACTGAGTAGTAGAGACCAGGAGGAACAGTGGAGAGATCTGCTCTATCCATGTGTTATTGCTGATTAATGCCCAGAAGTTGGTCTCATGGGATCTGGGGCACTGCCCGGAATCTGGTTTGTTTGCTGTGTGATTTAGAAATATCATTTGATCTTTCTGAGCCTCAGTTTCTCCAACTATAAAATAAGAAGTATGTTCTTAATACTTTAGAATAACAGCACTGTCTTAGTTCTCAAAATTCCATAGGTTGGCTTTGGAAATCTTCAAAATATTCCTTGTATCTCATTACTTCTGATATCTCTCCCTAGCTTTTTCTTAATTTATTATCCATATTCTGTTTTCTTAAGGCCCCCCAAAATAGGATCATAATTAAATGGCCTCAAGTATTTTGAATAGCACAGTAATAGTTTTAGATTAATCTTGAAAACTCTTTAAGAAAAATGATGGGTGGGAAAAAGCATGTATTGAAATTGCTAAGGGCATCTGACAGTGAAAGTCAATGAAATTACTTAGCTTTTCCCCAACTTGAAAAACAACAACAACAAGGGTGCCTGAGTGGTTCAGTCAGTTAAAGTCAATTAAGCATCAGACCTCAGGTCAAGTCATGATCTCAGGGTCCTGGAGTCCAATCCCCCATCGGGCTCCCTGCCCAGCAGGGAGTCTGCTTCTCCCTCTCCCTCTACACTCCTCCCCTGCTCATGCTCTTTCTCTCTTGAACTCAAATAAATAAATAAAATATTTTAAAAAAATCATTTATATTACTTCATATCAAAGGAATATTACATGATTTAAAAATCAGTTTTGTTATAGAAAATTAATCATAACATTTGATAATTTGGTGCTTGATTTGCCCTCTCTGAAAGAAGAGTTATTGACACGTGCTCATACTATATGATGTTTTCTTTAGGTATAGACTCTGAAACACAGAGGTGAACATTTTCAGATGCCCCTAAGCCGATTGTTCCCAAACCGTACACCGAGGCAGCCCAGGCTGCCACAACAAATTCACATGGGAGCTCGTGTGATATTTTAAATTTAGAAGAAATCACAATCATACTTAACGTCTGTTAGATACTTGGTATCTATTAGATGCCGCACAAAGTACTGCTGGAATTTAGTTCACAGTTTCAACATTAAATTATACTACAAGCCTCTCAATGACCTCATATTTTGGGGAAGCTGGGTTTTTAGTGGCTGCCAAGATCAGAAACAATCACCGTGTGAAAAGTCACTGAGTAAAGGAAATGAGAGTGGTCATTTCCAAATTGATTTCAAAACGTACAAAGTTGTGAAGGGCCCCGTAGACACACATATGTCCCATTAGTAAGCGGCCCTCTATTTAAGAATGAAAACACATTACATTATTTCAATTTATGTTGAAATTGTTTTTTCAAATGGCAATTAAACCTTAAGGACGTAAGTGCTTATAAAGTTATTTGTACCCAACTCCTTGATAAATGGCACTGTTTTTTGGCTATGATTTGGCCTCCAAGTCATCATGACAAGTCTGCCCTCAGGCCATATCTAACTGGGAATCACATTTTGTTTATGTAAGAAGTTTGTTTCATTGGGTTAATCATGTGAGCTTTTTAATTGGAATTGAAATTTTTGATTTGAAAGATATTTTTTTCAGTGAAAGATACTCTGGGGAACCTATATTAGAAATAGTTACAAAAAGAGGATTTAATGAAATCTCGTGTGCATAGGCAGGCATGCACTGCCTGTATTTTACAGAATTCTGTGAACTGTTCTGCTTTGTCCCAGCCTAGCATGGACAACTGAGTTCCTCCCAGATAGGACAGTAGGAAGAAGGGTGGGAAGGGACATATAGGCCCATAAAGGAAAGAAGAGAGGGGACATTACTAGCATAAATCAGAAATATGTATATATTCTATTTTATTGTAGTAGTGTTGTAGCTCTACTAAAATCATTACTAGGAAAACTATCAAATAACACAGAAAATGTTAGTACAATAGAATATTCATTTTTAAATGCAAAAACTGTATGTTTAATATAACCACATAATTTTAAATAAGATTCTGAAAAATGACCAGGAGGGAAATATACCCCAAAGCTAACTGTATTTGTGCTATGCAAACTGTGATTTTGTTCTTTCATCCTTCTTCTCAAGCTTTCTTAAGTTCACCTTTTATTTTGACTAAAGAAAATAACAAGTATCATATAAAAGTGTACTGAATCCATTATTCAGATATTCATGAAATCTCTTAAAATGAATAGGAGATTTATTGTTCTATCCACATAGTTCTTTCCTCAAACCCCACAGCCCAGGGTAGCTCTTCCAAACTGGGGTCCAGGTTAGAGTCACACATGACACAACTGAGAGGGTCTGATTCTGTGGCACTGGAAGGAACTCGAGTGCCTACATGTGATTCTGTCCTACACCCTCCCCATTCTCAACTCAGAATCTCCCCACCTTGAAGCACCTACAGCCTTTCCCTATGCCCATACTGGTATGCTTTTTGGTTACCTTTGTCTCTTCCCTAATTCAAACTACTATTCCAAATTCAAATCTAGACACAAGTAAAATCACACGTTCAAAGGACATAGACGCCTTTCTCTCAGACTCCTATTTACTTTCACTGAATTCTGTCTATAATCTCCCTCGGTTTCATTCTTTGAAGCCATAATGATGCCACTTCTGTCTGAGATCGTTATGTTACTGTATGTCCATTCTCTTCACCATCTTCCTTCCCTCCTTCCATGACCCCTTAAAAGTTTAAAAGGTAAAGTATGTGAATATTCTCTCTCTCTCTCTCTCTCTTTTTTCCCCTTCTCTTTCTTTCCATCATAGCCTCTTCTCAGGAAAGCCTTCGTGGTAGTTCATGTGAGTTGCCTGCCATGGGAGGAATCTCACCAGAAAAGTGAACCTGAGAGAAAGGGCTTCTAACTGGGACATGATCGGCACCAGCCAATATGTAGAAGGGATGTCCTTCAGATTCTGTTTCTACATGGGGATTTTAGGAGCTGAACCTCCGACCCCTCTGAAAACCTCATTGTCACACATGGGTGATACGTTCAGGAATTTTGTTGACTCTTCAAAATAATTACTGAGATGTTCGATCTAGACCACACTTGAATGAAAATTCCATTTCCGGGCATTTAGTCTATATTTTCCTTATCATCACTGAGTAATTCTCTCAATACTATTAAGTAAGAGCAAATATTAGAAAGTGTGATACTCTTCTAGCCATTCTGTCCTCTGGCATTTTTAAATTTTCTTCTCTTTTGTGGCAGTATAAAAAATAGCTCTAACAAGGGTTTTGACCGATTCATTCATCTTGTTCTTGGCTAACACATCAAATCTGATAAAGAAATTGTGTTGTTTGGAGATGCCAATTACTTAATTAAGTTTGCCTGTCACAGGGAAGGCATACAGAAAATGTAAATATTGCCTTCTGTTGAGTGGATTATATATTGTATCCTAGGTATAATACTCAGATTATATCTAGATAAGTGTAGCAGAGAAAATACGAATGAGGAATACAGTTCCATAAACTAGGGCTACATTTATCAAACTGTGGTGTTAGGCTTCCCATTATCAAAGACACCTGAGGTCCCTCATAGTAATGCAGATTCCAAGACCCCCAGTAGGTCCTGAAGCCATGGAATCTCTTAGGAGAAAGAGAGATGGCATCTGAAACATTAGCAAGCTTCCCAGACCATGTGAATGTGTATCTAGTTTTGACCAGCGTTCATCTAGGGGGGCTGTCCTGCTAATACACCAATAAATAAGGGAGCAAATAAATGAATAAGGGATAATGGCAGAGAGTGTGAGAGAGAATACCTGAATTATCCCAACGTGTTTTGTTCTTCAGAAATTGCTGAGCAATTCATTTCCCATTGCTCCCACAGATTTAATGTTACGGTACATCTTGTTTCCATAGAGATTTTTAGATATAAATTATCCAACATCAATTCTTGGTGATACATCTCTTCACCTAATTAATTTTTGAGTTAGAAGTCACTAACGAAAAGTTACTTCCTGTAGGAAATAGTCCCGCACCAAGCCTAGCACGTCAAATATCTCTGTCGGAGAGCAGTTAGCCCCCTGTGTCTCTCTTCAACACTTACAATATTTTCGGTTTTACATTTTGTGTGACGATTTCACTAACTGATGAACACCTCTCTTCCCAACTTCAGACCCCGAGGGAAACAAAATCCAACAACAGTCACTTTTTAGTGCTTTTTGTGTACAAACGAGAGAATTGAAATGGAAAAGAAATTACCACTTTGCTTCATTTCCCCTTGATAAGAGGCCTGGATATTAAGCCATCTGCTGCTTGTTCATTTGATCAATGTAGAGAGAACCTTGTATCTTAAAGTCTAAATATTCAGGTTAAACTCTGGGTAAATTGTCATTGATATTTAGCAATCCTGATTTAAGTTATTTAAATTAATTTCTGGGTGAATTGTGCATGGAATGCTTATTTACATTTTCTCAATTCCTAAACTATTTACTCTTTTGTACAGATAGCACAAGTTGCAGGGATGTAATTTAAAAATCACAAAAGAGTATCTAAGGAAGGAACAAGAATATAGGACAAGCATCCTCATTTGATTTAGCTTGATCTGTCCCTTCCTCCCCAATTGGAAACAGGGGCTAGGGAAAGCCAAAAAATAACAGGAAAGTGGCAGTGAACCTGTTGCCTGTTTGTTCTTGAGTATTCTCTCTTTATTTAATCTACTTCATGACTACAAAATATGTCCTCAACACGTTGTCTTTCTTAAAAGTTCAAAACTCTGAAGAGCCATGTTCTCGACCCTTTCACTTAAAGGGGGTCAAATTTTGACAATGGGTATCTAAGCCACCCGCGAAGACTAGAATCTGTAATCTATTAAGTACTTTCCCTCTTAGGAGCACTACAAAGATGGCTATTTCTATAACTTGAAATATGGATTTTTAAGATGTTTATTTGAATTCAAACGTATCCTGTGAAATTTTTGTATAAAGTAAATAGATAATAATCATTTTATGCTCTCAGAAGGATTCTTTGCTTAACAAAATATTTGCTACAGAATCACTGAAAGTGAACCACATTATTTGATTTATAAAAAATTGAATTAACAGGAAAAAGACATGTTAAAGATAAGGGCAACAGCAACATGGGGTGTGTGGTAGTTTATGAGCAACTAGGACTGAACACAGATTTTTTTTAATTCATTTTGTACTTCACTGACCAACAACTTTGTGGCATGAATTTACTGTGTGCATATGATGGCTATCTAATCTTTCACGATGCTGCCGTAAACAGAGATTAATGAGATGGGGCCTAAGTCATGCAAAAGCCCACAATCTGGTGCACAAGAGACAGATTATTGAAGTTACTTATATCACAAGGTGGTAAGTCCTATGACAGATATGTGATTCATAGAGATCGTTTTATTTGTATCCTGCCACTGAATAGCTTACTATTTGATGGAGGCTGGGATAGAGGGTGGCAATTCTAAGCAGTTGAAATAGTAGCAAGCCTACTGAGATATGAAAGGATCTGACCTGACGAATCAGCTGCAGGGTTTAGGATGCTTTTTACAAGAGCGGCTGGGAAATAATACTGGGCGATACATAACAGACAGATAATTGAAGGTGTACTCTACCCTAGATAGTTGCATTTTATTGTATTGGTAATCCATAGTCACCAAGGGGTTTAAAGCATGGGGAAAGTATTTAGTTTTGTTTTGTTTTTTGAGTTTTGGTTAAGAATATTCTGGTAGTGATGAGAGAATTTTGGGGGAGTGGGGTATGTCTTAGAGCAGTGATTTACAATCAAGACAGATTGCAATAAAAGCATTACATGGAGAGTTTCAAAATACTCTTGTTCCCACCCCAGCCTTAAAAAAATCACATAAGACTAGGTTCTATATTTTTTAAAAGCCCCCTTATTAGTTACATATTGCTATATAACAAATTACCACAAACTTTTCAGCTAAAATAGTAAACATCTCAGAGTTTCTGTAGGTCAAGAACTGTAGGGCACTTTAGCCAGGTTTTCTGCTTTCGGATCTCTCACAAGGCTACAATCAAGATGGTGGCCAAGACTAAGGTCTCTTCTGAGGCTCTCCTGGGGCAGGATCTGCTTCTAAGCTTGGATGGCTGTGAGCAGGATTTGGTTCCTTGTGGGTTGTTGGACTGAGAGCCTAGCTTCTTGCTAGCTGTTGCCTGGAAGATCCCCCCTCCGCCCTTCTCTTCTGATATGGCTTTCCCTACATGGAGGCTTACTTCATCAAAGCCAGCAAGGGAGAGAGTCTACTAGCAAGACGGAAGTCATAGTTTTATATAACATAATTTTTTTTTTAAATATTTTATTTATTTATTTGACAGACATAGACAGAGATCACAAGTAGGCAGAGAAGCAGGCAGAGACAGAGAAGAAGGGAAGCAGGCTCCCTGTTGAGCAGAGAGCCCGATGTGGGGCTCGATCCCAGAACCCTGGGATCATGACCTGAGCCGAAGGCAGAGGCCTTAACCCACTGAGCCACCCAGGCGTCCCTATATAACATAATTTTGAAGACTTCCCATCACCTTTGCCTTCCTCTATTCGTACGGAATAATCCACATGGTGCCCACACAATGGATTGAGGGAAAATTAGGGGACACCTTTGAGTCTGTCTTATGATACACTCCATGTGATTCTGATAGTCATTTGGGTTTGAAAACACTCACCCAGAGACTTTAGGGAATACATACAAAAAATGGCAAGGATGAAACTTCAAGGACAGATCTCAAAAACTTTGGAAAAGAAATATCTACAAGAGCAGGTGATTATAGAGGTATGGGTGCTGTTAGGGAGGGGATAGCTTGATTATCAAGCCTTGAACTTGGTGATTGAGTATATAATGATGGCTTTAGCCAAAATAAGAAGTCAAAAAAGAAACCCATTTTGAAAGAATGACAATGGAGTTAGTTTTAGATCTGTTAGAGTTGATGTGCAGATAGGGTATATTATGAAAAAGTATTTACAACTGTGAAATATGGCAAAAAGAAAAAGATAGAAAGAAAAAAGTGAGTAACATGTGTTTTCAGAGATACAGAGTAACATTGTTTAGCAAACCCTCTAAAGGTTTATTTTATTATCTAGGAAAATATTCTTTGTTCAACTCCCCCTTACAACTGATTAAAGTTCCCAGACTTAGTGAGGTTACATGTTAACTTATATATTTTTGATCAATAGAGCCACAAATGATTTTCTGGTACAAGAGATAACCCAAAGTTTGCAGTTTATTTTGTTGTAGGACATTAAACACTTTAATAACTAAACTAACAATCTTATGTTAATACTTCTTCGTCAAGTTGACTATAAATAACTACATCCTCAAATGCTTTCTGAATCACACCTATCATCTCACTGTTTCTTTCATCTTTTAATAAGTTGAATAAAATATTTGACACATGCTCACTTTGGCAGCACGTATACTAAAATATTTGACACGTGTTGTTTATATCTGTGTGAATCATAACACTGTACTAACCAACCAAGAGGTTTCTCTTGCTCTCTCCCTCCCTCCCCTTCTCTCCTTCTGAAATTATTTTAACTTGCAATCAAACTTTACCTTTGCTGGCTCTCTGATTCGCTAGGTTTTATTATTTATAATGATTTCTTGTTTGTTTCTGGTTCTTATCTTTTTTAGATTCTGGTTCCAGTTTGTACATAGCAAGTGTTGTTCCTCAAAAAGATGGCAACAATGACCAGAAAACTAGTTTTATGATCTGGCCATTTGATGATCCCTCCAAAGATGGTAAAGGATCTATTCTCTGTTGCAATGATAACTGACAGGGAATTCACTTTCTTATTATTTTGTGATCATTTCTCTATTTCTGTACACAAATCAATTAAGGAATCATTCTGTGCCCACTAGAGTGGAAACCATCTTTTTGAGGTCTGGAACAGTGAATTTTTGTGTTACGGTGTTCATTTTACCCTAGCTGAGTTTATGGAAATGAAGTTGCAAGCTGTGTGCCCACATATCTGTAATAAAGCAAAGCCTTTTATCTTTTGTATGAGTGTAAAATATTTCCTATTTCCATTAGGTACTAATTAATTAGATTTCGAAGTTCCTCTGATTAAAGGAGCTTTGTTGTAACTGGTTTGTAGAGGCTAATAAGACCAATATAAATCTAATATTTCCCCATGTTTGTACAAAATAAGGAAGGTGAACTCATATTCATGGAATTCATATTTCCATGTGCTAAGCTTTTAAGAAAAAATTTCCTTTTCACTGAGAGAGTGAAGTTATATTTTTATGTAAGACTCCAGGTTCATGTGATTACAGTAAATCCTAATACATATCGGATTACTTAAATAAATTTTATTTAAAAGCACCTCTATACGACTTTTCCTTGATGTGATTATCAGATCTGCGTTTGTTTTGATCCCAATTGATACTAGCTCATCTAAACTGCCTAGATTTCTTATACTGTTTTAGTGCTCAAATAAGAAAATATTTATAATTATGGATAAGGTAAAGTCGTGTTACTCTAAACTGGATCACAGGGCTGGCAAATTGTTTTGTATCAGCAGTAATCATGTTTTCTAATGTGTCAGCTTAAAATACAATATCCAAGATCCTTGGTTAACTTTACAACCTTGGACTAATATTAAACCTAGTTAATAAATAATCTTTGGATCCCTGGATAGCTTTTTTTTTTTTTTTTAAGATTTTATTTATTTATTTGACAGAGAGAGAGATCACAAGTAGGCAGAGAGGCAGGCAGAGGGAGAGGGGGAAGCAGACTCCCTGTCGAGCAGAGAGCCCAATGCAGGGCTCGATCCTAGGACCCTGAGACCCTCAGGTCATGACCTGAGCCGAAGACAGAGGTTTAACCCACTGAGCCACCCAGGTGCCCCCCTTGATAGCTTTTTAAGTAAGAAAGAACACTGATACCTGGCTCATAAAATGTACTTTTTATCATACATCACTTTAATCATTAGTCTACTATATTATAGAGTGGCTGCCTTTCAGGTCTTGAATACCTTTCAGGTATGAATATAGCCTGTTATTTTTGTCACTTTTCAGAGACATACAAATGATGTGCGAGGCTCTGGTAGGTGAGTTTTGTTTGTCTTCTCCATCACTGGTGTGCGATAAACAATCCTAGATTACGTATTTCCCAGTTAAATAGAAGTTAGCTAATTTGATTAGCTAATGGTATAATTAGCTAATGGTATAGTTTTTATGGGTGATTTGAACCTATAGCAGGAACGTATATGTATATGAAACAGAAGTGTATGAAATATGAGGCTTTCTCTTGTTTGCAAAGGAAAAGTTTTGCCCTAAAATAAAGTGCAAGACTATCCGAAAAATATGAAAGAACATGGTGAAGGGCAAAACTTGATTTTGTACAGCAAGCTGAAGGTTTGAGAGAAGTGAAACTTACGTGCTTTGGTTTATATTACCTGAGATACAAAAGATTTATGTTAAACTCTTGGCAAAGTTCACCCAGACTGATGGGCTTGTTCAGATGGTATTTTTTTAAGGAGCTTACAGTTTTTTTATCCCCAGATATTGCATGAATGCATCTAGAACATGGTTTTCTTTCCAGTAGGATAACTTTGCTTAGAGTATTTAGTCTGCTCATAATAAGATACAGTAAATTATTTGCTCATTTTACCTTCTATGCAATCTGCCCAGATAACCGATAATCTGGAATAATTTTTTTTGTGTTCTAGATTGACTGTTTCATGCCCTTGATTACTTAAGAAAACAACAGGAGATGAGATTTATTTATTTGCATTATTAAAAAAGGATCTAGAAATAATTCAGTCTTTTGATTATGCTCCATGTTTCTTAATTAGCTCCAAGAGTAGTTGTACGATTTCCCTGAACAGAGTTGTTAAAGAATATTTTTGTACAGGTAAAATGTTACTAATATAAATTTTTCAGAGATAAAAGATGGACTGGAAGCCATAGGTGTTTTAACAATCTCGCTGACCATGTGTCTTCAGGTTCAGGGGAAACATTAAAGAAATTCTTACAAAAAATTATAGTAGCAGATTTGATGGTCTTCCATTCTGATATTGTTGGTTTGACAATAAATTAACTATCATCATTATGTCTTTTTTGTAACTATGAGATTTACTTTGAGGCTTAAAGCGTTGATATAAGCTCAGATTAGAATCTTTTTCTTTAGTCAAAACAATTTCTAAGCTTCCAGGAAAGGATCAGAAGAGATACTCAACAATTGCTACTTCAGCTATCAAGGTGCCTGGGTGGCTCAGTCGGTTAAGTGTCTGCCTTTGGCTCAGATCATGGTCACAGGGCCCTGGGTTCAAGCCCTGCACTGAGCTCCCCGCTCAGTGGGGAGCCTACTTCTCCCTCTCCCTCTGTAGCTCCCCTTGATTGTGCTCACTCTCTCCATCAAATAAATGAATAGAATCTTAAAAAAAAAAAAAAAAAAAAGAATATGCTCTCGCATTCAGATTTCCAGGCTGATTTGCCTTGTTTGTCTTTGAGATTGTGCCAGGGAACTGAGTTAGGATTTCCAGAGCTTTTTTTTTTTTTTTTAACGAAGAAGCACACAACTTCATGAGAGCAGAGGACTGACCCAAGATCTGGTGAGTCAAAAATAAATTGCACAGAACTGAAAAAAAAAAAAAAAACCTGATAAATGATGTTTCATTTTGATTATTTATTTGGAATATTGCTAATACCATGTTTAATGTTTTTGTCTTCTAAGGAATGCATGGAGAGGCCTTGTTTCCTTCTCCTTAAGCTTTCTCTAGCCCTCAATTTAGATTATGTATTTGTAGACTGAATTTTAAACTAAATATTGGTAAAATGAAATATGTTTTTAAATGGTATTTGACAAAGAGCCTGGGTGGCTCAGTTGGTAAAGCATCTGCCTTTGGTTCAGGTCATGATCCCAGGGTCCTGGGATCAAGTCTCACATCAGGCTCCCTATTCAGTGGAGACTGACTTCTCCCTATCTTTCTGACCCTCCTCCCTACCTGTGTGCTCTCTCTCTTTCTCCCTCTCTATTTCAAATAAATAATAAAATTTTTTTTAAATGGTATCGGACTTTCACTGACCCCTCAGAACTCAGAAACAAATATTTTGACTGAGTCTCCTTACTTTTCAAGACAATACAGTTATTTACATAGACTTAATAACGATCTGTCCCACATTTTACCAGGGCATGATTGGACAAGTTGCTTCTTTAATGAAGGTTATCATACAGTACAATATTTGAGAATGGATCTCATTTATTCAGGTTTGGCAGGACCAACAGTTAAAGTAAGGATGGTACGTATGTATGTAGAGCCAATACCTACAGAACCAATAGAGTAATGCAGATCTTGTACCTCTTTTATGGCTTAGGGGGTCCCTAAGCTTCAGTTTAATGAAATTCATTCCTGGAAGTATACACTGTAGGATCTATAGTAGGAAGAAATTCACTCAAATTTATTCATTGGTTGGGAAATTTTCCTGGGCTTTGTTTCTTAGCCTTGAAATGAAAGCAAATAGCAAGGGGTTTTCAAAGTCCAATGTGAGATACCATAAGACATTTCCAAGTAGAAATTATTCCTTTGGCATCAGGCATTACTCAATACTGCATGGCTCTAATCCAGTAAGATTAGATTTAAGGATGACCTTTGGATTTTCTGGGTAAGGGAGACTTGAGAAAGTGGGAACAGCCAGGTTAGGACACTCTGTCATGGGACTTAGCTAGGGATGGAAGGAGAAATATTCATTGGTGGCTAGAAGTGGGGTGCAGTGTGAAAGAAGAAGATTCTTTGTAAAGATAGGTGGAACTTGATTGTGACTGGGAAGACCTAAAAAAAGAGTTAAAGGGATAATGGATAAAGCCAGGCTCTAAATAAAATAGAACAAGATATAGTCAAGTGCAAAGAGAGGCATTATTGCTTAACTAGAGGGACAACTTTTAACCTGAGACTGGAGGGGAAGCACAGGAGGAAGAAGGTTAACATAGATACATTTGTAGGTAGGGAAGAGGATGGAATTTATTAAGGATGTACCTTAGAGTTATTTTAATTATGAAGTAGATGGCCTGTTGGCTTGTTTAGAATGTGAGATTGGATTCAGTTGGGGGCTGTAGGGGTAAAGTGATTTGCAAAGACAATTCATGTTGTTGAGTTCCTGTGTAACTTCCATCCCATCTCTGTGGGAGTTTTGCTCATGCACCCAGTAAGAATTCACTCTACAGAGCAGGCCGTCTTCTCACTGAGTGCTTTCAGTGTTTGAGCAAACATTCACGTGGTTCACAAGTGTCCTCTTTCTAGGTCCTTTCTCAGATACCCACCAATCCCTTGCCCCTGCAAGCCTCATTCTCGCTATTGCTCTAATGACTTCAAGAAGTCACTGGAAATTTCCAAAAATGTATGTGGACCCATACTTCTGGCCATCTTGTCTTCCAGAAAAATTTGTGAAAACTAGAAATTCCATTTGAAATTATGCCCCACTTGAAGAAGTTCCTTCTAGACTGTCTCTCAGGACCACCCCTTTCCTTGTGAATCCTATGGTTTTTCACTCCTGGAGGGAGCCATCTTAAGATGCAGAAGGATTTGGAAATTAAACTCATATTTTCATCACTTTGTCATAGTGATGACACTATGGAGTGTCATAGTCCTCCCCCTGGAGGCCCTGAATCTGTCCTGAAAGAGAGGCATCCATTAGCAGAGTAGGCACAACGCATGAATGTGAGCCAGTTGCTTCTGTAATTTGTAGATTCCTTACTCGTTCAAGCCACAGAATTGTGTTTGATACATTTATTTGTTGATGGAGTGCCACTAGGAGTACCCAGGTTTAGGGCTTCATAGATTAGCCAAGACCAAACAGTTCATGATGGGAAAAGCTCAGATTGCATGTTTTCCCAGTGTCCTGTGGACAGGTGGTCACTCTCTTCAAAGTTCCTATTGAAAACCAACAGCAGTATCTCAACCCAGTGTTTTTGACCAAGAAGACTTTGCTTTGAAGTCTGAGGGACTAGTCATTTGCAACTTCCCTGTTGAGGCCTGGGAGAGGCATTGCAGAACATAGACATATAAAGCCTCATTAGATTGGTTGGATCAAAAGGGCCAGGAGACATCAGCTTACACTTCTGTCATCCAGTCACAAATGCTTCTCTTTCTCTGGGCTCTATTCAAATTTAACAGCTCCTAGATTCATGGTAAGTTGGTTGGTGGAATATGACCAAAGGTAGTTTTCTCTTGCTCCTAAAATCCAAAGACATCCACCAAGTGACTAATGTATATCACTTTTAGGAGTAGTCAATGCAACTAATATTACATTCTAAAGAGGTATTTCTACATAACTAAGACCACAGGGTCACCAAAGCATGACTAAAGTAACAGACCTTGAATTTTCATGGGATTTATTTCTCATTCTTAATGGAAAATTTAGGGTGCTTGATGCTTCTTCTCAGCAGGTCCCATGATGTGAGCACATACTTAATCCTTGGGTATGCTGCAATAATCAGTTTCCATTGATTTACTTTGGTACAAAGTTAGGGACCTGACAGTCCTGAGATGTAGGAGAGTGATGGGATATGGCTGTAGCTGCTAGAAAGAAGCAAAGTTCTTCTGATAATCTCTACGTACTGTGGTTAAGTTGTAAAATATGTGATGTCCAAACCTGAATTCCAGGCTCCAAGAGCTGTTTTGGTTTACTCTAGTCAACCAAATAGTTAATGGAATACACCTTGACCTTAAATGGGAATTATTGCCTTATTCAATTTCTGTAGAGACTAAGTAGAGGAGAAAGTGGGGGAAATAGAAGAATCACTGCTTCTGAATTTTTCTGTGTTTGGTGGTGGCACTAATATCTGTGATTTCCTAAGACATCATTTTCTTCATTTTTGGCAAGGAAAGAGGGCTCCACAGACATTACTTGATATTTCATGATGTCTCTCATTTCACAGAAGAGATAAGCAATGTGAAGGCAATGAGAGTCGCCGAGTAGATCAACACCAACCATACTTTCAGAAATTGGGATGATTTGTGTACTCTGGAGTCAGAGATTATTACCCAAACTCCTTAAACCAAATCACTCTAATTAACCTTGACTGTGATTAATGGAGAACAGTGGTTTCTGGCTTCTGAGCCCCAGGAATTACTAACTTTCTTCTCACTGAACAGTTAGGGGTCTGTGAACTGACTCAAACCCAAGAGTTGAGTTAGAGCCCATGGCTTTCCCTCATGGTAACTCCATGAAGTTCTAGTTTTCTTTTTCTGCTTCTTTTCTTTTTATGATGGGGGTGGGAAGCAGAGCAATGTGGCAGAGAATAAGAAGTTATATAATTTATTTTAGGTAATAACATAGAGGGATGACAAATCTTTTAGTCTTAGGGATCCCAGAGCTGATTAGCCATTAGTTATTAGATGGATCAAAACATTCTGCTTACTCTTCTAGGGCAAATGTCTATTATGGAATCCACACTCATCTTTCCTCTAACACTTAAATTCTACTGTTTGGCTTTTTCCACTGGGGATCCCATCATCTCCTACGGCAATCAGGAAGCCCATTTTAATGGCAGCCTCTCCATGTTTATCCCTGCTCTACAAAGAATAGTCACCACCATGTTTCTCAAGGAGGTTTGTGCTGTTTTTACCAATGTTTTTCCTCAGTGTCCTGGTGAAGAGAATGTTCTGTATTCTCTTTCAGGGAAGATACTTAAGGGAACAAATGAGTGGTTGATGTGTTATAAATACATGTCAACATTTATTTCTCCTTAACTTTTTGAATAATATTTCACACTGCTGGTGACACCATTCTAAAGGATACACTTAAAAAATTTGTGAGGACTTTTTTGGAGACCACAAGGATGGGGATTGGGAGCATACTACTTCCATTTAGCAGGCAAGGTTAAAGGATTCTAGGCATCTTGAAGTACCAAGACAAATCTTCACTATAAATATCCTGTGTGCCATATAATTCTTGAGTGTACCACAGGGTAATTGTGAATGGAAAAATTTAGTTGAGCCTGGGAATTACCTCTTTGTCATATAAGAAGTACAAATTATTTTTTGTATAGTTTTAAAACATTCTGACTTTTGTAGCAATACAGAGACATAAAAATTGTAATTTGTTTCTGTCCTTAACCTTACGAAGAGTTTTTCACCGTTTTGGTAAATCTCATCACTCATAGTCTATTTATTTTATGTGAATTATCCATAAACTAATTTCATTAGTTCAAATTTGTAGGTGTTATGTCACAGAGAATGTATTCATCTACAAATGCTTCTATCTATATTACATATTTCAAAATGTGTTAATATTCAAGTCAATATTTAATATGGGGTTTTCTAATCTTATATAAAAATGGACAGTTACTAACATTCCTACTCTTAGATAGGAACTCTGAAAACAAAAAGCTTAACAAAAAGCTTCATTTTGCAAAGAAAAAATATAAAAGATCAAATATATGTATTAGAGTTCCCAGATTTAAAGGAAGACAGTTTTTCCCCTAGAATATTAAGAATAACCTAGGCATTAGGATAAAGCTTTCATTGTTTCTTACAAAATAATGCAAAGAATCACAAACTTTATAAGCCACACAAATTGCTGAAAAATTAATTTGTCAGCTGTATGACAAATACAACGATGAAAAAAATTCAAATAAAATCATTCCATCTATTCCACTGAGCAATTATATTGTTTCAAGATGAGCAAAAACATAGAAAATCATCTGTGTAATGAACTGCATTCAAGCAAATTTTTATGACAAGTGGATGTGAGCACCTTTTGTGTTAAAAGAAAAAACACTTCTCTAATTGCATATGTGGGGCTTATAAGAAATAAAAGAAAAATCATGGAAGACATGTTATTTTTAAAATTACTGATAGCAGCATTTCCACTTTTATGTGGAAGTAACAGCGTTTGAAATTACCCTAAGGCTGTAAACAAGTAGAAAATTGAACAAAACAGAAAACAATTGTACTTACAGATTAGAAGATAGGACAGGACCGTGGCCCTGGTAGAAACTAAACACATGAGGTGCGCGCTATAGTTCCACCAGTTTTCTTCCTAGAGAAAACTTCAAGACTGTAGAAAGGTATAGAATTCTAAACATGGTCCATTAGTCTCACTGAGCTGAGAAGACAGTGATTGAAGTTTGGGGAGGTAATGTGATCAAGAATTTACAGGACAGAATATCAAGAAAAGAGAACCTTTAAGTGAAAGAGTTATATAATCTGTCTTTTGGGTCTTTGATTGAACAGTAATCTGTGCATGCATGGGGTGAGACCTCATGAGACTAGAAAAAAACAACACCCTTGGAAAGAAGAATTACTAGAAAATTGTAATACAAAAACTCCCCAGAGCTCATACAGGAACTGAGAATCATTTGAATTCTCAGTACCTAGAGTTGAGAGGACTCATTTGATATATAGGACCATCAATTGAGATTCAAAAAATGGTTATGGCTAAGAAGTGGGAAAATAACCCAAGGGTAGAGGATACTAGAAAAGCTAGAAAAGCCACCCTGGAAAAAAAAAAAAAAAAAAAAAAAAAAACAACTTAAAAGCAAGCTTGTCCCACAAGTTACTCAGCTACCTACTAGGCCAAATTCCAACAGGAGTAAAAGGAATACAATAAAATCAGGCACTCAACAACATAAAAATTGTTAATATCAGACATACAGTCAAAAATAAGTATCAAAGAGGTAGGAAAATGTGGCTCATAACCAGTAGAAAAATCAGATAATAGAAACAGACACAGAAATGGCAAATACGTTAGAATTAGCAGACAAGAACCTACTTAATAGTTATTTTAAGTGTTCTGAATATTCTCAGGATGTACATGGACTCATCTTAATCTTCATAATTAAGAGGAAAGTGGAGTATATGAAAAAGGACACTTCTAGATATGAAAAATACAGTATTTGAAATAATTTTGCTAGGTGCAATTACCAGCAAATGAAACCCTGTAGGACGGGGTTGGGATGAACAGTGAATTTGAGGTTAAAGAGCAAAACTAGTCAAAGGGAAGAAAAATATGTATATGTATATAATACACATACACACATACACATACACACATATTTGAAAAAATGATGTCTGGCAGTTTTCCAGAGCTAATGAAAACTAAAACCAAGCAGACTTAAGAATACAGACTACTTGTATAGACAAAGAGGAACTTCTAAAATAAAGATGAAGTATTCTATTTATCAAGATGTTATGATGACCCTAAATGCATAATTTGCTAATATGCTTTAAATAGGCTTCAAAAGATGTGAAGCAAAAACTAAAAGAACTAAAATGAGGAATAAAAATGCGCAGTCATCATTGTCTATTTCAACCTCCCTCAGTACAGAGAACAAGTAGAGAAAAAAACAATAAATTTCTAGACGATTCAAACAACAGTATCCACCAACTTATCTTTATTGACATTTCTAGAACTATGTATCCTAAAACTTCAAATAGGTATTTGTTTAAAATATACATGTAACATACATCAAGATAGCCCATATGCTGGACAATAAAACAAGTATCAATTAGTTTAAAGTGCCTCTGAAAAAAATGGAATTATATTTGAAAACACTTAAACATATAAGGGCAGCTGGGTGGCCCAGTCAGTTAAGTGTCTACCCTCGGCTCAGATCATGATCCCAGGTCCTGAGATCCAGCCCCGCATCAGATTCCCTTCTCAGTGTTTAGTCTCTCCTCCCTCTCCCTCTGTGTCTGCAAGCTCTCTTACTCTCTCTCAATAAATAAACAAATCTTTAAGAGAGAGAGAGGGAGAGAGAGAGAAATATATAACTACTGCAATTTTTTTGCTTCTTTGAAGCCCCCACTTCTGCATATTGCCTCTTCTAGTAGAGCTGCTACATACACAGATCCATCCCCCCATCACAGAAATGGACATATGACCTAGACTGACCCATCAAATTAGCCTCTCTCCATGGGCATGTGTCCCAAGCAAGATCACACAAAATCCTTTTGTGGTGATTATTTGGACATTAGAGGAAAGAGAATCTGGGATCATTAAAGTAATAGAACATTTAAGTGGAATTTCCAGAGGTACTAAGACCTAAGAAATGTGAAAATCCAAAGCTAGATTGTTATATAAAGAAAATTGTCAAAGATAACTTCAATAACACTTTGACCCCTTCACCAGATAAATTCTGTAGAAGTTTTCAAAAATATTTTAAAAAGTAGGATGTTGCAATTTCCTTGGAGACTTTTGTTGCCATCCTCAGAGTCCTTAACTCCACCCAAAAGGGAGAAGGTTATGAGACCTTCCCCTGAGGCTTCTATGGGACCTCTCAAAGAGTTTGGAATATATTCCCACCACTGGGAGGCACAGGACTAGCACTGGATTCACATCTAAGATAGCTACCTCAGCCTGTGCTAATGAGATCAAGGGTGCTGCATTGGGATCATCTGGAATTCTAAAGAGTATAATAAGGCATAAGACCCATGGATATCTCCGTGAACCAAGATGGATCACAAAGAAGAGAGTGGAGGTACTTGAGAATTTTTTAGGGTCCAACCCAACGTGGTTGCCTGGAAAGATGAAGAGAGCATAGGAGCAAGATGTGGGATATGAATTCTGGACCTCCAGTTACTGTCAAAGAATTTGCTAGCAACTACCTAAAATTTAGACACATCTACCAAGTTAAAAGAAACTTCAGTGGGCAACCATCAAATAAATTAGAAGCACCTCAAGGACAAAATATTAGGTTTAACCAGCTTCCATATACAAAGCATGTGACGATCCCCAGCCTCTTTAACCTACCCTTACACCACAGCCCCCTTCCATTCCCTTCCATTCATCTTGGAGTGTTTGAAAAAGTAATTAACATATGAGGAAAGATATGAATGAGGAGAAAAGCAGATGACCTCAATCTTTTTCAAAGGCAGTTGCCAACCTCTTGGTGGAAAAGGAAGAGAGGTGGAACATTTGCAGAAAGATTAAAGCGAGAAACTAAACCCTTGAATAGACACATACTTATAACAGAATTGAAGCTGTCACATGACCACACTTGACCACAGAACTGCCTATATCATTTAGAGTGAGCAGAAAATTCGTAGGAGCTAAGTCTCCAACCCGGGTAGGACAGAGTACTGTCACTGAATAAATTTTAAAGGGATACTGGGCGCCAAAACTGACTTTGCATCATACTTATGTCACAAACTTTGTGGTTGCGCTGGCTCTAAGGTAACCATACACTTTGTTGTCCAAGCAGGGCACTTCTGAGAGTGAAAGGGAACACTATTCATATTGCAACGCCATAGACCCAAACTCAGACTGTCCTAAGGGAACCTCGATGTGTGATCACTTCAGGAACACTGTACTTCTTGAACTCGCCGCGGACCTTCAGAGCATAGAAAGACCCTCCCTGAGAGTGAAGCCAACCCAGCTGAAGGTAGCACTGAGAGATGGAGGGGGAGAGGCGTCATCCTCTACACCTCATGTATGTGACCAGTTCAGTGATTTTCGTTGGTTCAAAGTGGTTTGAGTTCAATTTATATCTCTTGCAACAGATAGAAAACTAATACACATCACTTCTCGGAAGTGTTACCCAGAAGTAACTAGTAGTTTATTATATTTTCACTCTCAGTAGCAACTACACTTTAGACCAGCCCTTTAACAAAAAATTATGCATGAACACTGACAAGTCACTATCATCTAGATATTGCAATTAACCATCTTTACCAATGTTAAAATCCACTAGTTGCATATGAAGCAAAGTGATCTCTCCACTTTCTCAGCAATACCGAGAAAAAGGGACTGAAGGAAAGGTTTTAAGATTTGGATATTAAAAGACATGATTAGATGGCAGAGCCGAGGCTGGTTTTAATACAGACAAAATTATTTTCTTTATTGAGATTTGACTTGTGTTCATCTAGAGTAATCTTATTTTCTTTTCAGCTTTTAAAAACTTTTAAAAAATTCTTTACTTATATTCAATTTAGTTAACATATACTGTATTACTGGTTTCAGGGGTAGAATTTAATGATTCATCAGTTGCATACACCACCCAGTGCTCATTACATCAAGTGTCCTCCTTCATGCCCAGCATCCAGTTACTCCATCCACACCCCCCTTCCCTCCAGCAACCCTCAGTTTTTTTCCCTAAGTAATGCAGTTTGCACTGATTGCATTTCCCTTGTGTATTAACAAATACTCAGGCAGATTTTACCAAACCTTGCATCATGTCTTTTTCTTTCTTCATATTCCTTGGAATATAATGTGAAAACCACACTTTGTTTATCTGCGATTGGTACTTGGTTAAGCATATTTGCCTTAATGCTACCCTAAAATTACTACCCCATGATTCAGTTATCTGCTGCAGAAGACAGCCAAGTTAACTATGGAAAATTGGGATAGAATGAGATGTCTCTTCCCTTTCGTGTAGAAGATTAAGATCCAATTCTATTTTTAAAGATTTTTTAAATTTTCTACCTATTAGAGAATAGTTTCAGAATAACTCAGTTCTATTCTGTGCAGTTTCCCATCCTTGTAGTAAAATAGACATAACGAACAAAAATCAGTCATGGCTAGAGTTAGCATTGTGGGATGATTCTCATGTTATTGTAAGTAATTATTTTAATCATGGCAATGACTGAATATCAGAAAGTTCTCATTAATAACCTCACTTCTCTTGTACTTCCTCCCATATAATACATCTTCCAGACTCTTCCAGATGCATGCTGTTGTTCTCAAATTCTTTTCCATATGACTATGTCTCAGAGTTTTTAAGGCTGAAGGAGAACTTTTTTCATAGAATAAGTCAGTATAGTTTCAATTTCCAAAATGTATTTTCTTAATCCACAGTCTTCTTTTTATGCTTTGCATAAAAATTTTTTCTTACACTCTGTGCTTAATAAAATATATCTTGAATAAAGATTTAAAACAGATTTATTTTTTAAGATTGATTTATTTATGTTTGAGAGAGAGAAAGAGAGGGAGCAAGTATGCATGAGTCAGGGGAGGGCAGAGGGTGAGGGAGAGACAGAATCCCAAACAGACTGCTTGCTGAGTACAGAGCCCGACGAGGGGCTCGGTCTCAGGACCCTGAATCATGACCTGAGCAGGAATCAAGAGTCTGATACTTAACCAACTGAGCCACCCAGGTGGCCCAAGGCAGATTTAAATATAGGGATTTGAAAATACATATTTTAAGTGAAGCCTATGATGTTCCAAATACCCCTGTCCAGAGAGATCTGAGCTTTGTCACTCGCCAGCTTGGGGGCCCAGGTTTTCTCAACCATAAAAAAGAAACAGTAGTCTTTGAAAAATAAGAATAAAATATTTGTGAGGAATAAATGAGATAAAAAAAAGTTTTAGCAGAGTACCTAGTAACAGATATTTTAGTTACTTTGTATCTGGAGTTAATTAATTAAGGCAAACTTGGTTCTTAGTTTCTTCAACACCGATGACAGTTAGAAATTCACTATTTCTGGGTGCCTGGGTGGCTCAGTGGGTTAAAGCCACTGCCTTCGGCTCAGGTCATGATCTCAGGGTCCTGGGATTGAGCCCCGCATCAGGCTCTCTGCTCCACAGGGAGCCTGCTTCCTCCTCTCTCTCTGCCTGCCTCTCTGCCTAGTTGTGATTTCTCTCTGTCAAATAAATAAAATAAATAAATAAATAAATAAAAATAAATAAAAAAGAAATTCACTATTTCCATGTTCTAAGCCTAATTTTCTTGAATAAGTTCAATGTGAAACTCTTATCAAAAGGCCAGGAAAACCCTTTCATTTAATGCTCAGGAAGGAGTTAAATGAACTACTTAAAGTTGCCCTCAAATTACAGCTTGTGCTGACATTTGAACAAATGATTAACTTGGACTTAATCCCAAAGCGATTTGGACAGTTTAAATCCCTGTTTTGTGACGCTTTAAAACATTTATTAAAGAACATGAACACTGGGGTTAGAAAAAATCCATTTACTAGCATGAATTCAGACCCCACAAGAAATGAAATCTTTCCTTTAAGTAGCATAAAGAAGGTAAAATCAAATTAATCAAAACTGAGATGACATTGCTATTTAAAAAGGAAAAAAAAAAAGCACATTTTGTTACCTGTTTATCTTTGATAGGTTTCTATGAGAAATTGTGTCTGTGGCTTACTCTGAATGAATATGGTTCCCAAAATACATAATACTTATGTCCTCTTAACTATGAAATTAAAAAAAACAAAAGCAAACAATAAAAACAGGAGCAAAGGAGACATAGCTGAGGAACTTGATGGAGTACTAAAATTTTGTGATGTAAGTAAGGCCATAAAATAGCATAAAACCATGCATTTCAACCCTCATTATTCATTAGAAATCCTCAGAAGTACTTCTTAAAACTATGTAAATGCCTGAGTCCCAAGCTCTGGGTTTATGATTTAATTAGCCTCATTTGTGTCCGAAGTGTTAATAATTTTTGAAAGCTGTGCAGGTGACTCTTATGAGCACCTGATTGAGAAGCCCTGGATGAGGTTTTGCAGGGTCCATTGGCCAGGGGGTCAATCCTGGCTCTGTTTTGTACTTGCTGTGCACACCTGAGCAAACTGCTTTGCCAATCCAGGATTGAATTCCAATGATACATAAGTTATTACTCCCTGCTTGGCCTGATATTGATTTTTTCCAATTCTATTTATTTATGAACTATTTCCCTGAAGATATTTAAATAGACAGTCCTTCACAGGGATCTAACAATATCTATGTTCCTCAAGCTCTGAGTATGAGTGGACGCTCTCAGTCAGTGAAAGCCAACATTAGAGATGGTGGTCATCACTTTCTGTCTTTAGCTGTTTGGGCAAAATACTACAAACTGTCCACTAATGAGCATGGTACCTTCATAAGCTGAGCGTTTTGCAACAAATATTATTTACTCTCCAAAGGCCACACTTTCAGCCATTTATTTTATATTCCATAGTACTCAAATGATAATATGATAAGAATTCACTCTTCATGATTGCAATGACTTACATGTACCGGAGTATCACTATAAAGCCAGCCTACAGCTAATTACAAACTAAATGCTTAGGATCGGTAATTTCTCTCTTTCCCTCTCTCACTTTCCTTT
Organism: Martes martes; assembly: GCF_963455335.1. Classification (NCBI taxonomy): domain Eukaryota; kingdom Metazoa; phylum Chordata; class Mammalia; order Carnivora; family Mustelidae; genus Martes; species Martes martes. The sequence goes on from NC_137889.1 coordinate 83,717,147, forward strand.
TAGAAATGTGAGAAAAATAATTCAAAGTATGCTGAAAGAAGGTTAATGAAAATTTTAATTAAGCCCAGTCTCTAGGCTTATATATGTCTTTGATATGTGGAATTATATCAGTAACACACACAGTCTTGTAACCAATACGAATATGTGAATAAAATATCAGAAAGCTGTATTTTTTAAGAATGTAGTACAAATACTCCGAGAAAAGATCATTTTGGGCTCAAATTCGTTTTAACCTTGGGAGGAGATTTACTACTTGTTTGAATAATAATAATACAGAGTAAGTAAATAAATAATCTATTAGACTATATTCTTTCTAAAGTAGTTAAAAAGATGTTCACCTTTTGCCATATATTTTATTGTGAATTTTTTAAATTATGAAATAATAAGCCTTAACCCAATAAAGGCCTCCAAATAAATAACCTCAATTAGTAGATGCTTCAAGTTGAATCAAAACTCCAAAGCACATACATGGACAAGTTATTTTATCTTCCTAGGGCCAGAATGTCCTTATCTGGAAAATAGAGGCATTTATGGTATTTACATCATAGCGCTATTGTGAGGAATAAATGAGACACCCTATGGAAATATATATGTACAAGTGGAAGAAAGACTCTAAGGTAGCCCCCACCCCCATAGTCTCCACCAAGGCATACAATCACATACAAGAATATGTGATTACATGTACATGATTACATTATATCAGACTGTAACACCCATCTTGAGAGGAGACTCTCCTTTGATGTCTTTGCGGAAGCAAACAGCCACAAGGGCAGGGTCCATATCTCAAGGAACTGAAGGTGAACCTTGGCCAAGGTATTAGGTATGTACAAATTAGAATTGTTATAGATAACTGATAAGTTGATATTATGAAATATCTTTGTATCTTTAACAAGGCTTCCGGTCATTAGATCTTTTTCTTTTTAAGGTTTTATTTATTTATTTGACACAGAGAAAGCACAAGCAGGGAGAGAAGCAACTCCCCACTGAGCGAGAAGCCCCAGGGCTCCATCTCAGGACCTGAGCTGAAGGCAGAGGCTTAACCACTGAGCCACCCAGGTGCCCCAGCTTGTCATTAGATTTTACATGTTCTCATTGGAAGTTAATATCCAGAGACTGTAATTATAGGGAAAATTTAGGTTTTTATTAATTTTTACTCGACATTTATATTGAGTAGACTTTTAACCATATACCTCTTTATCTGATATTTAAATACACTGTTTCTTTAAAAACAGTAACCCCCACTAAATTGTTAGGAAAAAAAATAGGATCAGAACAGCTTGAAAAAGATAGCTCTAATCACCTGACAGTCTTCAGTGCATCCTGAAACAGGGTTTACAGACCTTGAAGTATTGCATAGTTCTAATCTTCATTAAAAACTACAGGAAACTTTCATATAAGTAGCTAGAAGTCACATATTCTTCCTCCTCTTGTCACCTTCCTCCAGCCACCTCCGTCCTGTCCTCAGAAAAATATCCACAGGAAGAAAACATTTTTTCTACATAATAGTGGGAGATGCATTGCTTATCTCCTCATTGTGGGTTTGTTTTTGTTTGATTGTTTTTGGTTTTGTGTGTGTCTTTTGTTTATTGTGGTTTGTTGTTTTGTCCCTGCTTCCCTAGGGGAAAAATGAAGGATGTCTCTCCTGGGGAAAATAAACATATTAAGAGTATAATGCTGGTCCACATTTTTACCTGACAGAAGACTGCAACCATCCCCCACTCAACTATCTCACTCCACCTCTGTTTTCTGCAAAGCTTAGAGACTGATGGCTAAAGTCCCATGTTACTCCTGAATCTACTTGAGTCCCGGGGCTTGGTGGCAGAGTGAGGGATAGGGGTCCACTCTGGTGGATAAAGTGGAATTTTGTAGTGCAAAGGAGCCTGAGATAAGAGCAGAGAGACATGAGAAGGAGGAATTGGTGGACAAAGAACAAGAACTTAAGGCTGGATGTAAAGATAGGAGTAAAGAAAATTGTCACGGGGCATACCCTCTTTTGAAAAGACGTTAAGTCTTAAGTGCTTTCCTTCTTGAGATTCTAGGGAAAGTGCAAAATAGACTTTTAGTCTTTTTTTCTCAAGTTGTAATTCTCTTTTCAATTTACTCTAAGATTCCCAGTAAGACTCTCTGTATAGACTGTGTGTTTCTTTTCAGACTGAAGGGAACAGTGTTGGGAAGAAGGGGGATGAGAACAAGAGAACCTCACTCATGGACAGCTGTTTTCTGGGTATTGGGAGAGATATCTTGTCCCATCACAGTCACTACTATTATGCCCCAATAATGGGTCCGTGATTAAAGGAGCAAGACTGATATAAAGCGAAGGTCAGGCAAAGCTTTATTTCGCGCCAAGCATCAAGAATCTAACCAAACGTTCCGGGCCGCACCTCTTGCAAGAGAGGGCGACCCTTCTCTGTTTCACAGTCTAGCTTTTAAGGGCAAAGGCCATGCGGTTGGGCCTGGCCACGCACAGGTGACCAATTGAATTATAATTTACCCTAGTAGACATTTGAACCAGCCTATTATACCTTGATTAGGATTGGCGCCAAAAGTCTTCCCAAAGGGCAGGGGCCCATACTCCTTGGTAGCTAGGGAGACAGTATGCAACCCCCTACTGATCAGATGTCTCCACCTGGCCTGACCCACCTTTGTATCTGGGCTTTGTTACCTGGAGCTGGTTTCTGGGACTCGTTTTTAAGTGAATCCCCTGGGGGAAGGGGAGCAGGGACAGTTTAAGGGTTAAACAACAAGGTTTTTGTTTAACCTCAATGAAAGCCTCTTCCTAAAATATAAAATAGGTCCTTACAACTACGATTGAGAAATATTAGATTATTACCCAAAATCACAGAGTTGGTGAACAAAGAACTGGGACCTAAGCCCTTCTAAATCCAAGTCCAGCCTTACATTTAACCTATAAAATGTTTTTCACTTCGATATGTTGTCATAGCTGAATTGTGTCCTCCCCAAATTCATACATTGAATTTCAAACCCTCAGTACCTCAGAATATAACTGTGTCTGTAAATTTGTCCTTCAAAAAAGTCACTGAGTGGGGCACCTGGGTGGCTCAGTGGGTTAAGCCTCTGCCTTCGGCTCAGGTCATGATCTCAGGGTCCTGGGATCGAGCCCCACATCGGACTCTCTGCTCAGCAGGGAGCCTGCTTCCCCTTCTCTCTCTGCCTGCCTCTCTGCCTACTTGTGATCTCTGTCTGTCAAATAAATAAATAAATTCTTAAAAAAAAAAAAAAAAGAAGAAGTTGCTGAGGTAAAATGAGGTCATGAGTGGGCCGTAATCCAATATGATGGCGTGTTTATAAGAAGAGATTAGGACACAGACATGCACAGTGGAAAAGACCATGTGAAGACACGGGAGAAAATGGCCATCTTGAAGCCAAGGAGAGAGGCCTCAGAAGAAACAAATGCTCCCAACACTGTGATCACAAACTTCCAGCCTCCAGAACTGTGAGGAAAACATTTCTGTTATTTAAGTCACCCAGTTTGTGGTATTTTGTTGTGACAGTCCCAGCAGACGAATATACACTTTATTCCAGTTTGCCACTTTTCTGAGACAGAATGAAGAAAACAAAAGCAATATTCACCCTGAAGAGCATTTTTCTAGTTGATTTAGAAATGTGTGGAAATTGACATTGTAAAGGAAATGCCGAATTGATCTTTGGCTATGCCTACTAATGATTGATTTTTTTCTCCTTTTTCTGTCCTGTGATTAATTTATTTTTCCTCAGAACAAAGTAATTTAACACAAAGGTGCATTCTAAATACACAGCAACAGCATTATAAATCTTGATTTAAGCTGGGTCTGCACAGTACTCAGCCAGTGCTCCAAATCCTACTTTTACTGAAGCCAGAAGCATATTATAACAATGTCAAAAAATATACCACTGGATCTCAGAATATTTGTCTAATTTATGAGTTTTGTGGTTTTTCACACAAGCTTGAGGTAAAAATCAGTTTTTAAGAAACTGTTAGATCACCAAATGGGAAAGGTCTTATTCAAATATATTGCCATAAAACACCTTTAGTTAGAGAGAAAATGTGCTTTATTCTAGGAATATAATCATTTCTGCTATGATGCTTGTTTTAAAAATGTGAGTTGTTTCTTTTTTAAAGGTTTTATTTATTTATTCGACACAGAGAGAGATCACAAGTAGGCAGAAAGGCAGGCAGAGAGAGAGGGGGAAGCAGGCTCCCTGCTGAGCAGAGAGCCCAATGTAGGGCTCGATCCCAGGACCCTGAGATCATGACCTGAGCCGAAGGCAGAGGCTTAACCCACTGAGACACCCAGGCGCCCAAAAATGTGAGTGTTCTGATGTGACTGATGTGTTAGGAACAACTGGACCACCACACTCATTCCATGTTTGCTTATGTGCAACCTGGTCCATAAGAAAAACTAGATGAACACAGAAAACTGTGCTAGCTGAAGAAAGAGGTGTAGAAAAACACCCACCCATATACACAAACCTCTGAGCGTCAACCAGCTGGCCCCACTCACTGCATGTTAGGAGCCACGTCCATCCACATCTGGTGATAGAATTTCCTGTCCAGTTTGACATAACCCTCTTCCACCACTCCACAGTAGGTCACAAGCTACAAGCCTTCCAACGCCCACTTACACAAGCACACTTTGGGTCTTTTTCAGGGTCAAATGATAAATTTACCTTATCATCTATGGATTCCTTAACCTTTTGATATTTATAAAACTGTGCTGCCATTTTTATTACAGCCCAGTCTTTTTATTCTTTTTTAAATTTAAAATCAATTAATTAACACATTATGTATTATCAGTTTTGGAAGTAGAGTTCAGTGATTCATCAGTCTTGTATAATACCCGGTGTTCATTATATCACATACTTTCCTTAATGTCCAGCACCCAGTTTCTCTAACCCCCCACTCCCTTCACCTATCTTTATTCTTGTATGTCACTGACAGTTTTGGAGTGTTGTGGCCCTAGCCTCATATTCCTGATAGCTCTGTAGTTTCTATAGCGTGATTTTGCATAATGCAGTGAACTTTAGGAATAAGTATATTCTAGCAGCAATAACTGGTTCTTTTTTTTTTTTTAAGATTTTATTTATTTATTTGACACAAAGAGAGAGAGAGCACAAGCAGGGGGAGCAGGAGAAGCAGGCTCCCTGTTGAGCAAGGACTCCAATGTGGGACTCAATCCCAGGACCCTGGGATCATGACCCGAGCCAAAAGGAGAGGCCTAACCATCTGAGCCACCCAGGCGCCCCAGCAATAACTGGTTCCTGAATAGGCACTATCCGGCCCTTTGGACGTGTTTATCCATTGTTTTTTGTGGTTTTGTTGTTGTTGTTTTTGAGATTTTATTTATTTATTTGACAGAGAGAGGGAGTAACAAGTGGGGGGGGGGTGCAGCAGGCAGAGTGAGAGGGAGAAGCAGGCTCCTCACTGAGCAGGGAGCCCCATGTGGGGCTCAATTCCAGGACCCTGAGATCATGACCTGAGCCAAAGGCAGACGTTTAACCAACTGAGCCCCTCAGGCGCCCCTATCCATTGTTTTTTTGTAGTGGCTAGCCCAACCCTCTAGAAGTTTGTTCTTTGTCCATAATCCTCCTTAGCCAAATCTAAAGTAGATACATGTGGTCTGTGCCCTCCTCAGAGACTGACCATCTTTATTAGCCTCTTTCCTGCCCAAGGGGATGATGTTGCATTAAAAAGAAACAATACAGTGCACCAGTGTAAGGGAATATGATAGTTCCTGCCTATGTTGTAGATGTACTCCTGAGGATAGTTTGGCATGCTCAATTAGAAGAAGGTGAAAAAAGGTATCAGGCAGACATAAATATTCATTACCATAGTCGCTAAAGCAGGGCTGTGTGTCCTGACCCAGCGTGAGAGCCAGCTCTCACTATTTTATCCTGAACCTCTTTAAATCCTTGTGACTCTCTAAGAATGTATGAGAATAAGTGATCTGATTCATGGATAATGCGCCTTCCCTAAAAATATGTCAGCTCAGCTGGTTCTATGCTGGGCTTATCTCCTCAAACAATCGGATTCTTCAACCTTTATTAAAGAGGCAAGTGGAATTCAAGAAATCTCCTTTTCTTCTAAACCATCCTGCTCCTGTAATTGGAAGTCTGGGTGTTTTTCTTTACGAACTCCACCTGTAATAACTTGACTTCATTCACCTCTACACGTTCCTATTCTCATAATTCAATATCTCAACCAATAATTATGTTTCTCTTACTAAATCACAAACATCCCAAAATGCAAATTTCTAACCAAGACATTATATATTAAAAATGAGAATGTCACACTGCCTTGTAGAACCTGCCTTAATAAAGGAAAGATCATGAAGTCTTACAACTGAGAATTTGGAAATACAAAAAAAAAAAATCCACATTTTTTCATAACAATTCAGAGGCCAATGGTTGAAATTATACTGAGAAACATAACAACACTGGAGAAGAATTTACATGTTCTATAAGCATATCATATAGAAAAACTTTATAATCAGAGTGTAACATGAATATAACACTGGAAAGGGATAAACTAAATAATTCTAATATTTAATATTTTCAGGCAATGATGACCAGATCAATTCACCTCCAAAGAGGTTTCCTCAGAGAACATGTAAGTAATGTCTTTGGGTCAGGGTATTGGGAAGTTCTTATACAGTAAGGACACTGATAATTTCAGAGAAAATAAGTGACTTTTTTAAGATGACCCAAATAGTATTAGAGTCTTCAAACCTTGTTTGGGTGCCCATTCCAATATACTGTACTGTCTCATTGGGTGGAAACTTGGTTTCATATAGGAAGATTTAGAAGAAGCAAACTTCTAGCATTGGGATCCCTAAAAGAGCATCACTACATAAATGTTAGGTTTGAGTTTTGTCTTCCCAAAAAGCTTAGTTGAAGTCCTAACTCCAGGCACCCATGATTATGACCTTATTTGGAAATAGAATCTTTGTAGATGTAATTAAGATGAAATCGTTAGGGTGAGCCCTAATCTAGTAGGACTAGTGTTCTTTTTTGTTGTTGTTGTTGTTTTAATAAGGTTTTATTTATTTATCTGAGAGAGAGAGCCCAAGAGAGAGAGCATGAGCAGGGCAGAAGCGCAAAGGGACAGGGAGAGGCAGACTCCCCGCTAAGTGGGAGTCTTAGTAGACGCTTAGGGAGCTAAGCCCTTCCCCCCCAGGCACCCCTCTACCGGTATTCTTTTAAGACAGTATTTATAGAGGGAAAAAACATCTGTGTGACAATGCAGGCAGATACTGGAGTGATGCATCTACAAACTGGGGAAACCAAGGATTACCAGCCAACACCAGAAGTTAAGAAAATACCATGAAGGATTGCCCTGAAAGTTTCAGAGACAGCATGGTCTTGTCAACACCATGATTTCAGACGTCAGCTTCCAGAAGGGTGAAACAATAAAGTTCTGCTACTTTAAGCCTTTCTAGCAAGCCTTCCTCTGGTACTTTGTTAGGGCAGCCCTAGGAAATTAATACAGCAGCTATTTCTACGTTAGAGCAGACATTGAAGCCCAGCACGAGAGGGTTATAGCAGACCTTGTTAGCTACCTAGCTGAAATCCATCTATGCCCCATCAATTTTTTTCCCCCACTGAGAGAACACTGAATGAGCTCAAACACTGAATATCCATTTACCCACCATGTACCTGGCCTTTCCCAATGATTCCATTTCCTCTACCCAGAATGTTTTTGTTTTGTTTTGTTTTGTTTTGTTTTTCTTGCATTGAGCACATTTGGCAGTACTGTCCAATGAGTTGTCTGCTGTTGCATAAATCTACTGTGGGGCTTCTGGGAAAGTTTACTCCCTCTTAATAAGCAACATAAGACAGAATCCACACTTTGCTTTTGGACATTATAATGTGAGACCAATATCTAATATCTGTGCAGCTGCTTCCTCCAACTTACGTGACTGTTCGCATGGTTCAGCCAGGTTGTAGCTATGAAGGGAAAGCCAAAAAGAATCACAGAATTCAACCTGGGTACCGGCCAACATGGGCCACTGAATCCACCAAACCCTTTAACTGCCTATTCTGGGCTTCTTGCTGTGCAACAGAGTAAGTATCTTTATGGTTTAGCTAGATTTTCTGTGACTTGTTCCTGAAAGCATGCCAACAGATCCAAATATGAAGGCACCAGAAAGTGCTAGATGTCCCATATACTCATTCTTCCATCCAAGGAAGGCAGAACCTGGGAACCCTCTTTCTGTGGAGCTCTGTAGTTCCAGAGACTGGCTGTGGTTTCTGCCAGAGGAAACCAATTGGCTTCCATAAACCAAAAGAGGATTTCTGCATTTTAGATTATTTTAGGCAAAATGTATTTGGCAAGATTTTTACATTGTTTGGTAGAAGGAGCAGAACAGGAAATACAATAACACATTTTGGTTTATAATAAATGAGAACATGAATATACTTCAGTTTTTTCAACTATTCCTGCTCTAGGAACTGCTTTTGTAACCTATAATGATTTCTGACAATCATTCTCTTTCTAATCTTCAAATCCTTTTCTTATTCCCTGCATGATTCAAAACCTAAATACTGTAAAAATATCAGTTTGAGGAAAGATCAAAAATTCATTTGACCCCATCATCCGTCAGATATTTGAATTCTTTCTGCAGTATCCTGACTGAAAACCATTTGGTCTTTTATTTTCCTGCTAGTGACTGTAAACTCACTCCAATTAAGGGATGCTTTCTATATCCTCAGAGAGCTTTAATGTATGAAAAGTTCTTTTCATAGTTAAAACACCTCTTCTTGGATCTTTTATAAGTGGCCTTAATTCTGGGGCACCTGGGTGGCTCAGTGGGTTAAGACATCTGCCTTCAACTCAGGTCATGATCCCAGGGTCATGGAATCGAGCCCCACATCGGGCTTCCTGCTCAGGCGGGGAGCCTATTTCACCCTCTCTCTCTGCCTACCTCTCTGCCTACTTGTGATCTCTGTCTGTCAAATAAGCGAATAAAATCTTTGAAAAAAAAAAAAAAGTAAGTGGCCTTAATTCTACCCACCGGCACCAAAGAAAAGCTCAACTCCTCTTCCAAGTGATAGCCCTTAGTGATGGAGGACAGCCACCTGGTGAGTCATCAGCCATCCCAGGAGACCACCAGTTCTTATCTACAGATAAAAACAAATCTCCATTCTTTACTGTTGCTTTATGTAAAACCTGCAAATCACTAAGACAACAGGTGTTAATGGAACTGTCCTGAGCTAATTGGATATATGGTATATGGTCAGATTACTCATAGAATATAGGACCTCATTAATTTTTTTTGCCTTTTTTTACATTTCTCTGAACTCAGCCCAGTTTAGAGTAAATTACGTGGAAATAACCACCATCAAAACAAAACAAAAACAAAAAACTGCCATCACACCTCCCCACACCCCCCAAACACACACCCTCCAAGATTATCTTTCCAACGCAGTTCATTAGAACCATCCTTTTCTTTAGCCATCATGACTTTATTAATGCATTGTAAGGTTCATTGAAGCTCTTAGCTATTTACACTCTCTGTGGCTAAGATCTCAGGCTCTGCTTGAATATTTATATTATGTTCAAATTACCCCCATAACATATTTTCCTTTTTAAATTATTTATTTCTTTTCAGTGTAAAAGAATTCATTGTTTATGCACCACACTCAGTGCTCCATGCAATCTGTGCCCTCCTTAATACCCACCACCTGGCTCCCCCCAACCTCCCACCCCCTGCCCCTTCAAAACCCTCAGGTTGTTTTTCAGAGTCCATAGTCTCTCATGGTTCACCTCCCCTTCCAATTTCCCTCAACTCCCTTCTCCTCTCCATCTCCCCATGTCCTCCATATTATTTGTTATGCTCCACAAGTAAGTGAAACCATATGATAATTGACTCTCTCTGCTTGACTTATTTCACTCAGCATAATCTCTTCCAGTCCCGTCCATGTTGCTACAAAAGTTGGGTATTCATCCTTTCTGAGGGAGGCATAATACTCCATAGTGTATATGTATATAGACCACATCTTCCTTATCCATTCATCCGTTGAAGGGCATCTTGGTTCCTTCCACAGTTTGGCGACCGTGGCCATTGCTGCTATAAACATTGGGGTACAGATGGCCCTTCTTTTCACCACATCTGTATATTTGAAGTAAATACCCAGTTGTACAATTAGAGGGTCATAGGGAAGCTCTATTTTTAATTTCTTAAGGAATCTCCACACTGTTTTCCAAAGTGGCTGCACCAACTTGCATTCCCACTAACAGTGTAAGAGGGTTCCCCTTTCTCCACATCCTCTCCAACACAAGTTCTTTCCTGTCTTGCTAATTTTGGCCATTCTAACTGGTGTAAACTGGTATCTCAATGTGGTTTTAATTTGAATTTCCCTGATGGCTAGTGATGATGAACATTTTTTCATGTGCCTGATAGCCATTTGTATGTCTTCATTGGAGAAGTATCTGTTCATATCTTCTGCCCATTTTTGATATGATTATCTGTTTTCTGTGTGTTGAGTTTAAGGAGTTCTTCATAGATCCTGGATATCAACCTTTTGTCTGTACTGTCATTTGTGAATATCTTCTCCCATTCTGTGGGTTGCCTCTTTGTTTTGTTGACTGTTTCCTTTGCTGTGCAGAAGCTTTTGATCTTGATGAAGTCCCAAAAGTTCATTTTTGCTTTTGTTTCCTTTGCCTTTGGAGACATGTCTTGAAAGAAGTTGCTGTGGCTGATATCAAAGAGGTTACTGCTTATGTTCTCCTCTAGGATTCTGATGGATTCCTGTCTCACGTTGAGGTCTTTTATCCATTTCGAGTTTATCTTTGTGTATGGTGTAAGAGAATGGTCGAGTTTCATTCTTCCACATACAGTGTCCAATTTTCCCAGCACCATTTATTGAAGAGACTGTCTTTTTTCCACTGTATATTTTTTCCTGCTTTGTCAAAGATTATTTGACCAGAGTTGAGGGTCCATATCTGGGCTTTCTACTCTTTTCCACTGGTCTATGTGTCTGTTTTTATGCCAGTACCATTCTGTCTTGGTGATCACAGCTTTGTGGTAAAGCTTGAAATCAGGTAACGTGATGCCCCCAGTTTTGTTTTTCTTTTTCAACATTTCCTTAGCAATTCAGGGTCTCTTCTGATTCCATACAAATTTTAGGATTATTTGCTCCAGCTCTTTGAAAAATACTGGTGGAATTTTGATCGTAATAGCATTAAAAGTATAGATTGCTCTAGGCAGTATAGACATTTTAACAATGTTTATTCTTCTGATCCAAGAGCATGGAATGGTCTTCCACCTTTTTGTGTCTTCTTCAATTTCTTTCATGAGTGTTCTATAGTTCCCCGAGTACAGATCCTTTACATCTTTGGTTAGGTTTATTCCCAGATATCCTATGTTTCTTGATGCTATAGTAAATGGAATCAATTTTCTAATTTCCCTTTCTGTATTTTCATTGTTAGTGTATAAGAAAGCCACTGATTTCTGTACATTGACTTTGTATCCTGCCACGTTTCTGAATTGCTGTATGAGTTCTAGTAGTTTGGCGGTGGAGTCTTTTGGGTTTTCCCTATAAAGTATCATGTCATCTGTGAAGAGAGAGAGTTTAACTTCTTCATTGACAATTTGGATATCTTTTATTTCTCTTTGTTGTCTGATTGCTGTTGCTAGGACTTCTAATACTATGTTGAACAAGAGTGGTGAGAGTGGGCATCCTTGTCGTGTTCCTGATCTCAACGGGAAGGCTGTGAGCTTTTTCCCATTGAGGATGATATTTGCTGTGGGTTTTTCATAGATAAATTTTATGAAGTTCAGGAATGTTCCCTCTATCCCTATACCTTGAAGCGTTTTAATCAGGAATGGATGCTGGATTTTGTCAAATGCTTTTCTGCATCAATTGAGAAGACCATGTGGTTCTTCTCTCTTCTCTTATATAACATATTATCTTGATAGCTTTGGCCCATAGTTCCAACTATTTATTACTTTTTGGATCATGGGCCAAACATCCACACATTTCCCATCTCACATGGTTTCATTATTTCCTTAAATTTCACATATGTCTACAGAGCAAATGTGAGCCTCTTCATTGTTTTTATTTTTTTTTTTAATTTTTTTATAAACATGTAATGTATTTTTATCCTCAGGGGTACAGGTCTGTGAATCACCAGGTTTACACACTTCACAGCACTCACCATAGCACATACCCTCTCCAATGTCCATAAACCCACCCCCCCTCCCGACCCCCCGACCCCCAGCAACCCTCAGTTTGTTTTGTGAGATTAAGAGTCTCTTATTGTTTGTCTCCCTCCCGTTCCCATCTTGTTTCATTTATTCTTTTCCTACCCCCTAAACCCCCCATGTTGCATCTCCACTTCCTCATATCAGGGAGATCATATGATAGTTGTCTTTCTCTGATTGACTTATTTTGCTAAGCATAATACCCTCTAGTTCCATCCATGTCATCGCAAATGACAAGATTTCATTTCTTTTGATGGCTGCATAGTATTCCATTGTATATGTATACCACTTCTTCTTTATCCATTCATCTATTGATGGACATCTAGGTTCTTTCCATAGTTTGGCTATTGTGGACATCACTGCTTTAAACATTCAGGTGCATGTGCCCCTTCGGATCACTACATTTGTACCTTTAGGGTAAATACCCAGTAGTGCGATTACTGAGTCATAGGGTAGCTCTATTTTCAACTTTTTGAGAAACCTCCCTGCTGTTTTCCAGAGTGGTTGCACCAGCTTGCATTCCCACCATCAGTGTAGGAGGGTTCCCCCTTCTCTGCATACTCGCCAGCATCTGTCATTTTCTGCCTTGTTAATTTTAGCCATTCTGACTGGTGTGAGATACCTCATTGTGGTTTTGATTTGTATTTCTTAGATGCTGAGCGATGTGGAGCACTTTTTCATGTGTCTGTTGGCCATCTGGATGTCTTCTTCGCAGAAATGTCTGTTCATGTCTTCTGCCTATTTCTTGATTGGATTATTTGTTCTTTGGGTGTTGAGTTTGCTAAGCTCTTTATATATTTTGGACACTAGCCCCTTATCTGATATGTCATTTGCAAATATCTTGTCTCATTCTGTCAGTAGTCTTTTGGTTTTGTTAACAGTTTCCTTTGCTGTGCAAAAGCTTTTGATCTTGATGAAATCCCAATAATTCATTTTTGCCCTTGCTTCCCTTGTCTTTGGCGATGTTCCTAGGAAGAAGTTGCTGTGGCTGAGGTCAAAGAGGTTGCTGCCTGTGTTCTCCTCAAGGATTTTGATGGATTCCTGTCTCACATTGAGGTCCTTCATCCATTTTGAGTCTATTTTCATGGGTGGTGTAAGGAAATGGTCCAATTTAATTTTTATGCATGTGGCTGTCCAATTTTCCCAATACCATTTATTGAACAGGCTGTCTTTTTTCCACTGGACATTCTTTCCTGCTTTGTCGAAGATTAGTTGACCATAGAGTTGAGGGTCTATTTCTGGGCTTTCTATTCTGTTCCATTGATCTATGTGTCTGTTTTTGTGCCAGTACCATACTGTCTTGATGATGACAGCTTTGTAATAGAGCTTGAAGTCTGGAATTGTGATGCCACCAACTTTGGCTTTCTTTTTCAATATTCCTTTGGCTATTCGAGTTCTTTTCTGGTTCCATATAAATTTTAGGATTATTTGTTCCATTTCTTTGAAAAAAATGGATGGGATTTTGATAGGGATTGCATTAAATGTGTAGATTGCTTTAGGTAGTATAGACATTTTCACAATATTTGTTCTTCTGATCCAGGAGCATGTAACAATTTTCCTTTCTTTGTGTCTTCCTCAATTTCTTTCATGAGTACTTTATAGTTTTCTGAGTATAGATTCTTTGCCTCTTTGGTTAGGTTTATTCCTAGGTATCTTATGGTTTTGCGTGTAATTGTAAATGGGATTGACTCCTTAATTTCTCTTTCTTCTGTCTTGTTGTTGCTGTAGAGAAATGCAACTGATTTCTGTGCACTGATTTTATATCCTGACACTTTACTGAATTCCTGTACAAGTTCTAGCAGTTTTGGAGTGGAGTCTTTTGGGTTTTCCACATAAAGTATCATGTCATCTCTAAAGAGTGATAGTTTGACTTCTTCTTTGCTGATTTGGATGCCTTTAATTTCTTTTTGTTGTCTGATTGCTGAGGCTAGGACTTCTAGTACTATGTTGAATAGCAGTGGTGATAATGGACATCCCTTCCGTGTTCCTGACCTTAGCAGAAAAGCTTTCAGTTTTTCTCCATTGAGAATGATATTTGCACTGGGTTTTTCATAGATGGCTTTGATAATATTGACGTATGTGCCCTCTATCCCTACATTTTGAAGAGTTTTGATCAGGAAGGGATGCTGTACTTTGTCAAATGCTTTTTCAGCATCTATTGAGAGTATCGTATGGTTCTTGTTCTTTCTTTTATTAATGTATTGTATCACATTGATTGATTTGCAGATGTTGAACCAAACTTGCAGCCCAGAAATAAATCCCACTTGGTCGTGGTGAATAATCCTTTTAATGTACTGTTGGATCCTATTGGCTAGTATTTTGGTGAGAATTTCCGCATCTGTGTTCATCAAGGATATTGGTCTATAATTCTCTTTTTTGATGGGATCTTTGTCTGGTTTTGAGATCGAGGTAATGCTGGCCTCATAAAATGAGTTTGGAAGTTTTCCTTCCACTTCTATTTTTTGGAACAGTTTCAGGAGAATAGGAAATAATTCTTCTTTAAATGCTTGGTAGAATTCCCCTGGGAAGCCGTCTGGCCCTGGGCTTTTGTTTGTTTGGAGATTTTTGATGGCTGTTTCGAGCTCCTTACTGGTTATGGGTCTGTTCAGGTTTTCTATTCCTTCCTGGTTCAGTTGTGGTAATTTATATGTCTCTAGGAATGCATCCATTTCTTCCAGATTGTCAAATTTGTTGGCATAGAGTTGCTCATAGTATATTCTTATAATTGTTTGTATTTCTTTGTTGTTGGTTGCCATCTCTCCTCTTTCATTCATGACTTTATTAATTTGGGTCCTTTCTCTTTTCTTTTGGGTAAGGCTGGCCCGAGGTTTGTCAATCTTATTAATTCTTTCAAAGAACCAGCTCCTAGTTTCGTTGATTTGTTCTATTGGTTTTTTTTTTTTTTTTGGTCCTATTTCATTGATTTCTGCTCTGATCTTTATTATTTCTTGTCTCTTGCTGGGTTTAGGCTTTCTTTGTTATTCTTTCTCCAGCTCCTTTAGGTGTAGGGTTAGGTTGTGAATTTGAGACCTTTCTTGTTTCTTGAGAAAGGCTTATACCGCTGTATGTTTTCCTCTCAGGACTGCCTTTGCTGTGTCCCACAGATTTTGAACCATTGTGTTTTCATTACCATTTGTTTGCATGAATTTTTTCAATTCTCCTTTAATTTCCTGGTTGACCCATTCATTCTTTAGAAGGATGCTGTTTAGTCTCCAGGTATTTGGGTTCTTTCCAAATTTCCTCTTGTGATTGAGTTCTAGCTTCAGAGCATTGTGGTCTGAAAATATGCAGGGAATGATCCCAATCTGTTGATACTGGTTGAGACCTTATTTATGACCCAGGATGTGATCTATTCTGGAGAATGTTCCATGTGCACTAGAGAAGAATGTGTATTCTGTTGCTTTGGGATGAAATGTTCTGAATATATCTGTGATGTCCACCTGGTCCAGTGTGTCATTTAAGGCCTTTATTTCCTTGTTGATCTTTTGCTTGGATGATCTGTCCATTTCAGTGAGGGGTGTGTTAAAATCCCCTACTATTATTGTGTTATTGTCTATGTGTTTCTTTGATTTTGTTATTAATTGGTTTATATAGTTGACTCCTCCCATGTTAAGGGCATAGATATTTAAAATTATTAGATCTTCTCTTCATTGTTTTTAATCACCCAACTTTGTTGGCCCTTTCCTCCAAATGGAGAAATTTAATCTTTGTAGATTTAAGACCCCCAGCTGACATTACTTAAAATCACCTTTACGTTCCAAGAAGGTTTGAAGGATGCCAGTGAGATAGGAGGCAGGTGGTGGGAGGTTGGCAGGAAGAATGCATCTGCTCTGGCTGCCATCTGACCACGTGGACATCTGCTGAGTCATCTTCAGGCTCATGGCAACTTAACTCTTATTACATGCAAGTCCTGTTGTATTATACTTTGTTCCCTTCCAAAAGTCCTCTTCAGACCTTCTTGTCTTTCTGTGACACAATGGACTCTTTGAGCACACAGTTCAGATTGCTCTTCTGTTTCCAATATGGAGCTTGTGGACTCTGAGCTGGGATTCCATGGGATTTCTATCTGCCTAGACACAACAGGCAGCCAGAGCTCCTCTACTGACAACTACTTTTTCCAGGAGAGGGCACACACTTTCCCCCCTGCCACATCCCCCTCCACTCATCCTGGGGGGCATGAACTCAGGGGCCTGGCACCATTTATGAAGAAGCTAGCATCACCAAAATTCATATCACTATTCCTCATCCAATTCTCCTTCTCCAACCAGGAGAACCTTTACTTTAGATGCCAGAATTTATGTTCTTTTCTTCTGTGTATTTATACAAATGTATTATCTTATTAAAATACTTCTCCTTTTCTGCAAGTCTTAAACTTTAAACTCAGGAACCAATATAGAATACTTTTTCTCTGTTCTATATTCCTTCCCTATAGCAATAAATACAGGATTACCTAGCTGACTGGGGGGGGGGAGGGTGTAGCATCAATAGAAAATGGAAATGTCAGATGAAAATACTCTAGATAGTATTTCCAAATATTATAATAATGCCTATAATTTGTGACTAATAAATAATGCTACAGAGAACAGAATTGAGAACAGAGATCTCTGGAGTATAACCGGAAACCAGAAACCAGAAGCCTTCCTTTAAGCAAAAACAATTCCTGAATTTTTAGCTATTTAAACAATTTTGATGTTCAAGAAGATATTTTTCAAAGATAAAATCTCTCTCTTTGTATATTTAATTAAATAGTGCTAACTCTGCCCAGGGGGCTACAGAAATGTATTCTTTCATATAATAGCTTTTATTATGTGAATATCATTTTGCCCTAACGTAAGCTCACCAACTTTTAATAATCCTTTCATATTTTCTAGGATTTCTAATAATAATAATAATAATATAAAGTATATATTCATAGTAATTTAAATATGTAAATTTTTAATTTTTAACAAAATTTTCCATAATAGCAAATGTTCTACTAATTTATTTTTCTATATCCATCAGTTGGAAGGCAGTCTTAGTTTAGAGCACCTAGATGCTCTCAGATAGCCTCTTCACCAACTCTTGGCTGAACTTCTCTCTTAACCAAGATTATACTTTTTAAAAGAGTAATCCTCAGGACACCTGCATCAGGATAATCTAGAATGATTGGTAAAAATGTAGATTTCTGGGTACCATGTGAAACCTACCAAATCGGCATACAGAGCAGACAATAGATTCCAGATATTTGCATTTGTAGGCTGCATCCTAAGTGATTTTTGTAAATGATATAGTTCCATGGAAACATTCATTCTATCTTTTTTCTATTGAAAAAATTCCTTTCAACAGAAAAGGTAAAAGTAATATGCCATTTAGGAAATATTTCAATGTTAAAAACAGAGGAAACTATAAACATGGTTGTTCACTTCCCATATTTCAACAATTGAGTTGATCTGTCCAAGTGTAAAGAAAGGAGAACAAAAAAAGAATAAGGATTAGAACACATGTATCTTAACTATAATTCTATTATATCTGTTTAATCTTTGTAGTCAATACCTGCTGGTCTCAAAAACTGTGGGTTTTATTTCCTTTGGAGATCAGAAATCTTTGTGTAGCTTTCACAGTTTTGTAAGAATCACCTTACTAATAATGTTTGAGCATCCCTCTAACAATTTGCTAATATTTATTCTTGATTATATTCCTATGGTTTCTTCTTATAAAAGGTTTCTTTAAGGACTGCCTTCATTCACCCAAAATGCATTTACTGAGAGTCTTCCCTGGACCAAACACAGTTCTGGGTAAAGGGGATATAGCTTTAAATAAAACATACAAAAAATTCTGCATTATGAATGAGTGTAATTTATAGGTCTGTTCTCCTTTAATTACTCATTTGAATTATTAATATTTAACTACCTTTATACTAAGTATTTTGACTTTTTACTTTTAATACACTTAGTTTTCTCCAAACTTTATGAGATACAAATCCCCAAAGTTTTGGGAACTTATTTATGTTTTCTCCTCTTCTCCTCCTCTTCTCCCATCCCTTTCAGAGCACCTTATCTAAAAAATTCCAAAGAAATGATCACTCATTTGTTGAAATCTCAAGAGTGAAGAATAGCTAACAATCAATGGCTGTTATGCTACTTTCTGAAAACAGAATGTTGACTAGGAGAGCACATTTTAGAATCAAAGACTAATAAGTTGAAAAGAAAAGGTAGAAAAATATTTACCATGAAACATTAGCCATAAGAGAAATGGAGTGACTACATTAATATAAAACAAGACTTCAAAACAAGAAATATTACAGGATGAAAGAAAGCTATTTCATAATAATAAAAAGGGCAATATGTCAGGAAGGAATAGCCATTATAAGTGCATGGTTATATGAAAACAGATCCCTAAAATATATGATGTGAGAAATGACAAATTAAAAGGGGAAATGTATAATTCAACTTTACAACTGGAAATTTAATATTCTGTTGTCAAGAAATGGCATAATAACTAGACAGAAAATCAGTAAGGATATAGAACCCTTGAGCAGCATTATCAACCCACTTGACCAAATTCTTATATATGGAATGTATATGGAACATTCTGCCCTACAGAAAACGGAACACATTTGTTTTGTGCACTTAGAACATTCTCTATTATAGACAGTATGTGAAGACATAAAATAAGCTTAAATACATTTGAAAGACTGAAATCATACAACGTAGGTTCTCTGACCACAACTGAATCAAATTAGAAGTTGGCAACAGAAAGAAAATTGGAAATACATAAAATATGTAGAACTTAAACAACCCTTCTAAATAGCTTCTAGGCTGTGCTCGCTTTGGCAACACATATACTAAATAGTTTCTAGGCTAAAGAAGAAATCTAAAGGAAATAGAAAATAAAATATAACAACTGAAAATAAAAGATAAAAATGTATTGGATGAATCCATAGCAGTGATTAGATGGAAAACTATAGCTTTGAATGTTTACATGAGAAAGGAAGAAAGATCTAAAATCCATAATCCTGGTTCCATTCTAAGAACCCAAGAAAAGAATAAATCTAACCCAAAGTAGCAGAAAGGAAATAAATAAATATCAGACCAGAAATGAATGAAATAGGAAATGTAAAAGCTAGGGAAAAGTAAAAAATAAAACCAAAAGCTAATGTTTTAAAAAAATCTATAAAATTGATAAACTGCTGATGGGAATATAAATTAGTATATTCACCCACCATTCATGACTCACCACCCATCTAATCCTGATTGCCTTCCAAAGGCCCCACCTCTTAATACTATCATGTTGAGGGGTAGGATTTCAATGTATTAAGTTTGGGAGGACACAGACATCCAGTATATAGCATGTACCAAGCTGAACACAAACATATACTACAACTTAACAATTATACTCCTACATATATGTTCAACAGTAATAAGTATTTGTGTTAAAAAATATAGAAATATATTCATAACAATTTTGTTTGTAACTAAAAACTGGAAAAACCCATCCACAGTAAGTTGGAGAAATATAAATAAACATTCTGGAGAATGTAAATAAACACACACACACACACACACACACACACACCAGCTTCTACCCAGCAATGAAAAAGAATAAATAGGTATCACACAACAGCTTAAATGAATCTAACAGACATAATGTTGAACAAAAGAAGCCATGCACAAGACAGTATATACCGTATGATTTATTTAACCTGAAGTTTTCAAACAGATAAATCTAATCTGTGGGTACAGTAGTCAGAATAATATTTAACTTTCCAAGGAGAGATTGTCTGAGAAGAGGTAAGAGGAAAACATGCATTCTGCAATGCTTACTGTTTTCTGTATTTTAACTGGGAAATAATCACACAGGTGTACACATTCCACATACCCATGTTTATTATTTACTGAAAATTCATTCACCATCATAGTTAAAATTTGGCACTTTATTGTATGCAATTACATGCCAATAATTAACAAAAATTATATCTCTTAGATTATAGTAAAGAATAAGTCTGAATAAAAAAGAAGACAAAAATAGCAGACATTGATTAAAAATTAAATTACTAATACAACATTAAATTCAGTGAAAATTGTAGCTAAGATATGATCTCAAAATAAGTAATGCATGAATATAATATATAATATAATAAATAAACATGTAAGATTTATGAATATAATAATATTTAGTTAGTGAAAAATTAAAGACTTCAAACACCTAATATTTAAACATTTCTACCAGACCATTTTAGAGGGAAATTGATGACCTTAATAAAACTTAGCTGCCCCCCTCCCCTTCAGAGGGGTAAGCAGTGTATATGACAGAATTAGAAAAATAAATCCAGGGGCACCTGAGTGGCTCAGTGGGTTAAGGCCTCTGCCTTTGGCTCAGGTCATAATCCCAGGTCCTGGGATCGAGCCCCATATCTGGCTTTCTGCTCAGCAGGGAGCCTGCTTCCTCCTCTCTCTCTGCCTGCTTCTCTGCCTACTTGTGATCTCTGTCTGTCAAATAAAAATAAAATATTTAAAAAAAATACATAGTATAAATCCATAACATTTGTCTGGAGAGCAGTTCAGCTCATTGTGAACCCAAACCTATGAATATGCTTACAATAATACAATAAATTCAAATGGAAAATTTTATTGTAAAATATGTCCAATTTTTTGACAACTACATGACTTATATTATCATCCAAACTTTGACTAAGACTAAAATGTTTTAAGCTCTCTCTCTCTTTTTTTTTTTAAAGATTTCATTTATTTATTTATTTGTCAGAGAGAGAGAGAGAGCGAAAGCACACAAGCAGCGGAGTGGCAGGCAGAGGCAGAGAGAGAAGCAGGCCCCCTGTACAGGAAGGAGCCAGATGCGGGACTCATTCCCAGGACTGGGATCATGACCTGAGCCAAATGCAGCAGCTTAACTGACCGAGCCACCCAGGCATCCCAAGCTCTTTCTTGATTTAACCAAACTGAGTAACAAAGGAAAAAATAAATGAAACTTATTTCAAATTGGTTTGAGTTCACAATACATTAAAGTCCCATTAAAGGAGCTATAAATGGATGGTAATTTATTCAGTATTTGATCCATTTGAGATAATTACCCACTTATGATTTTTCACATTATCCTTCCTATGAAAGCAGGACTATCACAATTTTAAAGTCTTAAGCAAATATAAAACTGATTTTTAGGATACAATCGTAATGATACATAGTTAAGACTTATTAAACATTATGCGACCTCAGCATTACATGCCTATTATTTCATAGGCATTATTATTTTATTATTATTTCATATAATATTCATCATAAGCCTATGAGATAGTATTCTTATTATCCCCGTTTAAAAGATGAGAAAACTGAGGCATAGAAAGGTTAAGTTGCCCAAGGTCATCAGCTAAAAGTGATAAAGAATTGAATTGTCTAATCTCAAAGGAAATTTTGTAACATAGCGTGACCTACAGTTTAGTAATATACCAAGAGAAACTCAGTGTATTCTAAATTAAAACATGAAATAAATACAACATACGATTTAGTGGTGGCCTCACATTGCCAATTCTGTGGTAAGCCCCCCAAACAAAGCCACATATGTCCTTGTGATACCACAAACAGGCTGATTTAAGAATGATAAACTATTTACCTATCTTGTGCTCCATTTTGCTAGTGCTTCTTCTGGGAGCTAGTTGCCTGATTCAGAAAAAAAAGGAGGGGGGACTTTAGATAAAATGGACCAGATAAAATGGTCATTACTAAATCTATTGCAAGTTACCTCTAAGGGTTTTCTAAGCCGTAATATAACAAATTCAACATGCATTATAGAAATCTCAGGCAACCAATGGCAGGGCAGTAGTGCTTAGGCTTGCCACCATTTATTAATTCAATTCAGTTTTTCCTGGGGAATAAATGAAATGAGTTTTAAGACTGAACTCCAGTGCGATATAATGAAGTGAGCATGCACCTTGGAATTACAAAAGCTAAGTTTACATGTTTGCTGTGATAAATACTGTGTCATCTTGTATAAATCACCTTTTTGGGCCCAAGTCCCTCATCTACAACTGTAAAACCTATATCTACCTAATAGGGTTGATAGAGTTGAAATGAGAGAGCCATCATGATGCTTAGCAGAGAGCCTGGCATAGCAGGTTTCTCAGTAAGTACTATCTAGGAGTCTTATTAATCACATTACTTCCAAAGAGCAGATTGGAATGCGTCTATTTATGTTTTTATAAATTTTATATTTTAACTTATTTTTCTGAAAAAGTTCTACATGCACAGAGTTTTACAATGACAAATAATTATAGGGTATACAGTGAAATATAAGGCATTCTCTATTACTTTTCCTTTGCCTGAAATTTCCCCTCATGGGCATCAACAGTATAAACTTTCAGAGATATCAAATGAATATAAAAGAATATATGCAAATCTTCCTGTTCAGTACAAATGATACCTACTGCTCTACACATTTTTTCACTTAATTTTATATCTTGAGGATCACCGATTATCAATGCTTTGGGGTTTGACAGGATCTAATAAAGAGCATGACACTTAATCACCAGACTTCTGAACCAATTGAGTTGGGACAAAAATTACCAGATAGAGAACACAAGAACCAGTTTTAAATTAATGAAGAACAAGAGGACTTAGCTTAATGTGAGAACCAAAATGGCTTGCTAATAACCTCTTCCCCAGTAGAAACCTTGGAACAGTTGACCTGAGGAGACACAGCCTCCAGAGCCCCCCTCCCATTCTGAGTAGAGGTAAAAGAACTAAACCAGTTGCCTTTTCTTTTTTTCTTCTCACTTAGGTTAGTCTATTTTATTTCATTCTGTTGACAAGGCTGTAATGAATATCCTTGATTGTAGATACATTCTTAGAAATGAAAATAAAGAGTATTTGCTTGTTAAATTTTCATAGGTATTACCAAATCACTCAGTATGAGAAAAGTATTAAAATGCATGTATGAAAAGGCACTCATTTCTTCTTCATTAAGTCACTAAAATGTGGTGCTTGTGCCCTGCAGGTCACAGGATGGGATTGGAAACCATTCACCTCTACTATAAATTCAGTACTTCCTATTCCTAATGGAAAAGTGCTTTCAGGACAAGAAAATGGTGGTACTCTTTGGCACTTCCAAGTTGGTAGCCAAAGGGACATCATAAGGCTTCCGAGATATAAGTTCCCAGGCCTGTCAACTTTCAGGCAATTCAGTTACCCAGCATCCAAAAATTTTTTGCCTAAGAGCAGCATCTCGTATATAGACCCAAACAGCAGGATCCTAAATCTGGGGAACATAACCAGAAGGAGAATGAAGGCTTTAAGAACAGCAATAAGTAAAAACACACTAATTATTCCTCTGCAGCAACAATTGTAGAAATTTTGTTTGGTGAAAGTTTGATGAGTCTTTGGTTTCTTTTCAAAATACAAAGCATATTTTTAAGTAAAAATTCAAAAGGAAAAACATTGGAATGAGTTTGTCAAACACGTGAAGCATGAGGTATATTAGTTTTGACTTGGAAAATAATGGTTCTCATAACATTACCACAAAGGTGGTATTTGGGAATAGAATGAATATAGAAAATATGGTAGATTATTTTGTATAAAGGAAATGTACTGTAAAGTGCATACTTTTCTAGTCCTAAGCTATTTCTTGAAAAAGTAACTATCAGACATTATAATCAATGATACTAACTTTTCTTTAATACTACAAATTCTACATACAAGTAAACTAGAGACAAAACAAAACAAACAATATTTGGAAAACAGAGGCAGTTATAATACAAAAAAAAAATAAGATTGAATGTTTAAATGGGACTTCAGTAAGAAAATGGTTCATTCTGGACTTCCCACTTACACTGGGGAGATCTGGAATTAAAGTTTCTCTAATTACTGTTTCTTACCATTGATTCCTAGGTTTAGACAATACTACAGCACTCTGTTATTCTCGCATTTCATTTTCTATTAAGTAAATCTAACCAGATAATCTTCTGTTTCTATTCATTTAATTGTATATTCATACACTCATGAAATATATATCCCTGGGGCTCCAACTAAGTACAAGAAAGGTACTAAGTTTTAGGGATGAAATGAGGAGCTTGACTAGCCACAGCCCCTTCTGTTATGGAGGTTACCATCTACCAGAAGAGAGACATGTGTTAGAAGTCACAGAAATAAATGCATAAATGTAATCTTCATTTAAACGATGAAGAAAAATTATGAAAGGATAAGAAAAGACGTAAGATTGTGACCTATTAGGAAGTTTCATTTGAGTCAGAACCTGAAAGACAAGTGAATTTTAAACTGATGAAGAATATCCAAGGCCAAAGGAATGGCACTGAGACCCAGAAGATCATTAAGGCTGAGCACAGAGAGCAGGAGGGGAGATAAGTGTGGAATAACACCAGAGTGGTCATGGAG
The DNA here is from genome assembly GCF_963455335.1 of Martes martes. Classification (NCBI taxonomy): domain Eukaryota; kingdom Metazoa; phylum Chordata; class Mammalia; order Carnivora; family Mustelidae; genus Martes; species Martes martes. The sequence goes on from NC_137889.1 coordinate 83,741,727, forward strand.
GGCAGACTAATAGCCTTGTATGCTGTATCATGGGTTTTGTTCTTCATAACAGCAAAGGAAAATTTTAAGAGGATTGTGAGCAGGGAGATGACATGATTGCTCTTTAAAACCTTGGGTAGAGTATTCTGAAGTGGGAATTTAAGTGAGGCAAAGGAGACTGTTGGGACCAGATTGTCACATGTCACAGTAGCTCAGGAGAGTTATACCAGTAGTTTGAAAAGGAGGGCTACAAGTACAGATGGAAAGAACGACACACACCTGAGAGTTATTTTGAGATAAAATTGATAGGACTTGTTAAGTGACTAACTGTGTGGGGTAGGAGAGAATGTCAAGGCTGCCTGGGTATAAAATTGGATGGATGGTACCCAGAAGACATAGCCAAAGGATAGGTTGAGAGTTTTGATATCAGGCTTTTCACCTTTGAAGTGCTCTTTAGACATTTCTCTGATGTGTATGATTTACTAATTACTAGAAATTCCTTTAAGGTTAAGAAGTTAAGAGGTTCTAGATCCATCACATAATTTTTCAGTACTCGAGCCTGGCTGTACACCATAGAACATCAAGAGCCCATGGGAAAGGAAGACTCTGAGGTCAAATATCTATAGACTCATGGCAACAGCAGCAGTGGTGGGACTCCTCCGCTGATAAGACCTGGTAGTTTGGGAGAAAAGAGACAGATGGAGCTGAATAAGGAATGCAACAAGAGAAAGATTTGGCCTAAATTATATAAGTGTAGATCACAATATAACACCTGGGTCAAATGTACATTTTGATCCAAATTTTCCATAAAGTTATGCCTGTGGTACCACAAATTTTGCTTTAGCATAAGAACATTTTGAAAGTAAAACTGTTTCTGTTCTGCTTTTACTCTGAATGACTTTGTGTTTGAAAACATTGAAATAGATATACAATGACTTTTACAACATAGCTTTAGAAGCCATCAGCACTTTAATAATCTAATACCTTCAATTAATGCATAAAGACTTTTAGAAACTTCCTTGCTATGAACAAGTTAAACAGATCAATGATATAATAGGAGAATGTAATTTGTATTCTATTGGAAATGCATTTTATTCTAAGAGTCCAAAATGTAAAAATATTTTCTCTTGTCCTCCTTTTTTCAATGCAAAAATTGACTACTCTTAAGAGAAAAAAAAGAATACCTCATATAAATAAAATTTAAAAAAAACCATGCAGTTAAAATAAAAAGTAAACTTTCAGTAAATTTTTCAAGGGCAACTTTAATGAAAAGGTTGCTAATTATAATTTGAATAGGAATTTAAACTGTAGAATGGTATATTCAAAAATTTAAAATAGCTGACACAGTAGAAAAACACCAAAATCTCAGTGGCAAAATAAACTAAAGTCTTAATTCTTGCTCCTGCAAAGTCCAGGACAGGCCAGGCAACCTCTTCAATATAAATCCAATGTCACATAGAGTATGCAGTCTCCCAGGTCCCAGGATGTGGGAGATAGAGGTAGAGGCAGCTCACCAACTCATAAATGCCTTGGCTCAGAAGAGATTTGCATCATTGCACTTCCATTTCGTTTTCCAGAATTAGTTAAATAAACCTAACATAATCGAAAGGAGGACTGAGAAATGTAGGAAATTTGTAGATATTTGGTAAGTACTAGTCATCTGATCTTTGACATGGTAATTTTCCCCGGTATATTCAGGTGTCTTCAGCTTTCTGTCTAGAGTAGTTTTTATTTTACATTCATTGCACCTACAGAAGCATTTTATATAGTATAGCAAAATACTTATGGTTCTCCACCCCAAATCTGTTTATTGGAAGTGACAGCTTGGCTAAGATACCATCAGCTTTCAGTCGTATCCATGATGATGACTATAGAAACCTGGAATTGATAGGTTTACCACAGTATCTGACAAAAAAATATTTGTCAAGAAGTTAGGAAGCACCTGGTTGACTCAGTCAGTAGAACCTCTGACTCTTGATCTCAGGGTTGTGAAATTAAGTCCTACACTGGGTGTTGAGATTACTTAAAAATAAAATCTTAAAAAACAAGAAAATTAGGTAATTGTTAAGTGCTTCCCAAAACATTTGTTTTGGGAACAGACCTCTCTTCTTTCTAAAGAAAATGTAATTTTTCTCTGGGATTTCAATTCTATGCATTGCACCTCTAATAGTGGCCAAGTTAGCTCTTGCTAGACTGATCCTCCTCAGACAACAACTAAACATGCTGGAATACTTATAAAAACAACTAATCAAAGAACAGGAGCAAGAAGGAGAAGGGAAGGGAGGAGAAGGCCGCAGCAAACTTTAGAGGGCAATTACAACTAGGAGGAGGAAGAAGCTTTGGGTGCATTTTCCATTTTTGTTTTAGGGCCCTCACAATCTGTGCCAGGAAGCTCCAGTTAAAAATGTAATAGAAAATCCAGGGGCACCTGGATGACTCAAGTCGGTTAAGTGTCCACCTTCAGCTCAGGGCATGATCTCAGAGTCCTGGGATTGAGCTCTGCATTGGGCTCCCTGCTGAGTGATGAGCCTGCCTCTCACTCTGCCCCCTACCACTCTTGTACTTTCTCTAGCTCTTTCTGTCTCTCAAATAAATAAATAATCTGTAAAAAAAAAAAAAAAAAGGGAAGAAAATCCACTATATTTCTTGGCTGAAGAGCCAGAAGATAAGATTTGGGCAACCACACTCACTAGATAATGAGAGGCAAATCCCCAAAAGAAGTCAGGCAGAGTGGGGCGCCTGGATGGCTAAGTCAATTCAGCATTCTACTCTAGATTTCAGCTCAGGTCATGATCTCAGGGTCATGAGATCTACCCCCTGTCTGGTTCCATGTTGTGTGTGGAGTCTGCTTAATATTCTCTCTGCCTCTCCCTTTGCCTCTCCCCCACCACTCATGTGCTCTCCCTTTCTCTCTTAAAAAAAAAAAAAATGTAATAAGAAATCTACTATATTTCTTGGTTGAAGAACCAGAAGACAAGACTTGGGGCAGCCAGAATCACTGGACAATGAGGGCAAATCCCCTGAAAGAAGACAGGCAGAGAGAGGGAACCTCAAAGTCTATATTGAAACTCTGCCTAAGTCCCTAGCTGACACCTACACCATGTATGTGTCAGTGTCCAATCACTATGGTCAAGGCTAGAAGAAGTGCACAAAGATGTATGCTGCTGCCGAGGAGTGAGTTTATTATTTGAAACAGACCAAATGAATTGCTTAAACAAACAACAAAAAACTACACGGATTTGGAGAGATATAACAGAATCCAAAATCTTCACATATAGCATTTACTCAAGTTAATCAACCGATCAAGAAGTAGGAAAACACAATTCATCCTCAAGGGAAAAAATCAAGTTAATCAACCAATCAAGAAGTAGGAAAACACAATTCATCCTTAAGGGAAAAAAAAAATCAACAGACACTGATCCCAGGCCATCCAAATGTTACTATCAGGAGACAGGGGGTTAAAGGCAGATATTAAAACTGTGCCCAAGGATATAAAATAAATTATGTCTCCAAAGAACTAAAGATTAGAAATCCAAACAGAAAATAGGAAACCTAAAGAAACTAATAAAATTGATAGAACTGAAAAATATAATGCCAAAAATAAAATTATTCAAATAATGAATCTAATAGCAGAATGGAGATGACAGAGGAAAGACTATGTAAACCTGAAAATCTATCAATAGAAATTATGCAATCTGATAGAGAAAAATATTTTAAAAATAAGGAGATGCTCAATAATTGGTAGGACAATATCAACATGTCTAACATAGGTACAATTGGAGTCTCCATAGGAGAGTGGTGAAAGAACAAAGCAAAAGATACCTTTGAAGAAATAATAGCTCAAAATTCCCCAACTTTAGTGAATGATAAGAATTTTTGTATTTGAAAATTTCAGTAAATGTCAATACAAAGAATAACATTCCTAGTTACATGACAAACTTCTGAAAAGCAATGATAAAGAGAACATCTTGAAATCTATGAGAGAAAAATCACATGTTCAATATAGAGGAACAATTATTATTCAAATGACTGAAGAATTCTCATGAAAACAATAGAGACCAAAGAGAACAAATGAACATCTTCAAAGTGATGAAAGTGAAGTTATCAACCCAGAGCTCTATACCTTCATGAAAATAGCCTTTAAAAATGAAGGAGGAAAAAAGTTTCTGTTAAAAGAAAACATTTTTTTTCTTCAGCACATAGTTACTCTATGAAATAAAATAGATATATTGAAAAATATATCATACAAATTGTACCATACAAACAATAAGATTAAGGAGGTCAGAGTATGTATATTAAAGTCAGATAAAGTGAAAAATATCAAGACAAAGATAATTATCATAGATAAAGAGAAATAATTCATAATAGTAAGAGTTCATTAATAAGAAAGACATAATTTCAAATGGGTTTATACCTAACAACAGAAATTAAAAGTTCATGAAGTTAAAATTGATGGAAATTAAAGAGAAAAATAAATAAAACTTTATTAATGATTATAGATTTTGGCAGCCCTCTCAAAAATTGGTGAAGGAACTATGCCAAAAAGAAATCAGTAAAGGCATAGAAGATCTGAACAGTGTCGATGTTGATAAATTGATATTTATTGAACTCTATACCGAGTAACAACAGAATGCTCATTCTTTACAAGTGCTTATGGTGTTTTCATTAAGACAGACCACATGTTGGATGGAACTAGAGGGTATTATGCTTAGCAAAATAAGTCAATCTGAGAAAAACAACTATCATATGATCTCCCTGATATGAGGAAGTGGAGATGCAATGTGGGGGGTTTGGGGGGTAGGAAAAGAATAAATGAAACAAGATGGGCTCGGGAAGGAGACAAACCATAAGAGCCTCTTAGTGTCAGAAAACAAACTGAGGGTGGACAGGGGGAAGGGGGTAGGGAGAGGGTGGTGGGGTTATGGACATTGGGGAGGGTATGTGCTATGGTGAGTGCCGTGAAGTGTGTAAACCTAGCAATTCACATACCTGTACCCCTGGGGATAAAAATACATTATATGTTTATTTAAAAAATTAAAAAATTTTTATAAAAAAGATAAACCACATGTTGGGCTAAAGAAAAGTCTCCATAGACTAAAAGAAGATGAAAACCTGCACAATATGTTCATTGGTCATAGTGGAATAAAATTAGAATCAATAACAATAAAATCTCTAGATTTTAATATTTCAAATATTACAAGTATTTCAAATATTTGTAAATTAAGCTTCTAATTCTAATATTAAGATTTTAATATTTCAAATATTACAAATATTTCAAATATTTGTAAATTAAGCTTCTACATAATTCATGGGTAAAAAATCATAAGAGATGTTTAAAATTTTTTAAGCAAATGAAAATGAAAATACAACACATCAAAAAATTTTCCCCTTGATAAAGTAGTGTTCAGAGAGAAATCTACAGCTTTAAATTATTAGGAAAAAGGACTAAGGTATATTAATGACCAATGTAAATGGAAGAAAATAATAAAATGTAGAAATTAGTCAAATAGAAAACAAACAATAAACAAATTAACAGAATTGATTCTCTTAAAGATCAGTCAATTTAGTCAACTTTTAACTGGATGGATTAAGAAAATAAGAAAAAAGAAACACGAATTACCAATATCAGAAAAGAAAGTAGAGTCATCACTCAAATCCTCTCTATATATTAAAAGGCATTTAAGAAAATAACATGAACAACTTTAAGCTGCCAATTTTGATAACTTAGATAAAATGTACAAATTCCTAGAAAAATATAATTAACCAAAATTAACACAAAATAAATAAGAAAATCTGAATAACTTTACAACCACTAAAGATAATTAATTTATTCTTATCACAAATCTTCCCACAAAGAAAGCATCAGGCCCATTTAGTTCTATTGGTGATTTCCATCAAATGTTTATGAAGGAGGGGCACCTGGGTGGCTCAGTGGGTTAAAGCCTCAGCCTTCGGCTCAGGTCATGATCCCAGGGTCCTGGGATCAAGCCCTGCATCGGGTTCTCTGCTCAGCAGGGAGCCTGCTTCCTCCCCTCTCTGCCTGCTTCTCTGCCTACTTGTGATCTCTGTCTGTCAAATAAATAAATAAAATCTTTGAAAAAAAATGTTATGAAGGAAATCTCACCCTTCTTACTCTTTCAGAAAATAAAGGAGCTAAGAACTCTCATCTTATTTTATGAATCCTGCATAACCTTACCACCAAAACTTGATAAAGAAAGTAATTATTGATATAATAACTCTCATGAAAATAGGTGCAAAAATCCATAACAGAATATTAGGAAATTAAATCCAGTATTTATAGAACATAAAAATTATTAGTAATATCTGTGGCCTCTGCAGTTTGTTTATTTATTCAACAAATATTTACTAAAAATGGGAATTGAAACAAGAAGCTTGCCATAGAGTACCTGGGTGGCTCAGTCAGTTACGTGTCTGTGTTTGGCTCAGGTCATGATTCCAGGATGAGCCCTGCATCAGGCTCTCTGCTCAGCAGTGAGCCTGCTTCTCCCTCTCCCTTTGCTTCTCTTTCTCTCCCTCTGCTGTTCTCTCTGTGTCAAATAAATAAATAAAATCTTAAAAGGAGAAGAAGAAGAAGAAGAAGTAGAAGAAGCAGCAGCAGCAGCTTGCTATACAGAGAAACACCTGGAGTTCAAGTTCGTTCAGTTACAGGTCTGAAATGTCATGAGCACCATTTCTTCCTTGACCTGACTCATCTGCATATAAAAAACAACAGCATTTTTTAACTGTATGTTGTGATCTGGCAGAAAATTTCATTTTCTTCTTCTGCCCCAACCCACAAGCACGTTGGTTGTAACCAGGACTTCATTTTGAGGGTAGGCTTCCTTCTTTAGGAAGAGAATAAATAATCTTGTGACATGTGCCACCAACAGGGATTTTTAGAGGTAAATTCAAAGTTTTGTTATGCTCAAGGACTTGAAAACTGAGCCTCTTCTGATAGAAATATTTTTTGCCATCTGATGTGTTTTCAGGATAGACTAATTAAAGATACCCTCACCCATACTTCATGTGCTAACTGGCAAATACTTTGCCATACAAAACGAATGGGTAACTTTTGTGTTGTATCATATATGTAAATTGAATTAAAAACTAGATGATAGGTAGCCCCAATGTACTTCCTCTTTATTAATATTTTCCTATATAAAACCCAGGCTAATGTAAACAAAAACAGATAATCATGATTATAATGGAAAGCAAAGTTGTGTTGTTTTGTTTTGTTTTTCCCAACTCAGAACTGCTGTTGATGAAGTATTCCAAAGGTGATGATAATTGTGCCCTACATTATTGGACCAGTCCGTCCATGATGCTGTATAATTCTTTTAAATAAAAACCATATCTGAATGACATAATTTATGTTAAACTATTATATTTTCAAATTTGCTTCTTCCTGCTCTTTATTTTGCCTTGTTCTATTAAAGATGTGCATATTACTTTGTTCCCAGAAAGGTAGCTTTCATCAAAGTGGGAAGTGACCTGAAAGGAAAAATCCCCACTCTGCTTCTCAGACATTTGAAAACTGTCCATTACTCATGGAGCTCAGATTAATAAAATCTGATCCAAAAAAGTTCTGACTTGAGACAGGGACTGTATCTAAATTAAATGGTGGTCCAGTAACTCAAAAGAGATGTAACTGATCCACTGAAAGGAGTTTGGGAGTCTGAGAGCTGAACTTTCCAGAAGTTGTACAAGTCTTCAACGTATTTCTTCACCGTTGTATTCTGGCATCCTTCTCAGTATAGTAGGTATGATAGTTAGCATAGGACATAAAAACATCTCCTGTTTATTTTGCCTCAATGCCCAGTTAAACCAGAAGAATTATATTTCCTTTGGCTTACCTCCAGGATTCAACCCCAGGACTTCTGCCCTTAGAGATCCTCATTTTTATCTCCCTGGCCTTCACCCATCTACCAACAAGTCCCATCTCTGGTCATATACATATTCTCTTCCTTGTCCACTGAAAATTTCTCTACTTGTTCCTTTCTTTGATTCCTAAATATTGGAGCTAGATTCCTGGGCAATTAATAATCATAAGGCTGTAGCCATGATGATGATATCCTACCTGAGGGATGTCAGCTTTATACTGTGTTATCCAGCCCTATGTAATGACACTTCAGACAACACTATTCAGCACATGTGAACTTAGCTTTATTAGATGGAAGGAGGAAAAAAAAAAAGCAACTCTCCCTGCAAAGAAATAGTGGCATCTGAAGACTTGTTTAGCAGGGCTGTCTATTGCAAAGCATTATCAATGGCTAGGAATTCCTATTCATAAAGATAAGATTTGCAGTGCTCTTTTTGAAATCACTTCTCTCTGTGTTGAGTGTGGTCATTAGTCACACTTGAGAAGGCAAGTGCTCTCTTTATCTAGCTGTGGCAATAGACCTTCTATCTGACCCAACCTCTCAGTTTCATTAAACTACCGATTTCACTCAACATATTTAAGATTGAATTTTTAAGTTGGAAAAGAAATACAAAGTGGTAGAAAGTGAAGACCATGTTTAAACAAAATGATGATAGTACAAACAAAGCATAATAAATTCTGCTATGAACTCTGGGAATAACCTTTTAGAGAGTCACAGATGATGTTCACTTTAAATGCAGTTTGAAATTGAGGAAGAATTTTCTATCACAACTGAACTAAAAATCTGCACAATTTAAACACTCTCCATGCTTGGAGAGTAAGCAGAAAAACACGTTGCATTTCAAATATGAATTTACTGAACGTTTACTTTGTGAGCATCAACAAATTTGAATTAAGTCATTGGGTGCACACCATGGCATTAAGCATTTGACAAGGATAATTCATCAACAAAACTTCCCTTCTCCCGGGAGAACTTAGATTCATTCCACTATGAACAATACTGAATTAATGTGCATGCTTAAAACCTTTAGTCTTTATTTTTTTATTTGGAAAAGGCAACAAAACCTATAATACTCATTCCATTTATTCTAGCATTTACATCTGGATGGATGGAAAACAATATGACCTCCGCCATATTTTACTACTTTGAAACTGCTTAGTCTAACACAGACATTTTATCATGGCATGCCTCTGCTTCTTCCTCTCCAAGTAAGCTCACTGGCATGTTCCCAAGCCCCTTCGTGTCAGAAGCAGTTTCTCATAATCTGTCCTTGCCTCGCCTCTCTAAGCAAGAATTGCACTTGACCTTCTCACCCCTACAATGCAACCAAAGAAAATGTTTTATACCCCTGTGTTCCTTTCAGTTTCCTGCCACTTGGGATCTACCCATGTTGCTTCTTCTGCCAAGACTGCTTCTCCTCTCACTATTTCTTCCCAACCTGTACAGCCTCATAATGCAAAACTGAGCACAGCTGAAGCATTTCCTTGTGCTTTCTTTCGGGTGAGATGTTGCTCCTTTGGGTTGGTCTGTGTATTCAATATATATGCTCATTATTACTTTAGTAATACTTATTTTTATATTTGTATTTGCATTTGTTTAAAATCCTGTTTTCCTTGTTAGAATGTTAGCACATAGTATGCCAGATATATATTAGCTGTTAATAAATTTTTCATGAATTCAACAGCCATCTTAGAGCTGGAGAAGTTAGAGATGAATCATTAATCTTGTCAACAAAAAAGCATTTTAAAAGCTTAACTTGTGTTTTTAAAAGTATTTATTGAATATCTTGTATGCATGCACAAAGAGCTTAGAATTTTAATTAGGGAAGTGACATAATCAGTTTTATATTTTTCAAGGGCAATCACATTTCCCATCCTAATTATCTCCCAGGCACTATACCAGTTGCTAGAGATAAAAAGGTGACTGAGATGTGATGTGCTCTATTAAAGCATGGTGATGATAGTACAATAGGGGTTCTAGACCTCTAAGCATTTAATTAAAATATAATATAATATGGAATAAATAAGTCACAGGAATACAAGGTGTAGCAAATATAGTCAGTGTTATTGTAACAGTGTTGTGTGGTGACAGAGGGTAGCTACACTTGTGATAATCATAGCATAACATAAAACTTGTTGAATCACAACATTGTATATCTGAAACTAATGTAATGTTTTATGTCAACTATACTTTGATTAAAAAAGAGAAAGATAATATGATAAATGCCTTAGACAAGGTGTGCATCAAATAGCTTTTTCTGTGTAAAAACTACCCCAAAATTTATTGTTTCAAACGATAACCTTTTATTAGCTCATGATTCTGTAGATTGCCTGGGTGGTTCTAATTTACCTCCTCAGAAGTGTCCCATGTGTTAGGAAGATAGCTGACCATGACACAGTATTTCAATAGAACCTCACTCCAAGATGTAGTGATGAGGACATGTAGATGACGTAGTGATGGTGGGGACATGTAGAGTGACAAGGGTGAGTATGCCAAGTATCACTCATTAAATAAGCTGGCTACACTTCCTTACACAGAGGAAGCAGAGATCCAAGATCAGGACAAGGAAGGGCCCCATTACTCTTAAGAGTATTTGTTTAGATCAAGTTTGCTAATGTTACATCCACTAATGGAAGTCACATGACAAGCCCCAAGGCAGTGTGAGAGGACACTATCAAGAGGCACTGGGAGTACAATAGAAATTTTACCCGGCATTTTGTAAGCAATCTCTTTTCCATGACTCTTAGCTCTTGGCTCTTGGTTCCTCCCTCCGAGATATTCTCCTTTTCTGTAAAAAGTAAATGTCCTAGGTTGGCAGCTGAGTAGTTTTCTAAGACTGCTTCCAATAGAAATTTGAGAGTCCAGAGGCCTCTTTTTTATTTGAAGAGACTCAGTTTCTGTCTAAGAAGTCTTAAATGGATACAACTTCCTTCAAAAATGTGTGTGCTCTTTATACATCGTTTAACAAAAGTCATTTCCACAGTTGTTTTCAATACAGGCCTTTCTTTACTTTGGGCTGCATACAAGGCAATGTTATTTAGAACCTTTGAAGTGCTTTTGTCTAGCTGAGAAAGTCCACTAGATATCACCATAAGTGTTTTTTAGAGTCCTAACAAGGATTTTACAGTCATATCCTTGATTTGATCTTGATACAGAAGCCACGTTTTACTGGAAGCATTCTGAATATTCAAAACACTCTTAGGTTTTAATTTACACTGGGACTCTTACTGGATGGAGAGACTGCAAATGAGAAATAGTTAATCTAGTGCATCCTGGGTCCCCCATGTTTTACATAAATTCTTCCTGCAAGCTGATCAGTTCTTTCTTTAGCTCATATTTCTTTTCCTATGAATTATCACAGACAACTAAAAGAAGCCAATAGAAATGTTAAAGTCTTTCTGAAAATTATCTTGCCAATGTCCACATTTTTTATCTTCCAGATTACGCCAGGCAATAGTTTTGTGAGTTGTTTCATAAGATCATCTCATACACATCACAATCTTTCCATTCTCCACTAGCAGTTTGCTTGCCAATCTTCCAGAGTTCACAAAATGACTTATGGCTTCTGGCACAGAATGGTCTCCAAAGCCACTGTCACTTGTTTATTGTTGTTGTTGTTATGGAAACATCCCAAGTCTAGATATCATTTTCTTTATCAGTTAGCGTTTGCTGGAAAGAAAAAAAATCGCTCCAAACATAGTTACTTGAAACAGCAACCATTTCTTTAGTTCACTATTTTGTAGTTTGTAGGTCATTCTAGTGGTTCTTTGATCTGGGCTGGCAATCTGTGACACCCTGAAAATAAGCTGATCTCTATTGAGTTCTCTAAGCATTGCATTCAGTTGGCATGGTGACTGGGGGGTGTATTACCAAAGATGGCCTTTCACACTGGCATTTAACTGAAGCATAGTTTTCCACACATAACAACAGAGTTCCAAGAGCAGGAAGAGGGTGAGCTCCAGTGTGTGAGTACTTCCAACGTAATCTCTTTCAAGTTAGCTAATACTCCTTTACTCAATAGGTCACATGGACAAGCTCAGAGTCAGTGTGGAAAGACACTGGCAAAGAGTATCGACATAGGATAATAAATTATGGTAGCTATTTTTATAAAAATCTACCATAAACCATAAGAAGACTGTAAATGAAGAGAAAGGAGAAATTGACTAGCTATTAGAGTAAGACCAAATCCAAGCCACATAGGGTTTCAGAGCAAATTCTAGAATTTAAATTCAGCAAAATAGAGAGCTATCACAATAGTCTGGAGTCAGCATGGTTTTAAAAACACTCAATTTAACTGGCCATCAACCATAACTCAGATGCACAATGTGAGACGGAGACACACCTACTCAGATAGCAACTCCCTATACAGCTTAACTTCAGTCTCACCCATCCCAAGTCCTATCATTAATTCACCCTAGATATAGCAGTGTTCATTCCCATGGGTCACCTTTCTGAGAGGTATTTTATTGGTCAGCCATTCTTAAAGTCCTAAACACCTCTGATTTCCTGGGTTTCTTCCACTCATGAAGTGTCTAAATGCAGGATTTCTCCCTTCTCTTCTGTGGGATTCTTCTGAAGAGACTGACACCCTTATACTATCAAGTCTTTGGTTACCTTTCAAGATTTAGCCTTGATGTCAAAGGTGCTTTGGTCTGGTTTAAGGAGAATCCGTTCATGCCTCCATGAAAATTTCAGTCAGAACAATTATAAACACCAACTTAGAATCTACTATTACCTTTACCTGTATTCAGCCAACAAGAACCAGTTTTGAAGATGTTTACACAAGTATGTATTCACACATTACCCACTGTATGAGAGGTAGAGAATTGGGCTCAATAACAAGTTTGGTGATAAAGTTTGGAAGGAATGGGTTTGGAGAGCACTGGAAAGCAGTCTGGCTGAGAAGAGAAATTGACTTGTGAATGAAATAATTGTTAAACATTTAAACACAAGAGCCTAATATGCTCAAGTGGTGTATTTATTTTCAAAATCGTAAGGGAAGCAGCAACTCTCCAGGATATCAATTTGATCGTGTCTTAATTTTCATTGAATAAATAATGAAAATAAATCAAAATGACAATTATTTTATTATAGCCAGCTCAAGAGAAAAGACCCAGAGGCAAGAGCTAGAAGGAATGTGGAAGAAACTACTAAAACAAGAGTAAAACAATAAAGAAAATATAGAAAAAGAAGATATATTCACTATCATTCAGCATTTTTTTATAGATCTTGGCATATAGTAAGGGATAGTAATGACTTCTTCTTTTTTTAAGATTTATTTATTTATTTTGAGGGAGAAAGAATGAACATGATTGAAGGGAGGGGCAGAGGCAAAGAATCTTTCAACAGACTCCCTGCTACTCCAGGGCTCCTTCCCAAAACCTCAGAGATGATGACCTAAGCCAAAACCAAGAGTTGGACACTCAACTGACTGAGTCACCCAGGTGTCCCCACAGTAATGACTTCTTAATTAAATATTCAATTTAGGATTTAGGAATCATTTAGCTCCCATGGCATATGTTGTTGTCCACTACACTGGATTCTGAAGTCCTCCACCCTATTTATCTCCCAGTTTACATGGCAAAAAATAAATCAGGAAACCAGGACTATGCCATGGCTACCCTCTGCTCCATCCAGAGAAATAAAGTCTACTCCAACTATTGCAGTTTTGTGGACAGTGTGAGCCAGGAGAAGCTGTAGTCCAGATTGGTACAGCTTTCCTTGGGAAGTGTTTATGAAGTCAACTTAACAATATAGCCTGAGCATATCAAACCTGGCACTGTAGACATCAATCTAATATATCTAGTGTGACAGCTTAGTATACATAGTGATTTCAATGTCAATGCCACCTTATGTCTCTGTTGGAAATTAGATGGCTTCTCCTGGGTAAACTAAAGAGTTCAGGTCTTAGAAAAAATAAGGTAAAAACAGCATTTAGTATCTTCTTTATGTGTATTTGGTGGGGAGAGCAGAAAGTGTTGCAGAATATTTTTTTTTATGTATTAAAAGATTATACTTGTGTTAATATTATTTGTCTTTTTTATTAACATATAATGTATTATTTGTTTCAGGGGTACAGGTCTGTGAATATCTGAATGTAATAATTATTTTTGGTTTGCGTCAACTACCATGCCTCTGACACTGTTTCAGATTCTGGACTTACAAAGATAAATAATCTGTCTTCACATAGTTTATGTTCCAAGAGAGGGAGACATGTACCTAAGCCAATACTCATATCACAAGTAATAGTTTCTAGAATAAAGAATGAACTGAGTGGTGCAAGAGAATTGAGGAAGAAATGATCTACTCTACCTACATTGGGGAGTTAGGGGAAGTTTCATAGATGAGATGAAATTTCAGATGATTCTTAAAATTGTGAATGTGTTCTTTAGCTATGGTCAGGAGTGAAAAAATTACATGCAAAAATAAATGATATATATATATACCACCTTATTATTTGTAATCACAAGACTTTTTTAAAGACTTTTTTTGATAACACAATATATGGTATTTTCTTCTAATTGCTAAGATTTTGTTTGTTCTAACTTAGCAAATCTCTACTGGAAATGCATCTGAACTTTTCTTATCTGAGGTATAGCAGAGCTAAGAAAAAAAGGGAAAAAATGCATCTGCACTAAAATTACTTCCAAAAAATTAGGAAGCATAGAAAATAAATAAAAATCTTGCTCTTTGGAATTTCTATTTTGCATATTAAAACATCCGGAGTTCCCAATCCTTATTGAAGATGGCACAGTACTTAATGTGATGTCAAATAGATTACAATGTAAATCTTAGCTGAAAAAGTCTAAGAATGGTGCTGTAATCAACATAGCTAATGATGAGCTGGGTTGTTTTGGTTGTTTTTTTTGTTTGTTTGTTTTTTGTTTTTTTACAGTTTAGAATTGAAAACATTAAAAGTACACTGTGAGCTCTTTGATTCAGAATCTCCAATATGAAGTATAATTCTTAATACATAATCATGAATGTTGAACTAAAGCATACAAATAAATGAGTGAATAGTATGTATTTCTGAGGTATCTCTTATAATAAATACCTTGAATGGAGAGGCTTCAGAAAGGACTAATATGACAGTAATAAAATCTAGGCAAGACGAGTGTGCTCTTTAATCCCCTTCACTTATTTCACCTATCCCCTTGTGCTTAGAGGTGAGAGGACAAGGATAAGTGCTGGTGTGTTTCTTTGCAGAAATAGCTATAATCTTTAATCAACTTTTTCACTCAGAACACACATCTGATTACTTATTTTAGTTTCTTTAAGATTTATTTTTCTATTGCTTAATTTATTTGTTATCATTTTTATTAACATATGTAATGTATTATTTGCCCCAGGGGTACAGGTCTGTGAATCATCAGGCTTACACATTTCACAGCACTCATCATATCACATACCCTCCCCAAAGTCCATAATCCAACCACCCTCTCCATAGCCCCCTCCCTCCAGCAACCCTCAGTTTGTTTTGTGAGATTAAGTGTCTCACAAAATTATTGGGAGGGTTTGTCTCCATCCCAATCCAATCTGGTTTCATTTTTTTCTTCCCTACCACCAAAACCTCCACACTGCCTCTCAAATTCCTCGTATCAGGGAGATTATATGATAGTCGTCTTTCTCTGATTGACTCATTTCACTCAGCTTAATACATTCTGGTTCTATCCACATTGTTGCAAATGGCAAAATTTCATTTCTTATGATGGCTGCATAGTATTCCATTATATATATATATATATATATATATATATATATATAATCACTTCTTCTTTATCCATTCATCCATTGGTGGACATCTGGGTTCTTTCCATAGTTTGGCTTTGTGGACATTGCTGCTACAAACATTTGGGTGGACATGCCTCTTCAGATCACTACATTTGTATCTTTAGGGTATATACCCAGTAGTGCTATTGCTGGGTCATAGGGTAGCTCTATTTTCAACTTTCTGAGTCACTTCCGTGCTGTCTTCCGGAGTGGTTGCACAAGCTTGCATTCCCACCCAAGGTATAGAAGGGTTCCCCTTTCTCTGCATCCTCACCAACATCTGTTGTTTCCTGACTGGTTAATTTCAGCCATTTCTGACTAGTGACATCTGATATGTCATTTGTGAATATCTTCTCCCATTCTGTCAGTTGTCTTATGGTTTTGTTGATTGTTTCTTTACTGTGAAAAAGCTTTTGATCTTGATGAAGTCCCAATAGTTCATTTTTGCCCTTGCTTCCCTTGCTTCCCTTGCCTTTGGCGATGTTCCTAGGAAGAAGTTGCTGTGGCTGAGGTCAAAGAGGTTGCTACCTGTCTTCTCCTCAAGGACTTTAATGGACTCCTGTCTCACATTGTGGTCTTTCATCCATTTTGAGTCTATTTTTGTGTGTAGTGTAAGGAAATGGTCCAGTTTCATTCTTCTCTAAGTGGCTGTTCAATTTTCCCAACACCATTGGTTGAAGAGACTTTTTTCCATTGGACATTCCTTCCTACTTTGGCAAAAATTAGTTGAGCGTAGAGTTCAGGGTCTATTTCTGGGCTCTCTATTCTGTTCCATTTATCTATGTGTCTTTTTTTGTGCCAGTACCATACTGTCTTGAGGATGACAGTTTTGTAATAGAGCTTAAAGTCTGGAATTGTGATGCCACCAACTTTGGCTTTCTTCTTTAACAATTCCTTTGGCTATTTGGGGTCTTTTCTGGTTTCATATAAACTTTAGGATTATTTGTTTCATTTCTTTGAAAAAAATTGATGGGATTTTGATAGGGATTGCACCAAACGTGAAGATTGCTTTAGGTAGCATAGACATTTTCACAATATTTGTTCTTCCAACCCATAAGCATGGAATATTTTTCCATTTCTTTGTGTCTTCCTCAATTTCTTTCATGAGTACTTTATAGTTTTCTGAGCACAGATTCTTTGCCTCTTTGGTTAGGTCTATTCCTAGGTATTTTATGGTTTTGGGTGCAATTGTAAATGGGATGGACTCCTTAATTTCTCTTACTTCTGTCTTGCTGTTAGTGCATAGAATTCCAACTGATTTCTGTGCATTGATTTTATATCCTGACACTTTACTGAAGTCCTCTTTGAGTTCTAGCAGTTTTGGAGTGGAGTCTGTTGGGTTTTCCACATAAAGTATCATATCATCTGCAAAGAGTGAGAGTTTGACTTTTTCTTCACCAATTTGGATGCCTTTAATTTCTTTTTGTTGTCTGATTGCTGAGGCTAGGATTTCTAGTACTATGTTGAACAGCAGTGGTGATAGTGGACATCCCTGCCATGTTCCTGACCTTAGAGGAAAAGCTCTCACTTTTTCCCCATTGAGAATGATATTCTCTGTGGGTTTCTCATAGATGGCTTTGATGATATTGAGGTATGTGCTCTCTATCCCTACACTTTGAAGAGTTTTGATCAAGAAAGGATGCTGTACTTTGTCAAATGCTTTTTCAGCATCTATTGAGAGTATCACGTCGTTCTTGTTATTTCTTGTATTAATGTATTGTATCACAATGATTGATTTGCAGATGTTGAACCAACTTTGCAGCCCAGAAATAAATCCCACTTGGTCATGGTGAATAATCCTTTTAATGTACTGTTGGATCCTATTGGCTAGTGTTTTGTTGAGAAATTTTGCATCTGTGTTCATCAGGGATATTGGTCTATAATTCTCCTTTTTGATGGGGTCTTTGTCTGGTTTTGGAATCAAGGTAATGCGGGTCTCATAAAATGAGTTTGGAAGTTTTCCTTCCATTTCTATTTTTTTGGAACAGTTACAGGAGAATAGGAAATAATTCTTCTTTAAATGCTTGTATAATTCCCCTGGCAAGCTGTCTGGCCCTGGGCTCTTGTTTGTCAGAAGATTTTTGATGACTGCTTCAATCCCCTTACTGATTACGGGTCTGCTCAGGTTTTCTATTTCTTCCTGGTTCAGTTGTGGTAGTTTATGTGTCTCTAGGAATGCATCTATTTCTTCCAGATTGTCAAATTTGCTGGCATATAGTTGCTCATAATATGTTCCTATAATTGCTTGTCTTTCTTCGGTGTTGGTTGTGATCACTCCTCTTTCATTCATGATTTTATTAGTTTGGGTCCTTTCTCTTTTCTTTTGGGTAAGGCTGGCCCGAGGTTTATCAATCTTATTAATTCTTTCAAAGAACCGGCTCCTAGTTTCGTTGATTTGTTCTATTCTTTTGGTTTCTCTTTCATTGATTTCTGCTCTGATCTTTATTATTTCTCTTCTCCTGCTGGGTTTAGGCTTTCTCTGCTGTTCTTTCTCCAGCTCCTTTAGGTGTAGGGTTAGGTTGTGAATTTGAGACCTTTCTTATTTCTTGAGAAAGTCTTGTACCGCTATATGTTTTCCTCTCAGGACTGCCTTTGCTGTGTCCCACAGATTTTGAACCATTGTGTTTTCATTACCATTTGTTTGCATGAATTTTTTCAATTCTCCTTTAATTTCCTGGTTAACCCATTCATTCTTTGGAAGGATGCTCTTCAGCCTCTATGTATTTGGGTTCTTTCCAACTTTCCTCTTGTGATTGAGTTCTAGCTTCAGAGCATTGTGGTTTGAAAATACTCAGGGAAAGATCCCAATATTTTGGTACTGGTTGATACCTGATTTGTGACCCAGGATGTGATCTATTCTGGAGAATGTTCCATGTGTACTAGAGAAGAATGTCTATTCTGTTGCTTTGGAATGGAATGTTCTGAATATACCTGTGATGTCCATCTGGTCCAGTGTGTCATTTAAGGCCTTTATTTCCTTGTTGATCTTTTGCTTGGATGATCTGTCCATTTTGGTGAGGGGCATGTTAAAGTCCCCTACTATTATGGTATTATTGTTGATGTGTTTTTTTAATTTTATTATTCATTGGTTTATATAGTTGACTGCTCCCATGTTAGGGGCATAGATATTTAAAATTGTAGATCTTCTTGTTGGACAGACTCTTTGAGTATGATATAGTGTCCTTCCTCATCTCTTATTATAGTCTTTGGCTTAAAATCTCATCTATCTTGTATAAGGATTGACACCCCAGCTTTCTTTCTTTTTTTTTTTTTCCCCCAGCTTTCTTTTGATGTCCATTAGCATGGTACATTGTTTTCCACTCTCCCACTTTAAATCTGGAGGTGTCTTTGGGTCTAAAATGAGTTTCTTGTAGACAGCATATTGATGGGTTTTGTTTTTCTTATCCATTCTGATACCGTTTGTCTTTTTTTTTAAGATTTTATTATTTTATTTGACAGAGTTCACAAGTAGGCAGAGAGGCAGGCAGAGAGAAAGAGGAGAAAACAGGCTCCCTGCAGAGCAGAGGGCCCAATGTGGGGCTCGATCCCAGGACCCTGGGATCATGACCTGAGCCGAAGGCAGAGGCTTTAACTCACTGAGCCACCCAGGCGCCCCTATACCGTTTGTCTTTTGATTGGGGCATTTAGCCCATTTACATTCAGGATAACTATTGAAATATATGAATTTAATGCTATTGTATTGCCTGTAAGGTGACTGTTACTGTATATTGTCTCTATTCCTTTCTGCCCTACTACTTTTAGGCTCTCTCTTTGCTTAGAGGACCCCTTTCAATATTTCCTGTGGGACTGGTTTGGTGTTTGCAAATTCTTTTAATTTTTGTTTGTCCTGGAAACTTTTTATCTCTCCTTCTATTTTCAATGATAGCCTAGCTGGATATAGTATTCTTGGCTGCATGTTTTTCTCATTTAGTGCTCTAAATATATCGTGCCAGTTCTTTCTGGCCTGCCAAGTCTCTGTCGATAAGTCTGCTGCCAGTCTAATATTTCTACCATTGTATGTTACAGACTTCTTGTCCCAAGCTGGTTTCAGGATTTTCTCTTTGTCGCTAAGACTTGTAACTGTTACTATTAGATGACGGAGTGTGGACCTATTTTTATTGATTTTGAGGGGGGTTCTCTGCACCTCCTGGATTTTGATGCTTGTTCCCTTTGCCATATTAGGAAAATTCTCTACTATAATTTGTTCCACTATACCTTCCGCCCCTCTCTCTCTTTCTTCTTTTTCTGGAATCCCAATTATTCTAATATTGTTTCGTCCTATGGTATAGGTCATCTCTTGAATTCTCTGCTCGTGGTCCAGTAATTGTTTGTCTCTGTTTTCCTCAGGATTTTTATTACCCATCATTTGGTCTTCTATATCACTAATTCTTTCTTCTGCCTCATTTATCCTAGCAGTAAGAGCCTCCATTTTTTATTGCACCTCATTTATAACTTTTTTTATTTCAACTTGTTTAGATTTTAGTCCTTTTATTTCTCCAGAAAGGGATTTTATTACTCCAGAAAGAGTTTCTCTAATCTCTTCCATGCCTTTTTTGAGCCCAGGAACACTTTGAGAATCATCATTCTAAACTCTAGTTCTGACATATTACCAATGTCTGTATTGATTAGGTCCCTAGCTGTTGTTACTGTCTTTTGTTCTTTTTATCTGTGGTGAGTTTTTCCACCTTTTCATTTTATCCAGATAAGAATATATGAATGAGAGAATAAAATACTAAAAGGGTGGCAAAGACCCCAGAAAAATGTACACTAACCACATCAGAAGAGACCCCAAACTGGGGCGAGAAGAGTGGGGGTAAAAAGAAATTTTTTAAAAATTATATATATATAATATATGTATGTGTGTGTGTATATATATATGTGTGTATATATATGTATGTGTGTGTATATATATGTGTGTGTGTATATATATACTTGTGTGTGTGTATATATATATGTGTGTGTATATATCTACATGTGTGTGTATATATATATATACGTGTATATATGTATATATATGTGTATATATAAATATATACACACATGTGTGTGTGTGTGTGTGTGTGAGTGTGTGTATGTATTAGACTGGTTAATAGAACAGAACCACCCACTTGATTTTGGGTGTATTCTGGTATCTTAGAAGAAACTACCTCCCAAAATTTTAAAGAAAGAAAAACTTATAAATATACAAAAATAAGGGTAAGCACAATGAAGGGATGTAATATGACTGTAAAGATGAAAATTTAAAAATATTTTCAAAAGGAATTGATAAGATAAGTGGGTTGGAAAAAGAAAAAAAATGGAGGAGAGAATGTGCTCAGGCTGGAGACTAGAACAAAGCCATGTGCTAGATTTAGGGTATATTTTGATCTATCAGAAGAAATTGTATCCCAAAATTAAAGAATAAAAAAACTTTATGTATAAAAAAATAAAGTTAAATGCAATGAAGGGATAAAATATGACTATAACAATGAAGGTTTAAAAGGATTTTTTTAAGAAAGATATTGTTAAGATAAACCAGTTAGAAAACTTTAAAAGAGAAAAGAGGAAAAGTTAAAAAAAAATAGAATAAGAAAAAATATAAAATTTAAAAAAATATTTAACTTTGCAAGACTAAAGGATCATGGGGGAAAAGCCATGAAATCTATGAGTTGCTTTCCCCTAACTCTGGAGTTCTGCTGTTTATCCTTGATCTGTGAGCTTGGTCTTAGCTAAATATTCTTGCTAATCTTCTGGGAGAGGGGCCTGTTTCAGTGATCTTCAAATGTCTTTGCTGGATTCTGAATTGCACCACCCTTGCCAGGGGCCGGGCTGAGTAATCTGCTTGGGTTTGCTCTCAGTAACTTTTGTTCCCTGAACGCATTCCATACACCTTTGGAGGACAGGAATGAAGATGGCTGCCTCCCAATCTCCTGCCTGGAGGAGCAGAGAGCTCAGGGCCCCACACCTCAGTGCACTCTCAGAGAAAAGCAGTCAATGACTCTGGTCTCCCTTGTCTCTGGGTGTGGTCTGTGCTCTCCCGGCCTGTGACCTAGTGTTTCTGTCTCTTGTGAATGGCCCTGTTTGGAGTCTCCAAATTCCTGCCACACATTCCTGTGCCACTCCTGGAGGAGGAAGGAGGAGGTCAGTCTCTAGATCTGTCACTTGTGGGGTCCCTGCTCAAAGAGCAGTGCCGTGACTATGCCTTGGATCATGGTTTAAGGTAACCCTGATCTGAAAGCTCACTCCATGGCTTTGTCTCTATAGTCAGCTTCCCTGCTCCAATACCTGGGATCTCTGCCACACTCAGACACCCACGATCTTTCTGTGACCCTGTGGGGCCTGAGACCACACTGTCCCAGCAAGGACTCCACCCCTGCTTAGCCTCTGGGGTGATGTCCCTCAGTGGAGCAGATTTCTAAAAGTTCCTATTTTGTGCTCCATTGCTTCGCCGCTTGCCAGGAGCCGACCCCTCCCCCCGCAGTCTATCTTCCTGTGGTTTCAGATTCATTTCTCCGCACATCCTACCTTCCAGAAAGTGGTCTATTTTCTATTCCTAGAATTGCTGCTCCTCTTCTCTTCTATCTCCTATTGAGTTTGTAGGTGTTTGGAATGGTTTGATGACTATCTAGCTGAACTCCTGGGACCTGATGTCATTTCAGTCTGCTATTCCTCTGCCACCTTGGCCTCAGCTCTCTCTCTATCGTTTTAAAAACAAAAAATTATTAGGGACTCCCGGGTGGCTCAGTTGGTGAAGCATCTGCCTTCAGCTCAGATCATGACCCCAGGGTCCTGGGATAGAGTCCCCATATGTTGGACTCCTTGCTTAGCTGGGAGTCTGCTTCTCCCTCTCCTGTGCTGATCTCCCTGCTTGTGCTCCCTCTTACTCTCTCTTTCTCTGTCAAATAAGCAAATTCAATCTTTTTAAAAAATTGTTCAAAATAATGATCATTTCTAGAATCTCACATAAGTTAAATTGTTTTTAAATTTAAAGATACCAAATGAGAGAAAAATAAAAATGTATTTAATGCACAAATATAAGTTTTATAGGTGTTGTCTGTACTTGGCACAATAAATATGCCAAAAAATGACAACAGAGTCATTAATTCAACAAATATCTGTTTTGTAAGTGAGAATACAAAGATGAATAATATGGTCTCACGTCTACTATTGTAGAAGGTTACAAGGGAAAATCAAAGTTCTGAATAGGTCAAGGGAAATAGGAAAGGACAAAAAAGGAGAATGGCAAGAGATAGCAGGAAATTTTTACAAAGGGCAATGTGGCTTTGTGGCATGAGCAGTCTTTGGAGGTTTTGTGAACCACTACTTCCCCATCTGTAAATAGAAGAGCTATTGAAAAGAATTAAGTATGATATAGAGCTAAAATAACTATAATAGTGCCTATTATGGAAAAGGTAGGGAAGAAGTAGTTCTTTTCATTTGTGGGTAGATTAGGTAGATCTTACTGACCCAGTGATATGGGAAGGATGCAGAGTGTGAGGAAAGGCCAGGGAGAAACCCAGGAGGACACCATGTTTCTGAGTGGATGAGCAGATTCACGGCATTGTGGGATGCCGAGAACCAAGATAAGAATTTAGTCAGGAGCAAGGTTTGGGATAGAGGATATGATGGGTGACTAGACAACATGGGTGAAAATGTCTGGAAGGAGGGATAGAAGTATATAAGTTGTTTGAAATAAATTTGAACCTTAGATATGGAGATATCTGAGAAGCTGAATATCTGAAACTAAGAGCAGGGAATGTTTATTATATGAAGACCTAGCATGGGCACCAGAGCTTTGAATTTGGTTTTATTATAATCATCATCAACAAGATTAACAATATTTACTTTATATTTCTTTAGTAAACAGACCTAGAAATTCAGTTTATGATGATACAATAGCAAATAAGTATAACTTTAGATTAAATGCATAGTAGTTGGCATGTAAACACTCTCCAATCTTCTTGACTCTCTAGGCAAGTATAATGGTTAATCTAAAGTTTTATCTTCCCTAAGCACCAGTACAAATCGCATTTTCATCATGATATATCTTAGTAAGTTTTTCTCACTGACTGTTAGTTGAAACTGATGATGTTTGGTTCAAGTAGAGTTTGATCATGAATGATTGGAACATCTTTGGGACTTTAGAAAAGGTTTTATAACATATGCACCTGTGTGTATAAATAAAACTGCATTAGCCAACTAATTGAGCCATCCACTTACAGTATCTAATTTAGTCATCCAACAACTCTATAATATAGAATTTTAGCGATGAAAGTGACTGAAGCTTGGAGATATTAGGAAATTTCTCAAGTATTAATACTAATAATAACAATAATTTCATATATCAGCATCTCATGTAACAGTTAAATTAAGAATAAAATGTATTTAACCTTTAATTGAAATCAGTCTATGGGGTATATGGATCTCACCCACTGATCCTGGATGGTACAGAGGTCTAGCACCCAATTCTCTTTGTTCTAGAAGGATTCCTGAGGTTATACACTGAACCCATGAGCCAATTTGTAAACCCAGCAGGTCTCAGATGTAAGCTGTATAAAACCATTAAAGAATTAGATAGTTCTTTCCAAATTCTCGCTCTCTCCTGCTGCTTACCAAATCATGAAATTCTTTATTCTTCGTGAAAATGCCTTATGCTGAGAGGAGTTTCTTATCTTTGGAAATCTTGACATAAGAATTGTGTTTCTTTACTAAAAATGTCAAAAGATTCTTATGGAACAAAATCCATGGGAGGATCTAGTTAACATCAGGTTGCATAATATTTGCATTATTACCTCATAGTATTACAAATAAGAGTGGAAAACTCTCAAATCAATCTATATCAAGGAAGAAGACAGATGAATAAAAAACAAAAAAAATGAATAATAAAGGAAAAATTAAAAGGAGAGTTGAAGAATTGAGGGAAATCCAAAGGATAAAGGGAGAGAGAAGGGCATTTTGGCGCTATTAAAGAGCAGGAAAAGAGGGGTGGGATGTGAAATGAAGAGATGGAGAAGAGTTAGAGGATAGATGGGCAGATAGATAAATAGATAGATAGATACATAGAAGGATGATAGATGCAGTTTTTTTGTACTCCAGGGGTACAGGTTTGTAAATCGTCAGGCTTACGCATGTCATAGCACTCACCATATCACATATCCTCCCCAATGTCAATAACACTCTCTCCATAACCCCCCCCCGAACAACCTTCAGTTTGTTTTGTGAGATCAAGAGTGTCTTATGGTTTGTCTCCCTCCCAATCCCTAGTTCCATTTTTTAAACCATGTTTATCACAGCAAATTTATTTTTCTCACCAAGCTTGTGATAACTAACCCACTGATCCTCATCTCACAGATCTAGCTCTAATATATCCAGTAAGTAAAAACAGAGGGAGATCTGCCTACTACTGGAGGACAGAACGATTTATTAAGGAGAAGAAAATTTTCTTTATAGATTTTCTCTGAGGTCTGTCACTTTCATTTGTTTGTAATGAGCTCACATGCTATGATGTGCAGAGCTGGGTTTATGGTCATACAGATGAGTTTCGATTCCAGATCTGCCACATAGTGTGTGTCTTTGAGTAAGTTAATTATTTCTCAGAGTTTCAGTTTCTGAAAGAAAGATAAAGCAAGGTGTATTCCAACAGTGACGAGTACATGAGATTAAAAAATGAATGAAATGAATGAGTGAAGGAACAGAGCTAACATTATGCTCTCAACTCAAAAGTGCTCAATAGATGTTATGTTCTTCTATTGTAAGAGTAACCTTATTCTTATCTTAAGACTACAATTAAGATATTTCTTATTCATAACTATAAATTATGTAGAACATGTAAGCAAATGACTAATATCCAAAATTCCATGTTTATCACCTGTTTCATTTTCAACTCAAAGCACTCTTTCCAGGAATCTCTCAAACTCGGAGCTTCATTGTTTCCTTTTGATACTTAAGTTTCTCTTGTAAAACAGTGTCTTGCTTTTGTTGACATTTTTTAAGAAATTTTTCTTTATTTATTTGAGAGAGAGAGAGAGCGCACACAAGGAGGGGGAGTGGCAGGCAGACGGAGAAAGAAGCACACTCCCCACTGAGCAGGGAACCCAATGTGGGGCTCGGTTCCAGGACCCTGAGATCATGACCTGAGCCAAAGGCCGATGTTCAACCCACTGAGCCACTGAGCTTTTGTTGACTTTTGCCATTGTCTTCAAGTCATTTAAAGTTTGTTTGTTTTGCTTTTTGAACCAGATTCCTTATTTAAAGACAGAAATGTAAGGACTACCAAAGTGTTATCTGTCTGGACACACAGCAGGTAGACAAAAACAAAGTGTCTGCTACTTATCCCTGGCGACATGGACAGCTTTTCCATCACTTCCCACCTTGCAGAGACCAGATGTGACAAAACTGGCTTCACTGGCACTGAATAAACAGTTTTGAATAAGGATACCAATGTTTCTCTGCTATGACATAGACTAAGAGAAGACTTTAATGTTTATTTAATCTACAACATAAGATCATTATAATTTGAGAAAAATTGAAAACATTGGCTGTACCAAAGCAAAAAAGAAGAGAAGAAAACCCCCAAATTAGACCTACTGGTATACTAAAATGGATCAAGCCAAGAGTCCATGATAACAATGATCAATTATTTTATATTTAGTATGTGCTCACAACAATACTGAGTGCCTTCAAACATTGCATCATTGATTGCTCCTCATCACAACCCAAAGAACTGGATGACTATTCTCATCTTACAAATGAGAAAAATAAGATTAAGTACATTTTCAAATTCAACCCACGAGTAAGTGCCAAAGCTGAGATACAGTGGTGTTTCCAATTCCAAAGCCTAATTTGTTTTTTCCATTATGCTTTGCTCTCTTTCAAAGTTCACATAAATTTATTTACTTAGAGGAATATGGAATGTTTATAGGCACCTGACTGTATAGACAGTACCCTAAAGTTAGTAGTGGAGGATCAGTAAACTTTCAGATCCATCTCTAAAAACAAATGCCTCCAAACTAAAGCTAACAGAAGCTCAAGGTAAAAACTGAATCATTGTTTGCTATACCCTGAACATCTAATGGCTATGATTGTTCTATTTCTACTCAACCATTCTCAAGTCCTGGAGAACTGGAGACTTACCTGAGTTCAGTTTAATAGCAGAATTGTACAAATTTCCCACATGCAAACATAGTCACTCTGACATTCTAAATGGAGCTGTCATCTATCAATTTGTTGGATTCATCAAGGAACCCTGTGTAAGACTTTATAGTGTATATAGTATCACATTGAGGAAAGTAAGGCAGAGCAGACAGATTTAGCTGATGTATCATTCACCTGTTATACCTAAACATCCCAGCAGAAACAGTATGGTTCATCCAAAGTTCTTGTCAGGTCGAACTAATTTCAGTGTAGAGGCTGTGCTACCTATGATCACTCAGACCACAAACCTAGTATAAGACAATTGCACGTCAGTGTCATTAAGGCACAGCTGGCTTAAGACTCAAGGATGGGTATTTCATAGCTTAAGATTTGTTCTGTTAGCTTTAGTTTGGAGGCATGCTAAAGGCGTAGTGTGGAGGGCTGCTTCTTCTCATGTCCCATCTTGCAATTTTGGTGGCAGCCAAGAGAATATGGTTTCAAGACAGTGAACAGATTAATAAAAATCTTACCCCTTACTTTCAAATACCATGGCCAAAAGCTCCACTACAAAATAAGGCTGAGAACACTAGGCCATGACAATTCAGTGTCCTCTGACATTAAAGGTCCACTTCCTTGACCTGGAAGGTTTGGTGCCTGTCTCCTGTTTTCTCACTGCTCCAACAGTGATACCTCAGTTCAGGATAATAAGGTTTCCTTGTGAAGAGCGCAGTTCTTCAGGCAAGTTGGTCCCAGAGGACTCCAATTCCTTAAGGAGTTGTTTTTTAATGGAACACAAGTTACACATCAATCTCAAGCTTGTAACTTCACAAAGAGTTCAGCGGTTTCCCATTTTACTTTCTGATTGAAAAATATGGCCTCTGGGTAGTTCCCCAAAGGCTGAAATGCCCCCTGGGAGAATTTTCTGCAATTATCCTGACTCTGAGTAGTATTGCTTGCAACTTCAGTTTTCATGCTGTTTTTATCTTTGTTTCTCTGCTTCACAAGATCTAAATGTTTCATAAATTTAGTAACTTCACTAAAATCATAAAGTCGGGTTTACGATGAGAGTTATGGGGGGAAGACCTTTCACAGAATATGCAATAATTTGCTAACCTAACTAGCCGCTATATGGGTTTGCAAGGGCTGCCATAACAGAGTAACACAGACTGGGTGGCTTATACAACAGAAACGTATTTCCTCACAAGTTCCAAAGACTAAAATCGAATATCAGGATGTTGGCAGGTTTGGTTTCCTTTAGGCCTTTCTCCGTGGCTTATAGATGTCTGTCTTCTCCCTTTCTTCACCTGGTCATTCTTCTGTGTCTGTCTGTGCACTAATCTCTCCCTTAAAAGGACACCAGTCATTAAATTAGGTCACACCCCAGTACCCTCATTTAACCTTCATTACCTCCTTATAGACCCTGCTTGCAAATACATTCACAATCTGAGGTAGTAAGAGTTAAAATTTCAACATATGAATTTTGGGGAAGGAGGAGGAGGGAGACAAAGGTCAGCCCATAACAGTTGCATTTATTTTTTCTTCGCCCCCCATATGTGCCTGGATTATATTCTTCTGCTTTCTGAAAACTTCACTCCTGATGCAACTCCTGTCTCCCATAGACTACCCACTGGTGAGTATGATCCAGACCCCTGTCCTCAGCTTGCTTCATCTACTGTCTTTTTATATGTATCTTTATTATACTCTCAATGTCTCCTCACACTCAACCTGAGCCAGAAGTGCTTAAAAAAAAAAGTCACTACAGTGCTTAAAAAAAAAAGTCACTACAAGTCTCACTCCTTTCTTGCCTTCCAATATCATGAACAATGGGAGGAAGTTGCAATAAGCAAAAAAGGCAAGAAAACAAGCGATCCATTTGCCCTTGAGCAAGCTACAGTTAAGATTGTGGTTGGAGGTATCATGTTTATGTTCATGCTTATTATGAAATACTTTGTAAATGAAACAGAAATAAAGTCGTGTGTTTTAGAAAATGAAATGAGCTTTTCCTTTACTCTGCTTTCATACTTTTTAAAACCACAAATCTATTTCCATGTAAAAATATGACTAAATCAAAATAAAACTTTTCCCATTTTCCCCAACTAGTGACTTCATTTCTAAAGAAACCATTTTATTTCAGTAATTAGTAAATTAAATGATTGGGATTTAATTGAATTTTTAGGCTGCTTCCAACTCCTAAAGTTTAGACCACTTAAATATCTAAAATTTAGCATTTGGCATTTAGATAATCAGGGCAATATGAAAAGCATAGTCTTTATCAGCACTGCTTTTTTTCAGGCAAGCCAAAGGTATCCATGGGAACATATTATATGTTGCAGTACAGAAAAAAACTTGAAGATCTGTCATAGCAATATTAATATTGGTAAATTTTCCTGCTGGTTAGTCATCTTAATGATGGCATACTTTATGATTAATATTGTTCCTTTTCTCTGAAGAACCTCAAGGGTTTTCACAGTATCTCTAGCCAGGTTCTTTAGTAGGTATTTAAATGTTTCATGTTTTCTCACTGATATTTGCATCACCCCTGGGTATATTATTTGGAGTGAAATTAAGGAAAGTTTAAGCTGTAGGTAAATAATAAGGTTCATGTGAGCACGTAATGTTCACCTCACCTCCTCTGTGTGAACCTTGTCATGCTATGGTTGAAATATTCTTAATTTTTATTAAAATCAGTGTGTAGCAGAATGCAAGGGACATTAAATGGATCCTGCTTCTTGTTTGTCTAAAATGCCTCTGGGTTTTTGATAATTATGCTTTTGAGTTCTGGGACTCTGACAGCAAACATGCATTCAAGAAGACAAAAGAATTTTAATAGGTGAGACTGAGCAAGCTTAAAGAAAGAGGATTTGCAAAATGAGAGAAAATGCTTAATGAAATATGGTGGAAGAATTGGCCAGTCTAGCCGTGTCTCTATTTTTAACCCTGTTCTCAGGCAAAAATCCCACCCAATTTCTGAATGTTCCCATCTTTGGAGTTATAAAGCAGGCAGGGAAACTTGGGAGCACCTGTGCCAAAGGGCCGGGATGTCTCCTGACCTTTCTATCATCACTGGATAAGAACGATAAGAATGGCTCCTGCTCTTTCACATCACATCTCTGAGTGCCTGAGACAATGCTCTTACCTTTTGTTATCTAAATCCTGTTTGTTTAAAGAAACAGAAGAGGGGTCTATATGATGAAGTTCTAGAACCTAGGTCAGGTTCGGTGGGGTGAGGTTCGGAGCCGACGGCTAAGAAAGAATTCTTAAGACGTCTCTGGTGCAAAAAGGTGGTTTATTAAAGCACGGGGACAGGATCCGTGGGCAGGCAGAGATGCAGCTGCCCCGGGTTGTGAGGGATGGCAGGTTATGTACCCTGCGGTTGGGGGAAGGTGAGGGAAATGGAGGTTTGAACAGAGTTTTCATATGTTAAAAGAGGCCTCCAAGGTGCACGGATACCGGAGGCTTGATCAATGCTGTCTTTTGGCAAGCCATTAACATCAAGATGGTTGGGAGATTCCTGGTGAAATGTCACAATTCTGCTATCAAGCGTCTTTGTTAGTGAGATTTAGGTATAGAAGAAACTTAACTTCACTTACATTTCCTTCTACCCCAGCCTCCTTCAGTTTTGTTCATGGAGGGGAGGGTGACATTAAGGCTTGAGGAACTGAGTCATTTGCCTCTGGAAATTGTGCTATTGATAATGTAACTTCTTTGTTCATAGATCTCTAGGACATTTGTAAACCAAGGGAGACTCCTGTCTTGCGGGATTGTGATCTCAGCGAGTTAACTATTCGTTTTGGCAGTCAGGGGTACCTGAGGAATGCCACACACATCACCGAGGGGAGCGGATGGAGAGGGCGTGCAAGGTGCCAGCTTTTGCTTTGTCCTCAGCCAGCCTCCTACTCCCTCATCATATAGGCTACACATTTCTGTGCCCCCAAATTCATAGGTTAAATCCTGACACAATCTATCAGTAACTGGATGTGGGTACCTATAGGAGGTGATTAGATCATGAGGATAAAGCCCTCATGAATGGAATTAATGCCCTTATAAAAGAAACCCCAGAGCTTTCCCTCCTCCCTTCTTCTGGGTGAGGGCTCACCCAGAAGACCGGTGTCCATGAAGTAGGAAGCAGATTCTCACTAGACATCCAGACACCAAATCTCCGAGCACCTTGATCTTCAGTTTCCCAGTCTCTAGAACTGTAAGCAATATAAGCAATACATTTCTGTTTTTCATAAGCCAGTCGTCTATTGAGTTTTTGCTACAACAGCCCCAAAATACAAGATGGTGTGAGAAAAAGGGCTGAATGCTTTTTGGCTACTTACTAAGTCCTTTGTAAGAATGGTCTCAGAATTCTGTGAGATCATCACTGTTGCCATTTGCATGTTAAGGATAAAGAAATGGAGGCTCAAGCATCATAAATAACTTTCCTGGGGACAGTTAATTAATAAGTTTTACATAAATAGTTTTAACTCACATCTCTATGACTCCAAAGCCCATGGTCACCCTATTTAACCTCTTCCCCTAGCTTGAGAGAATAAAGTATACTAAGAAAAACATAGGGTCATGAAAGAGCTGGGATCTGGGGAAGTAGAAAATAAAGTGCATTAAAGACATAGACTATAATTTCAGCGTACTAACCCTCACAAAGGAAGTTGTGGAACCCTTAAACTGAGACCAAAAGAAGTGACTAGCCACAAAATCCCTGTGACAGTACCATTAGCCTCTAGCCACAACATCACATTGTGCATGTGTGGCATGTATGTGTGAGCATGTTACACATACATATCATACATGTTATTTATTTTCATCAAAAATCAGAAATTTCACCAGAGTAATTTAAGGTCAGAACACCAAATAGTCATTTTGACTTATTTCAGAGAGCTTGATTTTCCAAGAAACTAATTTCTATTCTACTCAAGTAAACAAAATCCAATGTATCTTTAGAGTGCCACATGGATAATAGATCACATCCAAGGAAAACCACTTTAGCCTTGTAGGTTCTGCGTGTGGGTCTCCATGGAGATAATGCCTTTGCGAGCTGTGACCCTAGCAAACTTATCCTTTAAAGAAAGAGATTAGGTGAATCCTTTTGGGATTAGGTGAAAGGAAAATACTTTTATTGCCAGAAATAATTTTATTGATGGGGATTAAAAAACCAGGTAGAAAATTTTCTTTTGAAATAATCATAGTAAAGAGCAACAACTTGATAAATGCATGGACTTCTATTCACAAGTGGTGCATATTATGCTTTTTCTTTTCTTATATTATTATTTTTCCTTAACTAGTAAATCAAATCATGATCACAATGAAACCCAAAGAAAGGCTGTCTAAAAACTCTTAATTTTATTCATTTGGGATGCTTGCTTAATTTAGGATCATATGAAACGAGACACACAGCATCACAAGCAACAGTTTTGATAACATGGCTTATTACTGTGACTGGGCTCTTGGGCTGGATCTAAATGCAGCAAATTTATTTTTAAGGGGAATACTCAGAATTTGGAGCATATTCTTTTTTTTTTTTTAATTTTTATTTATTTATTTATTTGACAGATAGAGATCACAAGTAGGCAGAGAGGCAGGCAGAGAGAGAGGAGGAAGCAGGCTTCCTGCTGAGCAGAGAGCCTGATGTGGGGCTCGATCCCAGAACTCTGGGATCATGACCTGAGCCGAAGGCAGAGGCTTTAACCCACTGAGCCACCCAGGTGCCCCCATATTCTTTTTTTAGTTAGGAAAAAATGGTATACTTTATTATAGAAAATAGACAAGTATTAGGAAACAGAAAAAAACTATCTACAATTCCAGAACCAAGAGACAATTTTATCACTACTAATATTTCAGTATATTTCCTTTCAGAATTCATTTCCAGGGATGCCTGGGTGGTTCAGTCTATTGGGATTCCAATGCTTGGTATCCGGTCAGGTCATGATCTGAGGGTTGTGAGCTGAGCCCACAGATGGGGGCCTGGGATTCTTTCTGTCCTTCTCCTTCTGCCCCTCTCCACTCAGGCACACACACTCTCTCTCTCTCAGCCAAATAAAATAATAAAATAAAAACAATTTAAAACTCATTTCCAAGCCACACATTTAGCTAGTCAACATTCTGTCTAATAAAATTTTGATTAATAGTATTTCTTAAATTTCTTGGATGAAGACAGCAATACACTTCTGTACCAGCCTGGCAGAGTCCTCAGTGACTGAAGGAGCAACATCAGCAGCTCTAGGGTTGTTTCTAGATCTGTGGTCCTCAGTACTCACTGTCTGCCCTGTCCCTTCCCTGAAACCATTAGTACATCCAATCATCTGTGTTTTATTAATGTCCCCATCCCCAAGTGATTGTAATATTCTAATGCATAGCCAGCATTGAGAATCAGAGCTCTAGATTTTGAAGCCTTCAAAGTTTTTCATCTTAAGCACTCTAAAAGAGTTTTGCAAGTGTTACCTGACCCATTTGAAAGTTGACCTCAAAATTTTTATTGTGAATGTAAATATTTATAAAAGATGTAATCTCTGGCACACTATAAATACCAATATTTTAAAATAACTTTATTGTTTTATTCTTCTCAATGTATCCAGGGGAATCTAAAGAACACGGCAGTGTGATATTTACACTTTTAAAGAATCCATTAAGGTTGTTTTAACAGTCAGAAATTTTATATCATTCCTTTTAATCCTTGACCTTGTGTTTCCATTCCTTTAAACTCTAGACAATTTTATCTCAAGATAACACATTATTATGATTCTAAGTGTTTTGTTGACCACACTAACAACAAAATGTGTATGTAAGTTGAAATTTATTTTTTCTTCCTGGCCATGTGACCTCAAGGCTAATAGATTTTCTTCTGAACTGAGAAACCCCGAAGGAAGCAGGTACTCAGCTTGAAGGAGGCACAGTTTCAAATTCAGCAGATGATATGAGAATTTCTGTGGTGCTTGAGTAACCTCATGTCTCTGCTGCTTGCCCAAAAACCAGTTGTCATCTATTGGGAGCCTTCTGACTCTGGACAAATAAAACTAAACATAGCAGCTCTCTACCGTATTAGCAAACACCATTTACCCAAGCAACTGTGCCTATAAGCACTTAGGAAAGACACACATTGAAGAGTCTCATGGAGGTTTTTTTTGACTGTCAGAGACAAATCAATGATACAGAGAAAAATAATACTCAAAGATTAAGATGTGGAGTACATGGGGAAACTTCAGCACTCAAAAGGTACTTCTTGAACCAAAGGATTTTAAGTTGAGTTAAGCAAAAATGTTTCATTATATCACCCCATAGGGGCAGAGGGAAACTGTAAACAATTTGAAAATAACCTAGGTGGCCTGATTTTAAGGGTACTGCTGAGGATATCTTTAAATACATGTCCTGCCTGGCAATGACATGATCCTTGCAAAACTATAAAAGTAGGACACAAGAAAGAAGTAAACCCTAAAAGTCCCCTTGAACACCCCCAAATGTATTTTATACAAATGGTCTAAGCATTGAGTTATGATGATGTTTAGTTATTGTTTACTTAACCTTAGAGTGAATTAAGGGCTTTCCTTGCCAGAGAGCTATGGTCCTAATGGTGGTGGTGGTAGTAGTAGTAGTAGTAGTAGTAGTAATGGTGATAATACTTGCTGTTTGATTTTATTTTCCTGATCTCTCCAGTGCCAGGGACACACATTTTGCTGGTATTGCTATTAGATAACTCTG
Source organism: Martes martes (assembly GCF_963455335.1). Lineage (NCBI taxonomy): Eukaryota > Metazoa > Chordata > Mammalia > Carnivora > Mustelidae > Martes > Martes martes. The sequence continues at coordinate 83,776,163 of NC_137889.1, forward strand.
TAAATTTTTACCTTTTATTCTGAAACTCCACAGTCCCTTTCATCCAAAATCAAAAATGCCATTCCAATCAAAATTCCACTGGCATTTTTCAAAGTGCTGGAATAAACAATCCTAAAATTTGTATGGAACTAGAAAATACTCCAAATTACTAAGGAAATGTTGAAAAAGAAAAAAAAAAAAACTGGGGGCATCACGTTGCCTGATTTCAAGCTTTACTACAAAGCTCTGATCACCAAGACAGCATGGTACTGACACAAAAACAGACACATAGACCAGTGGAATAGAGTAGAGAGCCTAGATATGGACCCACAACTCTGTGGTCAAATAATCTTCAACAAAGCAGGAAAAAATACACAGTGGAAAAAAGTCTCTTCAATAAACGGTGCTGGGAAAATTGGACAGCTATGTATAGAAGAATGAAACCTGACCATTCTCTTACAATGTACACAAAGATAAACTCGAAATGGATAAAAGACCTCAGTGTGAGGCAGGAATCTATCAAACTCCTAGAGGAAAACATAGGCAGTAACCTCTTTGACATTGACCACAGCAGCTTCTTTTAAGACATTTCTCCAAAGGCAAAGGAAACAAAAGCAAAAATGAACTTTTGGGACTTCATCAAAATTAAAATCTTCTGCACAGCAAAGGAAACAGTCAACAAAGCAAAAAGGCAACCCAAGGAATGGGAGAGGACATTCACAAATGACACTACAGACAAAGGGCTGATATCCAAGATGTATAAAGAACTCCTCAAAATCAACACTCAAAAAACAGATAATCACATTTAATAATTTGACTAATCATTTCCACATAGTTCCCACTATACATACATAGTAGTTGTTTATCCCAACATCCCACCAACACTTGACGTTATCAAGCTTTCTAATTTTCGTCAATTTTCGTCAATTCTATAGGCTTAATCTATATTCTATAGATCTATATTCTATATTCTTAATCTATATTCTATAGGCTTAATTTAATCTTTTATTATTATTATAATTTCACATAACTAATTATTAATAATTTTGAGCATGCTAATCATGTAATATGGGCCCTATCTAGGTCTTCATGTGTCATATATCAAGATTCAGGACAAATAACAAAACATCAAATAGAACAGATTAAAAAATAGTCTGTTTTATTAAGTGAATAAAGGTTTTCAAGGTACTCTCCACTATTTTCATTCTGTTATTACTTACCCCCTAAGGTCTTCTCTCTTCTGCCACTTAAGGAAAAACAAACTCTCTTGCTTATTTTTCTCTTAGCTACTGTGATAGTTATTTTTATGTGTCAACTTGGTTGAATTGGGGAATGTCCAGGTATCTGGTAAAATATTATTTCTGGGTGTCTGTGATGGTGTTTCCAGGTGAGATTACCATTTGAATTGGTGGGATCATGAAAGTTGATTGCCTTCCACAGTGGGAATGGGCATCATCCAACCTCTAAGGGCCTGAATAGAACAAAAATGTGGAGGAAGGAGGCATTTGCTGCTTTTTTCTACCTCATTGCCTGAGCTGGAACATCTCATTTCATCTTTTCTTGCCCTCAGATTGGGATTTACATCTTTAACTCCACCGCGTCTCAGACCTTCAGACTTAGACTGAATTATACCATTGGTTTTCCTAGGTCTCTAGCTTGCAGACTGTGGGATTTCTCAGCCTCTAGAACTGAATACCCAATTCTCCATAATAAATCTCCTTTTATATTCTATTGGTTCTATTTCTTTCGTGAACCCCAACTAATACAGCTACCATTCTGAAGTTAATCCATTGCCGGATCTGTCTCCCTCCATCTGATTCTGTCTACAAAAAATGTAATAGTTGCTCCTTTCAGTATTTCAGAAGGTAGATTTCATCATATAGGCTCCTCTGGTCCTTAAATTTCTGCCCCAAAATGCATGCCAAACTCAGCCTTGTAAAAGGTGAACCTTGACTTTATATCCACAAAATTCTTCCCAGGTCATCCAACCCTAGTAACAAAACCTAGAACTAATGTTTGCACTTCTGTAACTACAATCTTTAGTCTGTTCTCCTCAGGGACCCTTCACAAAAAAAAAAAAAAAAAAAAATCTGCTTACTTTAAATGAACAATGATTGGCTCACTACTGTTGATATAAACACCATGTATATTCCTAATGTATCTGTTTTTTTTATAGGTACCTTTTATAAGGATGGATACTGCTCTGGAAACCCCACAACTCGGTTCCATTTATTACCCAGGATTGTCACAAATAATCACATGGTTGTTGATTTCTTCCTAGCTAGCCAAGTGCTATAGCAAGCACTTCTGAGTCCCCTTATGTAAATACTCCAGGTAAGTGAACCCATAGTTTGGGACCATTACTCACATCCCAAATTCTGAAACAGGTCATGATAATTCAGTAAGTCACTACCCCCTTCATCCTCACCCTCTCCTTGTTTGCCTCTAGAACAGCTTTGATACTGGACCAAAAGGGGTGAGACAGGGGATTTCAGTGGAGAAGTGATGGAAGAATAGGAAACATCTGGCTTAACCTTACACCCAGAAGGATAGCTATCTTCAGAACAGGCAGTTTTTCCTCAATATTTTTGTTATCCCAAGTTTCCAAAAATCTTTTCCTTAATTTAAGCAATCCAAAGGAAACGGTTTTGAGGAATGCTGATTTACTTGTACTGTCAAGACTCCTTCACTTGTGGTGCAGTATCTCCATTTACATCAGGCAGAGGGTAGAAATATAATCCCTGGGGGTTATATGAAAAGGAGGCAAATCAGCAAGTCAGGCATCTCAGCCACCTCTGCTCCCACTCCTTCTCTCCACCTCCAACTACACTTCACAGTCACAGTGCTGCGTGTCTTCAGGGTTGTGCTAATGGCCCTGAACAGCGAGTGGTAAGAACACCTCATGAACCAGTATTTCCTCCTGGAATCATTGTAGGTTTTTATTTTGGTGTGAGAACTGTTGGATTGCCCTCCACATGTCCAAACATTCAAATCTTTAAAAGCCTTCCATCTATATTCTGATTCCTAGCCAATCAGTTTTCATTTTTAAAATATTATCTGCATTTTAAAAATAGAAAACCATATAAATCTATTTCATTTATAAAGTTTAATATTTTGGACTCTTTTTAATAAATAAAGTAAACATTTTATTTATTGATTTGTAAGTCACTTTTTGGTTGTTGATTCTTTAATGGTATTAGTTGTCTTAAAGGTATGATCTATTAATTTAACCTTGGTTGAGAGCAAAAGCTGAATTAAAGGTATGAAACTTATTTATCTATGTTTAGGCTCACAGGGAAGCTTGATAAAACAATGAGAAGAGTTTGGACACTGGATTCCAAATACATGGTTTCAAATCCCAGGAAGATCATTTGCTATGGCCTTGGGCTAGTTAATGAGATGTTCTGCACCTTATTTAAAAAGGAAAACTGAATATGATCCAAAACAATTAAAGGTGAGGCATTTTATTCCCATTGGTAAAACTGATAAGGAGGATATGTAATCCAAAACATTTTACAGACAGATTCAGGCACAAAATATCTTTTTTTTTTTTTTTTTAAAGATTAGCTGTTTTTTCTGTTGTTGTTGTTTTTTTTCAAGATTTTATTTATTTATTTGACAGAGAGAGAACTCAAGCAGGCAGAGCAGCAGGCATAGGGAGAGAGAGAAGCAGGCTCCCTGCTGAGCAAGGAGCCCCATGCAGGACTCGGTCCCAGGAACCTGGAATCATGACCTGAGCTGAAGGCAGACACTTAATTGCCTGAGCCACCCAGGCATCCCCAAAATAGCTTTTCCAAGAGTCTGCACTTGGTGAATTTGCCATGACCCCAGATGGTGAGAACTGGGAGTGAAGACCTGGGAGAATAGTTTAAAACCAGACCTTCCCCCTTCCACCTCACTTGGGAATTCTAAGCACAGGGAGTGGAGAAGATTTTAATCTGAGGACAGATTGAAACTTCAATAGGCATCAGATTTTTAACACTTGAAAATGAGATCTGAGTAACCCCAAATCTCTGGTGTATTTGCAAGATTAACTTTCAGAGATAAGAAAACCCAACAGAGCCAGTTTTCAGGGCAGTAGAAGAACAATAATAAAGCTACTTCCTCATTGTCCAACATTGAGTCTAGCCAACCCAGTAAACAGTCCTGTCTGTAAGGCACCTGACATGTGGTCTGAGTTCAAGGTAGGCTAGTTCTTTCCCTGTCCTGTTTCCTCCTCTGTCTAGTTCTGGGTTCTTCACTAGTAGGTCCTCATCTATGAAATGCAGGGGTCACTGTGAGAGCTCCATGAGACTCACATGTCGCTTCATTCACACACTTTCCAGTTTCCTGGGCTCTTTTATGTCCCTATGTCCCTTCTTAAAGCATAGTTTCAAAAATAGGGAAATAGGGCCTAGAAAGAATATGAACAGAAGAGAGCTGAATTTTAAGTTAGCCATATTCTAAACCTCATGCAAGTGGGTCAAATGTGTGTGTGTTTTTGTTTTTTTTTTTAAGATTTCACTTATTTATTTGACAGACAGAGACCGCAAGTAGGCAGAGAGGCAGGCAGAGAGAGAGAGGAGGAAGCAGGCTCTCCGCTGAGCAGAGAGCCTGATGCGGGGCTCGATCCCAGGACCCCGAGATCATGACCTGAGCTGAAGGCAGAGGCTTAACCCACTGAGCCACACAGGCACCCCGGGTCAAATGTGTTTTTAACACTGCTCAGGTACCATAGGTTTTCAATGGAGTACAGAAAAAAACTATTTTTTTGGCAGTTATACCAAATTGAGGCTTTAATTCCTATGAGTTTTCTATTGCATGTTCTTCTATAAACTCACAAATGTATAAATGTTAGCATGATCGATGTTTTTGAACTAATTCAACAAGTCTTGCTAATTTTATCTAAGTGAAGAGGAATAGCAGGGTGTTTGAAAAAAATCAATAAAAATATATCTGTTCACAATTTTAAAAGAAATACCATATTATTAATCAATAAATGAAATGAAACTGACTTGGAAAAAATTCCTTAAAGGGAATGCTTTGTTGAGTACATGAGATTCCCAAATAATATATTAGTATTTTCTATGGAAAGGTGAAAAGATCTTAAATGTGTTTGGAAAGTTCATTCTCTCATGAAATTTAATATTCTACTTCATGCCTTAATATTTTTAGCAGATTTCTCTCCTTCATTAATATGATATTAAAGTTAAACTTTAATAGCTTCTAATAACCAGCCTTTATTCTAATTAGCCTGAATTCCAAACCTGTAGAATTGAACGCAAAATCAAGAAATTAATACTGTTTTCTTTTGGTTATAATTTCCATCAACATCTGATGGGTGAACTGAAAGGCGGTGCAAGATGGGGACATGCCCAGGATAATGCAGAAACCCATAGCACAACTGAGTGGAAGTCAGGGCCGGATACTAGGTTGAAAGCTTTAAAACCACCACTATAGTGGGTTGGGGTCATAAACAGAAGGCTTTGAACCACGCAGGCTATCCCTGGGGCCCACAGCATGCACGGACACAGTAACAACCTTCCCTAGGTGAGACGCGCAGAACCACAGGGGCTAACGTGGAGCCTGCTGGCAAGACCTCTGACAGTGGGAAGTTGGATAGCCAGACACTGAACCTGGACTCAAGGCAAGAACTCCACTCAGTCTTTGAGAGAAACAAAATGGTACAAAGCAGGTGTCTGAAGATTTGGGGAGGTTCAATCCAGAAAAGTTACCACAATTAGCACACAAAATGAACAGCAGATTAGCTTCAAGTGCGTTTATCACAGATCATAGCATTAAATGAATCCTTTTGGCCTGGTGGTACACTAAAGCTGCAAAAAAGTGGGTTCAAGAAAGCGGGAACTTAATGTGGTATTTTGGTGTGTACTTTTAGATTTCTATTAGATCCTTGAAAAACTTAGTCATCATTCTGACTCAGTTTTTCCGACTTCAAGATGAGATTATCTTTGTGTACATTTCCTAGGGGACAGTTGAGGGAATTTAGTGTGACTATGGCACTAGAGTATTTTACATCTATTTTTTAGATTGGAAAGTCTCAAAGTCAAAGCTTGGTGTAGACAAGGCTAAAATGGAAGAAATATACATGCATACATGCTATTGTGAAATATGTTATCCTTAGGAAGTGTCGCATTAAACTTTAACTGAATGAAAGAACATATTCTTATCAGCAGCAGAGCCCCCAGATTTTATACCTGTAACCATATAAACACACAGGGACACACTCTGTACAATTTCAGTCTTCTCCCTTTTCTGTACATAAAAATGTATATTGGTTTGAATAGAATCTATATATGAACATAGATCATACAAGCATGTAATAGGAAAGAAGCAACAAGGCTCTAAAATTAAATAAACAGAAAGAGAAGTGTTTACTTTGTCCAAAGCTCAATGCAATCACTTCTTAGCCTTTTACAGGAAAGTGGCCAGAATTCAATAGCAAGTTTTCTAAACAGTTTATTAAAGTAGAAGACAAAACTCTTCCTCCAATCAGAAAGAAAAATTGTGAGTGAAGAAAATATAAACTCTGACAAGAGCTGCCTGGGATCCTTAATGGAGCATAAGTGTTCCTAAGATCTGGGGAGAAATAAAATTCATTTCTACAGCACAAAAAATGGAAACAGGCTCATTTCACTGAAATTCCTCTTCCTTTTCTACATGCCTTGTTGGGAGACCTGAACATCCCCAAGTTCAACTTTTCATTTCTGTCATGCTCTACATAAAGAACTCCAGTTATGATAAATTTCTTTTGTGCTCCATTACCCTTTGACTTTTCTTTCATTTTTTATTCCTTTTTACTGGTATCCAGTCATATTTACCAGTTTTCTTTCCCATTTTTCTGTTGTTTTGACTTGTGTTGTATAGTAGAATACCGCTTTCTTATTTTTCCCATTTATCCTTGCTCCCCTCTCTCTGTCTCTTCCTCCTTGCCTCTCTCAGTTAGAAAAGATGTTATATTAGCTAGCCACACTTTCTTTTGGGTCGGTTTTCTTCACAGAAGCAATGGAATGCATTTGTTTTCCTTTGGGCAAGCCTCCACTTTTCAATGCAATGCATTTGAGATTTCTTCTTCACCAGCTCCTTATGAAATTTGATTTTTATTGTCTAGATATTTTTGTTAGAACCTTCACTTGAGATTGAGACTCTTTTCATTGGTTTCTCAGAATAAGATCCAATAATCTAATATGCTTGAGAACTGATACATCTCCAACCCCCCAATTTCCCTGCATTTCCAGTCTGGGATCCGGCTCCTTCTCCCACTCCATATCCTTGGAAGATGCCTAAAACACCTGTTGTGGGGCACCTGGATGGTTCAGTTGGTTAAGCATCTGCCTTTGGCTTAGGTCATGATCCCAAGGTCCTGGGATTCAGCCACACAGGGCTCCCTGCTCCTTGGAGAGCAGGCTTCTCCCTCTCCCTCTGCCTGCTGCTCCCTCTCCCTCTGCCTGCTGCTCCTCCTCTCTCTCTCTCTGACAAATAAATAAAATAAAATCTTTTTAAAAATAAAAAATAAAACACCTGTTGCCCTAAGAGAACTCATTCACTCTCAGCTTCAACTATGTGAGTTAGTTTCAAATCTACACACCAGTCTCAGAATCACCAATAGGATTTTTAATCCCACATTTCCAGTTTTCTAAAAGGTTACTTTGAACAGTGTTCCACTAAAATTTCAGACTTAGCCTCTTCTGAACTGGTAGCTTTCAAATTTTTCTAAAACAGATCCCTTTCTAGAATATGTCTTAAGTGGAAACCCAATATTTTATCAGATTGAAGTTAATATAATAGCAAATACTTATTGTGAAATCCTTAAATGTAGCAATTGAGTCATTTTGTTACATACATATGTATGTAGATAAAAAGTTATGGATGATGATTGAGGTGTATTTCTGTAGGTTGGCCTAAATTCAGAAAAAGAAATTGAAAAACAACAACCTTTCTTCAGGACTTTTGTGAGAATTCTTAATTTGAGCACAGAGATGAAACATACTGCTTTATGAAAGAGGTAACACAGATGCTCTTATTCATGCCCTCAGTGTCCGCCAGTGAGTTAAAATTTATCTGTTATGCATATGAGGGAGTGTGTTCTTTTATATTAAAATTTGTTAATAGTTATTTTTAAATTATGTTCTCTGACTTTCAGAAACCCTGAAAGTCTTCTAAGAAACTATAATAATTCATAAAGCACATTTTAAAAGCCATTCTTCTGTTTCATAACGTGTTCATCATTTCTCATCAAAAACTATTTTCTTACCCTAATATTTGTATCCTTTTGGTAAAATGATTGCTGCCCCTTATTTTTTTTCATGTGTAATCACAAATCATCTTATTGCTAATGTCAGTGTATTTGAATTTCATAATGTTCTTTCTTTTCTATGGCATCGCGATTGTTCTTGTCCGCACTCGTATTCCCTCACATCTGGATGGTCAAAAATGGCTCCTTACATGGCCTTTCTATTCTCTACCATCTTCCAATATATCCGGCATTCTGCAACCTGACGAAAATACTGCTATTCTCACATTGGTCCTTACACACAAAAATTTCAACAGCCCTCTGCTGCCCAGGAAACAAATGCCAAATAGTTTTGCTTAATGTCTATAATAACATTCATTATTTAAGTCCTTTACTCTTTACATCTCCAACATGAAACACCAATGAATACACACCGGCACACACACCCCTAACTGAAACATGTGCCCCCCTTACTCCCCATCTGTCATATTCATATCTAAATCCATTCTGGGGTCTTCCTTTATTGCTTCCCTAACTACTCAGAATAATTTTATTTTCTCCCATCTCTGATTTCTCTTGCCCTTGAGGTTGATATCATTTTTTTTAGCTGATAATTATACACTGTTGGCTTTTTCTCATTATTTTATAAATGCAAATCTCCTCCAAACTAGATGGCATGTCTTTTGAGAAAAAGAACCTCTTTTTTCATCTTTCCTCACTCCCCACCCCATACACACTCACAGTGACTAAAACAGGCTGGACTTGAAGAGCAACTTCACAGAATCATGCGACCATTATCATACTTCAATCTTCTTATTAAATTCCTTATTCTTTTATCTTTAGATCTCAAAGAACTTTTTTGTTTTTCATTATCTCTGTGACTTTTTTCACGAATTGTGTACATATTCTGCATAACTCACATGGCTATATTAAATTTAACTCAAGCCTTGGGTTGGGGAAGTACTTTCAACACTAGTAATTATCAGATTCCTTTATAAAATAGAGAGGATATAGCATCCTGAATCAGAAGACTATTTTAAAATTATACATGACCTTTTACACACATGCACACACACACACACACACACACACACACACACACACACACACACAGAGTGATGTGTGCCCCTAGGCTGGTCTTCTGCCCTATTCACATACTAAGAACCAATACCTGAAAGGGTACTAATATGCTATTGGCATATGTCTGGAATGTGTTGAAATGAAGACAGAAACATGAAAGAATTTAAAATGAAAAGAAAAAAATATTTGACTACATTAACATTCAAAAATTTGATTCACCAAAAGTATCATAATTATAATTTAAATCAAATAACAATAAGATTTAGATTTCTTCTCACTCCCTCCCTTGAACCAGCCCTGGAGAAACCACAGAGAACAAGAACCAAGGATCTGAAAAAATTATACAAAACCTGTGCCAGCTGCCAGCTTCAGACAGACTGAGAGCATCTTGGACAGAAAGGACAGGGATAGTCTCAGAGGTAGCATTAGCATCTGGCTCAGAACATCCTGTCACAACTTTGAAAGAATACACAGGAGGGGATGTATTTTTCTTCTCTTTACATTGCCTTGGACAATTATTGCCTGCCCCATAGCCACAGAAAGCCTAGGCCTCCTGGTTTTATGGAGATAGGTGAATATGGAAGAGGATTCAAGGACAGTACAAAATCCCACTGGGACCAGGAGCTGGCATAAACTGGTGTGAGCAGACTGGATAACCCCAGGCACATTATTTGCCTTCCCTCACTCCAAAGACCAGGGTTCACATCACTCCAAAGAAATGACCCCTTCTAAAGTTGCCTCCAAGGGGATTTTAAAGATGAATCTTTGAGATTAAATGGTCTGCCTAACGGCTCTGTATTACCTTGAACTGTGTGTGCTGGCCTCCCCTCTTGCCCTTTCCTAAAAGTCAGAGAAGACAGACTCTTCCAGATCTTTGTTTTTTCCCTGCTACATATTACAAGTCAGAGCAGGAAGACATTCCAAGAGAACACAAACATACAAGCCAACATGACTAGGATCTTAGAAGAACGATCCTTTCAACAAAGAAAGTAAAACCAACAATGAATATCACATGAAAGTTATTAAAATAGAAAAATAATTTTAGACAATAATGATAAATGCCCTCAAAAATGTTAAAATGAGTATTAGTAATGTTTAGTAGGATGAAGTCACAAATAGGAAGCAGAAATGTTAGAAAGAAAACAGTTACAATAGATTAAGATAAGTAAGTAGTAGGATATAAATAGTTGAGAAAGTAATTAGTGCACCTATAGATTATATTGAAGAAATATCCTTGAGGATAGCATGAAAGGCAAAAGAGAAATAAAATATAAAGGAAAAGCTAAGAGATGTGGAGGAGAGAAGCAGAACAACTGACACATGGAAAATAGAAACATTATGAAAAGATAAAATAGAAACAGAAATTTTAATGATATATAAGGACATCAGATAGTTCTAAAAGCTTCCTACAAAGAAATAAGAACCAGATCTATGTGAGACTTCTTAACACTAACTTTGATTAGGTAATGGAGTAATATATTTTAAGTATTTAAAGAGATCAACTTTGAACCTAAAATTTTTAGATCAGCCAGATTAACCGTTAACTATGAACAAACACACAGAAAGACCACCTTCCCCAACATTCTTTGAGGTAGGGTATGGCTCTGTGGTTTTATCTGGGCCAAGGGAAAATGACACAAAGTATGACACTTCCTCATAAAATATATGATCCTACTGTTCCCCCTATTTTGGCAATATTGGTGGTCAAGCCAGTTTGGGAACTATGTATTGGAGGCAGCATTGCCTCTATCAGCCCTGGTCCATGAATGACCATGTGGAACACACCACATCCCCTGGAGTTGATTATTATTTGTGTAAGGAAGAAAGTATTTATTATTGTGTCACATTAGTGCCATTTTGTGGATTATCTGCAACTGCAGCTTATGTTACTTTAATACAAGAATTTTATATTTTGTAAAGGAGTATCAGAGGAGGAAGATATAACAATCATAAACATACATTCACCTAATGATATATTTCTGACATGCATAAAACAACAACCACAGAAGGGAGGAAAAAATAAACAAAACAATGGTACCCGGAGATTTCAGTCCATCCCACTTTAAAACTGAGGACCACACAGACCAAAAAACAAATAGAACTATAATCAGTAAACTTGAACTACTTGGCATCATTGGGCCTTGCTAGATGTCTACAACTAACAAAAAATGCTCCTTCTTTTTAAGCACATGAAAAATATTTTATGAAGTGAGTGAAGCATTAGTCTAGTGAGAAAGTTTTAATTATCTCCAAATCAAAATGTTGTGGATTGTGCTGGAGCAAGACAAAGCATCATGCAGTAAAATTAGAAACAAATAAAATTATACATTTAAAATTAAACATTTTCCTTATTTTCAATTTTGCTTTTACCTGTTTTAGGAATTCAGGTTATATAAGCCTTATAAAATGAGCAGAAAAGTTTTTCTTTTCTGGAAATACTTGTATTTGAAAGAAAACTACTTCTTGACAGCTGGTGAACTCTTCTCAAAAATGTGCCTAGAGTATAGGGAGAAGATGGTGTTTGGTGAATATTTTTAATTTATTTGTTTTTTTTAATTGTATTTATTTTTTTATTAACATATAATGTATTATTAGCCCCAGGGGTACAGGTCTGTGAATTGCCAGGTTTACACACTTCACAGCACTCACCATAGCACATACCTTCCCCAATGTCCATAACCCAACCACACTCTCCCTACCCCCCTCTCCCCAGCAACACTCAGTTTGTTTTGTGAGATTAAGAGTCTCTTATTGTTAGACTCCCTCCCGATCCTATCTTGTTTCATTTTTTTCCTTCCCTACCCCCCAAACTCCCCACATTGCCTCTCAACTTCCTCATATCAGGGAGCTCATATGATAGTTGTCTTTCTCTGGTTGACTTATTTCGCTTAGCATAATGCCCTCTGTTTCCATCCATGTCATCAAAAATGGCAAGATTTCATTTCTTTTGATGGCTGCATAGTATTCCTGTGTGTGTGTGTGTGTGTGTGTGTGTGTGTGTGTGTGTGTGTGTATCACATCTTCTTTATCCATTCATCTGTTGATGGACATCTAGGTTCCTTCCTTAGTTTGGATATTGTGGACATTGCTGCTTTAAACATTCAGGTGCACGTGCCCCTTCAGATCACTACATTTGTACCTTTAGGGTAAATACCCAGTAGTGCGATTGCTGAGTCATAGGGTAGCTCTATTTTCATCTTTTTGAGAAACCTCCCTGCTATTTTCCAGAGTGGTTGCACCAGTTTGCATTCCTACCAACAGTGTAGGAGGGTTCCCCCTTCTCTGCATACTCGCCAGCATCTGTCATTTCCTGACTTGTTAATTTTAGTATTCTGACTGTTGTGAGGTGGTATCTCATTGTGCTTTTGATTTGTATTTCTTTGATACTGAGTGATGTGGAGCACTTTTTCATGTGTCTGTTGGTCATCTGGATGTCTTCTTTGCAGAAATGCCTGTTCATGTCCTCCACCCATTTCTTGATTGGATTATTTGTTCTTTGGGTACTGAGTTTGTTAAATTCTTTATAGATTTTGGATACTAGCCCTTTATCTGATATGTCATTTCCAAATATCTTGTCTCATTCTGTCAGTTGTCTTTTGGTTTTGTTGACTATTTCCTTTGCTGTGCAAAAGCTTTTGATCTTGATGAAATCCCAATAGTTCATTTTTGCCCTTGCTTCCCTTACCTTCAGAGAAGTTCCTAGGAAAAGTTGCTGCAGCTGAGGTCAAAGAGGTTGCTGCCTGTGTTCTTCTCAAGGATTTTGATGGATTCCTTTCTCACATTGAGATCCTTCATCCGTTTTGAGTCTATTTTCATGTGTGGTGTAAGGAAATGGTCCAGTTTCATTTTTATGCATATAGCTGTCCAATTTTCCCAAAACCATTTGTTGAAGAGACTGTCCTTTTTCCATTGGACATTCTTTCCTGCTTTGTTGAAGACTAGTTGACCATAGAGTTGAGGGTCTATTTCTGGGCTCTCTATTCTGTTCCATTGATCTATGTGTCTGTTTTTGTGCCAGTATCATACTGTCTTAAGGATGACAGCTTCATAATAAAGCTTGAAGTCTGGAATTGTGATGCCACCAACTTTGGCTTTCTTTTTCAACATTCCTCTGGCTATTCGAGGTCTTTTCTGGTTCAATGTAAATTTTAGGATTATTTGTTTCATTTCTTTGAAAAAAATTGATGGGATTTTGATAGGGATTGTATTAAATGTGAACATTGTTTTAGGTAGCATAGACATTTTCACAATATTTGTTCCTCTAATCCATGAGCATGGAACATTTTTCCATTTCTTTGAGTCCTTTTCAATTTCTTTCATGAGTACTTTATAGTTTTCTGAGCACAGATTCTTTACCTCTTTGGTTAGGTCTATTCCTAGGTATCTTATGGTTTTGGATGCAACTGTTAATGGGATTGACTCCTTAATTTCTATTTCTTCTGTCTTGTTGTTTGTGTATAGAAATGCAACTGATTTCTGTGCATTGATTTTATATCCTGACACTTTACTGAATTCCTGTACAAGTTCTAGCAGTTTTGGAATGGAGTCTTTTGGGTTTTCCACATAAAGTATTATATCATCTGCAAAGAGTGAGGGCTTGACTTCTTTGCTGATTTGGATATCTTTAATTTCTTTTTGTTGTCTGATTGCTGAGACTAGGACTTCTAGTACTATGTTGAATAGTAGTGGTGATAATGGACATTCCTGCCATTTTTCTGACCTTAGTGGAAAAGCTCTCAGTTTTTTTCCATTGAGAATGATATTCGTTGTGGGTTTTTCATAAATGACTTTGATGATATTGAGGTATGTACCCTCTATCCCTACACGTTGAAGAGTCTTGATCAAGAAAGGATGCTGTACTTGGTCAAATGCTTTTTCAGCATCTATTGAGGGTATTATATGGTTCTTATTCGTTCTTTTATTAATATATTGTATCACATTGATTGATTTGCTGATGTTGAACCAACCTTGCAGCCCTGGAATAAATCCAACTTGGTTGTGATGAATAATCCTTTTAATGTATTGTTGGATCCTATTGGCTAGTATTTTGGTGAGAATTTTCGCATCTGTGTTCATCAAGGATATTGGTCTGCAATTCTCTTTTTTGATGGAGTCTTTGTTTGGTTTTGGGATCAAGGTAATGCTGGCCTCATAAAATGAGTTTGGAAGTTGTCTTTCCATTTCTATTTTTTTGAACAGTTTCAGGAGAATAGGAATTAATTCTTCTTTAAATGCTTGGTAGAATTCCCCTGGGAAGCCATCTGGCCCTGGTCTCAAGTTTGTTGGGAGATTTTTGATGACTGCTTCAATCCCCTTACTGATTATTGGTCTGCTCAGGTTTTCTATTTCTACCTGGTTCCGTTGTGGTACTTTATCTCCATAGGAAAGCATCCATTTCTTCCAAATTGTCAAATTTGCTGGTTTATAGTTGCTCATATGTTCTTATAATTGTTTGTATTTCTTTGATGTTGGTCGTGATCTCTCCTCTTTCATTCATGATTTTATTAATTTGGATCCTTTCTCTTTTCTTTTGGATAAGTCTGACCAGGGTTTATTAATCTTATTAATTCTTTCAAAGAACCAGCTCCTAGTATCGTTGATTTGTTCTACTGTTCTCTTAGTTTCTTTTCATTGGTTTCTGCTCTGATCTTTATTATTTCTCTCTCCTGCTGGGTTTTGGCTTTCTTTGTTGTTCATTCTCTGGCTCCTTTAGGTGTAGGGTTAGGCTGTGTATTTGAGACCTTTCTTGTTTCTTGAGAAAGGCTTGTATTGCTATATATTTTCCTCTCAGGACTGCCTTTGCTGTGTCCCACAGATTTTGAACCATCCTGTTTTCATTATCATTTGTTTTCATGATTTTTTTCAATTCTTCTTTAATTTCCTGGTTAACCCATTCATTCTTTAATAGGATGCTCTTTAACCTCCATGTATTTGGGTTCTTTCCAAATTTCCTTTTGTGATTGAGTTCTAGCTTCAGAGCATTGTGGTCTGAAAATATGCAGTGAATGATCCCAATCTTTTGATACCTGTTGAGACCTGATTTATGACCCAGGATGTGATCTATTCTGGAGAATGTTCCATGTATACTAGAGAAGAATGTCTATTCTGTTGCTTTGGGATGGAATGTTCTGAATATATCTGTGATGTCCATCTGGTCCAGTGTGTCATTTAAGGCCTTTATTTTCTTGTTGATATTTTCTTGGATGATCTGTCCATTTCAGCGAGGGGCATGTTAAAGTCCCCTACTATTATTGTATTATTGTCAATGTGTTTCTTTTATTTTCTTATTAATTGGTTTATATAGTTGGCTGCTCCCATGGTAGGGGCATAGATATTTAAAATTGTTATATCTTCTTGTTGGACAGACCCTTTGAGTATGATATAGTGTCCTTCCTCATCTCTTATTATAATCTTTGGCTTAAAATCTAATTGATCTGATATAAGGATTGCCTCCCCAGCTTTCTTTTGATGTCCATTAGCATGGTACATTGTTTTCCATCCCTTCAGTTTAAATCTGGAGGTGTCTTTGGGTCTAAAATGAGTTTTTGCAAGACAGCATATTGACGGGTTTTGTTTTTTATCCATGCTGATACCCTGTGTCTTTTGATTGGGGCATTTAGCCCAATTACATTCAGGGTAACTATTGAGATATATGAATTTAATGCTATTGTATTGCCTGTAAGGTGACTGTTACTTTTTATTGTCTCTGTTCCTTTCCAGTCTACTACTTTTAGGCTCTCTCTTTGTTTAGAGGACCCCTTTCAATATTTCCTGTAGGACTGGTTTGGTGTTTGCAAACACCTGGAAACTTTTGTTTGTTTGTCCTGGAAACTTTTTATCTCTCCTTCTATTTTCAATGATAGCCTAGCTGGATATAGTATTCTTGGCTGCATGTTTTTCTCGTTTAGTGCTCTGAATATATCGTGCCAGTGCTTTCTGGCCTGCCAGGTCTCTGTGGATAAGTCTGCTGCCAATCTAATATTTTTACCATTGTGTGTTACAGACTTCTTTTCCTGGCTGCTTTCAGGATTTTCTCTTTGTTACTAAGACTTGTAAGTTTTACTATTAGATGACAGGGTGTAGGCCTATTGTTATTGATTTTGAGGGGGGTTCTCTGTGCCTCTTGGATTTTGATGCTTGTTCCCTTTGCCATATTAGGGAAATTCCCTACAATAATTTGCTCCAATGTACCTTCTATCCCCCTCTCTTTCTTCTTCTTCTGGAATCCCAATTATTCTAATGTTGTTTCATCTTATGGTATCCCTTATCTCTTGAATTCTCCCCTCATGGTCCAGTAGTTGTTTGTCTCTCTTTTGCTCAGCTTCTTTATTCTCCATCATTTGGTCTTCTATATCACTAATTCTCTCTTCTGCCTCATTTATCCTGGCAGTAAGAGCCTCCATTTTTTATTGCACCTCATTAATACCTTTTTTGATTTCAGCTTGGTTAGATTTTAGTTCTTTTGTTTCTCCAGAAAGGGCTTCTATTTCTCCAGACAGGTTTCTCTAATATCTTCCATGCATTTTTTAAGCCCAGCTAGCACCTTGAGAGTCATCATTCTGAACTCTAGATCTGACATATTACCAACGTCCTTATCGATTATGTCCCTGGCCTTTGATACTGCCTCTTGTTCTTTTTTTGTGGTGAGTTTTTCTGCCTTGTCATTTTATCCAGATAAGAATATATAAATGGGAGAATAAAATACTAAAAGGGTGGCAAAGAACCCAGAAAATTGTGTGCTAACCAAATCAGAAGAGACCCCAAATTGTGGGGAGAAGGAAGGGGAAAAAAGAAGTTCAAAAATATTTTTAAAAAAATTATATATATATATATATATATATATATATATATATATATATTAGACTGGTGAATAGAACAGAGGCACCCACTTAATTTTGGGAGTATTTTGGTCTCTTAGAAGAAACTACTTCCCAAAATTCTAAAGAAAGAAAAATAATATATATATATATATGTATGTATATATATACATACACACACACACACACACACACACACACAAAGGGTAAACAAGATGAAGGGATGGAATATGACTGTAAATATGAAAATTTTTAAAAAATTCTGAAAAAGGAGTTGATAAGATAAGTCGGTTGGGAAAAGAAAGTGGAGAGAATTTGCTCAGGCTGGAGACTAGAACAAACCCTGTGCTAGATTTAGGGTATATTTTGATGTATTAGAAGAAGTTGTATACCAAAACTTTTTAGAAGAATAAACCCTATTATGTATACAAAAAATAAAGTTAGATACAATTAAGGATAAAATATGACTATAATAATGAAGGTTCAGGGGCACCTGGGTGGATCAGTGCGTTAAGCCTCTGCCTTCAGCTCAGGTCATGATCTCAGGGTCCTGGGATTGAGCCCCGCATCAGGCTCTCTGCTCAGCGAGAAGCCTGCTTCCCCCTCTCCCTCTGCCTGCCTCTCTGCCTACTTGTGATCTCTCTCTGTCAAATAAATAAATAAATTCTTTAAAAAAAAAAAGAAGTTTCAAATGTTAAACTAGTTTAAAAAACGTTAAAAGAGGAAAGAGTAAAAGTTCTAAAAAATCAGAAAAAGAAAAAAATAAAATTTAAAAAAATTAATTAACTTTGCAAGACTAAGTAATCATGGGGAGAAAGCTGTGAATTCCATACTTTGCTTTCTCCTCCTCTAGAATTCCGCTGTTCTCCTTGATCAGTGAACTTGGTCTTGGCTGGATCTTCTTGCTGATCTTCTGGGGCGAGGGGCCTGTTGTAGTGATTCCGAAGTATTGTTGCCCGAGGCGGAATTGCTCCACTCTTGCAAGAGTGCCAGGCTAAGTAATCTGCTCAGGTTCAATCTCTGGAGCTTTTGGACCCTGAATGCTTTCCATAGAGCTCTGGAGGACGGGAATGAAAATGGCAGCCTCCCAATCTCCAGCCCAGAGGAGCTGAGAGCTAGGGGCCCCACTCCTCAGTGTGCCCTCAGAGGAAGGTGCTCAATCACTCCTATCTCCCTGGCTTCCAGTCACACTCCGAGCTCACCTGGCCTGTGACTGAGCATCTGTCTCTGGCACACAGCCCCGTCTGGAGTCTCCAAACCCAGCAGATCCATGCTGCTCTTCCAGGTGGATCTCCCCAGATCTGCCATTTGTGGGGTCTCTGCTCAAAGAGCAGTGATCTGACTGTGCCACAGATCATAATTTAAGGTAACTCCAGGTTGATAGCTCACTCCTCTGCTCTGTCTCTATAGCCAGCTTCCCTGCTCTAATACCTGTGAGCTCTGTGACACTCAGTCACCCACGATCCTTCTGTGACCCTGCAGAACCTGAGACCACACTGTCCCCACAAGGGCTCCACCCTCGCTTATCCTCTGGAGAAATGTCCCTCAGTAGAGCAGACTTCTAAAAGTTCCAATTTTGTGCTCAGTTGCTTCACCACTTGCCAGGACCCTGCCCCTTCCCCCACAGTCTATCTTTCCATCACTTTGGATTCACTTCTCTGCAAGTCCTACCTTTCAGAAAGTGGTCAATTTTCTGTTTCTAGAATTGCTGCTCTTCTTCTCCTCAATCTCCTATTGGATTTGTAGGTATTCACAATGGTTAGATAAGCTATCTAGCTGATCTCCTGCTACCTGATGTCATCTCAGCCTGCTACTCCTCCACCATCTTGACTCCTGTCCCTTAATTTCTTTCAGTTTTATTGACTATTCCAATTATATATTTATTCCTGAGTTTTAATACTAACAAAAATTTTTTTGGAAATGCATTTATTTAATCTAATTTTAAAAATTAATTAGCATACAGTTTGTCCACAGTACATGTGCGCTTATGGTTGTGTGTCTGCTTTTGTTTGAAATGTAATTGTTTGGGACTGAGTTAATGATACCCCCTTGGTTCCAGGTACCATGTCATTTCATGGTCACACCAGACCACTCTGTTTTACTTCTTTATATAATCACTTCATCTACCCTATCAACTTGGACAATAATTTAAATGTTTTTATTAAATATATTATTCTTTGTATGTTTTTTTTAAAAAAATGCATATTGTGTTGTGTGCATATATATTTTAATTTATTTTTTAATTTAATTTTTTCATTGTTCCAAGATTCATTGTTTATGCATCACACCCAGTGCTCCATGAAATACGTGTCATCCTTAATACCCACCACCAGGCTCACCTAACCCTTTCTTCCCCTCCAAAACCCTCAGTTTGTTTCTCAGAGTCCACAGTCTCTCATCGTTCATCTCCCCCTCTGATTGCTCCCAATTCATCTTCCTTTCCTTCTCCTAATGTCCTACTATGTTATTCCTTATGCTCCACAAGTAAGTGAAACCATATGATACTTAACTCTTTCTGCTTGACTTATCTCACTCAGCATAATCTCCTCCAGTCCCATCCAGTCCATGTTGATACAAATATTGGGTATTCATCCTTTCTGATGGAGGCATAATACTCCATTGTATATATGGACCATATCTTCTTTATCCATTCGTCCGTTGAAGGGCATCTCAGCTCTTTCCACAGTTTGGCGATTGTGGCCATTGCTGCTATGAACACTGGGGTACAGATGGCCCATCCTTTCACTACATCTGTATCTTTGAAGTAAATACCCAGTAGTGCAATTGCAGGGTCATAGGGTAGCTCTATTTTTAATTTCTTAAGGAATCTCCACACTGTTTTCCAAAGTGGCTGTTATCAACTTGCATTTCCACCAATAGTGTAAGAGGGTTCCCATTTCTCCACGTCCTCTCCAACACTTTTTGTTTACCGTCTTGTTAATTTTGGCCATTCTAACTTGTGTAAGGTGGTATCTCAATGTGGTTTTGATTTGAATCTCCCTGATGGCTAGTGATGATGAACATTTTTTCATGTGTCTGTTAGCCATTTATATGTCTTCTCTGGAGAAGTGTCTGTTCATGTCTTCTGCCCATTTTTTGACATAATTATCTGTTTTGTGTTTGTTGAGTTTGAGGAGTTCTTTATAGATCTTGGATATCAGCCCTTTATCTGTGACATCTTTAAGTGATTTTTTTTAAAAAGCCATTGTTCCTCAAATAAAATATATTTGAGGTCAGAATATTATTTATATAATAATTACTTATATAATTATTATATAATTATTTATATAATAATTACATGCATACATTATAGCAATTGTGTAATTGTTATATAAGAGTTACAAATGGGAAAATAATTCTGGAAATAAAAATACATTTTTGAACATAAAAAATTTAATCACAGTGATTAGAAAGTCAAAGCATTTAGATATAATACTCATCACCATAAAAGAATTATACCTCTGCTTTTGTAGATAGGAAAATCTTCATGATAGTTTCAATGCTTGATTGCTGCATTATTGAATTTTCTATACAAATGAATGTTAAATATAATAGTCTTTCTAATGACATTGAAGTCCTTCTGTACCTTTTCAATAATAATTTTGAGAAGCTATGAGGAACAATTTTGCAAATTTAGGTGTAAATGACAGCTTCAGAAATATTCAGTAGTTCTAGCGAACTATTGCAGTAAATATGTAAAATACTTCAATGATATCCTTACTAAAATTTAAGATTTTATTTATTTATTTGTCAGAGAGAGAACACAAGCAGGCAGAGTGGCAGGCAGAGGCAGAGAGACAAGCAGGCTCCCTGCTGGACAAGGAGCTGATGTCGGACTCCATCCCAGGATCCTGGGATCATGACCTGAGCCAAAGGCAGCAGCTTAACCGAATGAGCCACCCAGAAATCCCCTTAATAAAATTTAAGACAATCTTAATTTTTTTTTTAGTTACTTGATGTACATAAACTGATGTACATAAATAATATATTCTTTGCTGTGTTCAGGAATTTTTGCTAATTTTTATATTATTGTACTACCTTACATTCATTATAATTCTTATTTACTTATATCATCTAAACAATGAAAAGACCACAATAAATGCAACTTTAGATCATAAATGCAACTTAAAAAATTTTATCCAATATAGAAAAATAAATTGATTTTAAAATTCAGTTTTGGATTAATGTTAAAATAATCTTGGGATATACAGTTGAAGTGAATTTTCTTCCTCTTATTTTTTTCTCTGCATTTTCTCTTTGAAAGCTAGCTAAATACTTGGTGTTAATTTGTTTTAGAATCGATAATATATTTTAGTGAATAATATTACTTGAAATAATTTTTTTTAAGATTTTATTTATTTATTTATTTATTTGTCAGAAAGAGAAAGAGAGAAAGCACACAAGCAGGCAGAGGCAGAGGCAGAGAGAGAGGCAGGCTCCCTGCCGAGCAAGGAGCCCGATGCGAGACTCGATCCCAGGACCCTGTGATCATGACCTAAGCCGAAGGCAGAGGCTTAACCCACTGAGCCACCCAGGTGTCCCTTGAAATAATTTCTTATTCTTCTCAATGTTTCCAAGGACAGTTTATATATTTGATTTTTTTAGCATAAATTTACTTATAATATTAATTTTATTGAAAATATCATGTCAAATTTGTATTAAGCCAAGAAATTTACAGGTGGACATTTTCTAAAGGATGTTTTGTTTACATTCTAGAATTGATATCTTACTATCAACAACTTCTTTAAAAATAGGACTAAGTATCCTACTAAATAACTTATAAGACCTTGGTGATCATTTTGATTATTTGCATCATACATTCTCTGGTGGTTTCGCATTGTCAGGTGAATGCCTTTTAACAAATGCCAATGTGTCAAAAGGTAACAATAAGGAATATTAATGAAGTCAAGGATATTTTCTGCTAAAAGTTTAGAGAATGACTCAGCAAGATGGTAGACTAGGAGGTCACAGCCCTTCTGCCCTTACACAAAGAGTGATTTTATAACTACTCATTGGTGAGAATAGCTGTGGGAGAGCTCTGGAATATAATTAAGAAGAGTACAAAAACTGAGGATGGCCCTTTGGAAAAGCATAGAAAGCATTTTACATGAGTCATCTTATATCACAAGCTGGCATAGCTCAATGTTAAACATGATCTCCTGAACTGTAGGATCTCCTACATCCCATGGTGGATTAGGAGAAGAGGAGGATTCGAGCAACCTTCACCACTGAGGGCCCCAGTAGGAGTGACTATACTTAGATTCAACACAAAAGACTTTCAGTCAAAAGCTGTCTCTAGGGAACCTGGGTGGCTCAGTGGGTTAAAGCCTCTGCCTTCGGCTCAGGTCATGATCCCAGGGTCCTGGGATCGAGTCCTGCATCAGGCTCTCTGCTCAGCAGGGAGCCTGCTTCCTCCTCTCTCTGCCTGCCTGCCTACTTGTGATCTCTGTCAAATAAATAAAGTCTTAAAAAAAAAAAAAGCTGTCTCTAGAGACAAAGAAGGTAACTATATAATGACAAAAGGTCAACTCAATAGAAAGATACAATAATTATAAATATATATGCACTCAGCATCAAACCACCTGAATACATAAGGCAAATATTTACATATCTGAAGAGAGAGATTGACAGCAATACAATTAAAGTAGGAGACATCAATACGCTACTTTTAAAAATGTGTAGAACATACAGACAGAAAATCAGTAAAGAAACAACTGACTTAACATGATAGACCAAATGGACCTAACAGACACAAATAGATCTTTTCACCTAACAGCAGAAGAATACACATTCTTCTCAAATGCACATGGAACATTCTCCAAGGTAGATCACATTTTAGATCACAGAACATGTATGAAGAAATTTAAGATGATCAAAACTAATCCAACCAGGATGGAATGAAACTTGACATCAATAAAAAGAAACAGAAAAATTCACAAATAAGTGGAAACTAAATAATACATATTATACTAGAAATTGTAAAATACTAATAAAGGAGATTTTTTAAAAGGCACAGCTCAAATAGAAAGACATCCTGTATGCATGGGTTGGAAGAATTAGTATTGTTAAAATATCTGTACTGCTCAAAGTGATCTGCAGATCCAACACAATCCCTATCAAAACCCCAAAAGCATTCTTTATAGAAAGAGAAAAAAACAATCTTGAAATTCATTTGGAACTACAAAAGACCCTGAATAGCCAAAACAATCTGCAGTAAGAACAAAGCTGAAGGAATCATACTTCCTGATTTGAAAATACATTACAAATCTACAGTAATCAAAATCTACAGTAATCAAAACAGTAAGATGCTGGCATAAAAATAGGCATGTATACCAGCTGGAACAGAATAGAGAACCCAGAAATAAATCCACACACCCACAGTCAACTAATCTTTAACAAGGTGCCAAGAAAACACAATGGAGAAAGGGTAGTCTCTTTAATAAATGGGTTTGGGAAAACTGGTTATCCATATATGTAAGAATTATGTTGGACCTTTGTCTTATACCATATACAAAAGTCAACTCAAAATGAATTAAAAACTTAAACAAAAGGTGTAGAATTGAAAACTACTAAAAGAAAACTTATAAAACTTCTTGGCATTGGTCTGGGTGATTTTTTTTTTTTTGGATATTATACAAAAAGCAGTCAACAAAAGCAACAGAAACAAAAATAGACAAGTGGGACTATATAAAACTAAAAAGCTTCTGAGCTGCAAAAGAAATCCCAACAGAGTGAAAAGATAACCCACAAGATGGGAGAAAATAGTTGCAAACCACATAACTAACAAGAGCTTAATACCCAAAGTATATAAAGTATTCCTATAACTCAATAGCAAAAAACACACAAATAACCCCATTAAAAAATGGGTTAAGGACCTAAATAGACATTTCTTTAAAGAAGAGGTATAAATATCCAATAGGTAAAGGAAATGTGCTCAACATCACTGATCATTAAGAAAATTAAGTCAAAACCACAGTGAGATATCACTTCACCACTGTTAGAATGGCTAGTATCAAAAAGACAACATCTAACACGTATTGAGAAAGATATGTAGAAAAGGGAACCATTGTATACTGTTGGTGGGAATGTAAATAGGTTCAGTCATCATGGAAGACATTATGGAGTTTTGAAAAAAATTAAAAATAGAACTACTTGATGATCTGGCAATCTTGCTTCTGGGTATAGATCCAAAGAAAATGAGATCAGTATCTTGAAGAGATATCTGCGCTCCCATGTTCATTGCAGCAGTATTCACAATAGCCAAAATATGGAAACTACTTACATATCCATTAACAGATGAAATGAATAAAGAAAATGTGCTCTGTATATACACAATAGAATATTCAGACTTTAAAAAAAATTAAATTCTACCTTTTAGAAAGATATGGAGTTGGAGAACATTATGCTAAGTGAAATATGCCAGGCACAGAAAGGTAAATACTGTATGATCTTACTTAAGACTTTATATATATAGTATGTAGTATATATACTATATATATATGTATTTATATATAATTGGAGAAGTTTTAGGTTCACAGCAAAATTGAGAGGAAGATACAGAGATTTCCTACATACTCTCTGTTCCCCACATGCACAGCTTCCCCCATTATCAACATTCCCTACCAGAGTAGAACGTTTGTTATAATTGATGAACCTCCTTTGACAAATAAGTATATCAAGGCATCAAGTTGCATAATATACAGTTGTATTTGTCAATTATATCTCAGTAAAGCTGGAAACAAAGAAGATATTTTATTTCTGTTGTGTTTACAAAAAAACACTTAAAGAATGCACCTACCAAGAAATGTAAAATGTCATAACAGTTTTTATAAGAAATTTTCATTCTATTTGTTTTTTACAGTATGTTAACAGCATCACCATATTCCAGGTTCCTGAGTTTCTCCTATATTTTTATCTAGGTGAGGTTTTATAGGACTTTTCATAAATGCATGCAATCCTGCTTCAGTTGTGTTATCTATTAGGCAAAATTCTTCACATTATCTCAGATGGAACCACTTGTATTTTGGAAGTTATGTCTAATTCTATTATCTTTCACATTACTTTGCTCAGGAGCCATATCTACAAAATTGAGTAGAATTTAGAATCTTTTACATTGTCAGAATAAATTTAATATATCATACCTGTGGTTATTTAAATTATTCATTTTTAGGGGATCCCATGGGTGGCTCAGTTGGTTTAGTGTCTGTCTCTTAATTTAGGCTCAGGTCATGATGGTAGAGTAACGGGATCCAGCCCCAAGCCCAGCTTGGCACTCAGCACAAGTCTGCTTGAGATTCTCTCTCACCCTTTCCCACTGCATCTCTGCCCACTTGCATTTTCTAAATAAATAAATTAACTCTTTTAAAAAATTAAAAAGATCATTAATTTTTGTAATTTACTGCCTACAAATACATTATACTGTTTGTTGTTGATGTCTGTGCTCTGTACAAATGTTTTCCTATACCATCATCAAATTTTGGTACTGTTTTTGTCCAGTATTGGTGGGCATTCCTTTGTAATAAACAGTTGCATAATCTCAGTGTTACACAAAGATAAGCATTTATTTTGCTCTAGTGACTCTGGATTCACAGGGGTATTTGATCTAGCAAGGCTCAGCTGGCTAGTTCTGCTATCCATGTGGCTCACTCATACATCTTCAGCTTGGCTATAATTGAATAATGTAGGATGGGGTTGGTTTGGCTGGGTTGAATGAAGTTGCTCTGTACCATATCCTCTTATCCTACTCTTGAGGCCAGCAGGCGAATCTGGGAATTCTTTTCCTGGTGAAGACAGATGTGCAAGAGAGCATGCCTAATCACAGAGTGCTTTTCAAATCTTCAGTCATGTGGAGCCCATGAACATTTCATTGATGGGAGGAAGTTCATGGTCTCATATAAATTCAAGGGACCGGGAAATATACTCCACAAAGGGAGGTAGGGGGAGAAAGAGAAAATATTTTTGGACAATAAACTAGTCTACTGCATGCCATTCTAAGAATATCCTTATTGATATAATCAAAATTTTATAGATGATTCACCGAATGTCAGACACTTTCACAAAATTGAATCAAACATCAGGCATTTAATGGCAGCATGTCAATATTGTGTCTCATTTTCATAGAGTCTACTCTGTGGGATCCAGAGTTATAGTAGTTAAATCAGAATTTCATTTTGAATACTTGATGTCATTATTACACATTACATTCTATTTATGTCTACTGAAAATATGTGATCATTGTTGCCAATCCTTTCACCCATTCTCATTCTTCAGGTCGTTTTTTCCTATCCCCAAAGGGTCTTCATTAAAGAGCAAATATAAAACCCTTGAGAATTAAAAATGTTGACTTTTTTCAACATTTAGAATAATTTATGTAAAATAATTACTGAAAACTTTCTACATGCAATACCTTTTGAGATGTTATTATTTCCAACTTGTAATGGATAACTTTAAACAAGCATGTCTTCTAGTTGAATATTCTAGTTACATGGTTCTATATCTGGGACAGGAGAAAGTACATTTGGTATAAATAGGTCATCCATTTCTTTTCCTATCAGTTTTTCTTGAAATTCATTAGATATGGTTGATATGGAGGTAGAGGGTAAATTTGTGTTTTACTCTATCAGTGGCATATCTGTGCTATAGTTTGCTGAAAGTAATAGCTCTGAATTATTTTTCCTCTTTTTTTTTGGCATTCCATCACATTTTTCCAAAATTTTGTTTAATGATACAGAATAATATTCTTTTTTTTTAAAAGATTTTATTTATTTGAGAGAGAGAGAGAGCATGAAAGGGGCGAGGGGCAGAGGGAGAAGCTGGCTCCCTGATGAGCAGAGAGCCTGATGTGGGGCTTGATACTGGGACTCCAGGATCATGACCTGAGCCGAAGGCAGTTGCTTAACCAACTGAGCTACCCAGGCGCCCCCAGAATAATATTCTTATAGTTCTATTCTAACAGCTCTACTTTTCTTTAGTCTTGACATCTGTAGTGAAATAAGATTTAACAAGGAAGTATTTTATCTTAAATTTTATAGCATTTTAAAATAATATGCATCTATAGGTTATTTAAATTAGAAAGCAGTTATATTTTACATAGTGAAATAATCATAGCAGCAAATAATGCTATGCTATACTCACCAAACTGTTGCAAGAGTGATCTCTAATATATCTACAGACAACACTTTAAAAATATACCTTAGTTATTAAATAGTGGATTGTATTATGCAAGTACTTATATACTGAATTTTAAAACTCAGTGATGTAATTATAACACAGCACCAAATAAAAGAATATGTATGAACTACAATATTAAATATCAAATTTGTTCACTGTGATAAGAATAATGGGAGCTTCCAAAAATTTTTAAGATATGGTGATTACTATATTAACTTAAAATGCAATTTCTTTGCTTGGAAGCACAGATTATTTGATATGTTAGATCAACAATGTCTGTTTATCAAATATGTATATATAAATGATATTAGAACGTATACATATATAATATTAGAGCAAGACACTATTTCCTTCTGCCTAAAAATTATTATAACATACTGATTTGTTAGGAAAAAAACATTTTGTTGCCATTATAATTTTTGGAGTTTAAAAGCAATAATAAAATCTTTTAACCTGAAAACATTAACAATGTGCACATTGTGAATTGCAACTTCTAACATGACACTTTGAGTTCACATTCTAAAGAGAGAATAAAGAGGTGATAAAAAATAAATAAACAAAAGTATCAGTAATATTATTAATTCACTAACACCATAAGAAAATAAGACTGAGTATGTAGAGTTTTATGTATGGCTTTATATGCTCGGTCAAGGGAAAACTCTAAAATGGTGATATTTAAGCTAAGATCTGAAGCCAGAAGAAGACACAGGAAGAAAGAACTAGCTGGTACATAAGTTCTTAAATGAGAATTATTTCCAATGTTTCAGAAACAGAAATAAGGTCAATGAAACAGGAGCATAGTAAAAGAAGGGGAGAATTATGGGAGAAAGAAGTTTACAAGATGAAGTTCTTCATCAGGTAGGGCCTTAAATATCAGATTGAGGCCACTGATTCTCTTCTAAATTTGATGGGACATCACTGGAGAATTATCGGCTGGAGTATTCTGGCCTTACATATATGTTGAAAGATCACTTTGGTTGCTCCAGTGATGGTTAGATGAGGATGCAGGAACAGTGAAAGCAAGGGAGATTAATGTAGTTGTTCAGATAAGCAATGACTCTTTAAGATAGTAATATTGGAGAGATATGGAAGAAGGAAGGGATTTGGGATTATTTTAAGGCAGAGTGAGAAGACTGGTATATAAATTGATGTGGAAAAAGGAAAAAAAAAATGATTCCTAGGGTTGGGCATGAACAACTGGGTAGTTTGTGTGCTATTTACTGAGACTGGGATTTATTTGGAAATATGAAGAATAAAGAATTCTATTTGGACATTTTATGTTTGAAGTATCTTGGAAACAAATATGTACAGATATTTTGAGTAGGCAGTTGTATACACGCCCAAGAAATTCATGGGAAATATCAGAGATAGATAAAATTTGGAGCCATTGGCATACAAGAAATATTTGAGGTGACCAGCCTCTATGAGTGTTTAGATGTGCAAGAAAGGAACAAGGATATTGGCGGATCTGGGACATGGCAAAATTAGAGGTTGAACAGAGGATGATTAACATAGGAAACTGAAAAATAATAGGTTGGTGGAAAACAAGGAAGGTGGAGACAGGGAAGAAACACAAAAAGGAAGTTTTGAGGTAGTCAGTGATCCGTTCTAATGAATGCTGGTGAATGGATTAGTATAATGAGAACTGGAATGGGGCCCTTGGATCTGGCAGCAGGAAAGTTTATCTGCCCCTTTGGTGTGAGCAGTATCAGTGGAGTAGTAAGAACAGAAATTCAGCGCAAGTGTTCTGTAGCTAGAGCTGGATTCTATGGCATGACCTCATTCTTGTAGCAGATACATTTAATGTTTGGGTTAAAAGAGAATAGTACTGGGGTGCCTGGGTGGCTCAGTGGGTTAAGCCTCTGCCTTCGGCTCAGGTCATGATCTCAGGGTCCCGGGATCGAGCCCCACATCAGTCTCTCTGCTCAGCAGGGAGCCTGCTTCCCCCTCTCTCTCTACCTACTCGTGATCTCTCTCTCTCTGTGTCAAATAAATAAATAAAATCTTAAAAAAAAAAGAGAGAGAGAGAGAGAATAGTACAAGGGTGATTAGAAAGAAGATATTGGGGAGGAACCACTTTGCCATGGGCCACTACAGAAAGTTCCTTCTTATGTCCCACTTGGGAAAAGGTATGATATAACTACCATATTAAGAAATCCATAAACTAATTAGTATTCTTGGCCATTTTCCACCATATATTGCTGTATGTTATAACTGTTAAGTAGAGATAATAGTTGAGCCTAGGTTCTGATTATTTTCTAGGCATTAGAAGCCTTACAGGGCAGACCAAAATCTTCTATTAGTGCAGACTTAGGTTCTTCTTAGGGTTGGCATTGGCTCATGCCCAGCAATACTTCCCAAAATGAAACCAGGTATAAGCTAACCAGTATTGTTCTTTTAAAATTAAACAGGGGTGCCTGGGTGGCTCAGTGGGTTAAAGCCTCTGCCTTCGGCTCAGGTCGTTATCCCAGGGTCCTGGGATCAGCCCCACATCAGGCTCTCTGCTCCATGGCTCCTCTCTCTCTGCCTGCCTCCCTGCCTGCTTGTGATCTCTGTCAAGTAAATAAATAAAATCTTAAAATTAAACCAAAGGCAATCAAATATCGAGATGCCCAGGGATTCTCTCTTTCTAGAGACACATTGTCAATGATCTCGGTTCCACTGAATCCCTTCCAACCTTCTTTCTCTCTTCAGACCAACATTCTCTACTGTCCTTGTATATACACAATTATGGCCAACTTAATCAGGTGTGGACACTTGCTAGATCCAATTTGTCTCATTTCTAAGTTACTGAAAGATAGGCTCTGGCTTGTCCAGCTTAAGTCAGCCCTCTCTGGCTAAGGGCACTGGGCAATATAGTGAGGACTCACTCAGAAAGGATCATGAAGTCTCATTCCATGGGCATGACAGGCAAATAGAGTATTTCCCCTTATTGAATGCAGGATATGTTGCAAGACCCCCAGCGGATGTCTGAAACTACAGAGTACTGAACCCTATATATACTATTTTTTTTCCTATCCATAGTTACATATGATAAATTTATAAATTAGGCATAGTAAGAGATTAACAATAATAACTAATAATAAAATAGAACAATTATAACAATATACTGTAATAAAGGTTAAGTGAATGCACTTTTTCTATGAAAATATCTTACTGTACTATACTTATTCTTCTGGTGACAATATGCAATGATTAAAATGCTTTGTGATGAGATAAGGTGAGGTGCATGACTGTGGGTATTGGGATGTAAGATCATCTGCTTCCAGACTACAGTTGACCCTGGTAACCAAAACCATAGAAAACAAAACCTCAGGTAAAGAAGGACCACTGTATCTCACGAATGAGTCCTAACTGCTCCATCTCCTATGGAGGGCTGTTTCCATGCCTTGCATTACAGGGCAGTCACCCCATTCTACACAAATGAAAGCCTTTTAAGCATTAACATTGGGCTTTTCATCTGGTCATTGAGCTCTTTTCATTCATGCAAACTGCCATTGTTTTTTAAGTTTTTAGAAAGGATTAGTATGGGTCGGGATATAAACGGGGTTCAATTCATGCTGGGAACCCCAAAATTCCCAAAGATCCAGAACACTGTAATGAAAGGAGGACTTTTGTATTTAAAATTATAACACATTAATGGTACATACGTGTTCATGTGCATTCCCAGAGATGCTCAGTAGGAATTCTTTTTTTTTTTTTTTACATTGGAGACCTTTTTATTTGATACAAATACTTAAGGTTTTGCATGAAAAACTTAAAAACTATCTAGTTTTCAGGATAAAAATATTCTAAATAGCTTCTTTCCATACAACCTGAATTGGGAAACTGAATAGGGGAAGGGAGGAGCCCATGAAGGAGAAAAATAAGGGAAAACGGGATTGTTTTACTCACAGCAACACCATACAGAGCAGCATTTTTATTTCATAAGCACAATTTTAGCCACATCAGGTTCCACACTCAGTGGGGAGTCTGCTTGAGATTATCTCACCCTCCCCCCCCACTCATGCTTTCTCTCTCTCTAAAACAAATAAACAAATCTTTCTCTCTTTTTAAAGGAAATAATAGTGATGCCACGCTGTTCCATTTTCTAAGTGGTAACTAACAAAATTGTGGTTTCTTCCACTAAACAGAAACAAAGCACAAAATGGGAGCTCCCAGCAGCAGCCATCCAGAGTGGCATCCTGATTTCTTCCTTTTTGATTTATTTTCCCTAGAACTGGTTCTTAAAATGAACCTTGAATTGTCCTTCTCCTGACAGAAGTCACTTGGGTTTCCACAGTATTTTCAAGTCTAGCTTATGAGACTTTAGCATGAGAGCCCCATGAAGCTATAGAATGCATTAAGCATGAGTGAAATGCTTAACTAATGACTAACTTATATTCATGGGAGAGCTCTTTCCCTACTAAGGAGAAAAACATTTATTTCTTGTCCTTAGCTTTAGTCATCTTCATTGCTGAAACAACCCAAATTGTTCCTACTTGAAAATAATTTTCAAAGGCATGGGAGAATATGTGTTGCCAAGGAGACTGCTGACATGCAGAGGAAGGAAGGGTTTGTGGTTATCTGTGACCATGCAGCTATGATTTCTCCTGCCTCCAGCTCTTGACCTGCAGGAACTTACAAAAGCTTCTCCAAGAGGCTGAGGTCACACAAAGACATTGGTAAATCCCTCATGGTCCGCAGATCAGATTTCATGCCTGGTTCATCTCAGTCCAGCAACTTGGACATAGATCTTGAATAACTTCCTTAGTGCCACATGAAATCTCCCAGAATGAGCAAGCAGAGGGCACAGTTTTACAATCTCATTTCATATGTGAAAGACCATTTACTTACAACTATGATTCGGTTGGGAAAGAATGTGAAAACGGTATGTTGATTTATATTGAGTTGTTGAAGAACTTCAAAAGACATAAACTTCAGTGTATCCTGGAAAATCATTGGCGATCCTCCATTTTCATCAAAATTTTTTAACAGAGTTTAAGGTTATAAGTACATTCGTACTTTTCCTTTTTAAAAATAATTACATTTTAATGCCACCTAATAAACTCATCTTTTATTATTTCCATGATTAGAAAACCTGAAATTCCTAGAGCAATTGAAACCCCTAGTATTCTACACACTGGCAATGTCTACACATTACAAAGAGGAAGCATTGGCCCAGGGTCTGCTCACCAGGTGACAAATGTGAGAAAGAGGTAAAAAGAAGATCTCTCAGGTGTAGTAAATTTCAGGTGGGATGTTTACCTGAGGAGGCCAAAAGGAACATACTCGTAGGCAAATCTAAAATCACAAAGCTGGGTGCTGAGGTGGCTCAGTTGATGGAGCATCTGCCTTCAGCTCAGGTCATGATCCCAGGATCCTGGGATCAAGTCCCACATGGGGCTTCTTGCTCAGGTGTGAGCCTGATTCTCCTTCCCCCTCTGCCTGCTGCTCTCCCTGCTTGTGCATGCGCCCTCTCTCTCTCTCTATCAAATAAAATAAATAAATAAAATCTTTTAAAAAAATAAATAAAATAAAATCACAAACGTGAAAAGAAACCAAAGAGCATGGTCAAGTAAGCTGTTCAGTTTTCAGACCAATAACAAAGGCAAAACTAAATGGAGAGAGATTAGTTGAAAGCAAGAATGCCTAAAGCTTACAATGCTCAACCAAAATCCAAAACTTACCAGACCAAGTCATCAACTTCCAAGCTAGTCATGGTATACCCTCCTTCCTGGAAGCTTCTTGTCCTAGAGGAACTCTGTGCGTTATTGCTCTGAGAGACACCGAAATACCTTCCACACAGGTTCTACATATGCTCACAAATATATTCTAGCTAAATAAACAAACAAACAAACAAAAACTGTCATTACCAATTCTATGTGTCCATAAGAGTCTCAGAGGCATTATACTGAATCCTCTTTAAGGACAACTTCCTATGCCTTAAAACAAACAAACAAACAAACAAAAACTGTTAAAGTGCTAACAGAAAAACTATTGAGATCTGTCTCAAATTTGAGAAACTAATTAAATAAACAAATGAATGAAAAACATGTGTTAAAAATACTTACAGTTTGGCTGATGGTTTTTCTAACAGTCCCTCAGTCACTGGGATTGTGTTTAACAGACAATGTAAGCATCATAATAAATCTTTCCTAATACAAGGACTTGCCTAATACAAGGACTGAGACAAGGACTTTCCTAATACAAGGTCTGAGACAAGTGTCTCTCAACTCAATCAAGGTAAGACAAACCACCACAGAAAGTCAAAAACCCTCACTTAAAGGCATTCTCAGGATACTGGGAAAGGTGTACTCACTATGAAAAACTGCATATACTTAATCTGCAGATTCTATGAGGAAGATATACATTCTAGAAAATCCCAGCTATTGCTCAAAGTACTAGCACTCATTTATTCCCTTCATTTTACTCACTCATAGGCAATGTAGCACAAATGGGCACAGGTGGGTTGTCCTCCCAAAGACATGATTATACCCTCTGCAGAGCTGCTGTCTGCTCACTTTGTGTAGTTTCATTATTTGCTCTTAAAGACACAGGGCTTCCAGGAGAGTACTCTTGTGTCTAGCCTTCATAATTATTACTACTACTACCTTCTCTGTGCCGTGACCACCACGTTCCTTCTCTCGCTTGCTGCTCCCCCAGGCATTCAGTGTGCTTCCCATGACAACCTTGGGGACCAAAACCTGACCAGGACTACCTCTGCCACTCTCCCGTGAATCTTCTCACCATATCCAGATTTGTAGATTTTTGCCACATAGACACAGAAAGAAGAGGATTGCCTTATAAAGAGATCACACGTTTAGCCCTTCCAATTATTTTCAGTTTTGTGCTGTATATTGAATGCTTTTCACCTGAAAAATTCTAATTTGTCATTTAAGTTCCAAATAAAATGTCATCTGTTTTCTCCTGAGTTAAGTTAATGGATCCATGATTGTGCTTCCTTAGCTCTTAGCATGTACATCCATAACATGTGAGAACATGTCCCTCTATAAAATGCGTTAACATGAACCACTGACATTGTGACTGTGTATGTCTATGATATATGTTAGTCTGTACCTCCAGAGCATGTGTTGATGTGTACCTTTATGTTTTAGTCCATTGCAGCTACCATAACAAAGATACCATGGACTAGGTGGTTTATAAATACTGTAAATTTTTTTCTCATAGTCTGTTTGCTGGGAAGTCCATGATCTCGGTGCTGGCAGATTGGGTATCTGGTGAGGGCTCTCCTCCTGGGTCATCAGTGGTTATCCTTCTGCTATGTCTTCCTATGGCAAAAGGGGGTGGGGGATCCCTCTGAGGTTTCTTTTAGAAAGGCATTGATCTTATTAATTAGGGTTCCACCCTCATAAACCAAGCATCTCCTAAAGGATTACATATAATGGGAGGAGGGACAAAAATAGCATGCATTAAAATATCTCCAAGTGCCTTCAACTCAGGTCCTGGGATTCAGCCCCATGTCCAGCTCCCTGCTGGGCGCAGAGTCTGCTTGTCCTTCTCCTTCCCCCTCTGCTCCTCCCTCTGCTTGCACTCTCTCTCAGATAAATAATAATCTTTCTTAAAAATTAAATAAAATATATCTCCATGACTTTTATGAATATGTACTCTTAGAGCTGGATGGGTCTACATCATTTATTCATATAGACTGACTGATTGTTTACTTTGACTGTACTTTATGCCATTAAGAAAAAAGCTCTTATTGACCATAAGCCACCAAGTCACGCAATCTTAACCAATACACAGCTCTTTCCTTCGGCTTGTTTGTTGGTCATCTAATATGTTTTAGGCACTCAAGATACTACTGTGAACAAGACATGTAAACAGCCCACCTTCATAAAGCTTACATTGTAGAGAACAGAGATCTAAAATATAAGTAGACAAATTAACAAGTGGTGATAAGTCCTACAAAGAAATTATTCAAGCACTGAAATAGCAATTATTGGGAATTCTAATTTATGCAGGCAGTCAGGGGAAGCCTGTGAGGGAACACTTAGACAGAAATCTGAAGGTCAAGAACAGGCTAGTTCCTTCCTTCCTTTGTTGAACTGCTTGTGACAGTCGCCACTGGCACAGTGCCCAGTACATGATGGGTGCTCATAGACTGATCAAAGAAAACTTAAAACATTGATTTCATGCAAAAAAAAAAAAAATGCCTTTGTGTAATAAATGGATGAGTGGATTAATGAGTGCTGTATTTGGTGAAAGCTCTTAAACTTAAAATAATTACATGTAAATTGGTCTAAATTAAACATGCTATACTTCATTTTACTCAAATTTGTATTTAATTAGGTAATTAACATGTTCTGATCATTTCATAACACTTATAGACTGCTGATTACAGTTGATAAATGAGCATTGTACTATGAATATTTAATCTTTTCTCATAACAAAGAGAATTCCACATTTTGTAAAATAACTTACAGTCACAAAATGCTTCCATTTTCCTGCTATGTTTTGACACTATATCTTTATAACCTTTTTTGTTTTTAAGCTTCACAATGCCTAAAATCTCCCACTTGTAACCACAAGTCATTTCTCAATTTTCAGCCAATTATCTGTGAAGAGATGTTCCTGTGCTGGTAAATTCCATTTTCTTTTGGATTTTAAAAGACAAGGTAATTAAAAATACCAATATCTATATTCTGATAGGTCAAATATGATCTGAAAACTGAATTCCTAATTAAAATGTGTCTGTTTAGAGAATTACCATTACATGAAGGATCATGAACATTACACCTGCATTCAGAATTCATTATTTTAAAATACCAAATTTATTTTATTTTATTTTTTTTAATTTTTTTAAATTAACATATAATGTATTGTTTGCCACAGGGGTACAGGATTCACAGGTCTGTGAATCGTCAGGCTTATACATTTCACAGCACTCACCATAGCACATACCCTCCCCAATGTCCATAACCCAACCACCCTCTAGATATCCCTCTTCCCCCTAGCAATCCTCAGTTTGTTTTGTGAGATTGAGTATCTTATGCGGGGGCCTCTGGGTGGCTCAGTGGGTTAAAGCCTCTGCCTTCAGCTCAGGTAGTGACCCAGGGTGCTGGGATTGAGCCCTGCATCGGGCTCTCTGCTCAGCAGAGAACCTGCTTTTGCCTGCCTTTCTGCCTACTTGTGATCTCTGTCTGTTGAATAAATAAATAAATTCTTTAAAAAAAAAAAAGTTTCCTATGATTTGTCTTCCTCCCGATCCCATCTTGTTTCAAAAAAATACCAAATTTTTTGTCTTGTCTTGAACACTCTACCTAGCAAAAAAAGAAACAAATGACATTAACATAAGACACATAGAACAAACATACTTTTTCTTTGAGGTTTAAGTGAAGAATACAATAAGTCTTAGCTGCTTCTTTCTCCACTTCTTTGATGAGTTAGACTTCCCAAGGGAATTTATTTTTTTTTTCTACATGGACCACACAGAGAAATTAATTCTGGTTAAAATAATCATAATAATAATAAAGAGTAAAATGTCATGTCTCTGGGTAAGTTTCTTAGTAATAGCACTGGTCAATTAATAGAGTATTTTTAATATAGGTCTCCCTTCAGCATAAGCCCCAGAGTGGCTACTGAAAGCAGGATAAGGGCCAACCTCAAAACGTGGCCTTGGAATGGCTGTAGCATTTCTAACACCATCCTCCCAAATGGACAAGACATATTCAAGGGGTCAAGGGGTCTGGGAATAAATGGTTTTGGTCTTTGTATGACCAAAGTACGAACAAAGTAAGAATAAAGATGGAATGAGTAAAATCCAATTTACTCAATATACTGTAAGGAATCACATATACTCTGTGTTTCTTCTGATTGTTTTGGGGTGTGTGTGTGTGTGTGTGTATGTGTGTGTTTAAACGTTATGTTTGAACCTAGAGTATGAAGATATTACTAGAGGAAAAATCATTGCCTTTTAATCAAGAGGTTGGGAAAAGGAAATTTGGACGGACTTTGGAAGGAACTGGTAGAAATTTGGAAGGATGAAAAGAAGTTAGAAGGAATAACCAGGGAAAATGCCAATCAAAAATTCTGTACGCATCATTATTTTTTTTAAAAACAACTTGCAGAATTGAACCATAAGCTCCTGTTGAAAGCAACTATATTAGCAGTTACTAAAATCAACCTGAAACAACAGGTGCTGGCAAGAACGTGCAGAAAGGGGAACCCTCTTACAATGTTGGTGGGAATGCAAACTGGTGCAGCCACTCTGGAAAACAGCATGGAGGTTCTTCAAGAAGTTAAAAATAGAACTGTTCTAGGATCCAGAAATTTCACTATGAGGTATTTACCCAAAGGATACAAAAATACTGATTCAAAGAACACATGCTATCCCAATGTTTATAGCAGCATTATCTACAATAGCCAAATTAAGGAAAGAACCCAAATGTCCATCGACTGATGAATGGATAAAGAAGATGTGGTATATATACACAAGGGAATATGACCCAGCCATCAAAAAGAATAAAATCTTGCCATCTGCAACAACATGGATGGAACTAGAGAGTATTATGCTAAGTAAAATAAGTCAGAGAAAGACAAATACCATGATTTCACTCATATGTATAGCTTAAGAAACAAAACAAACAAACATGGGTCAGGGTGGGAAAGAAAGAGACAAACCAAGAAACAGACTCTTAGCTATATGGAACAAACTGATAGTTACCAAAGGGGAGGTGGGCCAGGCTGGGGAGGGAGGGATATGTGAAATATGTGATGGGGATTAAGGAGGGCGCTTATGACGAGCACCAGTGTTGTATGTAAGTGATGAATCACTAAATTCTGCAACTGAAACTAATATTACACTCTATGTAACTAACTGGAATTTAAATAAAAACTTGGAAAGAAAAAAATAAAAATTAAAAAAAGGCCAAACTGAACCTTGAGTAAAGGTTCTTAAAAACCAAAACCCCAATTTTCCTCATTAATTACTATTCTTGATACTATCAATTACAGCAAGAAAGAAAACATATTATCCTGGATATGTTTTATTATGTGAAGACATTTATAACATTGCTTTTCTTTTATTTCTCTGAATCTAGAAAAAGTTTTGGATACTCAAAAAGGTGACTTTGAAAACTTTTCCTTTTAATAAGTATTATAAATCTTTGGCGTTCATTACAAAATTGCCTCCTAAGAATGTAGTATGGCACGTATAGCAAATGGAATGTAACATTTGGCAAGGTTTGGAATTTATTGCTGTCAGGAACCTGGTTTAGAAGTTAGATATATAGATTTTGTAATAAAAATGATAAGACCAAGCTTTAAAAGTCTAAACTGTCCATTAAAATTTTAATGAAGCACAAGTATGGGGGCACCTGGGTGGCTCAGCCGTTAAGTGGCTGCCTTTGGTTCAGGTCATGATCCCAGTGTCCTGGGATCAACACATGCATCACATCACATCACATCGCATCGGGCTCTCTGCTTAGTGGGAGACCTGCTTCTCTCTCACTCCCCCTGCTTGTGTTCCCTCTCTGCTATCTCTCTCTCTCTCTGCCAAAAAAAATAAATAAAATCTTAAAAAAAAAAAAAAAGAAGAAGAAGAAGGAAGGAAAAATTAACCAAGTGCAGTGTACTCATTACTCACATAAAAATGACTCCTTCAGAGAATTGTGTATGCTTCACGGATATTTGGCTTTTCTCCGTTATTCATCTTCCTATCTAACTGGGATCCAGCTCACAAAATAACCTTTGTGTTGTTTGTCACATTAGTTTCCTTGGTAAATTCTTTGGGTTAGAAAGAGCTATGGTCATGGAAACATGTAAGAGCACTGGTGAAAGACAGTAGTTTACCTTTCATGATAATTCAGCTAACAATTTAAAATTCCTCCCAAAATAATTGAAGTGCAATCTTCCCCACCCTCCTGGGGTTAGAGATGCTCAGTGCTAGTGCTGAGGTTCCTGTGAAGCAGGCCCTTTTCTCCCTTTGCACAGGCAGATAGCTTGACTATCTTCCTTACTTCCTAAGGTTGTTGTGCTGTGTGACTGGATTGTAGCCCATGGAACGAGAGCTGAAGTGATTTGCACCTCTTTCAGACCTGGCCTGTAAAACCTCCAAATGGGGCACTCCTTTCTCTTTCCCCTCTGCAAAGATTTTGGAGGCCAAATAAAGAAGATCATGGAGCTACAATGTGGAAGGGCCTGCTTTGAACTTCATGAGCAGAGAAGTAAACTTGTATTGGATTAATGGATGAGATTTGGTGGTTTGCCTGTAATTGCAGTGGTCACTACCTTAATTTACAAATACTTATAAACAGAAGTTTTTAAAAGCTATACTTGGGAGGTGCCTGGGTGTCTCTGTTGGTTAAGCAGTTGCCTTCAGCTCAGGTCATGATCCCAGGGTCCTAGGATCAGCCCCATGTCGGGTTCCCTGCTCAGCAGAGAACCTGCTTCTCCTTCTCCCTCTGTCTGCCCCTCTCCCTGCTTGTGCCTTCTCTCTCTAAAAATAAATAAATAAAATCTTTTCAAAAATTTTTAAAAAATAAAATCTTTAAGAAAAATTATGACTTGGAAAAAAGCAGGAGGCAGTAGATAGAGATGGATCAAAGATAATTACCAGAAAAAAATTTGGAAAATTTTTCTGTGATAAATATAGATGATTCAATAAATGACAAACATGTAATATTCACATTCAGGCCTCCAAAGCCAAATCTTGGACCCTGGGTTCGAGCACTGAGGAGACAGGAAACAATAGAGTGTCTCACCTGTGCCTTGGAGGGTGTCTCCAGGGTGCACCCAGAGGAGAGGAGAGCTATCAACACAACAAGCCCTGAGGCCTGCAAGAACTTGGCGGAGAAGAAACACCGGCTTACTCAATGTTTCATACTGCTATTGGAGCTCTCCCTTCACCAACGGGGAAAAAAAAAAAAAGAAAAGAAAACCATAACCAACAAAGTAGAAGAAAAAAACAGTTTAAAATCCATAGCTTGTGATCGCTACTTTAATTTAAAAAAAAAAAAAAATTTCCCACTCTATTCTTCATGTAAATGCCATGTGACAAAAAGCAATCATAAGTGTTTTGTGGTCAAATAGCTGAGAAACAAGCTGAGTTGAATACCTTCTTTACACAGAACTTCTCAAATCCTTTGACTTTCGGCTCTACATTCCAAATATCCAAGAGGAGCCTGGCATATGCAGTTTTCCAAATTGATTTGATCGTAGGCCTCTGATTGGGGAGCACGTCACCATGCACAGATGATAGGAAAAAAGAAATAAAGGACATAAAAGCACATGAAGAAAAAGTGCAGGCACATGTTGTCCTGGTCTTGCCAGTAAATTGATAACTTTAACATTATTTCTGCTATAGACTGTGTAGAATTTCACCCAGCTATGTTTATCCTTGTGCTGTCCCATACTGTATTACAAGACAGCTAATCATGCCAATCAAAAGACCCCTCTATTTATTGGGACATTAGCTTCAAACCACATTTCAGTATTTTCAGGATGAGTCAGAAGGAACCACAATAACCAGCTTTGTAGCTATTTCTTTGGAGAGAGTTTCTTCTCTTCCATCTGTCTATCTTAATACATGTCATTGTATAGGTTATTATTTAGTTAACATTTATGCTGCTTCTGGAATAGCCCTTTTTTTTAAAGATTTTATTTATTTATTTGACAGACAGAGACCACAAGCAGGCAGAGAGAGGGAGGGAAGCAGGCTCCCCGCTGAGCAGAGAGCCCGACACATGGGGCTCGATCCCAGGACCCTGAGATCTGAGCCGAAGGCAGAGGCTTAACCCACTGAGCCACTCAGGCGCCGCTTATGGAATAGTCTAACCTGGATACCATAGTCTGGGAAATGACCTTGGACAACAGAGCTGAGCCAAACAGCAATTTCCTCAGTCTCACACTGAAGCAAGGAGAAAGCGTTACTGTCTCATGCCAAAAATGAATTTGAGAAATGAAGGGGCTATAGAAGTGAGTTAATATTTTGAGTTAATATTCTGGATTTCCAGTGCTCCTATCTGATGACAGGAAGACTCTGCAGGCAGAAATGCAACATCTACATATCTACTGTAATTTGTAGGGGGGGTGGAAGAAATAATTGTGGAAAATCAGCTAACCAACCAAAAACAAACAAAGGTTATTCAATGGACAGAACTCCACTCTGTGCCTTATTCTCTAAGCAAAACATTTGTAAATCATAATCATACTAGAGTTCCTCCAGGAAGATGGCAGTTTGTCCCTTTTCAATGCCAAGCATAAAAAGCAGATCTCTTCTTTGGCCAATTTTCTTATTTCCTGAGAGAGAAAGTAAAATAAATAATGTGCCTACAAAGTCAGCCTGAAGAAATACATTTACATTCTTTGGGCCTTGCTTCTGATTTTTTGTTTCAGGCTGTTTTTCAGAGAGAGTTTTTCCTTCCTGCCAAATAGCTTCTCTCTCACACGTGCTTTTTTTTTTTTTTTTTTTTAATGTTTTTTTGAGGCGGCACTTTTAGAGAGTTGTCTTAACCTCTGTGACCTGAAATTGTACAGTTTGGATGCAGTTCACTTCAAGATACTGTGTGGACTTAGAAACTGAAAGGCATGGAAAAAACAAGGAACATTAGGCACAGATTTGTCTGCACTGTTTCATTTTGTTAGATTCTGTCATCTTTATACCTAGTTTTTGAATGCCTCAGAATGTATGCACTTCACATGTGAAAAGTTTTGTACGGTAAGAATCTCATAATATTGCTATTAGAAGACCAGGGGGCATTGGGTTTGATAACCCCATGAATAGCAGAGAGAATGGGACCCCACGAGGTATAACAACAAAGATCTAGCCCTTGCTTCCCAGGATGTTGTTTGCAAGGACAGGTTCATGGCTTTGGTTACTCCCATTCAGGACCACAAGACAAAGACAGAGACAGAGAAGGAAAAATAGGTAAATTTTGCTCTTTACATTTTAAAGATGAGAAAACTTACAAAAAGTTGGGTTTTAAATTCAGGTCTCTCTAGCTCGAAATTTGTGTTCGTGGCCATCAAAGTGTCACATATAAATGTCATTGGTTAAATGATATAGTCCTATTGATCCATAAGCCATGTTCCCAGCTTTGCCCTCAGCATTTTTGGATCTATATACCCAAGATGACTTGCTGATGAAGAGCAGAATTGCTGTGTTTTTAGCGAGTTTTACTTGTCTCCCCCACTTTGATGATATCACTATTCCCTGTTGAAATCGCCCTGCTTGAATCATCTGTTAATTCAGATCACCTCTGCTTTGAGGATTTCTTAAGTTACCTACATGATATTTGTGTTGAGATTTAGAGATTCTCAATATCTTCCCTCCCTTTGTCCTTTTCCTCTCTGCTGTTCTTCCTCTTGTCCTACTGTCTTTATTTCCCTTTCAGCCACCGGACTTTCTTGGAGAAGAAAAACGTTATCAGATTGAGACTGTTTCTCTTGGAAAATTTAGCTTTCTATGCACACTCGTTTTATGGTTCTTATGAAAACTCTCACTCACCCATGTTTCTCTCTCTCTTTGTTTTGGTGAGATTTGTTGACTTTTTGCAGTTGTGAACTTGTATTGTTTTCTCGTGTCATCTCTCCTCTACATTTTATTTTATTTTATTTTATTTTATTTTTAAAGATTTACTTATTTATTTGTCAGAGAGATAGAACACAAGCAGGGGGAACAATAGGCAGAGGGAGAAGCCGACCTCCCCCTGATGCAGGACTCAATCCCAGGCTGCTGGGATCATGACCTGAGGTGAAGACAGACACTTAACCAACTGAACCACCAGATATCCCTCTCTCTTCTACATTTTTAATAAATACAAAAAAAAAAAAGTTCTCCCCTCTCTCTCTTTTTTTTTAGTCTAAAGAGATTACATGACACCCTCTGAAGTTAACCGAAGAACCCGTGACCTAGTGTACTGAGACGGAAGAATTTCTGTATTTAAACCCATTGCTCCTATAAGTACACCATGGGGATTCGTGAGTGCAATTATGATCACCATTGCAGAGGGTACAAGTGGCAAAGAGCACATGGCCGGGGCCCTCAAGAGGCTTAAAATCCATGGAAAGACTTCATAATGGAGGTCTGCTAAAATTCCCTTGGTATAAATAAGTAAAGATGCAATGTTTCCAAGCAGGAAAATCCCAATTTGAGGAGTAAAGTCCAAGTTATTCTGAGATGGGACTAAGAATTGGCTTCTTTCTATATTAAAGCTCAGCTTCTTCCTCAACTAGTTTTACCAAAATACTAGAGAAGAGCTCAACTTGACTCAGTCTGTGCTAGGTTTCTACTTCTGGATCAATCAACCATGCCCATGGACTGGAACCATATTTTACCGTTACAAAAATTTCTGGAACATGGGGTGCCTGGGTGGCTCAGTGGGTTAAAGCCTCTGCCTTCGGCTCAGGTCATGATCTCAGGGTCCTGGGACCAAGCCCTGCATCAGGCTCTCTGCTCAGTGGGGAGCCTGCTTCCCCCCTCACTGCCTCCCTCTCTGCCTACTTGTGATCTCTCTCTCTCTGAGAGAGATCAAATAAATAAATAAGAGAGGTCAAATAAATAAATAAAATCTTTAAAAAAAAATTTCTGGAACAATCAGGTAGGAGTCAGATGGACATTTTTCAAAACTTTGTGCTGCCCTAGAGCTCTAGAGATTTCTAAATAGTTTTAAGTTCACAATGGAGAGAAAGAAAGATAACCAAGTAACATGTGTCACTCTAACTTTCTTCAGCCATTGATGTGTTTGGAATACTGGATTGCTGTTGCTAAAACAGGGCTTGAAAAACACGGTTCCAAAATTGTCTGAGGAAACACACCATGAAAGCATAATAATGTTGAAAGACCAGCATCCTAAATGAGGTGGGCGTTCCCAAGGCCAAGTAAATGCAATTAGCTAATGTGATTTGTGCCACCTGAATGGCAAACTGTCCAGTGACCATTAATTCTTATTTATGGGGTAAGTAGTTAATACGAGGCTCTGTGCCAAGCTCCAACAGTGAGCACTAATTGTTTTTCTCAGTTCTCTGTGGCGGTGCTCCTCGGTCCCTAATAGACAGTAGATGCAGGCTTTTAAAAAAATGTGTCTGAAAAATGGACATAATGATAGTATCTACCTCAAACAGGTTTGTGAGCATTAGTTAATTAATGTAAAATACTTAAATTTTGACACACATTTTGTGTTTAAAATGCTATCTTCTATTATTATTATTATTGTTATTATTATTAATGATACTCATAAATCAAAAATAGTAACATTTTAAAAATGATTTTATTTATTTATATGAGAGAAAGAGGAAGAGCAGGGA
Organism: Martes martes; assembly: GCF_963455335.1. NCBI lineage: Eukaryota > Metazoa > Chordata > Mammalia > Carnivora > Mustelidae > Martes > Martes martes. The sequence continues at coordinate 83,820,686 of NC_137889.1, forward strand.
GAAGGGGAGGGAAGGAAGAGGGGCATAGGGAAAGGGAGAAGCAGACTCTGGACTGAGTGCAGAGCCCATCGTGGGGCTCAATCCCAGGACTCCAAGATCATGACCCGAACCAAAGTCAGACGCTTAACTGACTGAGCCACCCAGGCATCCCAGAAGTAGTAATTTTAATAAGTAGATTTAAAATTTGAATTGGACAATTGAATTGGACAAAGACCTGGAAATTCTGTTCTAATTACTGGTATCTAAAATAAAATATTTATACATTTTCTAGAAAACATCAGACAGTTACAATTGTGTGAGGACTTAAGAGATCAAGATCAAGAAAAAAGTGACAATCAGAGGTGTGCCTGATATTCAGCACATTTCTCCTCGAGGTAGTTGTTATTTCCAACACATAGTTCAGGAGCCAAATAGAAATTGGTGGAAGAAAAACTGGACAGAACTTTCAAAACCCTCATGGGTTGGCTAATGGGAAATTGAAGAGCAGATCCACTAAAGGGGAAGTAAATTTGCTGGATAAAATACAACATGTCAGCTAGCTTTGAATTTCAGATAAAAAACAATATTTTTAAGTATAAATATGTCTCATAATATTAAAAATTCAAAATTCAAAATTCAAAATTAATTGGGAAGCCTTTTTATTTTTTTATTGTTTTGTTCATTGTTATGAACTCTGGCAGCCCCAGAAAGAAGGACTATGCTAAACAACCAAGGTTTTTAGCTGGAACTCCAGAAAATCTATGCTCTTGGAGTAGTAATGAAGTGAAAACAAGGCAGACCTCACAAGGAGCTTCAAATCAGCTCAAATGTTAAATCCACTAAAGTAATATACACTTGCCTTCCAGGAGAAATAAATTCTTGCTGGAGAAAGTTAAAATCTTCTAGACCCTAAATTATCTCTATAATTTTCCATTATTTCACTAAATATTACTGGAAATAACAGAGGTTAACAATTTAACCCAACAAAGAGACATGTATGTGCACACACCCCCATGCATGAGTCAAGGAGAAAGAGAGATTTATTATGAGGAATTGGCTCATGTGATTACAGAAGCTGAGACATCCCAAAATCCACCTTCCAGCAAACCGGAGACCCAGGAAAGCCAGGGGTGTAATTCTGTCCAAGTTTATACATAGACCTGAGTACCAGGGAGGCTGATGGTTTAAATCCCATTTTGGGGGCACCTGGGTGACTCAGTCAGTTGAGCATCTGACTCTTGGTTTCAGCTCAGGTCATGATCTCATGGTTGTGAGATAGAGTCCTGAGTTGGGCTCCATGCTCAGCAGTGAATCTGCTTGAAAGATTCTCTCTCTCTGCCCCTCCTCTTACTCTCCCTTCCCACTCCCTTTCTTTAAAAATACATAAATAAATCTTAAAAGAAAAATCCCCAAAATCTGAAGGCCAGAGAAGATGAAATGAGATGACCCAACTCAAACTGGTAGGTAGAAAAGCCAGGCAATTTCCTCCCACCATCCCTTTTTGTTCGATTCAGGCCCTCAGTGGATTAAATGATGCCCATGCGCACACTGGGGACAGCAATCTTCTTTACTGAGTCCATTCATTCAAATGCTAATCTCAACCACACACTTACAGACACACCCAGAAATAACGTGTAATCTAGTCACCCCATGGTCAGTCAGATTGACACATAAAATTAATATCACATGGGGCACCTGGGCAGCTCAGTGGGTTAAAGCCTCTGCCTTCGGCTCAGGTCATGATCCCAGAGTCCTGGGATCAAGCCCCACATGGGGTTCTCTGCTCAGCGGGGAGCCTGCTTCCCCCCCACCCCCCGCCTGCCTCTCTGCCTACTTGTGATCTCTGTCAAATAAATAAATAAAATATTTTTAAAAAATTAATATCACATATATGGACCAGACCTACCGGTTCCACTCCTAGTTATATGTCTAACAGAGTGGTATACACATGTACTCCAAAAGATGTGTAAAAGTTACCTTGCAGTGTAATTCGTAAGAGCCAAATGTTGGAAACAACCCAACAGTCTATCAACAGTAGACTGTATAAAGTGTGGTGTGGGGTGTGTATGTGTGTGTACTAGCACAATGGTTATGTGCAATAATATAGATATATCTCACAGATATACTTCTAGTTCAGAGACCAGGCATAAAAGAATACATACTGTCTGATTCCATTTACATCATGTTCAAAAAAGACCAACTCTTCTCTGATGCTAGAAATCAACATATTGACTGCCTTTGAGAGGAGGGAGGGATACTTATTGGAAGGAAATATAAAGGAGGCTTCCAGAATCTTATTTCTCAATCTGTTTGATGAGTACACAGGCATTTTTATTGCATACAACATGTTATATATGTGTATATACACATGTGAATGTAAAAAATTATATTTTTATAAAAGATGAAGTTTTAAAAATACAGCAGAGAACTGGAATGTGGAAAGTAACTAAGCATAAAAGCTAAGGAAGAAAATAATAAATCCATGAGCATAAAGGACAATAAAAAATAATAATGGGGGCGTGTGTGTGGCTCAGTTTGTTAAGAGTCTTACTCTTGATTCCAGCTCAGGTCATGATCACAGAATCAACCCCGGCGTTGGGCTCCATGCTGGGCATGGAGCCTGCTTAAGATTCTCTCTCCTTCTCCCTCTGCCCTTCCCCACCCTCCCTTTCAAAATAATAATAATATTAAATGGCAGCTGAAATCAGGTCAAACCCTTGCTATAAGTTCTAAGCTATATAGATGGCCTTAATAGGAGCATGAAGAGTGAGACCAATTTGGGGTACACCAACCGGGTGCTGGGAATGGAGCTGGAAGGAACCTTTTCTGGGTACAGGCGCTCAGACTCCTAGCAAAGGTGCACATTTACAAATAAAAACAAGGCTCTACAAAGAAGACCTGCAGCCATAAACTGAAGGTCTGGCAAGCCTAGCAGTCTGACCACTAGCTTATCAGTCACAACCACAGACCGAGATAACATGGCTGAGTGTAGTTCTGCAAATATGAAGGACATGCAGGTATAACCACACGTCCATGGACAGTTTACTTACAGCATCACCCCCTTCCTCCTGTGGTTAAGTGATAAGACTGGTTCAGAGAAGTTTCATGTTCTTTGGGAAAATTGATTATTCCATGGTTAAATCATATTTGTGCTGGAAGAACTTCCTCAGAATTGTATTTTCCCAGTCTTTCACAGTCTTTCGACAATACTGTTTATTTTTTCCTCTACTGTCCCTCCATATCTAGAAACTAGTTTTTTCCATCAATCAAGTTGACAAATTTTTGTAAATGTTTAACTAGATCCTGGCCATGGGTATCATGCGTGCATTGAGTTAAGCAAAATGGTTTTTATGTAATTCAGTTTAACAGACATCAATAATATGCCTACCATATATTAGATAAAACTGAGTTTTAGATAAGGGGTTAGCCCTGAAGAATTTCTTTAATTTATTTACATTGCCACTCAGAGTCTCCCTGGGAGTTCGAAGTTTTTTGTATTTGTGTAGTTCTACCTGTTTCCGCTTTTAATAAACCGACCTTTCACATCAGCACAGAACCCATTTTAAGTGCAATAATCACAACAAAAGGCAATCTAAAGCTTTAAAACTTCTGCTTCAAGAAGTTATATTTTTTATCATTTTTAAAAAAGCGAACAGGTTAGGCTGCCATAACGTATCAACAGGTCATCGATGCTCGCAGAAGAAACAAGATCTGTGGGTCACAGGCAAAGGACTCCACTACTTAAGACATAGCAGGAGGCAGGAGCATCAACATAATTAATTTCCCCCTTCATACCAAGTCTCATAGAAGGGGCAGGAATGGGCCCAAATACATGGCTTCACACAGAGTGGTTTGCATTAAAGAAAAGGAGACTTAACCTTCTGTAATCGACAAAATGTATACTTGTCCTTTGCTGTACAGAGATTTTTCTCTTTTTCTTCTGTAGTAAGCATACCCGTTCTTTGCTTTGGAAAAAACACTGGTTTTTTCCCAAAGAAAAGGCTGCTTTCTAGACAAACACTAAAAGATAGTTCTCAATAAGAGGGCAGGTAGTACCTCTGTCCTAAGACACGGAAACATGAGAAACCCATGGAGAATGGTCTCCCAAACATACAGAAAAAAATGAGTGGAAAAGTAACATTCTATTGATGTGGGCTGAAACTCCCTTCAGTTCTCCAGATAATAATTAGAACTGGAAGATAAACTCCATGGGTGAATAGAAGGGATTATTTTTGTTTTTGAGTTTGTGGTTTTGATTGGGTGACTCCATAAATAATATACACACCAAGCAATTCATGCATGAAATAGAACCTCCTCTGGGATGATGATAAAAGTTGGTGACAGTTTGGTTTGCTCTGTTACCACTTCTCACCATCCTTTCCCCTCTCCTCCACAAGACGTGGTGGAGCAAACCACACCAAGCACCAGGTATCAACAGAGATTGTGGTGTGAGAGCAAATCAGGGTTTGCCAGAACAAAGCATATTTCCCCCAGGATACAAAGATAATATATATTCATATGTATTACATTTACCTTCATATGTGTGTGTGTATATGTATATATGTATATGTATGTATGTACATACACACACATATATGAAGGTAAATGTAATACATATGAATATATATGAATATATGCATATACATACATATACATATGTACATGCATGTATATGTATATATACATATACATACATACATATATATCTCTCTCTCTCTTCATGTATATTGATTATTCATCAGTGTAATCCCCGAAACCTCTGGGGTTAAACACACACACACACACACACACACACACACCCCTATTGTCAGATGCTCTATTTTTAGCCTTTGTAAATGTGTTGTGTTACCAAAGCTGATCTAGAATCAAGCTCTCAGACTGCTCATGGCCTCGTAGGAAGTGCAGTATCATCCTCCAGCAAGGCCACCCCTCTAATGAACAAAATGATGTCAAAACGGGAGGCTCGGAGGTCTGACCCAACATGTTACACCTCATTTCTGTTCCTTAAACACTTTGTGACATTGGAGTGCCATATGAGGTCCTCATGTATCGGCTTCCTTGTCTGAAAGATGGCATCCATACTACTTAACTCAAAGACACAAAGACTAAAGGAGACAAACGACTTTACAGCATAGACCTATGGAGAAGAGAGGCTGAATTTCTACTTGCTTGGCTCTGTCGCTATGTTACAGGTGTCAAGCACCTGCAGGCTGTCCTCTGGGGCCACACGGGTATGGGGGCGGAACCCAATAGACCATTTCCTGTCTCATCTGTTGCTCTTCCTTTCTCTGTCCAGGTTCTCTTCCGTCCACGTGGCCTCGGTGTTCCCAAGCAGAAGTGTTTCATCCAGCTTGGCGGCAGCCGCCATCTTCCATGACTGTGCAACCTCCAGCTCCAGCACCAAGCCATATTTTTATTTTTCCTCTCCACAGGCCTTCTGAATAAATCCTTGCCGAACTTCTTCATAGAGGAATGGCCCAGATTAAGTCATTGATGTGAATCTCCATTTTAATTATGTTATTCACAGAAACATTAAGCTCTTTTCAGAGTGCAGAGGGCTCATTCTTTTAAAAAAAAGGATACCCTGGGTTATGTGAAAAGGCTATAAATGAGGCCAATTAGAGGTTTCTTGATCTGTTTCCTCTGGCACCAGGAGATCTGGCCTGAAGCTGCTTTTTTAAAAAGCCCTGCATTGCTCAGGGTGTTTTCTTCCATTTCCCCAAAAGCATCTTTATGTCATGTAAAATGTGTTCTCCATTCACAGAAAATGTATTTAATTCACTGATATTCTAGTGTGTGTGTGTCAGAAAAAGAGAGACTGAACAAGGGAGACAGAGACTCAAAAGATAACTCAGGACAAAGATTAAAAATAAAAATAAATGTCCTAAGTGGGCTCTAAACCCACAAAAGGGACGTTTGCAGTAGCACAGAATAGATTAGAGGTGAACTTGAAAGGATTCAGCTCAACCCCTTCATTCTACACTTGAAGAAATCAAGGGCCCAGCGCACAGAAGGAATAAAAGGCAGAGCTGGGAAGAGAACAGAATGAAGGACAGCCAGGTCAGTATGCTTTCCATTGTAGTGTAGGCAAAAGCAAAAGTCAGACAAGCGAGGTGTGGAACACTCAGTGTTATCAGTTACAAAAATGTTTGATTTTATTCCGAAAATATTAGATCAGAGAGTCAGGACTCTCTGAACCCTGAGCTGTTGTTACTCATCCCTCTGTCCCAGGGAACTCTGGGGATTGGAAGACTAGTCATCTGGGGAAGCAAGTATTTATTTGCAAGTGAGCCAATATTACAGACTGTCACAATAGGGCTTTTTGGTGAAAGCTGAGTTGGAGTACGTGACTCAGACATGAGCCTAAGTAGGGTGCTTACATTCTTCTAAAAGTCAGCCTTTTTAAGTATGCCAACAAGGACCAGGCTAATGTGGCAGGAAGAGCCAGGAACCAAGGAACAGGAATCCTCTTGGATTCTGTATTCAGAAGAGAGAAAGGGAGAGAGCAGCCTGGGTGGGTCTCCCTTGAAGAGCAGAGGAAGAGAGGGTCACACGCAAGTACTAACCACGGAGCCACAGTAACCCTCCCAACCCAGCCAATTACATAGGATCCAATCCGTGTTCCCAGCTCTGCCCAGTTTAATTGTTGATTAGCTCTCCCTTGGGAGAAACCGGTAAGGCGTGGGCAGAAGAGAGGCAGCAGAGCTGAAAGGATGAGAACGTTCTCTTCCCGAGAGCTGCTAGAGTAGCAGATCACATGTGGGATACAAGATTCCGAGGACAGGGCCAAGCATCATCTTAATTTAAAGAGGTAACCCCGAATACACTGGATTACCAGGAAGCGGTAACGCCATCAACACCCTCATTATTCACAAACAAGAATACACTGTGATTAGAACCAAACTCTTAATTACATCATCTGAGTTAATGATAAGGTGCTCCTTTAAATACTACTTTAAATTATTTTAAACTACATCAACCTGATGATTAATGAATCCAGCCAAGGCAGAAAATATAAAACCTAAATTAAAAAAAAAAAAAAACCCCTGGAAAAAAGAATGTCTTCAACTCGCCCCAGAAATCTATCTCAAGGTTTCTATTCTAACAGTGAAAAAGATAGAGATAGAGCCGGTTAAAGGGCCCATTTGAGTAGAAAGATGGTAAGACCCCAAGTTCCAGGCCTCGAGCTCAGCATTTTTCCCTTGATACATCAGGACCTCTGAATGCAGGAGTAAAAGCACAGGCATTTTTCATTGTTCAAATCATCGGTGTTAAGGTCTGCTGCAAATATGCAGGCTCTGGTCTGCCCAGAGGCAGAAAAACAAATTAATGATCAACCGGTCACAGATATGACCTTTAGTTTATGAGCTTGTCACTACATTTCAAAACAGCTGTCCTTCAACATGATCCTCAGAGCTTTCTTTGCTACCATTTCAAAAGAAGGGTCCCTTAACCAAACAAATGTTAAATGAGCACATTCAGGAGCTATGAAATCCCACAGCTACCAGAAAGTTGTTAAAAACGCTTTCCAAAATGCTCTAAATTCCAGTACCCCTGTTAAGAAGACATCTGCCAGCCATCCTAATAGTGCATTCAGAAAAAGTCCTCCACCACCCTCCATTCAGTACAAGTTGAAATCAAAATCAAACCGTTTCTCCTTTTCCCTCTCGAACTGTAGAGGACAAACATAAAAGATGGACCCCCCACTTGAATAAAGAGTGGTATTACAATTTGAAGTGAGCTCTCGAGACGTATAGATGTTTCGGTCTGTTCATCTAAGCAACAGCTGTTGCCACAGCCCGGCTTCTCAAGGGTTTGCTGAGCCATCAGCCTAGGCTGGAGATGACATGGTCCCCGGCTGAGTATTCGCCAAACCAACTTTTCTCACAGATATTGAATACTCGTTTTTTAGATAGAATTTTCTTAAATGTCAATTATTTGAAATGGGGAGTAGCTACTCCTCAGACACCAGTAGGAGAGACGGCGATACTCAAGCTACAGTAGCAAACTCTCAACATTAGGAATTGGTCTGAAAAGACAGATGTTTCCTTCCCTGAATACTTATCAATCCGTGAGCCTCCAGCAATAACCTAGAAGCTGGGACTCTGCTGTGGTTTAATCTGTTATTGTTGGCATTCCACCACCTTACCTTAATTTGAATCATTGATGTTCACCGAGATTTTTGAGATCCATTGTCTGAGTTGGAATCTCACCACAAGACTGCAGAGAAGGCAGAGACAACACAATTTTTTTTTTCTTTTATATATTAAGATGTTCTGGCCTACAGAGGTCAAATGCCCCTAATCTTGCAAACACTAGTAGCAGAGTTAGAGCTCAAACTCAAGATGGTCCAAACCCAATTTAGTGCTTCTTTGAACTATCACATTGTGTCACCCAACCTCTCTAAAGTACCTGCAGCCTGGTCATGGCCTCAAGAAGCCATGGGTAAAGTAACTGGCACCCTCTCCTTCTGCCCTCTGCCTTGGCTGGTGACAGCCAGGAGGCATTAACGCGCTAACCTGGGGACGGGGGCGTGGTTATAAGGCTCTAGAGCCAAACTTTCAAGTCTGAATCCTGGCTTTTTCAAGTGTTGGTTATGCAATTTGAGACCTAATCATCACCCTACTCTATGCCTCAGTTTCCTCTTTTGTAGTATAAAATAAAAATAATATCAATCTCATGGGTCTTTGGAAGGAGTTAAACAAAGGAAGCCCACAAAAAAGCATTTAGAACATTGACCCCTACAAAATAAGTAATTAATACATGTTAGCTATCATTTTCCCTAATTCTTAAGTTGAGAGGCACATGGCGCCAGGTTAGTCCAAGAGGAGTGGGCTCGGGTACCTCTGTCATCCCAGAATCCCTCTCCCTTACAGACTGTCTCTCCTAGGACCCCCTTACACACCTCCCCATCATTAAGCTACTTATCTTAACCGTATTTTACTTCCTTGCCACTCAGATTCTCACAGTTGGATTTCAATGGCTCAGAGCCCACAGGACAGATGGTAACTTCGTAATTTAACTCATATCTATGGAATAGCAGGTGTTCATTAACTTACCTTTCCCAGATACCGTGTTTGCATTTTGACAGCAGTCCTCTGAAGGCACAATAGCCTAGCTACTAGCTCACACACTTCCCACAGAGCATGATTCATCTGAGTCCACCCCAAACCTGAATCAGAACCTCTAGGGGCGGATTCCGGTTTGGGTTTTTTGTTTTGTTTTGTTTTTAACAAGTGTGTTGAGATCTAATTCACTACTGCTGTATTCACCGTTTCAAAGTATATAATTCAGTGGTGTTGATTCACAGAATTGTGTCAGCATCACAGTAGTCTTTCATCACCCCCAGAAAAAATCCCTTATCCATTGGTAGTCCCTCTACATTTTCTCCTCCTTTCAGCCCAGCAACCACTGATCTCCTTTTTGCCTCTATAGAGGTGGCTAGTTCTCAACATTTCATGAGAGTGGCTATGTATAATACACGGCTCTTTGTATCTAGCTTCTTTCACTTAATACAAGGCTTTAAAGATTTAACCATGCTATCTCTTGTATTAATACTTTATTCCTTTTTATTGCTAAATAATATTCCATTATATGACTCTACACTCTTCATTTATCCATTACTCAGTAATCCATTACTCAGTAGATGAACATTTGGAGTTAGGGTCTCTTCTTTTTCTAGATTCTTGAGGTGGAGAGTTAAGTTATTGACTTGAGAACTTTATTCTTTTTTAATATAGGCATCTGCAGCTACAGATGTGCTCTAAGTAATGTTTTAACTGCATCTAAAAAATTTTGGTACGTGTTTTCATTTTCATTCATCATGAAGTGTTTTTTAATTGTTATTATGACTTCTTCTTTGACCCATTGATTATTTAGGAATGTGTTGTTCAAATTCCATACACTTGCAAATTTTCCAAATTTCCTTCTGTTACTATTTCTAATTTTATTCCATTGTGGTTGGAAAACATTTTTTGGATGATTTTGATGGTTTAAGGTCTGAAGGGAAATGAACATGATTTTCCTGGCAATGTAACACCTGCAAATAATAATTTTTAAATGAACAAAATGTATTGAAATGTTTGACAAAGGTAAGTAAATATGATGGGCTTATTCATGAGGCAAAAGGATCTTTTACTGCAATTGTTACATAGATGAAATACAAAGAAACCCAAACCAAAACTTGTGCTTTCTTTCTGTCAAAACTGCAAGTTTTTGTGCCCAGATAGCAGAGGTTCTTTTTATTACTAAAATATTTTGTTATCCTCTGTGTTTTTGACATATCCTGGCATCATTTTTATAAAATTTCCTACTAATCACTGTAATTTTTTTAAAATATATTTCCTGGAGCTATTTCTTGCTTTCAGATCCTTGTTACTTATGGTCAAACCTTGACTCCTCTAAAAATCCTCATGGATTTTGCTACTATCTGATTCAGACCCAAATTCAAATTAAAACAAAAAGCAAAGATTTTGGGTTTTTTTAAAGCACAAAATGTCGTTGATTTTCCTAAATGGCTATTAGTAGCACAAACCATTCATTATCTTCATTTTATAAAAACAACACAAAAGGAATAATTAAATTTGCTCCATCTCTCCAAATTTTACTTATCTCAACACTATTGTGAGCCTTTTTTATTTATGAAATTTAGGATCAAAAATAATCTGAAAAATTAAGAATTCAGCCTTCCTAGTTTAACTCTAAGTAAACTGTGGTAAAACATGTTTCAATGATTGTGTACTATTCAGACATAAAAAACTCATACTCATATTCAAGACTGATGAAGTATTTGTCTATAAAAAGATTTGTTTTCCAGTAAATTACTCTTCTCAGTCAGAGCCAACCATAATCCTAATGTTAAAAAAAACTAAAGGTCTAAAAGTTTTGTTAATGTTATCAGTTTTCATAACATCCTCTTATTCTCTAAGAAGTCATTGAGAACAAACTAATTGCATGCTGTAACTCAGCAAAGAATCTCACTCTCCCCTGTTCTCATAGCTATTTTTGTTACAATAAATTAGCCAGTGCTATTTGGTCCTATCATCCATACATACCAACTGCCCTCCTAAGAAACCATCTAATTATTTTCTACATAATTTTTGACCGAAAGATTGGGTATTTTGAAAATAGCATGGGAGAACACACTTGGAGATGGTGTAGCAAGGGATTGATCCTTGCATAAATTCCTCGGGGCAAAAACTTGATCTTTTCTCCAACTCTAAAAACGATGAAGATGACACTATTTGAAGCCATAAGGTGAAATTCTCAGAGAATCTCCAGGAGTGAAGAGTTCACAGATTTTAGACCTAGTAAACTGCTAGCTCTAAATTTTCAGAACAAGGGATTACTACCAGAGGGAAACTACTTCTGCCCAAGACCACTGAAATAAGATGCCCCCTGCTGAATTGTGGAAGCCATTAACTACAATGCACTTCTTTGTATTTTTTTCTTTTTATCTTCTTAGCCATTTCTCTCTATTCTGCTGGTTTAAACTCTAAGCTCTTATTTAACAACTCTGCTCTGTAATCACAGTACTGCTAACACTATACATCTGATAATCACAAAATATAGGATTAAGGCATAAGCACCATAGCACCATGGTTCAATAGGTCAAGATTATGTATGTTACCTAAAGCCTTCCTCTATCCTTCAGTGTAGGCTGATTATTTGAGTCTTCTATATCTGAGTTTCTTTCCACTTGCTCTGTCAATTACTGATAGAAAAGTATTGACATTTCTAATCACGGTTGTTCATTTATCTACTTCTCCCTTCAATTTTTTCCTTGTGTATATAGATGCTTTGTTTTAGGTACAAGTGAACTTAAGATTATTATGTCTTCTTGGTAAAGTGTCATTATAAAATGTCCTTTATCCCTGGTAATATTTAGTTGACTATATCTGATATTAATATAGTCACTTCCACTTTCTTATAAATAGTATTTGTAGGGCATACCTTTTCTCACCTTTTTATTTTTAGTCAATGTCTTTATATTTAAAGTATGTCTTATAGATACCATTTAGCAGGGTTGTGTTTTTTATCCAATCTGACAGTCTTCCTTTTACTTGAGGTATTTAGCCAATTTACATTTTAATGTGGTTATCCTTTTTTTTTAGTATAAATCTATCTGGGATAACTACTTTGATATGCCAACTTGGTTAGGCCATGATGGCCAGATATCTGGTCTAGACATCAGTCTAGATGTCTCTGTGAAGGTATGTTTTAAATGAGATTAGCATTTAAATCGTACATTTTGAGTAAAGCAGATTACTCCCTATAATGTGAATAGGCCTCACCCAATCAATTGAAGGGGTAGGAAAAAAAACCTGAAGTCTCCTGAAGAAGGAATTCTGCCCCCAGCCTGCATTTGGACTCAAGCTACATTAGCAACTCTGAGTCTTTAGACTGCCAACCTGCTCTACACCCTTTGGACTTATCAGCCCCCATAATCACGTGAGTCAGTTCCTTAAAATGAAACATCTTTCTCCTCTATTTGTTTCATGTCTTCTTTGTGTCTTCTTTACCTTTTTTTTTTTTTTAAATTAGTTGCATATTTTTTATTATGCTGTTGGGTCCATGGTCAAAGGAGCGAGACTGATACAAAGCGAAGGTCAAGCAAAGCTTTATTTCGTGCAAAGCATTGAGAATCAAACTGATTCTCAGCCAGGGCCATCTCTTGCAAAGAGGCGACCCCTCCTTGCCTTACAGACTAATTTTTATAGAGCAAAGGCCATGTGGTTGGACCTGGCCACACACAGGTGGCCAATGAGATTGTAACACACAGAGAAAGCTGCATAGTCATGCTAGGTCCCACACGGGTGGCCAATTGAATTACAATTCACCCCATAGTAGCTATTTGAACTAGCCTATCACCTTGGTCAGAATTGGCACCCAAAAGGTGCCCAAAAGGCGGGGCCCACACTCCTTGGTAGCTAGGGAGACAGTATGCGTGCTCTACTACTGATTGGATAGTCTCCACCTGATGGACTCATCCCTGCATTCGGCCCTATCTCCACCTGACCTGACCCGCCCTAGTATTTGTGCTTTGTTACCTAGAATTGGTTTCCCGGACTTGCTTTTAAGTAAGTTCCCCTGAGGGGGACAGGGTCAATTTAAGTTTTACTGCATAAACAACAAAATGGCTATTCAACTGAGGTGGGGCCACTCTGGCTAAATAGGCCCTTACAATACCACTTTATTACAGTTACTACTTATTCATTCTAACTCTTTATTTTTTTCTCTTTTAATGATTGATCTGTGTTACAGTATAAAGACTTAACTTATCATAGTCTTTTCCATTAGTTTTTAACTGATAATGTACAAGGCCTTTATAGTCATATGTTTTCATTTCCCTCATTCTACTATTATGGCCATACATTTTATTTATATATATGTATGTATGTTATGAACTGTTATTATTTTTGCACTGAGTAGTTATTTCTTTTAAAATATTTTAAACTTTCAATTTTAAAAAATTAATTTTTTAATATTTAAAAATGTATCATTATATTTCCCCATGATTACTACTTCCATTGAAATACATTTCTTTGGTAGAGGTGCCTCGTTAATACAGTAGGTAGCACGTCAGTCTCATTTCTTTGGTAGAAGCAAGGTTTTAACTCATCCTAAAGAATATTTTTAACATAGTGCAAATCAGCTGAAAACAAATCCATTTAATATATGCTAGTCTGAAAATGTCTTTAATTCACCTTGAATTTTGCTCCAAATAGAAGACAAATGGCACATGGTTATAAGTATGTTGTATATCTACTAATTTACTAGACATAGCTGACAGCCTCTTCCCCCTTCACAATTGATATCTAAGGAATCTGCCTTAAATATCAAAATACTCCAAACACTTCTTCTACCCTACAAATTCTCTCCCTCCAGCTACCCACTTGTTATGGACTGAATTGTATCTCCCTCAAATTCATAGTTGAAGCTCTAACCTCCAACGTGACTGAATTTGGAGATAGGACATTTAAGGATTAAGGTTAAATGAGATCATAAGGGTGGGGCCCTAATCCTTACAAGACCCTGAAGAGACATCATCAATCTCTTTTCCCTCTCTCCAGGTGTGCGGAGAAAAGGCCATGTGAAGACACAAGTGGGAAGAAGACCACCCACAAACCAGAAAGAGGGGTCTTCAACAGTACTGGTACCTTGATCTTGGACTTCCAGCTTTCAGAACTGTAAGAAAATTAATTTCTGTTGTTAAAGTCACCCAGTGAGTGGTTATTTTCTTAGGGCAGACTGAGCAGACAAATATACCACTCCATCCCCCCAAAAATAATAATAATAATAACAATACATTGCACCCTTCCTTTTGGTTAAACACCAAACTTTGCATTTTTTAATTTAGTCCTCACCAAACATCTAAAAGTTGGTATTATTTTATGATGAGCAAACTGAAGTTCAGACTGCTTAAGAGATCTCACCACAGTAACACAACCCATGAAGCCAGGATTCAAATATTGAACTTCTTATTTAGTTAAAAGTCTGTGCTTTTTTTTTCCTTCTTTTTTTTTTTTTTTTTAAATTCTAGTGATTAAAAGTGTGAAATTCTGGAGCCAGACTTTGTGGTTTCAAATTCTAGCACCAATTCTTACTGGTTAGCCTTGAATAAGTTACTTTGACTCTCTGTGGCTCTGTTTTCCCATCTATAAAATGAGAAAGTAGATTCTACCTATAGGATTACCATAAGAACTAAGTGAAAGAATAAGAACAGTGCCTGGCAAATAATAAGTGTTATATGTTTGCTATAATTTTTTAAATATTATTACTATTATTATGTCATATTATCATTCTGAGGTGCTTTACCACACATAATCTAATTTTCTCAATAGTCCGCTAAAATAGGGAAGACAGATATTTTTACTGTCATTATTGTACAAATTCAGCCCAAAGAAGACACATTTTGCTGAAGGGCTTAGAATTCAAACATAAGTCGCTGTTGCCCATTTCTGTTGTCTACATTGCATTTTAAGAGTAATAAAATTGAAAAGCATAGCAGCAAATGCTCTTAATTAATCTTGTTGCTCTGGTGCCTGGGTGGCTCAGTCACCTTTGGCACAGATCATGATCCTGGGGTCCTGGGATCGAGCCCCAAGTCAGGCTCCTTGTTCAGTGGAGAATCTGCTTCTCCATCTCCCTTTGCCATTCCCCCTACTTATGCTCTCTGTCAAATAAGTAAATAAAATCTTTAAAAAAAAATTAATGCTGTGGTTCTGTCATCTTGATATTTTGAATATGCTTTTGTCTAATAAAATGTCTAGATAGGTCTTTTTATTTCTTTTACTATTTTAAAGGGTTAATTTCATTGTCTTCTGACATAAAATTTCTTGTATGAAGTCTGCAGTTATTTGTATTCTGTAGCTTTTAAACTTTTCTCTTTTTTTCTGTGGCTGGTTTTAAGATGTTCTCTTTATTATTCATTTTCAACAATGTGATTGCAGTGCACATTTTTGTGATTATTCTCTGCTTATCCTATTTGAGGCTCATTGAGATTCTTTGAATTGTGTTATAGTTTCCATCAAGTTTGGAAAGGTTTGAACGATTATGTTTTCAAATATGTTTTTCCAGCCCTTTAGATTTCTTGATATTTTCCTATGGCTCATTGAAGCTGTATTTTTTAATTTTTACATCTTTATTGTCTGCATTCATTTTTGATACATTATATTGTTATATCTTCAAGTATATTGTCTTTGCTGCTATAGCCTCTAAATGTGTGATTAAGCCATCTAAATATTTTCATTTTAGATAGAGCATTTTTTATCACTAGATTTATAGTTGAATCCTTTATATATCTTTCATATCTCCTCTCATCATATTGTTTTTCCTTTAAATTCTCAAGTGCATAAAGTATATTTATAATGGCTGCTTGGAAGTCTTTGCTAATTTCATCATCTGTCACTTAAATACCATTTCTATTGAAAATTTTTTTAATTGATCATGTTTCCTTAGGTCTTTGCATATCCAGAAATTTTTGTTTGTATGGTAGACACTATTTTTTTACATTTTTTGAATGCTTGATAAAATTGTATTTCCTTAAAATGTGTTGGGCTTTGTTCTAGCAGGCAATTAAGTTATTTAAATATACTTTTGCTCTTTTGAGGCTTGTTATTAATCACATTTTAGAATGGCACCAGAGTAAACTTTTCTCTAGATCTGGTTTAGACCATGACTAAGGCATGACCATCTGGAGTCTTTACTGAATTCCCTATATATTCAATCAAGTTTCTCTATTCTGCATAGTAGAAACTTAATTTTCAACCACACATAATAATAATAATAATAATCTGAAAATAGAATAACTCACATTTCCTCAGTATTCCTTTCTTAGGATTTTTTCACTTGGTTTCATGCCCTATGCATGTGCAAAATGGTATCAGTTTAATATTTAATAAGATTTAATAGGATGTCTGTGTATATTTCTTGAGCTTTTTTTCTGCATAGTGTATCCTCTATAGCACACATCCCTTAAAAATGTAGCTGCCTCAAAGTCTTTGAGGCAGCTCTTTGTCTCTTCAACTCAGCAAGACTATTGATTTACTCTTTGTGTTACTGGCCAATAATTTCTTCCAAGAAAAAATCTGGGAGAATAAAATGATAAGATTAATCTCCACCTCCCCCTTTCCTGAGATCAAAGTCTTGAACTGTCATTTGTTTCACATTTGAAAAGAGTTTTACTTATAGTGCCCCATTTCTTAGTCATTTATGATAGTAAGATAAATACAGACCCTTATACTCCATGATAACCAGAAGTAAAATTCCAAATAACTTTTAAGACAGGATTTATACACCCATGTATGTATTTCAAAGCTTCAGATTTCCTCCTCATCTCAAGGAAGATAACAATAAAATATTTTCTGAGTCAGCACAAATCTGACTCACGATTTAGTTTGATATATGATACTTTAAGTCTGAATCTAAACACCATATGTGTTAATTCCACAATGGTTTAGGAAAAAAAAAATCTTTCACATCTTTCAATATCCACCACTAAATCCTGGCTCAGCTGTTTTACATGCTAATCTTTACTCCTTTGAAGGATTTTAATACCAAATCAAAAAGAGTGGTAGGGAGTGGCTTTCTCCACACACATCAATTCTGAACAATATCAGCTTCTCTAAAATTACATGGAACCTAGATCTCTGAAGAAATCCTTTATTTTACTGCAGGTGACACCTCTCTGGTTTTATGTTAAGTTTTCTTTGCTCAGTAATTTCTTTTTGCAAAATCAAAGAAGGGCCACTATCAAATCAATACAGCAAAATATTCAAGAACCAAGATGGATGCAAGGTAATGTAATCTTTTTACATTCAGTACAGCTGCTTAAAAATGCTGAGTGATGTGGCATTTCATGCTCTGTGAGTCTAACTCATATTGCTTTTTATATCCCACCAATCTGCCAGCCTGCCATGAACCTGACTCTCCCCCAGAATTTGACCGTTCTTCACTAGGACAAGAAAGGAGGTATCTAGAAATATAGAATTGTCAGGTAAGTCCACTATGCATACCTTCAGAAGGTAAACAGCCAGAGTAAATATCTTGGACAGAATTCTCAAGAGAAGACAAAAATCCAGAAAGAAAGAAAAAGAAATGGCACTATTAGCAAATAGTAACACTAAAGTAAGTAGGAATATCAGAAAGGATATGAAGAACTAAAGGGAGGACATAAAAGGAAATTATACATTTATATATTTAGAATGTGTTAATAGATGAGAAATTCAATATTAAAAGCTGTCAATTTTTACCATTATTAATTTGTAAATTCCATTCATTCATAACTTGAATCCAAACAATGTTTTCATGAACTTGAAACCAGAATTTAAAATTGTACGTGGCATAATAATTGCTTAAGGATATCCAAGATAAATCTTTTTTTTAAAGACTTTATTTATATATTTGAGAAAGAGAGAGAGAACAAGAGAGTGACAGAAGGAGAGGGAGAAGCAGGCTCCCCACTGAGCAAAGAGCCCAATGAGGGACCAAATCCCAGGTTCCTGGGCCCATGACCTGAACTGAAGGCAGACACTTAACCAACTGAGCCACCCAGTTGTTGCATTCAAGATAAAGCTAAAGTAAATGTGCAAAGGCAAGAGATCTGCCCTAACAGATAATAATATTTATTATAATTATATAAGAATTATAATTATGTGACATTAATACAGGAGTAAACAAATAGATCAATAGAATAGAAAAGGCAAGGGAAAGGTGTGTCTATACCACTTGATGTGTAATAGTACTGGTGTTACCTATCAGTGGGTCTTTCCATCTTTTGATGATTTTTATATTAAATACCTTTAGAGCACTCAACTTTCTGTAAGGAAGAAAATAATAGATCCTTATAACACACCACACAAAAATAAATGCTAAATGAGGGCCATGTAGGTCAGTTTCCCCAGGAAACAACTCTTAAATTTGTGTGCAAAAGGCTGAATGGGGAGGGCTCATGGGAGTGAGAGAAATAGAATCAGACAGAGAAGCTAAACTTTAACTCACTTTGGCTAATGGCATAGGGGCTCTGGACCTATGAAGCTCTTCAGAGACATCCTCAACTACAAAACAGGCTACCCCTGTTAGGGGCAGGATGAGGAGGAACCTTTGGGGGAGCAGCACCTTTTGGCTGAGGATAATTCCTATGGAGGGATCCAGCTATGAAATCTCATCAGAACCAAGGGATCTTATGGACACAGGCCTACTACTCTACCTCCTGTGCTATAAAGTTAGTCTCTTCATTTGAAGCAACTGTATACAGAATCCTTATGGTTGAAATAGTCTATAAGTCTTTAAATAATGGTGCTTGAGGTCCTATAAGCAGGAAAGGCAAAACAAGTCAATTCCCTTTAAGATGAATTACTAACCCTTCAGGGTGGAAAAGATCTGATATAATCAACCTATTACCAAAGCTAGTTGGTTTCCTAGAAAGATGGAACTCATTATACTGAGAACTCATCTTTTGTTGATTTACACTGTTGACGGGTTGGACACTTGATAGCAGCAATAGTTAAATCAGCCTGAGTGAGAGAGAGTCCATATTTTGGGTCCTATGTGTACTATCTACCCCTATCGTAATGGTAATTCCAGTTTTTTATCCATTGTGCTAGTTCTAAGGTATGCCCTAACAAAAAAGTGGTTAATGTCAACTGACTATATCACTCTGTCTACTTGGTTGTTTAGTGACCATTACATGAGGGATATGGTCTGGTGGTAATAATCATATTATATAAATATCATAACACTCTCATTCATTATAATTGTTTCCATCTTTCTTCTGAAGCTTGAGCCCCTGACCCATAGTTATTTTAGGATCATAAAATCTCCTTTGCTATCAAGGAGCTCAGTTTTACCATCAGCCATGGTCAAAAGAGGACATTGCCAGTGGGCTTCTCAGTATTACTTTGATCCCTCCTCTAAGTGCATTCTTTATTGCTTTAATAAACAGAGTGTACTTTGGACCCTACTATAGAATGTAGTTGCCAATGGGTTTCCCAGGCACATGCGTTGTTTTTCCTGTCTTGTATAGTACATTCTCCTTAACATGTTCATTTCTCTTTCTTTTTATCTTGTCTTCCTCTCTCTGCAATGTTTCTGGCATTTCTGCTTCACCTGATGTAGTACTTCACTTTTTCCAAGTTTTTAAGAGTCTTCTCGTTATCTGAAACTGTGTTCCCCTCTTGGTGGGTACTGAGCCAAAAGACACAACCAAGCCAAAGAATAAGAAAAGGACGGACTTTACTTGCAACAAGTAAAGGAGAACACCAGGGATCTTTCCCAAAGCAGCGTCTCCCTGAAGGACAAAATTGGGGAAGTTTTAAGCTAGGGGTTCATTCATATTCATGAGGGAGCTGGTGCAGTGGGGAATATAGCACAGAATAGGGCAAAGGTCATTTTAAGGCAGCTGAGTCCCAGTCAAAGTCAGGAGGGCTGGCAGGGTCAGCATCATCGATTCTCTGGCACCTGTTGGTACAGTATCAGAATTCTCAAAGGCGTTTAGATCCTGCAGAGATAACTCATGAATATCCACCATGTCAATCTTCAATTTTGAATATGATTAGGTATCTCCTGGCCTGATAGCAGCTCTTTGTTATTACATTCTTCACAAGACGGCAGGGTGAAGGGGGAGGCAAAATGACTTTTCTTATGTTGAGAAAGCTATGTCTTCATTTTTCTGGGGACCCTTCTTTCTACTTGTAATCTAAACAGCCTGTTAGAACTGACTCCCAAGGCTCTTGTCAGAGTGTTATTTTTATCAGAAATAACAGTCCCATATCACTAAAGACTCCCTTATCCAACTCTCTACTCCATCTCCTCTCATCTAGAACTCTCAGGATGTTATAGTCCAAGACACACTCTCTCAACTCCTGTTAAAATATACTGGGTAGGTCCTGTAGTTTGTCTGAGGTATAGTCCTATTCTCCCCTTAGCAGTCGCAGTTACTTCCCTGGCTAGGTCCTGCTTGGACTTCACTCTAGCAACTGCTGATGTTGAAAGGGTGGGGAGCCAGGGAGATCTTGAGAAGAACAACTGTTGTCACTGTAAGGACCTATTTAGCTAGAGACTTCCATCAAGGTTAAAACAATAACGTTGTTTAACCCTTAAACTATCCCTGCTCCCCTTCCCCCAGGGGACTTACTTAAAAACAAGTCCCAGAAACCAGGTCCAGGTAACAAAGCCCAGATACAAGGGTGGGTCAGGCCAGGTGGAGACATCTGATCAGTAGGCGGATGCATACTGTCTCCCTAGTTACCAAGGAGTATGGGCCCTGCCCTTTGGGCACCTTTTGGGCACCAATTCTGACCAAGGTGTGATAGGCTAGGTCAAATGTCTATTATAGGGTAAATTGTAATTCAGTTGGTCACCTAGCATCACTGTGCAGCTTTCTCTGTGTGTTACAATCTCATTGGCCACCTGTGCGTGGCCAGGCCCGACCGCATGGCCTTTGCCCTTAAAAGCTAGTCTGTGAAACAGAGAAAGGTCGCCCTCGCTGTAAGAGGTGCAGCCCTGAATGTTCAGTTTGATTCTTGATGCTTGGCGCAAAATAAAGCTTTGCTCGACCTTCGCTTTATATCAGTCTTGCTCCTTTAATCACGGACCCATTTGGGGGGCATAACAGTCACCAGTGAAGAGGCCTCTGCATCATCTTAATATAAACAAGGAGCACTAGACTCTCAGCAAGGAGTGGGCCACTTATTCATGCTTAAAACATTAAGGAGAATCTGGGGATTCAAGATTTTTTGAATGCCTTAACTCAAATCTTAGACTCCCACTCCTTCATTGCTGCCCTGAACTTAGTGTTCTGAACTTCCCAGGGCTGAAAATTCAGTTTTCTTTAGAGCTTCACTATCATTAAACCAGGGGCTTGGGTGCCTGGGTGGCTCAGTTGGTTAAGCATCTGCCTTCAACTCAAGTCATGATCCCAAGTTCTAGGAACAGGTCTCGTATTGGGCTCCCTGCTCAGTGGGGAGCCTGCTTCTCTCTTTGCCTGCTGCTACTCTCTGACAAGTAAATAAATAAAATCTTTAAAAACAAAAAACAAAACAAAACAAAACAAACAGGGGCTTGATCTTTAGCTTTTTTCTGTCTTCCAGCTGCAAAAGCTGAGAATCTCTTTATATAAGGCCCAGGACATCCTCTGGCTATCACAAAGCCTTCACTGGTGATTAAAGGTCTTCAGCTTTTCTTTGTCTTTTTCTAATTTATCAATAGTCCCAAGCACCAGCCATCTGTTGTGATTTTTTTTAATGTTTCTTAAGTAGAGCCTGGGGGTGTGTGTGATGATGAGCAGCAGGTCAACAAAAGACCACAAAGAAAAATGAAATAGAGAAGTTTATCATTCACAGGTCCTAGAGGAGGTACTGGGCACAGGGGAGGTCAAGGCAGGGTGCAGGCAGAAAGAACCTGGTGTCAAGGTCTGGGCACATGGCTCTTTTAAGGTCTGCCAGTGGAGTGCTTTGGGGTTTCTGGACTAAAAGTGGATTAGCAATTCAAACCAAAACCAGCAGTTGTTTAGGGGTGAAAGTGGGAAGGCCCTAGGCGGCCGGGGAAAATGCTTACCACAGGAATAGTTGACAGGAGTCATATCACAAATTTGCATTTACCTGTGACTCTGTGGGCTATTAGCTAGGGCTTGAGCTCACTGCAGAAGCTGGTGTCAGTTCAAGTTCAAGGCCCCTGCAGGCTGCTTGACCAACACAAAATAGAAGCCAGGGCAGCAGTATTATGGGAGTAGTTTAACTCAACACGATTCAAGTCCCAAATCCTTATAAATCCTTACTACTTTTCCTAAACCTCTCAATCACTTGAGATGTTGTACCCACCAGTGTATTTTCTTCCAGCCTCAGTCCCCCCCTCCCCCAAGTGAAAGTTTTAAAAGTCACTGGGCTACTTCTTGGCAATGTTTATCATTATTTCATCTGTGGCATTAAAAAGAAATGTCATCAATACCAGCCAGGTGATGGAAGATTCAGCTCCAAAATCCATTTTTAAATCTGTTTTCTAGGACCACTTCTTGTGCCCATTGTCACAAGTCAGGTTTTCTAGAACACAGACTCTGAGATGTAGATTAGCATGGTTTATGGGTGATTAATTTGCATAAGGGAGGGAAGGAAGCAAACTTGGGCAGGAGAGTGATTCATTGCCACAGAGGACTCAACAGTCCCACAAAGAGCTTGGAAGTGGGACTGGCCCTTTAGAGAAATCCCAAACTGAGGCCAGGAGCCAGACTTTTGTCCTTCCACACAAACTCAGTAATTGAATACAGGACTATCTCTGAAGAGGTAGCAGAATCTTGAGCAAAACGGGTTTTTGTTAATTTGAGGGACAGATTATGCTATGTGCTGTCGGAAGACAGTACTTGAAATAGACTCTGGGCTCTGTACCACAACATCTAATATAGCTCTAAATGTATAAACCAAACCTTGAATGATAAATGATAGACAGGTGGATAGATGGATGGATGGATAGATTGACAGATATGAATATTTTTGTGACATAGGAGTATTCAAAAAAATTCTTAAGACATTGAAACTTCCAATTATTAAAAAAAGATAAGTAACCAGGCAATATCAAAATTTAAAACCTGGACACAGTTCAGGGCAGTGTAGGCAAAGATAAATAACATGGAACAGACTTGGAGAAGATACGTGCCAAGTGCATTATCAAGGCTTCATATCCAGAATATATAAGAAATTGATATAAATCATTCAGAAGACAAACAACATGAAGGTAAAAACAAGCAAAGTATATGAAAGCTAATTTATAAAGCAGTGAAATGGTCAAGAAATAAATGAAAAAATGCTTAACTTCACTAATATGGAGAGAAATCAAATTAAAGAAATAAATCCCATTTTGCAATATTCAAGGCTCCAAAATTCAAAAGACAATGCCTAGTGTGGACAAAGTTAAGGAAATGGCTTTGTGTGCTATGTGTGTTAGTCTGTATGTTTTAGGGAAAATGGAAACGGGCACTTTGAGGAACAATTTATCAATGTACATAACATTGAAAGTGTGCATGACAAAAATGGTAGCCATTCCATTTCTGAGCCTAGGGAAACTTGCACATGAATACCAGGAGAAATGAATGAAGAATTTTCATAGCAATATTGTCAACAATAGAAACAAATAATGAGACATAGCCAAATGGTCATCAATAAAGGAATATATAGATAAAATGTGATTAAGTTACATGATGGAATGCTCTACGTAGTTCATGTCTACAAACCAGGTTCATACACATCAACAGTTCTATCTTAACAACATGTCCATTTCATCCAATCAGAAGAAAATCCCAGAACTCTGTGTGCTCCAAGTGAGCCCCCAACCCAGCCTTTCACTTCTAAGCAACTCTAAACCTCACTGCTCCTATTTCCCTTGATGACCTCAGGGCTCCTCTCATTCTGCCCAGACTGCCTTAACCTATCCCTCTGCATTCTCCTTTCCTATTTTTTTGTCCATAATATTCTCACTGTCCAATATATTTTACTTCTTTATTTATTTGTCTTTTCCCAATTAACACATAAACTCCACTTAGACAGGTTAATTTCTTATCATTTTGTTAATCTCTAGCACTAACATCTAGAATAGTGCCCAGAACATCGAACACAAAATACATATTCCTTGAGTGACCACATAATGCAGAATGTAAAAAGCAAGTGGTAAAAGTGAATGAAAAATATATACAGCTCCTGTAAAACTTTAAATACTTTCAAAACAATACTCCATAAAAACAGTTAAAAGACTTTAAAATGGGGTGGAAAAGCATATTATAAATTCCCAAAAGTTATTATCTTTGAGAAGAAAGTGATTCTAAGGGGTCTGAGGAAGGAAAACAGGATTTCAGCTTTATTTCTAATGGGTGTATTTTTACTTAAAAAAGTCAAAAACAGGGGTGCCTGGGTGGCTCAGTGGGTTAAAGCCTCTGCCTTCGGCTCGGGTCATGATCTCAGGGTCCTGGGATCCAGCCCCACATAAGGGCTCTATGCTCAGCAGGGAGCCTGCTTCCCCCTCCCTCTCTGCCTGCCTCTCTGCCTGCCTCTCTGCCTACTTGTGATCTCTCTCTCTGTCAAATAAATAAATAAAATCTTTAAAAAAAAAAGTCAAAAGTAAATATGGCAAATTTTACTTTAAGATTCTGTGTTACTTCTCTGTATATTTAAATTAGAACAAAAGGAATCTACTTGAGAAAGTGACAATCTGCAATGTCACCATCATTATATGTTTGATTTTAATATTACAAATTTCAGAAGCCACAGGTGGTATATAACATTTCACCAGGGCAGAACTTCCAACTGACATCGGCCTTACAACCAGGTGTCTGATGCTTTGATTGATTCTGTTTAAACTAATAGGCACATAAGAGACTCTTAATCTCACAAAACAAACTGAGGGTTGCTGGGGGTGGGGGGTAGGGAGACGGTGGTTGGGTTATGGACATTGGGGAGAATATGTGATATGGTGAGTGCTGTGAAGTGTGTAAGCCTGATGATTCACAGACCTGTACCCCTGAGGCAAATAATACATTATATGTTATAAAAATTAATTAATAAAAATAAACTTTTAGGCAATGTTCTTTAATTCAATCAACTATAAAATAAAAAGTAAGCTTGGTGTCTACCAGAGACACCCTTGATCACCTCTGTCTTTGTGGGCAGGCTGAGGATTAGGAAGTGGCCACACTAAATGCTAGGCAGGTTTCTCAACAATATTGGGGTTGGGGAGTGTTGGAGAGGGAGTGGGGTGGGGCAGGGCTCAGCTGAGGGAGGCCTACAGTGCTTGTGGGAGTTCCAGATGAGAGAAGACATACTGCCTTAGAGCTATCCTGCTGACTCTGAAATGCTCCTCAACATTTCCCACCAAACCTTGCTCCTCAACCCTTTCAGGGTGCACAGCTGTGATGATGCATGTGCCATGCCTTGGTTTGCTTCCTCTGACAGAGAGGCCAAGTTCGAAGTCCAGTCTGAAATACAATCAGCTCTCTGCAGCTAACTCTGCATAAAATGAATCTACCCAGAACTCTGTGGCCCTTTGGACTGGCCCCATCTCAGGAAAAATTCATATCATTCATCACCGTAGCAGGCAGATGTTGTGGCTTAAGGATGCAACAACTATTCCCCACAAAGGACTCCTTTAAATAATTTTCTGCATATGGACCCTGCATGTGTGAAATATATGCCCATCAAATATACATTTCAAGAAAAAATCAATTTGTAATTTTTGTTGACCAAAGGATAAAATAGAAATACATAAAAGTATATGAGATGAGGGGCGCCTGGGTGGCCCAGTCAGTTAAGCATCTGCCTTCAGCTCAGGTCATGATCCCAGGGTCCTAGGATTGAGCCCCACATCTGGCTCTCTGCTTGAGAGGGAGCCTGCTTTTCCCTCTCACTCTGCCTTCTGCTCCCCCTGCTTTTGTGCTCGCTCTCGCGCTCTCTCTCTCTCTCTGTGTCAAATAAATTAATAAAATCTTTTTTTAAAATCCTTTAAAAAAGTACATGAGATGAACAAGAGCTCACAAATGCTTTATTAGCCCAAAGCTCAGAACCCTGATATTTTAGTTAGATTATGGAAACAAATGTATGATTTTCATCAGGATTTTCAATACTCTGAACATAGCTCCATCAAGAATCTTACTGACCTATAAAGCTTCATGATCTGGACTCTATTACCAGAGTGTGGCTAAAATCAAATCTGGGAAGGGAAAGTTTATTATCTTTTATTTCACTTATTTCCTCCCAGTGTTAAATTTTTAAAGTCATAGAAATCAATTATTCCTTTACTTCTTAGAGCATTACAGCTTCTTCACATTATGAAGTCATCTCCAAGGGACCTGGAAAAATCATGCACCTTGAATAGTACATCAAAAGATTTACATAGCTCTGCAGAGGGGATGGAGTGGTGAGAGAATATTATCCAGAGTCCTATCTATCTCGTGTTTTTATTCTTCTGGTGCAAGTGATTAACCTCAGACAGATAGCCCAGCATTATGACTTCCCTGCACATAGATAAACTCTGGAAATAAAAACCAAAACAATAATGAGAGGTCAAACTTTTGAACTGCCTTGAACCACATAAAAACAAATTTAATAAATGTTACACATGAATAGTCATTAGAGCTGATTCACATCTCCTTTTCGCTGATACCTCACGCCTCAGTCAGGATCCTCATTTATCTGTAGAATTGTTCTACAGAATGACTTCTAAAACTATTTCACAAATAATCCAAGCATTATGACCTGACTTGATAATCAAGCTACTATCAACATTGGAGAGTGGGTGTCATAAACTAGGTGACTATTCCTACCAGAAACCTTCTACTTCAGGAAAGGAGACTAAGTACATATTTGTATATTCAACAAACAATAATCAGACAAGGTTGAAAAATGCTACGTGTTGTTCTCCCTCATTACACAGGTAGCTGAAATGTGATTTTTAAAAAATGACGTGGACAAGTAAGTGATCTCCAGCAATATAATTAATCAAAATGAAGTATATAAGAATTGATGGCCTTTTTTGCTAGGCTCAGAAGTAATAATAAATATTTCGAGTAAGCTGAGAGCTCATGATGACTTTCTCTTGCCCCCCAGTTTACAAAAGAAACTAATCAGTTTATTCCTTTATGGAATTTATAATGCGGCTAAAGACCAGATTTCATAGAAATGTTGTTGACCAAAATAAAATAGTGATCTTCTGACAGTAATATACTTAGTTGAAATCATGTCACAGTCATGGTTGTAAATTTTTATTGATCTTCAGCTGCATTTCCACTCTGCTGCACTTCTGAGCAATGTTCCATGCTTGCAGGTTGGCAAAGTGATGCAGAGGATGCAGAATGTAATAAAGAACCCTTTAGTTCATCGTGGGATGAGACATACATGTGTCTGGACCAGATAAAGTGACCACAAGCCGAATGGGAAAATGACAGAAAAACTCACAGAGTTTTCAATCCACTTGAACATGACTTTGCTATTTTGCTTTTGTAAATTTGTGAAAGAATAAGAAGATCCATTTATTTGCATGGAAATCCATTTAATTCAGCTTCATATATCATTCTATGCAGCAACACCCATTGGGGATTAGCAGAAAGAGGCAAAGCATAGGATCAGCCCTATAGAAAAGCCATGATTTGAAAGAATTGTAGCAATTAATGAGTGGGATAGACAATATTATATTGTTGACCAGATATGGTCCTGCCCTCAAAGCATTTCCCGCCTGTTTTTTTGGAGGCAAGCAGACATAAGTCAAATCATCATACTGTATTTTATATATATATACATAAAATATTTATACATATATATGTATGTGTATATATATGTATATATACATATATATATATACACCATTAATACAGCCCCCCAACCTCCTCCTGACAGATTGTCTCTCCTCTGCTATCCTGCCCACTGCTCCCTTGCAGTGTATTCAGTAAACTTCTGGGACACCAGCGTGGCTCAATCAGTTAAGCATCTGCCTTCGGCTCAGGTCATGATCCCAGAATCCTGGGATCAGGCCCCACAATGGGCTCTCCACTGAGCAGGGAGTCTGCTTGACTCCCTCTCCCTCTGCCCTTCATCCCACTCATGTTTTGTTTTGTTTTGTTTTGTTTTGTTTTTTCTCTTTCTCAAATAAATAAAATCTTAAAAACGAGTAAATGAACAAACTTGTGTCTCCTCTGTTCTGCCTTGGGTGAACTCTTTCACCATCCGTACCGCTGGCCTCCACCTGATCAGGCCATTCCACATAAACCACTATTGAGGAACTTCTGAGGATTTTGCTTATTTGATAACAAAGAGGGAGAGAAACTTCAAGCCTTGCATCATATTTCTTCTTAATGAATCAAGGAAGAAAATGACCTAGAAATAATATTTCTTCCTGTCCAGCTAAGGTTTGCCTCCTCTGGAGGGCTGTGCTGAGCCTGCATTAAGGGTACCCCTTCTCAGAATTGGAGGATATGCCCACACCAGGCTTTTAGAAGTGCTTGCATAAGGTGTTTCCCTTCCTTACATTCAAAGAGACTGTTCTTAGGGGTGCCTGGGTGGTTCAATGGGTTAAAGCCTCTGCCTTCAGCTCAGGTCGTGACCCCAGGGTCCTGGGATCAAGCCCCACATCGGGCTCTCTGCTCAACAGGGAGCCTGCTTCCCCCTCTCTCTGTCTCTGCCTGCCTCTCTGCCTACTTGTGATCTTTGTCTGTCAAATAAATAAAATCTTTAAAAAGAGAGAGAGAGAGAGAGACTTTTCTTGGAAGCTAGAGCTTCCAAGTGTTAAGTGGAAATAAAAAGAAAGAGGAAAAATCCCTGAAAAGAGGCTAAAATCAGTACTCTTATTGTTGTTGGTCATGATGTGTGATGATACCCCTGAGCGTCACAGAACCAGTGAAGATCCTAATGGTGACTGTGTGTTAACTGGCTAACTAACCATCTCCTCCACTAGAAGACAGCTGCTCTGAGGAAGTGGACTGGAAGTGCCTTGGCCCAGAAGAGGAACAAAGTCGAGTGTGCTAACACCTAAATTCTCCTCAGAGGGGCACCTGGGTGGCTCAGTTGTTAAACGTCTGCCTTCGGCTCAGGTCATGATCCTGGGATCCTGGGATTGAGCCCCCACATCAGGCTCCCTGCTCTACAGGAAGTCTGCTTCTCCCTCTCCCTCTCTCCCTGCTTGTGTGCCCTCTCTCACTGTGTCTATCTCTGTCTGATAAATGAATAAAGTCTTAAAAAAAA
Source organism: Martes martes (assembly GCF_963455335.1). Classification (NCBI taxonomy): domain Eukaryota; kingdom Metazoa; phylum Chordata; class Mammalia; order Carnivora; family Mustelidae; genus Martes; species Martes martes. Next base: position 83,849,875 of record NC_137889.1, read on the forward strand.
AAGTAAATTAATTAATTAATTCTTCTCAGAATAATCCAGAATCTGAGCATAACTGCCACCACCAGAAGCTGACAGAAATCTCGGCAGTTGGACTATGGAAGAAGGAGGCCAACTCCACATGAGGGGAAAAGGGGGCTTCTGCAGTCCCTGCTCAGCTGCCAAAGTTAGAAGGATGTTTTCTATGAATATTCCAGGGGCTCTACAAATGTATTTCAAATCTGAGGGCCTCATATCTCAGGTAATTCCTCCCAAACAAACTGCTCAGAAGCCTCTGAGAAATCAAGTGTGTCTTCCCCTCCCATAACATGGCTTCTCATCCTCCCAGCTGCTGCTGTGTTTCCAGGCTTCTGGCCTCCAATACCAGTTGCCCTTGGCTTCCCATCATTCACCTCTGGTAGAAATCAGGCAAACAGTTTAGTTTTCTTCATGGAAGTCAGTACATCCATAGGTGAAGGCAGAATCGCCATAGCAACTGGGTCACTAGAGTCATTTCAGACTCCTCCCAGTTCACATGCTGCACACCTGCTCCCTTTTGGCTTCCCTCCACACTCGCTAAACATATATTTTTTCTAAGATTTTATTTATTTAATTATTTGAGAGAAAGAGAGAGATGGCACAAGTGAGAGGGAGAGGGAGAGAGAATCTGAAGCAGACTCTTCCACACTGAGCACAGAGCCCCATGTGGGGCTCAGTCCCATGACCAGGACATCACGACCAAAATCAAAAGTCAGAGGCTTATCCCACCGAGCCAACCAGGGGCCACTCAACATGTTATTTTTATCAGCTAGACTGTGTGTTTCCTGAGGGTGGGAATCATATTATTTGTTTGCATAGCTCCTGGCAATTTGTAAGACACTTAAAAAATAATTTTCTCATTCAATCCTATTTCAGCATTTTTCTGGAAGCAGAAAATTCAGCATCTTCTGGAAGAGTGGTTAACGTTTGCTTTAAAAAGAAGTTCTAGAAATCAATATGTAAAAGGACAGGGGAAGGAGAATTTCATGATTATCTTATACTTTCTGTATTGTTAGAATTTTTTTTCACATAAATATATGACTTTATTATAACAAGATGTCACTGCCAGTTTTATTTATTTGGTGCATTCTACCTATATATTCTAAGATACAAGGAAAAAATAATGGCTTCTGAGGATTTCAGTCAGAAAAGTTAGTGACTAAAATCTTTGGCGTGAGAGAAAAATGCTTTTCCAGAGGATCAACACACCCTTCTCTTTTCCAAGCCACATACTTCTGATTAATCACAACATCCTTTTCTGTTGGGCGGAGAGACCACTATAATTTCTTAACCCAGCACACCTGACAGTTCTTATGAATTGACCAGAATTAACGTAGGATAGGAAACCCATACACCATCCTCTGGTTGGATAATGTTCTGTTTGAATTACAACTTGACACTAATGAACCGAAGTTACAAAGGAGAAATAGGTCCAAAGGAGGACAGAAGGAAAAAACAGGCAGTGTGCGACACAGTGGAACATGATGGAATCAAACCATAATAAGGTTACGAGCAGTCTCCAGATAAAAACTATCCGTAGAAAAAGAAACTTTTTTTTTTTCAAAGATGATGACTTCAGCTTGTCTGGATGGCTGTCTCCATGCATTGGGGCACTCCTAAGGGCAAGCCCTTGTCATCAAAGCAGAATGCTGCCTACAGTCGTCAGATCCACACAATGCCTTTTCTGTAAAAAGACTCTGTCCTAAACGGCCAGCATGTCATAGTTTCTATTGTCATTTCTCAAACTATGTGTAATAGTCTCAACAGAGACACCATATGGTGCTAATAATAAAAGATAATCTTTTCAATATGTTCTGTTAATCCCATGAGGACCAAAGGCAGAGAAATGCTTTGGAAGAAAAATGGCTACTCCCGGGGGCCTCAGCTCTCTTTTGGAAGTAAAGCAATTCAGTCAGCCACCGGAATAAGGCACTCCAAAATCTGCTGGAAGTAGTAGAGGAAAACCACATTGCAATCCAAGTCCAGTCTGAAGGCAAATAGAGAATTCGTCTGAGAGGTCGAAAATACATGACCTGCTCCAGCCAACTGATGTAACTGAGCCAGTGGAGGGGAGGTTCTTGTATGCTCTTCAGCGTACTGATCACCTGCTACAGGACCTGAACAGTTCTGGATATTGAGGGAGAAAAATCCCCAATATATTCAAGTTGATCAATTCAAATATTCATCTATTAAGCACCTACTCTGTGTCAGACACTGCGCTAAATGCTAGTCAAGGCCCTTGAACCCAAAATGTTTGTATCCTCAGAGCCGAAGTACTTACACACACAGTAAATAATTAGAGAACAATAAAAAAAGAGCAGAGGGCTAAGTGTCAGGGCAAAGGAAATCTGAGACAGAAGAGAGTAAGGTGAAATGTGAAACAAGTAGTTAGAGAATCTTCATGGACAAGGTAAATCTTAAAGATGGTGTGTTAATCAGGGTTCTCCAGAGAAGCAGAACTAGTTCAGCATAGATAGATAGATAGATAGACAAACATATTTATATATTTTAGATACATATTATATATATTTATAAACACATGTATTTATATATTTAACACAAATTTATTCATTTATATATAAATAGAAAGAGGCTATGAGGGATTGGCTCACACAATTATGGAGCCTGAGAAGTCCCATGGTCTTCTGTCTGCAAGCCGGAGACCCAGGAAAGCCAGTGGTATAAGTCAGTCAGAATTCAAAAACCCTCAGAACCAGTGGGGCTGATGGTGTAAATCCCAGGCCGAGAGATGGACAAAATGAGATGACCTGTCCTAGCTCAAACAATGAGGCCAGAGAAGGAGGCAAATTCCTCCTTCTTCTGCCTTTTATTCTATTCAGGACCTCAGAGGATTGGATGATGGCCAGCCACAACAAGGAGGGCTCTCTGTTCTGCTGAAGTCACTGATTCAAATGCTAATCTCACCCAGAAACACCCTCACAGACCTGCCCAGAAATAATGTCTAATCTGGGCCCCTCGTGGCTGGTGAGGTTGGCTCATATAATGGACCATCACACATAGTGAGTGACCAGATGGAAAAGAGAAGCAGTGCATTTCAGCTAGAGAATTGGCTTGAGCAGGACATGGAAATAAACACAGACAAGGACTGGGGACTTGGGGAAGGAATGAGCCTGATCAAAGCTTCTGAAGGGGAGTGTGGGGAGCCAATGTGAAGGAGGAAGAACTGAGCTGTGTTATTAAATTGCTTGATAATAAAGCAGCTCCCGTGAAAACTGTGACATTGGAAATCAACACAATTTGAAGATGAGGATGATTTAGCAATTCTTTGTTCCAAAGACGCTGCTGAGTATCAGTTGCTGGCTTGGGTCAATCACTGTAGCATGTCAGGTAATCCTTACAGGAAGCCACTGAAGTTGGTTCCCTATTTTCAAATTAAACCCATGTCACCCAGAGAAATTAAATAATTTTCCCAAAGTCACACAATTAATGGACAGGTCTGTGTGGCACCGAAACCCATGTTTTTGGTACCCTGAATTATCTAGGTCCAACAGAGCTAACCTAAATACACTTATCCAAACAGCATTAAGGAGATTCATCCTCATCTAGTATGTCCACTGTGGAAACCAACATGTTGTCTATAAATATCAGTTAGGGCCACCCAGTTTGAGATCCCCTCCTTAACAGTACCTACCTTATTCATTCATTCCACAATGAAGAGGTGCTTGTTATGTGCCAGGCACTGTATAGACTCTGGGACAGAGCCATGACCAATAGCAGCACTCTAGCCCTCTTCATACACCTTCTGTGTGGAATAAATGAATGCTGGGGAAAAATACAGAAAACATTTCTTGACATGGAATTTAATGAATGATGTCCAAAATTGTATCATGTTACCCTGAAGTAAAAACGCTACTGTAAACATATATAAATATAGACAACCATAAATAAAACATGGCTACAGATATAATATGGCCCTCTATTAAATAATAGTGAAAATTTCTAAGATATTATTAAAATGTGGGCTTTGCTAACAGAAATATCACTGGCCTTTTCTTGTCTGGGCTTCTTGTATTCTTCATCTTTTAACAACCTACTCCAATGTTTGGGATCAGTCCCTTCCTTTGGCTAGGACATAAATCCAAATCTCAAAGACCCCTCAGTCTCAGGCTACAATTTCATAAGGGGGAAACTTTATGACATCAGACATTTCACTGAACTCAGTTCTCTGTTCCAGCCACTACCAGGTGACTTCAGTGTGAAGTTCAAGATGAGGTGGCTCCTTTGCTCTTCCCAGGGTAACCTGCCAAGTGCCTGCTGGCAGCTTTCTTTTCATATGCCTTCTCCTCGTTGACTCAGTGAGTGCTGTTGGGGAGAGGGGAACAGATCCCTTTATTTTCACTTCACCTTTTGATGAAAAAAAGAATGTCTTTTTTGACTGACTATTTCTCAGATAGCTTTCTCCATTACATTAAAAAGCCATAATTCTACTTGTTTTCCCCCCAGGATTTGTCATCTCTCTCTCCCCACACTACTCCTCCCACATCATCTATAAAATAGGATTCTGGCTCCTTGGAAATGTGAAGACTTCAAATGAATAGAGCCAGCAATCTATTCGATTCATCCAACTAAAGTAAATAGGACTACTGCAATAAGTCATGTTCAATATTGATTTCACTTATTTTTTCTATAAACTAAATTCTTGTAATTCTGTAGCTTAAAAATATTCAACAGGTACTTTTCATATAAAATCTTGGAAATAATTTCATGCCTAGCAAGGTATCTTTTTTAAATTTTTTTAAAGATTTATTTATTTATCTGAGAGAGAGAGAAAGAGAGAGCAGGAGAGGGGGAGGGGAGAGAATCCTCAAGCCAACTCCCCAGTGGAGCATGGAGCCCATTGCAGGGCTCAGTTCCAGGACTCTGAGATCATTAACTTAGTCAAAATAAAGAGTGGGCCACTCAACTGACTGACCCACCCAGGTGCCCTGCAAGGCATCTTTCTAAAAATGAAAAACAAACTAAATGACTTTTAACAAGACCCAATCTTAACTTACATTGCAAGTCATTTTTTTTACACTATTGATTAACAGCAAACATTTTGTTTGTTCAGCACTATGCAAACCAGAATATGAAAATTTCCTCATAAAATGTGAAGTTCTTACATTTTTGCCATATGTCTTACCTATGGTTTACACTCAGTTACTATTTTAAATACTAACTATTAGCATTCATTATTAATAAATAATTTTTAATAATAATTTATAAGCCTACAATATTATTAATAAACATATAGGCAGAAATAGTAGAAAAGTTCTATGGCACATTTGGAAGCAGACAAAAACTAAAACTCAACACCCAAAGTTAGGCACCGACCCCCCCCCCAACTCTCTCACCATCATGGTCTTTCAAAGAAAGAAGAGATAAGAAATGCCCCTGGGGTAGAAAAGGTAACACCAAGAGCTGCTGAGACCAGCATGCATTTCAAGGTTCAAAGCCTATGTTAGCTTAAGTGCAAACCTTAATTTGCTTCAGGTAGAAAATTGTCTTGTTATGCTTCTGATTTTGAGCCACCAGTAACTACCTTATAAGTTGAGAGGGTTAAATTTGAAGGATGCACTTGAAAATATTACTTATGAAACCTCTTTCTCTCTCTTTTTTTTAACTCCTGTAAATTCCATTTCCATTTAAATGGAAGCAGAAGCAGACAAATTGCTTTCATGATGCTCTTCCTATTTGTGTTTCTATGGAAATGGATTCTTGATTAGGAAGGGGAAAGCAAAAATCAAATGTTGTAAGCAGGCAGAGCATAACAGAGGGTGTTTTATGGAGCCTTTGACCAGATTTCATCCAATCCAAGGTAACATAATATTAAACTAGCTCAAACTTACAGAAATAAACCCTCACATCCTCACCTTACCTCTCCAAGAGTTATTTGACCTCTCAGATTTTTCTGACCACATCTTAACCAACATCAAACACGACACCCCCACAGCCTTGACTTATAGGTCCTAATATGTGGCACACTGTCTTTTGTTGGATCTTGCTTTTGAATATTTCTCTCTTAACTAGCTCCCAAATATGATGCCTGCTCTAAAGTATGTGGCCAAGAGCAATGGACATTTGGGGATATTCGTGGGAGAATAAAGTCTAAAAAGAAAAGAAAAGAAGTAAAAAGTGAAGCTGAATTTCAAAGACTAAATAATAATTTAGTATCACATTCACCTTTACATTCCATTTCTTAACAATTCACATTTAAATTAAAAATAAGTCAGATTTACATTGTCCCTATTCTGTGAAGAATTGCCATTAAAAAAATCAACTACTAAAAACTCCCATTACACAAACCATGCCTGTCAGCTGCTATCAATTTCCACACCCTTTTGACATCTACATGGCTAAGATTTTGCAAAAGTGCTAATATAGTCTCTTTTATGACAGGAATTTTGCAACCGTGGCAGCACAGGAGCAAATTACACTTATTTTCTGCAAATGTTCAATGCTACGGAAATGTACTTGATATATATTCATGAAACAAAACTAGAAAAATCTTGTTCTAAAATAAGTCCCCATAATTAGGTAAAATACTAAACAACAATTCAACCCAAACAGAATAACTTACATAAAAATCTATTATGAAATTTGATTGCAACTTTAGTGTTATTCTCTTACCTGTTTGACATGAAAGGTATGTGGCACATCATCTAGGAACTCATCACCTCTAAACCTCAGGATCAGCATAAGAATGACTTTGTGCCCTGGTGAAGATTACCTAAAATCTCTAAAATCTCTCTGATTTCCTCAGTTCCAAACATATTACTAGTATTCCATGCCAGAAATTAAAAGGCTATCAATTTAGGAGGAATTGAGTAATTAGTCACACAGAACTTAGAATTTCTTTTAAGTGTGTCATGAATAGAAAGCAATACTATTATGATGTCCTTCACTGTGATAATTGAGGGAGAAAAAAAAAGGAAAGAGAGAAAGAGAAAGAGAGGAGGGGGCGGGAGAAGAGGAGGAAGGGAAAAGAGGAGAGAGAAGGAGAGGAAAGGTAACAAGGAGAAATTTGGAGATCATTGACCTAATAATTATTTCAGAATGGGAAAAAAAAAAGGGGGGGGAAGTAACCAGACATTAACACTGATCAATTCTCCTCTCATGTACTGACCAAAAGAATAACGTTATTTAACATTGCTGGAGAGTCAGATGCAAATAAGTGCAAAAGGACAGACAAAAAATAGCTAGAAGAGAGGGAGAGGAGAAAAACTCTAATACTATATTAGGGCCTCTTCAAGAGAGACTGGCTGCTTATGTTTCTGCTGATGGGCAAACAAAAGGCCTATATACTAGGCCTGCTAAAATAAGGTTTTCTTGAATAATGGACATAGAATAAGATGAATGCTATGGGTAAAAAAAAAAAAAAAGTAAGAAGAAAAACCAATATAGCTGTACAATATATGCCACAAATATATCACCACATTAATATTTGGGACTATTTATCTAGATTGTAAATTTCAGATCATTTGTTAAAACAAAATTGTAGTTGACCCTTGAGCGATGAAGGGGTTAGGGACACTGACCTTCACACAGTTGAAAATCTACATGTAAGTGTATAACTTTTAAATCCCCAGAAACATACTTACTAATAGCCTATTTCTGACTGAAAGCCTTACTGATAACATAAACAGTCAATTAACACATATTTTGTATGCCATATTTATTGTATACTGTATTCTTACAATAAAATAAGCTAAAGAAAAGAAAATCATAAGGAAGAGGGGCAATTGGGCGGCTCAGTTGCTTAAGTGTCTGACTCTTGATTTCAGCTCAGGTCCTGAAATTGAGCCCTGCTTCAGGCTCCCCACTCAGTGCTGAGTGTGTTTGAGATTCTCTCTCCCTCTCCCTATGCCCCTCCCCAACTCACATGCCCTCTAAATTTTATGTGTGTGTGTGTGTGTGTGTGTGTGTGTATAAATACAAAATCTTTTTAAAAAGAGAGAATCAGAAGGAAGAGAAAAGACATTTACAGTACTGTACTGTATTTATAAAAAAAAAAGTTCTGGGTATAAGTAGATCCACCCAGTTCAAACCTGAGTTATTCAAAGGTCAACTGTATAACAAAATATATATGATGCCCATTCATCTTGTGCCTCAGCCATTGGGGGAAATGAATACTCAGCAGACCCAAAGAGCAATAGTTAACTTGGAAAAACTCTTTTGAAGTCCATTATACAACTTTCCTGTTGTTGAAAGGGAGACACTTTCTTAATCTCACCATTTTTTTTAAGTCTCTCAATATGAGTAAGATAATATAGTCATTATTGGTCACTGACCAGACGTGTCCGGGAAACAAATGACAAGCTACCAAATACAAGCAAAGAAACAAAAATCTGAAATTTTGGAGAATAATAGTACATTGAAAGCTACCCCAAAGATGTCATTATACAAAACCAAAGATTATTTCCATTTGGAAACACATAATACAACCCCTTTTAATCCAATCTCAAGATAGAAGGATGGTAAAACTGGTAGCTTCCTCTGAAGCATTTCAATCCATATCTTTCCTGAACTCTTTCCCACAGGATCTCATGTTAACCTCTTAATTCCTTATGTAACTGGTCTACCAGGACACAATGACATCTTCTCAAAACAAACAAACAAACAAATAAAAACAAAAAACTGTTGTAATGCAATGTATCCTATTTCTTTATTCCCTTTCTCTAAGAGGTCTAGAAGAGGTGGTGGCAACCACAGTGGACAAAGAGAGAATGGAGTGAGATGCATGGTTTTGCAGTTAGATATAAGGATGACCAATGGGTTCAGGCTGAAACTGCGGTTGAGGATTCTACTATAGATTTAGAAGGGATGGAAGAACTAAAAGGATCCAAGTGAAAACACTTTGAGGAAAAAGGCAGCAAAAATATGGTAAGGAGTGCCCTGGAAAGTGTTTTCTTTATCTTAATTAAGTGTCACTTTGAGATAAGGAAAAGCAAACATGCGGTGATTGTTACCTTGTTGGGAACAGGTGCTAAAATAATGACTACAGTTAAGTGACTAAGTTTAATGAAATAATAGCTGTAAAGCAAGAACTAAAATTTCTGTTCAGTGGCCCTAACAAGGTAATTATTTGAAGACCTATGGCAAATAAGAGGGTAGAGCACATCAGGGGGGAGGAGATAAAGGTACACTTCCTTAATTTAATAGGGCCCTCAGCTCTAATCAACACATGGGAAAATGCATCTTGATCAGTCCCTTTACTAGTAAATGGAGAAATTACTCAGAATCAGCAATTGTTTTACTCAGCCATGCTAATCAATATAAAAGGTAACTCAGGTAAACCAAAGAGAGAAAGGGAGATAAGAGTCAGAGGTGAGGGTGAGGGGTGACGGGAAAGGGATAAGAAGACGACAGGTCTTACAGGTCTTGCCTTCAATAAACTACAGTCAACTTAAAAATGACCAACTCCACAGATGTGTGATAACTTGAAGAAGTAGATTCAAATGAACCTAATTTTGTGAATTGGACCTAGAAGTTTGGTACTGGAACACCGATTTCAGGTAATGCAGAGGTTTTTAAGCTTTCTTGGTTCACAATGCCCTTAGTATCTCAGTAATTTCTGAAACCCTCCCCAGCTAGGTCAAAAGAAATATCTAAGAGTTAGTTAGATCCAAACAACTTAATAAATTTCTGGGTCCTAAAGCTTAACAGCTATTTAAAATTTAATACATATAATTTGAAAGGTAAAAGTAGTATTTTTATTTCGATTTAATCTATCGTTATGAGATTAATGAGTCTGGTGGGTACTATTCAACTTCTCCACACTTGGAATCACAATGGACACTAACATCCACATTTTTTTTTTCACATTAATTTTCATTTGGTACTTGCTTTTTATCACAGAAACCACTAAATCACAGCTCCACAAAGATATAGTGTCATGGAAAGGAATACAGCATAATCTAACATGGAACTGTGAACTGCCTTAAGCTAGTGGTTCATGTGGTATCTATAGATGCTCCTATATTTCCTTCCAAAATTTACAATATCTTGTCATGCTCCTTATGAACAATCTGTGGTGCTCCATGGTACCATGGAGCAGTTTGAGAACCATGGCAAAAAATAATTTTTAGACATATATGAGAAAAATCAATTGAAGAAAAGTATTTTATACCTAAGAGACAGTATAAATAAAAATTTAGAAGGTTAAAAATTCATGTTATGTTTGAAGAATGTCAAGTAATTAACAAAAAGAACAAAGATGTATTTGCTACCTACTCTGTGCCAGATGCTGTTTAGCAATGGAGATACTAAGTGAACAGGGCTGAGTTATCACTGCCTTCATGGAAAAAAAGATATAAATAAATAAACAAGTAAATGTGGAATAAAGGTAATGTTGGAAGAAAAAAAGAGAGAGTGAGGGAGAAGAGAAGGAGTGGGGATTGAGGGAGTCAGGGAGGAGGGCAGAGTGAAGGAAGGAAGGAGGGAGGAAGGGAAGAAGGAAGGAAGGAAGGAAGGCATCCAAATTGAAAAGGAAGTAAAATTGTCTTTATTTAAAATGACATGATCTTATATATAGAAAACCTTCAGGGCTTCATTAAAAAAAATGTTAGAATAAATGAATTCAGTAAAGGTGCACAAAATCAATATAAAAAATACAAAATCAATATAAAAAAATCCAGTTGAGTTTCTAAACAATATACAAAATCAATATAAAAAAATCCAGTTGAGTTTCTAAACACTAACAACAAACCACCTGAAAAAAAATTAGGAACACAATCCTATCCACAATAGCACCAAAAATGAATAAAATATTCAAGAATAAGCTTAAAGAGATAAAAGGTTTGTATACTGAAAACTACAAAATATTAATGAATGAAATTAAACAAGTCATAAATAAATGGAAAGACATTCCATGTTCATGGATTGGAAGATGTAATATTGTTAAAATGTCCATACTACCTAAACAATCCACAGATTTAGTGCAATCCCTATCAAAATCCCAATGGTATTTTTTTTACAGAAAGAGAAAAAAAAATCCTTAAATTCATATGAACCACAAATATCATAAATAGAATACCATTCCACCTTTAAAAAGAAAGAAATTCTATGATATATGACAACATGGATAAACCTTGAGTATATTATGTTAAGTGAAATAAGCCAATCATAGAAAGGCAAATACTGCATGATTCCATTTACATGAGATATCTAAAATAGTCAAATTCATAAGATCAAAGAGTAGAATGGTAGCTGCTAGGAACTGGTGGGGAGGGGGAATTGGGGATCATAAAGTGTCCATAAAGTTTCAATCAAACAAGATAAATAAGTCCTGGAAATCGATGTATAACACTGTACTTACAGTCAACAATAACTTATTATACAATTAAAAATGACTTAAGAGGGTAAATGTCATTTCAATATTCTTTCAATAAAATAAGATTTTTTAAAATAAGTAAAATACAATCTTTGATGTAAATTGATATATGAGAAACATGGTTTTACTTTTAACATCCCTTTTCTTAATAGTCACCACCCATGCCACTAGAAACTTTCCATTCTCTAACTTTCTCCAAAGGTAAAACTTGTGTTGTATTCCTTGGCTTCTCTCTCTTTCCCACCTTTTCTGATGGACACCATTTCCAAATTCCTTCCATTTCATATGCAGAGAGGTTTAGTTCTTTTCTGTTTCAGGGCCTTGTGAATCATTCCCTTGGAGACTGATCTCCCCCAGACACAAGAAGCCTATCATTACATTAACCTAAACAGAAACAGTTTCACCCCTACAGTGAATTCTGGGGTCAGCTGTTGAAATCTTACCTTTCAACTTACCTTGGTGTGTGTAGGTGAGTTTGAATAGGTGTGTACATGGTGTATGCACGTGTGTGTGTATCACAGAGAGAGAGGGAGGGAGGGAGAGAGAAGAGAGGGAGAGGAACAGAGGAGAGACCTAATTGTAGTTGGACTAGAGAACATAAAAAGCAAAGAGTCTTGAGAAAGAAGCCAGTTTAATTCTAGATATGTTAAGTCTGATGTGCCTGTGGCCTAGGAGGTAGAAATGAGCAACAGACGACTGAAAATTTAAGGCCTGGAATTTATCCTAACTGCATTGTTAAATGAGAGCAACCATGTCATATTCGAGAGCATTTTAGCGGATAGAATTATTTTGTCAGTATGAAAATAGTGATTTGTGTTCTCTATTTTTTATAATCTTACCATCACTTTCAATGTGAAATGTAAATTCTAAAACTGACTGTCCTACCATTCTGCAGTGTCTAAAATTTGAAAACCATCCTGTAACAGGTGTGACCAGTGAAATGTTATCTTCCTCTTCCCTGTTCACAGAGGCCAGCATCCTTCTGACAGCAGGGCTCCCTCTAGGTAGTCTGCAGCTCTAGTGCACCTGTCGGCTCCTTGCCACTCCTGAGGGTTGTTCATCGCCAATATTTACACGCCATGAGTTCACCAAACTATTTCGGTTGGTCAGATCACCGACATTGATCGAAAGACTTCAAAATTTCTCCTGTTTGTGGATGGCACATTCCTGCCCGGCCTCACCAAGAAGGAAAGTGCTCCGACCGAACTTCCACGTCCTGGGGAAGCGCTCCAGAAAGAACTTCCACCTGTCTCTGCACCCTGTTATTTACAATGAGATAAAAGCATGTGAGTTCAGGTGAGTTCCACTAGGCAGGACAGATAGAGAAAATAGACAACTGGTGAAATAATAAAAGCATAACTTCTTTAGGACTCATTTCCTTATTCTTCCTTATGAACTATCGTTATTCCTTATTCTCAATTTGGGCCTTTCCAGCTGGAATCTGCATTTTAGAAGGAAAGTAAAAAGACTCTGTTCTTGTGCACACTACCTGCTCGTCCCTACACTGTGACAGGTTTTTCCGTGAGTGATAAGTGTGTGAGCTCAGCCTGCTCTGGATCAACAACCTAATGGCTCACGTGGTGCCCGGATGCATCAGTTAGTACAACGGTGAGCAGCCCAGCTGTCAGCAGTCACAGAACCTTCGGAAGGTTGTTCCTCCCTATGATACCTAGACTGTGGGATGATTAGCCTGCCTCCAAAACTAATCCATTTCATTTTCTTAGTTCAAAAAATTTCATATTTCCTCTCTCCTTTCAGGATTACTCTCATAGTTTAGGAGAGTAAAAGCAGATAAATGTTCCATCTAACCAAAACCTGCCCATTTCTCTGGGCCAGTAACCTCTCCCTTTTGGTGCCCCAGGTCCCACTCCCCTCATCAGTTTATTGCTTCTCCACTTTCAGCAGCACCAACTAGCTGCATGGCCCCCTGGTAGTTGATCACAGCAGTAAGAATAATTTCTTCTGTGACCAGTTTAGTTGAGGAATCTCACCACATTGGGGTATACGTTTAAGATTTTATTCTTCCTACCTTTCAACTTCCTGCCCAAGTACCAAACTCAAATAGATATCTCAGTCTGCTTCTATAACTTTTCACTTTTTTTAGTACTGACTATTGCAGTTTAGTTACTGAGACTTAGTACTGATCGTTCTAAAACTTTAATCTCATATCTGAATTAATTTGACTTCAAATCCCCTCCTCCTTCACCTCACCTATGGAGGATTGAATCTGGAGTGGAGTGGGAAGGAGTATACATGTGATCTGCTCAGGGGCCTGGAGGGCTCAGTCAGTTAAACATCTGCCTTCAGCTCAGGTCATGATCCCAGGGTCCTGAGACCGAGCCCCACATTGGGCTCCTCAGCAAGGGGTCTGCTTCTCCCTCTGCCCCTCCCCCTGCTTGTGATCTCTCTCTCTCTCTCAAATAAATAAATAAAATCTTTAAAAAAAAAAAAAAAAGAATGATCTGCTCTTTCCAACTCCTTTCTTTCTCATGTGTATTACTCTGGTGTCGGGGAGGGGAGGAGGAAAAACTGTTTTCTTTCATGGTCAGTTGACTGTTTTTCTTTATTGGTCATGAATAACCTTGTCAGTGACGGTTAGCAGTTCTCATTCTGGTGATAATTACCACTGACCAGGATCATCATCTCCAGACTTCTGTAGATAAATGGAAGCCCCCAAAATAGTGCCAACTTAGTGTGCAATCCCATAGAATCAGTGGACCCTTGCAAGATTCACTACATTTTCAGGCTGTCCTTACCAACAAGCTGTCTCATGCCACATTCCTCTAGCATTTGAACCACATGGCCTCACTTTGTGTTGGTCCTTGTGAACCTACAGCTTGGTCTCATTCATTCCTTATTAACCCAATTCTCGGGCTATAGGAGCAGGTAGGCTCTGTAATCTGCATCATTTGAGACTAGGAATTTGAAAGGATAATTTCGGCCTGACCATGCTGTTTTTTCTACAGTTCCGGGACCACATGAATGAGTCAACAAACCTGCTAGCTAAGGGGACATCCAACTTTATAATATAAAATTTTTGTAAAAAGACTAATGCCCCCCCAAAGGAAGTTCAGATCTTTACCTTTTATGAATATGTTACGCTTCAGGACAAAAGAGACTTAGCAGATGTGATGACATTAAAGATTTTGAGATGAGAAGTTTATCCTGAATCATCAGAGTAGATCTAGTGTAATCACAAGGACTCCTGTAAGGTGGAGGCAAGAAGGTCAAAGCTGTGAGAGGAGATGAGGCAATGAAAGCAGGGGCCAGAGTTATATACTCTGAGGATGGAAGAAGGAGCAGAACTCAAGGAAGGAATTCTGGAGAGGTAAGGAATGGAAAAGAAAAGGAGGAGATAGATTCTCCTCTAAATACTCAAGGAGGAATATAGTTCTGCTGACCTCTTAATTTTAATCTCTAAGATCTGTTTTGGACTTCTGACCTCTGGAACTATAAGATGATGCATTTGTATTGTTTTAAGACACAGAGTTGGTGGTAATTTGTTACAGCAGCAATAGGAAACTCATACAGACATCAATAGCACCTTCTTTCTACACCCACAAAATTAACAAGTCAACTTAAGTTATCTGCCAACCAAGGATCTTCCTAACCAGGGTGTAAGAGGGACAGATAGCTTTTCTTTAAGAACACTTCCCTCTCACAAAAGATGCTCTCCCCTAATTCCCAAGCATCTTCTTATACCCTTGGTCAGAGCCTCCTTAACACCTGGTGCAGAGATGACATCTCAGTCAAGATCTGGTTCTTTCTCAAGCTGAACTTTGAAAGTTCCTAACTTTGTTCCTAACAGGACCCTAATTCAACTGTATTCTCTGTTTCTCAACAGGTACTGCATAGCATCCTGTTAGACTCTTTCCAATTAAACCCACAACTCAGGCGTTTTTTAAAAGAGGGTAAGACACATCATCACATTTACTTGTCACCAAAACTAGTGTTGGGCTGACTTTAAAGCAAAATCTAGAAATGATCAAGCTTAGTGAGGAAGACATGTCAAAAGCCAAGACAGGTGGAAAGCTAGACCATTTGCACTGGTCAGCCAAGTCGTGAGTACAAAGAAAAAGGTCTTGAAAGAAACTAAAGTTGCGATGCCAGTGAACACATGAATGTTAAGAAAACAAAACAGCCTTATTGCTGATAGAGAGAAAGTTAGAGTCATCTGGATAGATCAAAGCACCCACAGCATTCCCTTACAATAAGACCTAATCCAGAGCAAGGCCCTAACTCTCTTCATTTCTGTGAAGATTGAGAGAGGCCAGGAAGCTGCAGAAGAAAAGTTTGAAGCTGAGAAAGGATGGTTCATGATGTTTAAAGAAAGAAGACATCTTCATAACAGAAAAGTGCAAAGTGAAGCAGCAGTGCTAATGGAGAAGCAGCAGAAAGTTCTCCAGAAGATCCACCTGAGATCATTCATGAAGGTGGCTACACTGAACAACAGATTACCACTGTAGATGAAACAACCTTCTATTAGAAGATGATACCATCTAGGACTTCAATCGCTAGAAAGGTGAAGTCAGTGCCTGGCTTCAAAGCTTCAAAGAACGGGCTGACTCTCTTGTAAAGGGAAAATAACAGCTAGTGACTTTAAGTTGAAGCCTGTTTATTGACCATTCCCAAATCCTAGGGCTCTTAGAATTATGCTAAAATCTATTCTGCCTGTGCTTTATAAATGAGACAAGAAAGTCCAGATAACAGCATGTCTGTCTCCAGCATGGTTTATTGTATATTCTAAGCTGTTGAGACTTACTGCTTAGAAAAAAAGACCTTTTTCAAAATATTACTGTTTACAATGCCCCTGGTCACCCAAGAGCTCTGATGGGTACGGAAAATGAAATTAATGTTGTTCTCATGCCTGCTAACATAAGATCCATTCTGTAGCCCATGGACCAGGAGTAACTTCAACATTCAAGTCTTATTATTTAAGAAATACATTCCATAAGGCTATAGCTGCCAAAGATATTGACCTCTCTGATGGAACTGGGCAAAGTAAATTGAAAACCCTCAGGAAAAGATTCACCATTCTAGATGCCATTAAGAACACTTATGATTCACAGGTAGAGATCAAAATGTCTATATTAACAGGAGTTTGAAAAATATTGATTCTATCCCTCCTGGATAACTTTGAGGAGTTCAAGACTTCAGTGGAGGAAGTAACTACAGATGTGGCAGAAGTAGCAAGAAAATTAAAATCAGAAATGGACCCTGAATATGTGACTGAATTGTTATAGTCTCATGGTACAATTTTAACGGAAGAGAAGTTGCTTCTCACAGATGAGCAAAGAAAGTGATTTCTTGAGGTGGAATCTATACCTGATGAAGATACTGTTAATATCGCTGAAGTAACAGCAAAGGATTTAGAATATTCCATAAGCTTGTTTGATAAAGCAGCAGCAGGACTTGAGAGGACTGACTCCAGTTTTGAAAGAAGTTCTGTGAGGAAAATGTTATCAAATGCATCACGTGCTACAGAGAAATTGTCCGTGAAAGGAAGAGTCAATCAATATGGAAAACTTTATCACTGTCTCATTTTAAGAAATTGCCACAGCCACCCTGACCTTCAGCAGCCACCACCCTTATCCATCAGCAACCATCAACATTGAGATGAGACCCTTCACCAGTGAAAAGGATAGGACACATTTAAAGCTCAGATGGTGGTTAGCATTTGTTAGTAATAAAGTATTTTTTAATTAAGGTAAGTACATTATTATCTTTTAGACAGAATGCCATTGCATACTTAATAGAGTGGAGTATAGTGTACGAAACTTTTATATGCCTTGGGAAATGAAAAAATGCATTTTACTTGCTTTATCGTGATATTCGCTTTATTGAAGTGGTCTGGAAACAAACCCACAGTATCTCTGAGGTATGTCTATACCAAGTAAATTCCAATAGTACTCTTGTGCCAGGAGGCCCATTGTATGATATACATGCTCATTTCACATGTGTGTACTTGTCTTCCCCACAAATTGTTGGAAACTTACGGACTACAAAAAGTATATCCTGAACTATTCTTATACCCTCCTTAGTATGTGAGGGCTTAATAAAGTAAGGATTCTATGCAAATTTTTAACTGAATGAAATCCAAAGAAATTCCAGTCAGAAACAATGAAAATACAATGACATTTCCCTGAGGTGATAGTCTCTCTCTCGCAAGATACAAAGATACGTTACTGATATATTTTAATTTAAGCTCATAATTTTCCTTTGCTTTATTATCTCCACTTTATGGATATTAAGCCCAGAAATAAATTAAATCTTGCCTAATAAAGGGTTGTTTTGTATTGTATATTCTTCACATATAATTTAAATCAGTCAAGCAATAGAGAAAATATTGGAACTCTCAAATGGAGAGTACATGAATTTAGATTTATTATCACAGCACTTAGGGGCCACTTTCCTATGAAGATTAGATTTTAAGAGCTTTGTCATGCACTTTAACATTCCCAATTAGATGCCTATCTGACCTCCAGTGTTTCTGGCTATTAAATCAGAGGGCTTCCTATTCAACCATAAAAAAAGACTGAGATCTGAGATCTTGCCATTTGCAACAGCACTGAGGGACCTAGAGGGCATCATGCTAAGTGAAATAAGTCAGGCTGAGAAAGACAAATACCATATGATTCCACTTCTATGTGGGATCTAAAAACAAAACAAACGAACAAACAAAACAAAACAGAACCAGACTCGTAGACACAGGAAACAAACTGGTGTTTGCCAGAGGGTGGAGGGACTGGGGACAGGCCAAATAGATGAAGGGGATTCAGAGCTATAAACTTCCAGTTATAAAATATGGTTGACTCTTGAACAATATGGGAGTTAGGAGCTCTGATCCCCCCATGTAGTCACAAATCTGCTGAAACTTTTGAGTCCCCTTCAACTTAACTACTCACAACCTACTGCTGACCAGAAGGCTTACTGATAACATAAACAGTCAATTAACATGTACTTTGTATGTTATATGTATTATATATTGTATTCTTATAATAAAGGAAGCTAAAAAAAAGAAAATGTTAGGGGCACCCAGGTGGATCAGTCAGTGAAGCGTCTGCCTTTAGCTCAGGTCATGATCCCAGGGTCTGGGTTCGAGCCTCGCATCAGGCTTTCTGCTAAGTGGGGAACCTGCTCCTCCCTCTCCCTCTTCCTGGTGTTGCCCCTGCTTGTGTTCTCTCTCTCTCTCTTCCTCTTTCTCTCTGTCAAATAGACAAACAAACAAACAAACAAAAAACTTAAAAGAAAATACTATTAAGAAAATCACAAGGGACAGAAAATACATTTACAGCACTGTACTTTATTTATAAAAAAATCCATGTGTTCATGGACTTGTGCAGTCCAAACCTGTGTTGTTCAAAGGTCAACAGTAAATAAGTCTTATACATCATAGGGAATAGAGTCAATAATATAATAATTTTGTATGGTGATAGATGGTAACTAGACTTATTGTGGAGATCATTTTGTAATGTATAGAAAGATTGAACCACTAAGATATACACCTGAATGTAATGCAATTTGTCTATTTATATGTCAATAAAAAATTAATAATTAGATAGGTATAGATGCCCTCTAATATATTTTCTGCCTATCCCCTTCGTTTAGTTATCCACTTGAAAGTCCTTAATAAGTAGTTACAACTGCAAAAAAAAAAAAAAAAAAAAATCCTATGGCTGCCAAATAAACAGGAATAAAAGTGAGCTGCAGTCTCACTATTTACCAGAAGTAGAACCCTAAACTCACAATCAGTCAATATTTATCGGAAGCTTAGTTGCAAGGAATATTTACAGAGGGTTTCCTGAAAGATATGTAATAGAGTCCAACTCATTCTTTACTGATGCCATCTTTTTTATTGTAGTAAAATCTTAGATGTTTAGATAAAGAGATGAAAATGAGTATAGGATATCATATTATATAGTATGTTACTAGATTATACTTTATTATATGAATAAATATTTTATTTTGTTTCATTTGCCTAATAAAATAAAAGCTCCTACTATTGTTAACTGATAAATTCTAGAGAGCAGCTGCAAAAGCTACTCTTGTAATGGACCTGAATTACTGAACTTTCACAGAACCAAGTAAGTGACCCTTCATGGGAATAAAAAATCTAATCAGCCCATCACCAACAAGTGGCATAAGGAATCACTTGCATATGTGTCACTTTGGGCTAAGTAAATACACAAGAGGCTCTTTCAGTCTCTTTTACTCAAAAATAGGAAATTGCTATCTCATACCTTGAAGCATTGTTTCAAATTATTTCCAGATATCTCGTCATTCCTGTTGCCTGTCTCATGCTGTATGTCGCAAAGTCAAGTGTGTTCTCAAAAAAGTGTATGTAACAAGAGAATTGATGCTCTTTTAATACTTAACTAGGAAATAAGTGTTTTTATGTTGACAAAACAATTTTAAAAAGAGCTTCTATAACAATATTTGAAATAATATATTTGAAGAGTTGATTGGAGGAAGATTTTAAGAGCAACATTCATTGGTTCATTGGATCCATGTAAACATAATGATACCTACAACGTACCAAACACCATAACAGCCAATTCTTGCAGGGTTTTGCTTTTCCCAGATTTCATTGCTTTCTATTATACTTCTTGGTCTTTTGTCTTTGTTCTATAACTTTTTATCTTGTTGACTCATTTTTAATCTAATGGGCTTGCTTATTTTGAGAAGTTTCAACTTTTTATTGAAGGAGAACATACATACAGAAACATGTACAACTCAGAAGAATACATATTTATGAATTTTCAAAAAGTGGGTAAATCCAAGATGCCGGCACCCAAATCACGCAATAAAATCTCACCAACATCTCCAGGGCCCACCTCACACCCCTTCCATTTACCAGCCTTTCTCCCTCCCAGCCGCAACAAGAACAGAGTAATTTGGCCTATTTTTGTAGTTTATTTATAAATGGACCCACATTGTATGTACTCTTTTGCTTCATTTGCTCAACACTCTATTGGGGAGATTCATTCAGCAGTGTTCTGGCAAAGTTTCAACAACTGGCTGATTGCAGGCTCCCAGCATGAAGTCACTGATCAGAGTCGGGAAGTGAGCTGGTTCAAGCCAACTCCTACCTGATACTGAATTAATTCATCCATATTGTTGCAGATTCATTCTCATGATTGTAGTGCCTCCAAAGTTCTGATATTGAATTATATGTGCTAATGTATGTTATTCTCAAAAAGACTCAGATCTAAGAACTCCACACGGGAAGTCATTAGATAGATGTCTTTTTCTCATTGTATTTTTCTTATATATAAATGAAAGCAGATTCTAGAACATGTGGGAGGTTTATTTTCCAGGTATTTATAACCCAAATCCAACTGTGTAATGATCATAGGTCCTATCTCTCACTGGGCCATATAAATGCAGTCTCATAATAAACAATTAATTAAAAATTTAATGTTTTAAAAAGTGCCTATTGAAGAGCTCTGATTCACCAATTTCTTTATAATGGTGAGTGCTTTATATCCATTTTTGCTAGATCTAGAATGAAGTCTATCCCACTTTTTAAGGGGAAAATTTTATTTCCTACAGATTATATCATTATTAGACATTATAACTCTAAATAAGAACAAATTTATTTCCACTGGAAAAAAATGTTTTTGAAACATTTTACTCATGATCTTGCACAATGTTCTTTTTATGAAAGACTACTGAAGAAGTTTCTTACTGGATTGTACTAATTGTGTCTGCCTCTTTTTGCACTGACCGCCAAAATTTTTGGGACAGATCAGTGGACCACTTCTAGCAAAGTATTGGGACATTTTAGCACGCATTTTGTGTTCACACATCAGTTCTGTCTCCATTGTCTCTTCCCTATTCTGATTTTCTTTTGTCCCATTTCATTTGGCAGTTATTTAATTTTTTAATCTTGCATTGTCAATTAAGTTAAGCCATCTATGCTATTTGCTTATTGCTTATGTAGCAAATCACCCAAACACTCAGCAGCTCAGAAAAACAAATATTTGCTTTTTCACAGTGTCTGTGGGCCCCGAACCTGGGACCAGCTGATGGTTCTGGCTCAGGATGGTCTTTCAGGACACCACAGTCCACATGTCAACAGAAGCTGCAATCATCTGAGGTTCACCTGGAGCTGGAGATTCCACATGCAAGTTCAGTCACACAGCTGTTGGCTAGAGACCTCAGGCTCTTTCCAGGGTGCCTACATGGCAATTGGCTCTCCCCAAAAGAAGAGGAAGAGGGGGAAGATAAGGCCAAGTCCAAAGCTCCAGTCTTTTATACCCAAGTCTTGGAAAGGATGTGCCAATCTTCCATAGATGCTCTACCAGACCAACCTAGGTCAACATAACAAAGAAGCACACAAGGTTGTGACTATCAGGAGGTGGGATCACTGGGACTGCCTTAGAAGCTGGCTACGGCATCCTCCAAATATTCTCTGAAACAATGTAAATATGTGAAAGTGCTGAATTTGGGGGTGGGGAAAGAGAAGTTTGAAATAACTTTATTGTAAGTGTAATTTATGTCCACTGTGATTTATCTTGTGGGGAAAAAAGTCCGTAAGGCAGCACAAACATGATCTTACAGTGGAGTGGGAATAAGGGATTATAAAAAGAAGAAAGAATTAGGATTGGGAGTTTTAAGTGGTTTTAGCAAGCTGAGGAAGTTGTTAGAAACAGAAAGAATATGAGTGAAAGTACTTTTATTATTTTATATCAGAAAAAGGTTACTGTTAGTATGTATTAACTAGGGTGCTTTTGGTTTCAAGTGACAGAAAACTCAACTCAAATTGTCTTAAGGGAAGAAGTGTGATGATGCCTGTATACCGACCTGTGTAAGCGAACAGTTTTGGTGAGGGATGGGAGTAAGGCTGGGTTCAAGCACAGCTGGACACAGGCTCCTTCCCTGCCCCACCACCTCTCCCTCTCAGATTACCGCCTTTGTTTAGGGACATCTGGGAAAGTGTGTTTCTGGCATTTTCATCTTCAGTAGTGAAGACAGACGTAGACTCCTAATTTGAGGAGTTCCTCAACAGCAAGGGGCTGACAAAGCTGCTGTGTAGGGACCACCCTAAATAACAACTTTGGAAGGCCTTCTGGTGTGATGGGCAGCACAGGTGGTTGGGTGTTTGGACCCCTTTCTCTTGTGCTCCTCTCCACAATCAGGATTGGAAAACTTCAACTCTTTCTGACTCTCCTGTGCAGGTGGGTGTGGCCGACGAGGTAGCCGGTGAAGGATAGCTTTAGGTTTCTAGAAGAGAGAAGAGGGTGCTGCGGACTTTCAGCTCTCCTCCCACCTCCCGCCCATATATGACTGACACCACATGTGGAGCCGTAGATCCCATTTTGTCCCCAGGAGACCAAAGATGTGAGACTGAAAGGTAGCAGAAGTAAAAAGGGCAGAGCTAGGGCCCTAGCAATGCTGGTGAGTAGCCAAACCAATGCTACCAACCACCCACCCTCAGACTTCTTGTTGTGGGAGGCAAATGAACATCTATTTGACCAAGCCATCTTTAAGACAGAGTTCATGTAACTTAAGGCCTAATATATATTTGGGCTAAAATAGGTAGAGTCCCAGGATAGAAACTAAGAAGCCATCAAACTGACCTAAGGCAGCAGCATAGAGGTCTAACATCTGGGAGGTAGTTTCCCTAAGGGGTAGGCTTTTCTACCACAAGCATCTCAGTATTCTGCCAGAAGCTGCTTGTCAAAGAACAACTGTGCTTGTGACCCAGAAAAAGGCAAAGAGGTCCGTGTATAATAGTCCTGGGAGCTGTGTTGGTACTGGAAATGCAGATTCACTGAAAACAATTATGTGGCATATATAGAGCTAAGAGAGCTCGCCTGAGAAATTACTCCCCGGTGATCTGGAAGAGAGGAATGGATTAAGGATAAGTGATTTGGATTGGCCTGTGATGTATCCTTTCATCATCTTATCCCCGACCATATGCTCAGGCAATTACAACCCAGGGAAGTACTTATTACAGGGAAAGAATAAAAAAATCTGAAATGCTGGTGCCTTAGAGAAGGGTTGGCTCTCCAGATAACATGGGGCAAAGCCGAGCATGACTTAGCAAAGCAGTACAATTGTAAAAACTAGGAAACTAAATTTTGTAAAGGCTGAGTGGTTACCACTTAAAACCCTGATATGACTGCATCAAAAAGAGCCTTCCCTGAACCCTGAATGGTGGGCCTAATTTTAAACAAAGGTGTGAGGACTTGGTGAAGGACACAGGAAAAACAATAAAGAGGGCTAGGTTTGGAAAATATTTCATTTTTAAAAGGTTAAAAGGATTGTGCCTGTTGTGGCCAGAAAAAGGAGACCATTTTTATGATTTTAATAATCATCACCAAGCTTGTGATGTGCTGTTACAACCCAATCAGAATGGTATTCAATTCTTTTCATCTCCCATGGGCGTCAGAACATAAGAGCCTTACTTGGGGTGTGTATCTGTTGTCCTTTTGCTTCTTTGGGAAAATTACTCTCTCCTTCCTTGAGGAGTGACTCAGCAAGATGTAATGAAAGCTGCTCTTCTTACCTCCGGGAGAGTTTCTAAGAAATTAGTCTGATGTTTCTAAGAAGTAGTTCTGCTTTACTGTAGAGAGATGGTCCCTGTGTTTTATAAGCTTTACATGATTGAGGATAAAAGTCTAAAGCGGAAGGGTGTGAAAACAATGAGGTGGCTAGAGAGAAAGCGTAGGTGATGGAAGTGTAATTGATACCCTGCTTGACTGATCTCATAGGAGACCCCAGGGCTGGAATACATGACCCTGAAAGGGGCATCCACAAAGGCCCAAATGTCCCACAGAGCTAACCTTAGCCCTGCAGTGGCCTGAGGACAACACAACAGAGTCCCCCAGGCCTAGAACCACCTACCTGCTCCAAACGTCAAAACCCCTAGTGGCCAGCCACCGGCCATCTGGTGAGGGGGGCTGATGGTCCTCAGGTATGAGTCCACACACACACCAATCACTCAGCCTCCCCTCAAGATTTGTGCCTACCACACCCAGGGCCGAGGTCTAAAGGGACTTACCAGATGTGGTGGGCGCATCTCCCATGCATGGCTTTGAGGCTGGACAGGGACGACTAAGATCTGGAAACAAGGGGGACAGGACACCCCTGAGATGAGTAAAAGGGAAACTCTTACTAAAACTCAAACTATGAATTTAGGTTAAACGTAAAGAGATTCCTGACACTGAGCCCTAGTAAATATTAAAATATCACAGAGAGACATGCTACTCTCTTGGAAAGCCTTTAAAAACAGATCGCAGGGGTTGGTTTAATCCTATCTCTTGCTCCTATATCCTAGATGGTATCTCCTAGGGTTTTTCCCCTACTCCTAATTCTTTATTTAAACCAAAGAAAAAGTATTATTATATTTTGCTTCCTTCAAAAAAAGATTTGAAATGACTTGTGGGAATACATATCATATTACAAAACATAGAACACATAGAAATTACAGTGAAAGAAATGTTCCAGTGAGTGGAAAAATATTTTTTTTCTTTTAAAGAGTAAGGAAATAGTTTGGCTTGGCTTTGCTAGGACAGAAAATCATGCCCGCAGATGTAGCCGGTCAATTTGCGGTGCTGAGTTCACTGCCATAGAGTAGCCTTGAGAAATTAGTGGACACAGGCGAACTGTCAGCAGCTCTCTGGAGAGAGCTTTCTCACCCTTCACCTGTCACTGATTAAATAGTCAGAACTACAGTGCTCCAGAAGAACATGACTTCTCAAGGTGCCAAGACATAATTCTCCTGTTTGGTCTAAGAACTAATGAGGAAACCCAGAGGCTGGCGCCGCACGCCATGACGCCGGGGCCCTGCTCAGCCAGTCCTGGCCACAGGTGGTGGCCTCATCGCTCACAAGGGCGCATCTTTTATCTCCTCACCTATTTTCCTCTCTTTGTTTGGTCTCTGATCAATAGCCTGCCTTAACATGCAGGCACATTGAGTCAGAGAACATTCTCGTATTCCTCTATTTTTGTTAATAAGGAAAATGAATGAACAAAGAACCAGTAATAAGAAACTGAATTATAGACTCATTAATTACTGAATTAATCAATCATAAAGGGCAGGATTAAACTAGCAAGCTGGAGCTCAGGTCAGGGCTTTGCCTCAGATCCTTTTCATCCCTCATTCCCTTTCTCCAGGTCACATCTGCAGCAGCCCCAGCAGTGAGCCAACCACCATTGCTTCCCATTGCCTGCTCCGGGGAACCCTGGTTACAGCACCCTTATACACTTCCCTTCTCCTTTCTAATGGTCTTACCCCTGTCCCCTTCCTCAAGACGTATTCCTTCCACTATCTCTCCTTCATGTCCAAAGCCACCGGGCTTCATCTATTTACTGAATTCCAATAGCATTTGTCACTTCCTCACAATTTAATACTTCCTCAACTATTGTCCAGAATTTTTTTTTAGTTGTTTCATTTATATAAGTCTTCTTTTCCCGAAAGTATTGAACACTCATCAGGGTTAGACCCCCGTGGCCTGATGATACCTGAGTGTTTTGATCAGGCTCATTTGACCAAGCCCAGCGGGTTTAGTACTTGGTTGTGAACTGGATAAGAAAATGAATAAGAATCTTTTCAGGGGAAATGTGCTTTGGAAGCATGCACCGAAATGTGAAGTCACCTTCCTTCTTCCTGCCCACCCCTTCCCTTCTCTTTACCGTTGATATTAAGTGCCTAATCTTTTTAATGCTACTGCTAAGTGGCGCAAATGGCAGCAAATGCATCAGTACTGAATTGCTGCTCCACTCCATGGTCCTGAACGCACTGGGAATGATGACAGTGGCTGAGGCTCTCACGCAGTTATTTTGTAAGTATATCTCCAATTTTGTCTGTGCAGCCTCTGCCTCCAGGGGCCTTACATCACTGAGAAAAACGCTTCCCTGCAGATGGCTCATCTCCTTTTGGTCAATGTCCCAGTCCTTTGGCTGTGGGTTTCTAACAATGTCATAGCAGCAGATCCTTCATATCTCAGTCTTTGACAAGGGGTCTGCAATAAAAGAAGTTCACTAGTTATCTTAGATAGAAATGAAAATATGAGTATTCTCAGAATGGGCAGCTTTTGAAAAAAAATGTAATAAGAGGGTATGAAAGGTGAAGTCTTCCTTCAATGAATATTAGCTCAGATTTAAAATAAAATCTGCTGGTAATAACTATTAGATGTATCATTTTGTCTCCTTCAGAAAATGTACATTTTTGATCCCCAAAGATTAGTTTCAGAGTGTCATGTGCTATGAAGCTTTTCGACCTTTGATTTTTTCCCTTTGAGTCACTGAGAGTCCCAGTTTATGTAATTAAAGGTTTATGTAAGTAAAGGTTTATACTAGGCCCCCTCCACTCCTCCAGGAAATACAGATTTCTGGGGGATAATTTAGAAAAAAAGAACTATTAATAAAATTTCTGCTAAAAAAAAGTCATATAAATATGAACTCTGCTTATTGGATAGCTACAGAAAACATGGTGACACTGGGTAGTCTTAGACAGCAAAAAGACATTTGGCTCCTGAGTCCTAAGATGGGAACTCTTCAACTTTCTATAATTGTGGATATCAATTTGTCTGCATACATAGCCAAGCATTCTTTTTCCATTCTGCCTACAGGAAAGAAAGAATGAGTGGAAGGAAGGAGGGAAGAAAAAAAAAAAGAACGGGTGTCCTTTGGTCAAACACAGGCCCGTCCTTCTTCACATATTCTAACTCATGTCCCTTTTTCCCTCTCAGAGCTCTCCCTCCAACCTTTGTACCTTCAATCTCTCCCTCACTACTGCTTCCTATCAATATGCTAACATAATAAACTTACTCTATTTAAAATAGAAAAAATGATAAAAACAACTACTTTTCCCCTTCAATTGCTTCTTTTCTTCTCTCTGGACAATCTCATCTAGCCAGCTCCAAAGCCTACAATGGCAACATTATATCTTCAGCCCAGTCCCTCTTCTTGCACCAGCTGTCCTATTGTTACCCACTGCTATTTGCACATCCCATGAGAAATCTCACACTTTTCCAAAATCATGTTGTATCTTTTTCCCTCTACCATTCTTCCCATGGTGGACATCTCAGGAAATGATGCCACATTCAAGCCAGGGGCCTAAAAGGGTTTTGTGCCAAAGCCCTCTCTTTCAACCTTCCACCCTCAAACTCTCACCTCGAGCTGTGAATGTAGCTCGAACCAGTACATTCTCTCCATCTCCACTGCAAAGGTAGGAGCCCCCGCTAACAAAACTTTCTGATCATTATTTCTTCAATAGCTCCTGGAACAGACGTTACATGGCACTTCATCATTGCCTTATCATTGCAGACCAGGACCCAAAGATGAGGACTTAAAGATTTAAAGAACAGGGACACCTGGGTAGCTCAGAAGATTAAGCACCAGACTATTGATTTCAGCTCAGGTCATGATCTCAGGGTTATGGGATCAAACCTCCCATCCATATGCACTCAGCATGGAATCTCCTTATCCCTCTCCCTCTGCTCCTCTTTCACTCATTCTCTCTCTCTCTCTCTCTCTCTCTTTCCCCCTTAAATAAATAAATAAATAATAAAATCATAAAGAAAAGATTTAAAGTACTCCTATGACAGAAAGAGCCACAAATAATTGAGGGTCATCCACCCCCTCTAGTTATTAAGTGATGTCTGAACTGATTTTGATATACCCAAACATCATCCGTATCCTTGTAAGAAGAAGGCTAGGGAAGAAGAAGAGGAGAGAGTCCTTCAAAAGGAATAACATGCAGGGAAGTAGTGTGGTTTGTCCCTACGCCCTACCAGAGAAGAAAAGAGGATTCTTTTCTCTATGCTCCAAAGTAAAGTGATGATGGGTTCTAGAAAATCACTCAAAGACATGATGGATGTTAGCAAGAAGAGAAGTGTATACATCTAAGTAAAACAGCCAAAGAATAGGAAACAATCTAGCTAGTTTAATGAGGAAGAATAGTTACAGGGGAATGAACAGTTTATAGGATCATTGTTAGGACTGGTGAAAGAACTCCAGGGTATGCCCAAGAAACCACACTGTATAAAGCCATACCACCAAGGCAGCTGCTGCTCCTGGAATGACCAAGAAGCTGATGATCAGAATGCTACAGCGGCCAATTCCACTGACATGCCACCTCTTCTATGACTCACTGAAGCCAGAATGATGTCTGAAACTCTTCCTCTCTTTTCCACATGACTCCATTCTCACATTAGTTGAATAATACTCATAGTATAAGCATGTTTATGTTTTTGGTAGAGTACATGTATCACAGTTGGTAACAGAACTATCATGTACAAATCCAGCTACCAACCCTGAAGTAGACCCTTGTCCCAGCACCAGCCCTACTGACAAGGGTCCTAGAGGCAGTGTTGTCAGCCCAGGGATCAGACGAATCTGTACACACCTGAGCAACTGGTAACAGGCTCCCTATGGACAGATGAATGGACAATGAAGCTGTGAGAGAGAGAGAGAGATATATATATGTATATATATATATCTTGCTTCTTTTCTTCTGTCTGGACAATCTCATCTACCCAGCTCCAAAGCCTACAATGGCAACATTACATATTCAGCCATATACATGCATATACACATACACGTACATATATGTATGTGTATATATACATATATATAATTAATATATACTATATATTATATATCATATATAATAATAATTATTAATCACATATATCATTACATCAATGATTATATTAATAATATAATGATTATATTAATAATGTAATGATCATATTAGTAATATATAATATAATGATCATATTAATAATATATAATATATAAACATATAATATATAATGATTTATTAATAATAATACATAAATATATAAATATATGTGTGCGTATATATGTATATATATACATATATATATATTTACAATGGCATAGTACTCAGCCATTTGAAAAAAAGGAAATCTTGCCATTTGTAACATTGGGTAAATCTGGAGGACATTTTGCTAAGCGAAATAAGCCAGATACAGAAAGACAAATACTGTGTGATCTCACTTACATATGGAATCTAAAAAAGTTGAACTCATAGAAGACAGTAAAATGGTGGTTGCCAGAAGTGTGGGGGCTTAGGGAAATGTGGAGATGTTGTTCAAAGTACTGAAACATTTTAATTATAAGATGAATAAGTTCTAGGGATCTGATGTATATAGCATGATGACTATAGTTAATGATACTAAATTATATACTTGAAATTTCCTAAGAAAGTAAATCTTAACTGTTCTCACCACATACAAAGAATAGGTAATTATGAGATGGATGTATTAATTTGACTGTGGTATTCATTTCATAGTGTATACATATGTCAAATCATCACATTTTACACCTTAAGCAAATATAGTTTTTATTTGTTATTTTTACCTGAACAAATTGGAAAAATAAATAAATAGATCTGCAATCTGTCTTGAAAATGATTGTGGACTTCAAAATTCTGCAAAAAATGTCAGAGAACACATAAATATAATGTAGTTATATTTGTAAGCAGTCATAATTTTTTTCATTTTTTCTTTGTTCTAAAAACTTCCAGAATTGTTTCCATATTTTTATTAATTTTAAAAATTATTGATGAAATATAAGATGTTCTTATATAAATCCAAGAACATTGCCAAGGGAAATGACACTTCTTCACTCTTTAGGGAAATCTCCAACAACTTAAAATCTTAATTAGCCTATGAGGTGACCTTAGGTCCTGACTCTTTTGAGTACAACTTCTCTAGAACATAGTAGTCATGGTATTTTAATGTAGTTCTGTGTTTCCTACTGTTAGGAATGCAGTATTCTGCTCCTCACTAGACTGCATAAGAACAGTTCTTGGGCTGGAACATTTCCTACCAACAATTAATGAGATTTCACAGAGAAATGAATGTGAGAAAATATCTTTCCCTGTTTGTTTTTCTTTGTTCTGGAAAAAGAAATTTATCCACAATACGATCCTGGCCTGGGAAGCCTCTTTGTACCCATGAACCTAACTGCCACCCAGTGTCACTGAGTGCCCAGTCTAAAGAAATGCCTTTCACCCCCCTCAGGTAGCACTAACAGGGATCTGTAGCAGTCACCACATCACCAGATAAACAAAATAATAATGACTGCCGGTGAAAACTACACTGCCATTGGAACCACAGCTCGCAATAGTAGTCTAGCATTTGAGTGAGAACCAAAACAGGATTGACTGACAAAAAATAAAGGATTGAAATAGGACTGAGAGTCTCCTGACATAATAAGCAAAGTGTCCAGGGTATAACTGGAAATCACCTATTATACTAAGAACCAGGAAAACCAGAACTTAAATGAGAAGAGACAGTCATGTAACATCAATACAAACATGAGTCAGATGTTAAAATTATCTGACAAGGATTGTAAAGAAGCTATCATAAAAATATTTCAACAAACAATTCTCTTGAGAAAAGTGAAAAAGCTAGAATATCTCAGCAAAGAAACAGAAGTTATTTTAAAAGAACCAAAGAGATTATAGATTTGAAAGATAAATAACAGAAATAAAAGCTTGTTGGATGACTGCAACAAGAGAATAGAGATGGCAGAGTATGGAATCCGTGAATCTGAGGACAGATCAGTAGCTATCAATCTCTACAGCAAAGAGAGACACACAGAAGAAAAGAAACTGAGCCTGCGGTATCTGTGGGACAATAACAAGAAAGCCAACATTTGCATCATTGTAGTCCCAGTAAAAGAGAAGAAAGAGTAGGGCTGAAAGAGTATTCTGAGAAATAGTGGTTGAAAACTTCCCAAATTTGATGAAAGAGAAAAACATACTGATTCAGGAAGCTGAGCAATCTATAAATAGGATAAATCCAAAGACATCCATTCCAGGAAAGCCCATAATTAAACTTCTGGAAACTAAAAACAAAACAAAATGTTAAAAACTTCCACAGAAACTACACATTGGCTATAAAAATAAAGAAT
This sequence comes from Martes martes, assembly GCF_963455335.1. Classification (NCBI taxonomy): domain Eukaryota; kingdom Metazoa; phylum Chordata; class Mammalia; order Carnivora; family Mustelidae; genus Martes; species Martes martes. The sequence goes on from NC_137889.1 coordinate 83,881,121, forward strand.
AAAAAAACAAAACAATTTGAATGACAGCAGATTTCTCATTTGAAACCATAACGATCAGAAAAAAATGGTACATTATTTTCAACTGCTGAAGAAAAAAAACTAGGAACTATCAATTCTATACAGTGAAAGTACCCTTCATAAATGAAGGGGAAATAAAGACATCCTCAAATAAGAAAATCCTTGAGAATCTGGCAGTAGCAGACAAACCCTTAAAGATTAGCCAAAGGAACTTCTTCAATTAGAGAAAAGATTAAAGATAATGTCTTGGAGGATCAGGACAGAAGAGAGGGCCAGCATTTGGAAACTACAACAGAGGCACCAATAACCAGTTAACTACAGCACTGATTACATTAGAGACATTGACCCTTTCCCCGCTTGTCTCCCCTCTTCATCTTTAACTCTAAAGGACCAAAAAGGGGTATAGAGAGAGAGGGAGAAAGAGCGAGGGAAGAAGGAATTTGAAAAATCCTTCTCCAAGGGCCACCTGGGTGGCTCAGTCGATTGAGCATCTGCCTTCAGCTAGGGTCATGATCCCAGTGTCCTGCGATCAACTCCTGCATCAGGGAGCCTGCTTCTCCCTCTGCCCCTCCCCCTGCTTTTGCTCATTCTCTCCCCCTCTCTCTGACAAATAAAATATTTTTTAAAAAATAGGAGAAGAAGAAGAAAAACCCTTCTCCAAATCATACCACAGGCTAGAAATGAGCTTAGGTTCAGAGGGAAAAAGTTTGAATTTACTTTTTGCTACCAAAATTATACTGTTCATATAGTTTATGGATCCTGAAAAGCTATCAAATATTTCCAAATAACCAGCTTTTCTCTCTCTAAAACTCAAATCTAGACATGATTCTCCTTCAGAGCAGCTAAGTTGTACACATATTTTTGTGTAGGCATATTGATACCCTTGTTCTCTCATATCCTTGACCTCCAGGAATATACCAGTGTTGATAAAGAAGCAGTTCTTGTGCAACACACTTGTAACCCACACTAGGCCCTTAGAGTAGGTAAGGAGGAAGAGTCTCTGTCTTTAATGAGCTCAAATTCAAAGAAAAAATAAAATAAATAATGATAAAATAGAAATATCATAAATAAGAAAGGACTGTGAAGAAAGGGGTCAGTTCAGAAGTTGAGCTGATAAGTTAAACGATGGAGTTTTCAGGGAACTTTAAACTTCAAAACTTCAAATTTTGTGTTTAAAAAATACATACTTGGGGAGCCTGGGTGGCTCAGTCATTAGACATCTGCCTTCGGCTCGGGTCATGATCCCAGGCTTCTCAGATCGAGCCCTGCATCAGGCTCCCTGCTCATCAAGGGGCCTGCTTCTCCCTCTACCACTCCCACTGCTTGTGTTCCCTTTCTCGCTGTCTCTCTGTCAAATAAATAAATAAATAAATCTTTTAAAAAATACATACTTTTTTAAAAAAGATTTTATTTATTTATTTGACAGAGAGAGATCTCAAGTAGGCAGAGAGGCAGGCAGAGAGAGAGGGGGAAGCAGGCTTCCTGCTGAGCAGAGATCCTGATGCGGGGCTTGATCCCAGGACTCTGGGATCATGACCTGAGCTGAAGACAGAAGCTTAACCCACTGAGCCATCCAGGTGCCCCCCAAAAATATATACTTATTTTTAACAAAAAAGTACATTCACATGCTTAGAAACAACAATGATACAAAAGGGCTTTTTTACCAAAAGTACCAGTCCCTGATCATATCCTTCTTATCCCATCTCATTGCCCAAAGAAAATAATTTCTAACTCACTTAGTCTTTCTCTTCTTAGTTCTTCTGGTGATTACCTCCAAATTTCTAAGATTATATACATATGTTTTTCCTCAATTTTTTTCTGGTTTTCTGAGTAAAATAAATAGATAGATAGATAGACAGGTAGATAGATGTAGATATAGATATATAGTATTACAAACACTTGTAGAACAGAATTCTTAACTTTTAATTTTTTAACCTCAACAAAATTTATCATGCAATTTGTCATTAGCTATTCTTGTATAATTTTATATAGTCAATGTTAATTTCAATCTATCTACATATTTATACTTTCATAGCTTTTCATTTCTTCCTGTATCTCCAAATTATCTAATCATTTCCCAGGTAACACACTTTAGAATTCTCTTTGGGATTGATCCACTGGTGACAAATTTTCTGTTTTGCTCTTCTAAAAATGTCTTCATTTCACCTTACATGAAGTACATGCTAGATTTGCAGTTATTTTCTTTCTGCACTACAAAAACGTTACTCCCTTTCATTATGGCATTCATTGTTTCTAGTTCGGGGAAGTAAGCTATCAGTTAAATTGTTGCTTTTGAAGAAATATGCATCGCCCTCAGCACCCCAGTCCCTGGTTCTTTTAATATTTTCCTTTCCACTGATCATGTACTAATTGTAGAAGTATTTTAATTACCTGATTTGTGTTTGGAAATTGCACCTGCAATTTCCTGTCACTCATCCATTTTACAATTTTCTCAACTATTATCTCTTCAAATATAGCTTCCATCTCATTTTTGCTCCCTTCTCCTTTTCAAATATTTTCACTATATCTTCTACATCTTTTACTCTTTACGCATTTTCGAACATTTGTCTCTTAGTGTTTCATTCTGGATATTTTCTTCTGACATATTTTCTTGTTCATTATGTCTCTAATCTACTATTAATCCAATCCAGTGAGTTTATAGATTTAGTTATTATGTTTTGAAATTCTAGAATTTGTATTGATTCTGTTATCATATTCTTTTATTTTATTTTTATTTTTATTTTTATTTTTAATTTATTTATTTGTTAGAGAGAGAGAGCGAGCGAGCACAGGCAGACAGAGTTGTAGGCAGAGGCAGACGGAGAAGCAGGCTCCCCGCCGAGCAAGGAGCCCGATGTGGGACACGATCCCAGGACGCTGGGATCATGACCCGAGCCGAAGGCAGCCGCCCAACCAACTGAACCACCCAGGCGTCCCATATTCTTTTATTTTTAAAAAAAGATTTGTTTATTTTAGAGAGAGTGCAAGGTGGGAAGGGGCAGAGGAAGACAGAGAGAGAAACTTTAACAGACTCTGTGCTGAGCAAGTATTGTTCTCACGACCCTGAGATAGAGATCCTGAGTTGATGACCAAACCAAAACCAATAGCTGAAACTTAGCTGACTGCACCACCCAGGTACCCCTTCCATATTCCTTTATACTTTCTAATTATTTGCCAAATTTCTTAATATTTTCTTTATTTCCTCATAGTAAACATTCTAATTTTAGAGGTTCTGTCATATTTTTAATATCTGGAGTACTTGTGAATCTATTTCTATTTTCTGTTGTTTCCATGTTGCTCTCCTTCATATTGTTCCCATATATCTGGATTTTTTTTTATAGTTTTCTAGAATTGAACAGACTATTACCACAAATGTACTGCAGAAAGTCATATTAATGCACAGAAGAAAGAATTAAAATAATCCTAATGAATTATAAACTTGCAATTGGAATGTGCATATTAACATCAATCAAATGATCACACATAAGTAAATGTGAGATTCTTGAGGAAAAGAATCCCCAAAAGAAGAAAATATATAACAAACAAAATCAAGAAAATCTGAATCTACAGATCAAAAGATTAAACTGTGTTTAATGAAAATGTGATACAGAACAATGAACTTTCCAAAAATTCCTGGTAATTAAACTCTTAGAATAAAGAATAGTGAAGGCAGAGAAAACAAGTTATGTGCAAGGGGTAAGTACCAGAGAGTCTCACATTTCTCCAGTGCAAAATGTGATAGTGTTTATATTTATATTTGAAGGTAAGGGAAACTAATAATTATAAACAAAAATGAGAGTTTTAAATTGAAAGAAATAAAAAATATAGAACCCATAAGCCCTTCTTTAAAAAAAAAAAACACAGCTACTCAACTATAAACCCTGCAACTAAGATATTAACCGTTATAAATGCCCCAAGAATGCTATTTATTGAACAAACTTACTATCCTTACAAATTGAAATTGAGTAATAAACAAAACTGCACTATGGAACTTCGATCATAGCTGATAGAGAAACTATGAAAACAAGGAAACTAATAGTAAACAATTGTGGATATTATGTTGCATATTAGAAATGTAAATACTCTAAGCCAACAATGTAAAACTATAAGTAAAAATATTCCGCAGGTTGTGGCAAGGAATTGAGAGAAATCTTTTAAATATTGACCGTTCATATTCCATATCAAGAAGTCAGTTCATACTCTTTAAAATTAGAATAGGCTGACTTCAGATTCTTAATGATTTTAATATTACCTTTTCTGAATTTTTGAGGAGTTTTTTAGGTTACAAAATATATCTCTGAAGTTCAGCAATTTCTTTATTATATTTAAATATGTATTTCTTCTGTTAAGTCAAGCAAAATTAAATATATTAATTTTAATATTAAAAACATTATGGGGGCGCCTGACTGGCTCAGTCAGCAGAGAATGCTACTCTTGGTCTCAGGGTCATGAGTTCAAGTCTCATGTTGGCTGTGGAGCTATTTAAGAAAAAATAAAATAATAAAATAAAATAAGTATAGTAGAGTCTCATTCTCTTAAAAATATCTACCTATGTACATAATTTTATCTGTATATATACACAGAGAGATATTTTTGGAGTTATTTTTATGAAATATTAATACTAGTTATTTCTAAATATGAGGTTTTTCTTTGAATGTTGTTTTCAAATTTTCTACATTTCTTGAACTTTTTATAATGAGCATGTGCCATTTCTGCAAAATATATAGGTAGAATCCATAGTTTAAAAATTTTAACATTTAAAAAAAATTACATCTGGAAATCTATTTAACTTTTTTCCTCTTCTGTTTATTCAATGTATCTCCTGTCCCTCCACATCATTATCTGTATATGCCAATAAGAAATAAAATGGTAGAGTAAGAGATCTGAGGGTGGAGTGAAAAACAGAGCATGATTAACTTATAAAATTGACACATTTTTTTAATAACTGATAGTCTTTCTTACTTGGGGCTAGTACCAGAAATTTTGATTCTCAAAGTACTATGTTCTTCCCTGTGTAGGTTGAACAAAAAACCTGGATATTAGTAACAAGCACCAGAAACACCTAAATGTCTAATTTTTTAAAAGTATATAGTATCAGTCTAATAGTAATATGATGATACTAGGGACACTTAGGGTTTCTGGTGAAAGATTGTTTCTGAGGATTAATTTTACCTGGGAGAAGAGAGAGGATTATTTCTCCCTAAAGCAATGACTTGGTTCCCAAACTTGCTCCTACTTTGCAATCACCTGGGGCGGGCGGGGGGGGGGGGCAGGTTAGAGAATGTTGAAGTCTGGATGCCTGGATGGCTCAATTGATTAAGCATCTGACTCTAGATTTTGGCTCAGGTCATGATCTCAGGGTCTTGAGATCAAGCTCCAAGTTGGGCTCCCCACTCAGTGGGGCGGCTGCTTCAGATTCTCTCTCTCCCACTGCCTCTGCCCCTCCCCCTGCTCGTGTGCTCTCTTTCCCTCTCTCTCTCTCTTTAAGATAAATAAATAAATCTTTAAAAAACACTGAAGACTAAGCACCAGTTTTAGCGATTCCTCTGTAATTGGCCTTGCACATTAGGACTTTTATCAGCTCTAGGGTGATTCTAATGTACAGCGAGATTGAGAATCAATGTCCAAGATAAGGCAGATGTTAAATGGCATGCCTTAGGGCCAACTATATCTGAAAAGCAAGTTAAAGCTTGATCACTTTCTTTTTTTTTTTTTCTTAAGATTTTATTTCTTCATTTGACAGAGAAAGAGAACACAAGTAGGCAGAGAGGCAGGCAGAGAGAGCGGGGGAAGCAGGCTCCCCACTGAGCAGAGAGCCCAATGCAGGGCTCGATCCCAGGACTCTGAGATCATGACCTGAGCTGAAGGCAGAGGCTTAACCCACTGAGCCACCCAGGCCCTTAATCACCTTCTTGACTCAACGTAGGCTCCATGAACGTAGGCTCCATGAACGTAGGCAGAAGGAATTTGTTTTTAAAAGTCAATCTGTCTTCAAGGCAGCAACTTGTGTTAGCCAAATAATTACCTAATTGAGAAAAGCCACAAAACTGATGGAACTTGGTAGCAGTCCAGCTCCACTCGAAATTACTGATAATAATAATCTGAGAAGTACAGTTACACTTTCTTTTTAAAAATTCATTAAAAAACACAAAAGTAATGAATAAAAACAACTTTAGGTTCCAGACTGGTTGGCAGTCCAAGATCAGCTGTCACAAATCCTTTATCATCTATCATTTTTAGATATCGGAGAGATGGGGTGTCATCCCCAGAATTTCATTTCTTTAGTTAAGTACCTACCAAAACTGTCAATAAACATTTCCTGATCCACACTCTATAAAAGGATTTTTCATCTAAGAACGTGATTATGGTTAGGGTGCCTGGGTGGCTCAGTGGGTTAAGCACCTGCCTTGGGCTCAGGTCATGATCCCAGCTTCCTTGGATCGAGTCCCGCATTGAACTCCTTGCTCGGCAGGGAGTCTGCTTGTCCCTCTCCTTCTGGCCCTCCCCCTTGCTCACGTTTTCTCTCTCTCGCTCTCAAATGAATAAATAAAAGAAAATATTTTTTAAAAAGACTGTAATGATGGCCATGAAAAGTTATCATTATGGTACTTTTCAAAGAAAGGAGACCAGATGTGTGATGTGAAGGGAAGCTTGGAAACAGAAAATCTGAGGAGGTTATAAAAACAATCTAATCACGAATTTAGAAGTTCCTCATATGATCACCATTCCATGTCACTTGACAATTTTTAAAACATCAGTGCCATCCTCTATAATGAACAGTGTGTAAAACGTCAATTTTAACATATTAATAATTTCATCAATTGTACCTACCCTTCAAGGTGATAAAGAAATTTCCTAGACAGAGCTGAGACTAATTTAGTGCGTACTACTCTCACTGCACCATTAATTTCCTCGAGGCATTTGCTCTGAAGCATTGTTTCCTGCATCACACCAGGTAAACATCTTTGTTTACCATAGCACCGGTGGTATCCAGGTAAACCAGCAGTCCATGGGGGATAGGGGGAAGAAACTGCTTTGAATCTGTAGTGGGCTAAATGGTGGCACCCCAAAATCCATGCCATAAGCCCCAGAACCTGTGAGCATTACCTTCTGTTGCAAAAGAATGAATGTTACTATTGATGGCAAATGATGCAATTAAACATGTTAGGAGGAGGAGCTTATCCTGGATCAGCAGGGTGGGCCCTAACTGCCATCCCACTAATCTGTAGGCAGAGAGTTTCGAGACAGAAGACATGAGGGTAATGCGACCACAGAGGCAGAGATGAGAATGCTACGGCCCCAGGCCAAGGAACACCTGGAACCACCAGAAGCTGGAAGAGGCAAGCAACAGATGGTCCCTTAGAGCCTTCAGAGGGAGGGTGATCCTGCCAACAACTTGATGACAGACTCCTGTCCAAGCAGCTACAGGAAATAAATAGGGCAGCATCTGGTGACTTATACAGGTTAGCAGCCTCACCATAGCTGACTCTCAGCTGCCAGTCTACAGTCACTGACTAGAGCTGGAGAGAGATGGACACAGTTGATAGTTTGGAGTTGGCACAAGCCCATTTCCAGCACCCCATTGACTCTAAACAGGTTCATCTTTTCGATCTCCTAATTTCTTAGTTGGCTTTCATTTTCATGTCTTTCCGCCACAGACAATGAAATGTGGTCTCCTGCGCTTGCTTTCATGTTGAAGCCACCCAGAAAAACACGACGAAAATGACAAAAAGTTCACTCAAGTTAGCAAACAAGAGGGAAGCCAGGGTTCTCATAAACTTATACTAATGTCTTCCATTGATAAACTTAAATGTGATTATAACACAAAAAGTATAAGCTACAAACTCACATGCTCTAAAATTCGGCCTCCATTTAGTAACTGGTGACCATCAGCAAATCACTGAGTTCATTTTCTCCCCTGCATGCAAAGGACTTCTCGCCTAGTGTACGTGTTCAACAAAAGCTAGTGAGAGTCTTTGTACTATCATCTGTATCATTGGCGAGGCTAGTTAAGAGTAATAACAGTAACGGTAAGTGATAATGGTAAAAATAGTAATAGTAGTTGTGTTAAAGTTGGGATACCTAATTTTATTCGTTTGCTGGGATAAAGAGGAACAGTAAAGTCTAGAGCAAAGACCAGTTACCAGGGGGCTGTAGAAAGGCAATTGCCCTGTGCAGGGGATCCAGATTTTGGAAGGAAGAGACAGAAGAGGTGAGAGAAAGGACAGTGTGGCAATCAAAGCCCCAAAGAGGAAGAGGAGAGAGATTTTAGGAGTTACCTAAGGGGACTTTGTGGAAGGAAATATGTAAAAAGAACCAGGAGAGACTGAGCTGTGAGATTTGGGGAACCATGCCTACAAGGGAAAGTGCAGAGAGCAGTACCCACTGGCATTAAATGTTTGGGAGATGGCCAACAAGTGGAAATAGATTTCAAGACAGCCAAGAATTATTTGGGTTACATAACTGTTCCTTTTATTATTATCTAGGCTGACAGAAAGGCTTAAGCAATTATTTGGGGAACTTGTCAATGAAAACAACTAGACTTTTTCACTCCACAAAAGAGCCATTAGCTAAATTCCTCAAGTAGCTTCTCAGTCTAGACCCTTTTTCAAGATGTAGTAAAAGGAGGATGAAGGTAAATTTTTCCTAAATCTCTTCAATTTTCATAATCCCGAAATTTAAGTGTGCTCAGTTTGCTTCCCAACGACTACAAAGAAAATAAAGCTGCCTATTCATATTTAATCTGGCTTGGCTGTTTGAAGCCGCTAGTTTTCCCCGGGGCCAGAAGGCAAGCAGGTGGAAGCAGTATTCTCAGAGCAGTAAATATTGCTGGTGGATAATGGATGGCCTCTACTGTAATTGAGCATGCCTCTCAGTGCTCATTCCGATATGTAATTTCCTCCCCAAGGTGTAGCATGCCAATCAAATAATGTAAATTTAACATCAGAGTTGCAGAAATAAAATAAGGAATGCTACAAATCTAATATTTGTCCTCACCTCCCACCTTTAGGTCTCCTGTACAGGGAATTTCCTCAGATACGGCTATACAGGCTGATGCCAAAAGTCAGATTTAATTAAGACCATGATCAGACTTTTCTCTGCCAAAGAATGGTGATAGGAAACAATGGCTGGCATCTTTTTTTGGTGCATAATTCTCATGAAGTACTCACTGTCACTCTAACATCCATTCCCAAATTCTGTCGTTAATATTACCAGGTAAGGATTTCTAAATAGGATTTACCATCAAAATCAAGTGAACGTTTTAGAAATAGAGATTTGCATGCTCACCCCAGATCAAATAACCCAATCTCAGGGGATAGTTTTTAAAGGTTTCCCAGGTGATTCTGATCCTTACACAGACTTGGGAACCATTGCTATGGCCCGTTAACTCAGGTCCCTTGGAAATTCTCATGGCAACGTTCCCTCCAGGGCACTTTCCAAGGGCCCACTCCAGTATAATGGAGGATTGTAGGGAAATTTCAGATCTTCTTGAAATGGAACTTAAGTTCTCCAAATATACTCTTCTTCATTCTCCTTTATCCTGTCCATATCGTCTATGTTTAGGGCTGACTTTGTTATAACAATCTTACAACTGCCTTAAACAGATTGGAGGAAGGAGGAGGAGGGAAGAAAGAAAACATACAACCACAAGAAGTATCAAAAAAAAAAAAAAAAGAAAGAAAAGAAAAAGAAAAATATCAACTATTTTGTGGATCAGACACTTAGCAAATTTATTCTGTTTAATCCTCATAACACTCAAGAAGATGTCTACTATCATCAACCTGATTTTAGCTCTGGGGTGAGAAATATTTAGTACATTACAGGTGATGTAGTTATTTGAGTTGTAAAACTAAGGAAGGAACCCAGGCAGTCTGAACTCAGAAACCAGTTGGTGAATTCTTAACCAGCCAGCTATAGCACCACCACCTGGGGCAGAGTGGTCAAAGTCAGGTCAATGTTTGGTGTAATCCAGAGGAACAAAAAGAGACTGCATGGTATTTTCCCACTCAAGTGGACAGAAAGGCTGAGAACAAGGCACCTTCAAGAATCATGGAAAGAGGGGCACCTGGGTGGCTCAGTCAGCTAAGCATCAGCCTTCAGCTCAGGTCCTGATCCCAGGGTCCTGAGACGGAGCCCCACATCGGGCTCCCTGCTTAGCGGAGGAGTCTGCTTCTCTCTCTTCCTCTGTCTTTCCCCCTCCGCTTGTGTGCTTACTCTCTCAAATAAATAAATAAAATCTTATTTAAAAAAAAGAAAGAAAGAAAAGGAATCATGGGAAGGGCATATGAGACAGAATATTAGGCCCCTAATTAGGCGCCTCTTCCAAATCTCAGGTCTGGAAAGCAGGGCACAGCTTTGCTCCCATTAGTCAAAAGACCTTTATTTAAACAACAACAACAACCACAAAAACAAACGCTAGTATTGTGAAACCACTGCAGGTACCCTTCTAAGACTAAAGTACAGCAGGACACACCAGGGGACTCTGTTTCCAGGGAATCACCACAGGTGGGTGGAGCTGAAGAGCCATGAGTACCCTCAACAGTCAGACGTGGTATTTCAGAGTCTCCTCTGTGGAGACACTGTGTGCTCATGGGGACCACCCAGGGCTTCTCTCCGAAGCCCTCTCACAGCTGAACGGACAGTAAATAACATAATGATTCATTGAAAGCTGACACATGAGGAAGATACTCAAAACAATTCTTAGGCACAGTAGGGGGAGTGGATTTGTCTAGGAGGATAAGAGGTGATATTTGAAAACGTATGTCAGACCAGTCCTAATTTTAGAAGTAGGTAAAAATTTCAACTGACCAAAGGACTTGTTAAAATATGAATTTGAAAATGTGACGGTTATCAAATCAAAAGGCGCTATACCGTTGACTCTTGAACAATGTGGGTTTGAAGTGCATGGGTCCACTAGTAAGCAGATTTTTTTTAATAAATACTGTATAGTACTGTAAATGTATATTCTTTTTCTGATTACCTTTTTTTAATAATTTTTTAAATTTTTTTATAAACATATAATGTATTATTAGCCCCAGGGGTACAGGTCTGTGAATCACCAGGTTTACACACTACACAGCACTCACCATAGCACATACCCTCCCCAATGTCCATTTCCCCACCACCCTATCCCTACCCCCCTCCCCCCGGCAACCCTCAGTTTGTTTTGTGAGATTAAGAGTCTCTTACGGTTTGTCTCCTTCCCAATCCCATCTTGTTTCATTTATTCTTTTCCTACCCCCCAAACCCCCCACATTGCCTCTCCACTTCCTCATATCTGATGACCTTTCTTAATAACATTTTCTTTTCTGCAGTTTATTGTTAGAGTACAGTATATAATACATATACAAAATATATGTTAGCTATCTGCTTATGTTATTAATAAGGCTTCTGATCAAGAGTAGGTTACTAGTAGTTAAGTCTTGGGGGAGTCAAAGTTAATTTTATTTATTTGAGAGAAAGCAAAGGAGAAAACGCAAGCACAGGGAGTGGCAAGGTGAAGGAGAGGGAGAAGCAGGCCTCTCACTCATCAGGGAGTCCAACTATGATGACACAGGGCTCCATCCCAGGAGCCTGAGATCAGGACCTGAGCCAAAGGCAGACGCCCAACTGACTGAGCCCCCAGGTGCTCCAGGGGGAGTCAATATTATACATGGATTTTTCAACTGCGCAGGAGTCAGCACCCTGCACTGTTCAAGGGCCAACTGCTTTTTTACATGCCTTTTTTGTGCTGTAACTCATTTTCTTTAATGTTCGAACACTATTGTTAAAACATATCCTAATTTCTGTAGTCCTTGTGCCAGAAATACTCAGGACACAAGACACATGAATTATTTGTCGGCCTTACAATTCTCTTTATTACTACTTCTACTTCTGAATGCAGGAAAATTCCCCCATTAGACATCCCGGGATACAGATACCCATTCCTTGGAATGCAAAATACAATGTAGCAGAGACACGTTTTATTGGAAATGAAGGGAAGGGAAGGGAAAGGGGTGGGGGGGTAAGGGAACTGGAGGGGAAGGATAAACCTTCTGTAACATTTCCCTAATGAGCCACAACATATGAAATGGTGGACAGGTACAATCATGAACGTGACAGATGCAAAATACTATTTTTTGCTATTTTTTATGGTCCTATTCCAGTCCATAAGGAACCATGTTCCAAAGTCTCAGTCAACAAGAAAAAAGCTCCTCTTACTGACATAGTCTTCCATAATGACTTCAATACATAATTACACTAAAAGTGTCCCCTTTCTATCAGCTATGAGAAAGAGAAGACACAAAAAGGGGAAAGGGGATACATTAATTCATCTTTCCACACAAGCCAGAAAAGAAGCAGCAGCACTAAGTTCCACCACTTTCTACAGTCCCTTTGTGCCCTTCAATCAGTAGTTCTAAATTCCCTTGATGAGGAATTTCCTTTAGATCTCACTCCTCTGGACCCAAGTTCCTCTCCACCAAAAAATTCGCTGCACGGCCCTCTGCTGAAATAGCAGCTCACCACTCAGCTGGGCAGAGTTGGGGTCTAGCTGTTATTCAGGGATGAGAGGACTGGGAATCTCTCTTCTCTCCATTCTTTCAGTAATACACTCTGACCTTTTGGATAGCCATAACATGTTCAGACATGCAACCCTCTTTAGGACAACTTCGTTGTGTAAGGTTGAGCTGCACTTGAGCAGCTCCCTTAAGTTGGGGGGTCTTCTTGACTCCTTGATCAAGTTCTCCCTTATGATTGCTCTTCTTTCCCCAAGGAAATGAGAATGGGTTGAAGAATCATGGCCCAAGTTGTATTCCAGCTCAATGAGAAAATCTCTAATCTTCAGATGTTGGCTAGCAGCCCACTGATTCCTAGTTTACACTAATTCATTACAAGATGGGAATAGCTAAATAGCTTAAGGCTTTCTTACACCATATCCAGATCAAAGGTGGCTGCTGAGAAGGAGGGCTATGTTGGAAGAAGGAAGCTATCTCCAAACCCCAAAAGTTAGACTCTAGAACCTTTGTTTTACTTGAATGAAACCAGATTAATAATGGATTTCAGCAGCAACCTAGATGTCACTTCTTTCCTGTAAGGAACAATAGTTCATTATTTTAACCAAAAATATTCTCTATAATAATCAAATTGTTTCTTAAAACAAAATACTAATAAAAAGAATGTGGAGTAGTCCCTCAAACTCCTGTATTTCCAAAGGTTTATGCTCTATCATTTCCTGGAAAATAGTCCATTCTCTCTAAATTGTACTTCCTCTCTTTGTTTCTGTATCCTTGAAGAAAGATAAGTTTGAGTGCAATTAATCACAAGAAATTACCAGGTCTCCAATTTTATTATAAATCCTGCCTTACCAAAATCTCTGTCCTGGAAAACTCTGATAAAATTTTGAATGTATGCATCAAAGTTGTTTGTATTCTGGCCACCTCCACACTAGAATGTATTCTAATAAATTAAAACATAAAATTTGAGATTTAGTGCTTACATTTTTTTTTTTGGCAAGCTATTAAAACAAAGCAACCTAAGCTTGAGATTAACCTTAGCAATATTTGTTATCATGAAGCCTCTTCCCCAGGATCTTCCCACCCTGGCAAAATACTTGTGAGTGTAAGTTCAAAGTAGTCTAATAAAATTATTTGACCTTTATTTGCTTGTAAAGACAAAAGTATCTTTTTTTTTTCAGTTTTAAATAGTCCTTCCTTCTCACGTCAATGCTTTTGAATATATGCCTTAACAGAAACACTTTTCAATTCCATTTTTCATTAATTTTTCTGCTGTTTTCAGGTTATTACTTTGTTGGTTCTACCAAGAGCCTCATTGTTAGTAGAAGATGCACCAAGGGTCAGTTACAAAAACTTTACTGATGAGGGCCAACCAATTCACTGGACCTTGTCTACTGGCATGCTATGTAGACATTTCTCAAAATCTGATTCATCTTTGAGGTTTTTCTGATTTTCTGAATGGTTCATGACACCCCATTTTCTCACGCAGGTTTTTTTTTTTTTTTTTTTTTTTTCCTTACGTATTTGCAGAACTGGACAAACTACCCCCATTCAAGCCTGGGAGGGAGAAATGGACTTAATTAACATCAATAGACAGTTTTCAATAGCAAAATGCCAGGTTTCCTCTTACCATTCCAAGATGGCACCTAATAGTAAGATGGGCAGTCTTACCACTTTAATCCCTCAGTCCGTTTGCAACACAAAAAAATCAACATTGTAACCTTGATAACAATATGACATGAGAGAACATCCATTCAACAGTATTTGCTTAGATCCATGACTTGGTCGTGAGCGTGGAATAACCTAAAATCCATAATCAATTATCTACATATGCTTTACCCCCCAAAACCAACCCTAAGTTGTCGTATATAAAAAATATTAAATAGACCTCCTCAAAGTACCTATACCTGCTCAAAAAGTGAATCCCAAAAGCAAGAACACAGGGAACTTAATTGTGGCTTTGCTTCTATGTCAGAATGCCAAAAGCTACCTCATTGTAGTCATTTTTTATTAATTGCTATTCCATAACAAGAAATTTTTTAAATTTTTTATTTATTTTCAGCGTAACAGTATTCATTGTTTTTTCACCACCCAGTGCTCCATGCAATCTGTGCCCTCCCTAATACCCACCACCTGGTTCACCCAACATCCCACCCCCCGCCCCTTCAAAACCCTCAGGTTGTTTTTCAGAGTCCATAGTCTCTCATGGCTCACCTCCCCTTCCAATTTCCCTCAACTCCCTTCTCCTCTCCATCTACCCTTGGACAGGACTGGAAGAGATTATGCTGAGTGAAATAACTCAAGAAATTTTTTTGAAAAGAAGAGATCATTTTCTTTCATTATGAAATACTCCAAACTTGCAGAAAATAGTGTGCACCTATGCACTCACACCATATACTTTTAAAATATTACATTAATCATATTAACATTTAAAGGCATATACCTTCAATCGGGGCATCTGGGTGGCTCAGTGGGTTAAGCCTCTGCCTTCGGCTCGGGTCATGATCTCAGGGTCCTGGGATGGAGCTCCGCATCGGGCTCTCTGCTCAGCAGGGAGCCTTCTTCTCCCTCTCTCTCTGCCTGCCTCTCTGCTTACTTGTGATCTCTCTCTCTCTCTGTCAAAAATAAAACCTTTTAAAAAAATAAAATAAAATAAAGATATATACCTTCAATTTTTATTACAAGTCCTTCGAAAATACTTAAAATATCACGAATGTGGTTATCGTTAATTTGATCTCTGTGCCTTATTTCCATCCTCTTTCCAGGAATAGGTACTAGTTTAAAGTCAGTGTCTGCTTCCCTTGATCCTTAGATTTTGCCATATACACGCATGCTTGTCACAATAATGTTCCATATGTTTTTATGTCTTGTACATGTCTGGACCCCCACAATAGCTGACATAGAGAAACATCTGAAAATTCTTTAGTCAAATTAAGTTCATCACCTAAATATATAAAAAGGAAAAAAAAAGTCCCTACTTTCAAAAGGTCAAGCTGAAATTTTAATAGCTGAAGAATAAAATGTTAAACAACTCAAGAAAATTACTTTCTAAACCATCTTGCTTAGATGATAAATCCCATATTCCTCTAAGTTATTAAAAAATAATTTTGTACTGGTTTTATTAAGAGCTTATTTCTTTAAAAAAATAAACTCATTTCTTTCCAATTCTGCTATCACACTCACTATAATCCTGATTTTGTCTACTTCAATAAATTCTGTCTGCTTGCATATAAAGTATAATTTACATCTCTATTTTTACAAACGTGTCTTCATATAAATCTGCTTCATAAACAAAAATCAGATATGTTTGGCAACTAATGGTACCTGATGGCAAAACTTCCCCAAATGAGTTCCACATTAATATTAATACTTCCCCAAATCAGAATGTAAGCTCAATGAAAAAAAAATGTACATTCTATTTATCATTGCTTTTCTCTAAAGCCACATTATCCATCAGTGTTAAATAGTGACAATTACCACCCAATTGTCTGCTAGGACCTGTAACTTTACCTAATGAACATAGCCAATGAATGCACAATAAATAATCCATAACATGAAAAAAGAGAAGTGTGTTGCCCTAATTGACTTAGCACAGCCTTGTCTGACACAGTGATGATTTACACTTCTGCCAACCCAGTATTATATCTTTTAGAGAAACTACAATAAAAGTTTCAAAAACCTTTTGCATATTGCACCATGGCAAAAACCAGTTCACACAGTAAATGTTGACTCATCCTCTGGAGCCTTCATGTGTAGTCTGGGCCACTCCAGCCACCAACTTCTCCTTCTACTGCCTTTAGTTACTTTGCCTTCCTTTTCTCTGACTTGCATTACAGATTTCATTATGTATTAAATACTGAAGAATTTTGATCTGCAACGCCCCCCAGATTCAGCACTCCCCCGCCATCATTGCCCTGATACAAGATTTCCTCATTTATAATATATTCTGAAAGCAATTTCTTAACAACTCTTCTTATCTCTGATCTTTATGCAGTAAACTTTGCTTCACATGGCTCTGTTATTGGTTTAATTTTGCCTGAAGAATTTATAGTATCTAACTTTGTGTATCATCAAAGTCTATTAGTAAGTCTTGAGTATTATTATCTTTTCATATCTTATATTCCCAAGTTATTCGAAATTCTGCTACAGTGGGGGCCATTGGTCATTCAGTAAAATCTCAGAAGATGCAGTCACTAAGGGGACATATGACAGGGACACCCATGAAAGACCTTGGAACTCAAGGACCTCTGCCCAGATGGACATCTAGGTCTCCATCTGGATATCATCATGAAAACCGCTCTCTTACAGAAGAAAGGAGGTCAGAACAGGTTCTCAACTTTTCCCTGCACAGACACTTGAGACTTTCAAGAGAAGAAAAAGTAAAGGGCTGCAGCTCTTTTTATAAGTAGAAAGATGGATTCCTAAGTGTCTCTATTTGGACTCCTCTGGAAACAAGCCTAAGGCAAGGACATGGCTGCAGGTATTTACCTGAGAAAGAATCAGAGGACATAGGGCTGAGGTGGGGTGGGGAGAGTGACACAGGAAAGGAGGACGAGCTAGGACAAAGGTGTTTTAACGAGGTACTTCTGTGGGCAGTGAGGTTGTTTCCACAAGTCCTCAGAGAAACAAATGGGATGCTTCCAGCATTGTCCATGTGAGGAAAGGAGTCTGAGGTATTTGTCTGTTGGCTCCTACTCCCCATCAGCCAAGGATTGCCCTGAGGACTTCAACTCCCCTGAATATCCTGCCTCACTTGCCTGCAAGAGCTAATCCATTTCTCTTAGCTTGGAGAAAGCTTAGGGGCAGAGAAACAGGGTATTTTGTCTAACTTGTTATAATCTAACATTTGTAATATACTCACACCCCACATGAAATGTAACTTCATTCCTTAAAATGAGAGAAGATTTTTGTAATTTTGCTTTTGAAATTCCTATCAATTTTGACATTGCAATTTTTGTTTCATATTTTTAAATAATTTTTTCTCTTTTTAAGTCTTAAATATTTTCTAAGGTTTTAAACATTTTAGCCAAATGGATGAAACAACCCTAACACCCCCTCAGAAACTGTTCAGTAGGTATAAGAAGATACAATGACTGCACATTCTACCTTTTTTTTATTATTATTATTTGACAGAGAGAGAGTGAGCACAAGTAGAGGGAGCAGCAGGCAGAGGGAGAAGAAGGCTCCCACCGAGGGGGAGGCCCAATGGGAGCCTCGATACCAGGACCCTTGGATCATGACCTGAACCCAAGACAGTTGCTTAACCATTGAGCCACTGAGGCACCCTACCCTACCTTTTAAATAGTTGCAGATAAGTACTGAGAATTCCAATTTTCTGAAATTAATATCATAAGCTCTAACACCAGGCTACAAGCATTCTCAGTGCAAACAGACATGGAACCAGAACAGCAAAGGGCAAGGAGAAAAAATAATCAGAAAAACAGAATACCAAAAGCAGGATAGAACAGAGGGCAGACCAGGAGAGATTTCTATCAATTTTGCCTGGTAAAGATTCAACAATTCCCTTGTAAAATGAAATTATTAATGAATGTCAGAGCCACAGAAGATTGATGGAGTCATCACCATCCATTTACCACTTTCACTAACTGTTCAAAATTCTGATTCCAACATGTACGTTCATGCTTTCCAGTTAATCTTCGGGTTTTCTTGATAAAATCCAGATCAGGAGCTTTTCCAAGCATTGATAAAGAAAACTGACAGTTTTAAAGGTGTATTTCCCAAAGTGAATGAGCAAGGCAAGCTGCCTTCTACAAAATACTGCCTTAGCAAGGCTTTTCTTTTTTTCTTTTTTTTAATTTTCTTTTATTTTTTCAGTGTTCCAAGATTCATTGTTTATGCACCACACCCAGTGCTCCATGCAATATATGCCCTCCTTAATACACACCACCAGGCTCACCGCACCCCCCCCCACTCCCTTTCCCTCCAAAACCCTCACTTTGTTTCTCAGAGTCCACAGTCTTTCATGGTCTCCCCCTCCAATTCCCCCAACTCACTTCTCCTCTCCATCTCCCAATGTCCTCCATGTTATTCCTTATACTCCACAAGTAAATGAAACCATATGATAATTGACTTTCTCTGCTTGACTTATTTCACTCAGCATAATCTCCTCCAGTCCCATCCATGTTGATACAAAAGTTGGGTATTCATCCTTTCTGATGGAGGCATAATACTCCATTCTATATATAGACCATATCTTCTTTATCCATTCATTTGTTGAGGGGCATCTTGGCTCTTTCCACAGTTTGGCGATTGTGACCATTGCTGCTAAGAACATTGGGGTACATATGACCCTTCTTTTCACTACATCTGTATCTTTGGGGTAAATACCCAGTAGTGCAATGGCAGGGTCACAGAGTAGCTCTATTTTTAATTTCTTAAGGAATCTCCACACTGTTTTTCAACATGGCTCCACCAATTTGCATTCCCAAAAACAGTGTAAGAGGGTTTCCCTTTCTCCACATCTTCTCCAACACTTGTTGTTTCTTGTCTTGTTAATCTTGGCCATTCTATCTGATGTAAGGTGATATCTCAATGTGGTTTTGATTTAAATCTCCCTGATGATTAATGATGATGAACATTTTTCATGTGTCTGTTAGCCATTTGTATGTCTTCTTTGAAGAATTGTCTGTTCATGTCTTATGCCCATTTTTTGATGTGATTATCTGTTTTTGTTTTTTGGGGTTTTTTTTTTTAAGATTTTATTTATTTATTTGACAGACAGAGATCACAAGTAGGCAGAGAAGCAGGCAGAGAGAGAGGAGGAAGCAGACTCCCCGCCGAGAAGAGCCCGATGCGGGGTCAATCTCAGGATGCTGGGATCGTGACCCGAGATGAAGGCAGAGGCTTTAACCCACTGAGCCACCCAGGCACCCCTGATTATCTGTTTTTTGAGTGTTGATTTTGAAGAGTTCTTTATAGATCTTGGATATCAGCTCTTTGTAGTATCATTTGCAAATATCTTCTCCCATTCCGTGGGTTGTCTCTTTGTTTTGTTAACTGTTTCCTTTGCTGTGCAGAAGATTTTATCTTGATGAAGTCCCAAAACTTCATGTTCACTTTTGTTTCCTTTGCCTTTGAAAACACGTCTTGAAAGAAGTTGCTGTGGCTGATGTCAAAGAGGTTACTGCCTGTGTTCTCCACTGGGTTTTTGATAGACTCCTTCCTCACATTGAAGTCTTTTATTAGCAAGGCTTTTCTTATCTGCTTTTATCACTTAATATACTCAGAGTGAAGACCTTGTACTAACTGTATTTCCTCCAACCTCCAGTTCACAGGTATCCCCCAACGGTGGCTCAGACTCTCCACTATCACTAGCAGAGTTTGAAAGAAGCATTCAACCCCTGAAGTCAACCCATCAGTCCCCAGTAGCACACAAAATAGGACCCTATGACACAGGGCTGCCCATGTGAAAGGAACTCAGTTGCAAAGACATGCAAAGACTCAGAAATCTGCCCTTGAGATTTTGATTAAAGTTCATTGTTGAAACCACTTTCTATTTCACCTGTCTTGAACCCTTAACCATTACAGAGTGAGCCTTTTATCTAAAACAAAAGTCTCTTAGAGCAGATAATCATTTTTAAACATCACTATACATGCAAACTTTAAAGATACATAAGTACATTTGTTCACCAACCTGTTGACATTAGGCCAGGTTTCTTCTTGTTTTCACACCAGTAACACCTAGTCCACCATGTGAAGCTTCATTTTCCTAAAATAGTAGTGAGAACTTAAAAGATGGAGGTAAAGAAATCTTCAAATCCCTTTTTGTAATTATTTTGCTCCCACATCTGTTGCAGCTCGCCCATAGATATCTTTTTGACAGCAGCTGAGGACCAAGAGACATCAGAATCCTAAAATTTTGCCCAGGCCTTGTTTTCTTTTATTTCTGCCAGTTCAATACCATCTACTTTCTCCAAATCCAGTTTAAAACTCACTTCCTCAAGTGTTTTCATAGATCTATCCCTTATCATTTCCTCCTTGCTCCCTTTTGCTCTGAATTTCACCGGCCTGTTGTTTCTCTATGTTCTTACTGTATGCATGTATGTTTTCTTTTCTAGACATCAGGTTCTGCAGGATAGCAAGGAACATACACCATCAGGGCAGCAATTTTCAAGCAGCTGGTCATGATACCCATTGTGAGGGATGATACCGATTTCATGGAGCCAACCAAAATGTTTTAAATGAAATTAAATAAAATAGAAAAAATCAGAGTACAAAATTGGTAGTAAGTATATGAGTTATTTCATGGAAATTTTTATTTTTTATTTTTTTATTTTTTTGTATTGAGATTTACTTGACATAGAACATTATATTAGTTTCAAATGCATGACATGATTCAATGTGTATATCGCAAAGTTATCACTACAGTAAGTTTAGTTAATATCCATCACCACATGTAGTTACACATTTTTGTTTCTTGTGATGAGAACTTTTAAGATCTATTCTCTTAGAGACCTTTAAATATACAATACAGTATTATTAACTACAGTCTTTTATAGAACTTTTAAAATTTTTATATGTGTATGCATGGTTGTATGGACTTGATCATAACATACAAAGTAATTTCTTCCCACAAATTACAGTTAGAAAAGTTTAAAAGCCATTCATGTAAGCCATTGATGCTCCAATAGTTATTAGCTAGGAAATGCCTGTTGGTAGCCTTAAAGAAAAATCATTGCTCATATAAAAATTTAGTTCCTTCATCAGCACTACCTATAAAATATTAATATATTCAAAAATATTTGTCAATACTTATTTGTGTTAGTCACTGCGGATACAATAGAGAAAGATAGTTTCTTTCTTAAAGGAGTTTACAGAGTAGTGGAGAAAACAGGTAAGGCAGGAATTTTAGTTCAGTATAATAGGACATAAAACCAGAAACCATAAGAGCACAAAGAAAGTGTTTCTAACTGCCTTCCAGGAAATGGTTTTTAACTGCCCTAAATCTTTAGAAAAACCTGATCTGTAAAAGAGTCAAATGTATCCCCTCGAACCTCCAGAGCTGTTAAGCCAACATTCTATGTGATTAACATCATGTCAGACCACACAATGGAAACTTGTTTGGACTAATTAAATTTTTAATAGGTCCTTTAATTCTATTTTTTCTCTTTTTTTGGAAAAAAATTGTATTTAAAGTGTATACTTGATGTTTTCATATATTTATACATTGTAAAATATGTATCACAATTAAGTTAATTAACATATGTAGCACCTCACATAGTTACCATTTTCTTTCTTCCTTTTTTGTGTGTGGTAAGAACATATAACATCTGCCCTCTTAGTAAATTTCAAATATACAATATGGTATTGATAACCATAGTCCTATTGCTATATATTAAGTCTTAGAATTTATTCATCTTACATAACTGAAACTTTGTATCCTTTGACCAACTTCTCCTTATTTTTTCCCTCCCTCTAGCCCCTGAAAACTACCATTCTACTCTTGGCTTCTATGAGTTTGACTATTTAAGATCTCATAGATCTCATTAACTCATAGATATTTAATATCTATTAGTTTGACTATTTAAGATTCCACATATAAGTGAGATCACACAGTATTTGTCTGGTTTATTTCATTTAGCATAATGTCCTCCAGGTTCATTCAAGTTGTCCCAGTGGCAGGATTTCATTGTATTTAATGATGAATAATATTCCATTATATAATCTTTATCCATTCAACCATTGACAGACAAGCTGTTTCCATGTCTTGGCTATTGTGGATAATGCTGCAATGAACATGGGAGTGCAGATATCTCTTCAAGGTCTTTATTTCATTTCCTTTGGCTATATACCCAGAAGTGGTATTGCTGATCATATGGTGGGTCTATTTTCAACTTTTTTAAGAAACTCTGTACTTTTTTCCATAATGGGTGAACCAATTTACATTCCCACCAAGGATGTACCATCATCTCCTTTCTGCCATAGCCTTACCAATACTTGTGATTTCTTGGTTTTTGGATAAAAGTCATTCTAATAATATGAATTGACATCTCATTGTGGTTTTAATTTACATTTCCCTGATGATAAGTGATGTTGAGCACTTTTTTCTGGTACTTGTTGGTCATTTGTACATATTCCTTGGAAAAATGTCTATTCGAGTCCTTTTCCATCAGCTTATTTGATTTGTTTTTTGTTGTGTTTTTGCTTCACTACTGAGCTAGGAGTTCCTTATTTAATTTGGATATTAACCTCTTATCAGATATGTGGTTTGCAAATATTTTCTCTCATTCTGTAAGTTACCTCTTCACTCTGTTGATTGTTGATTATTTTCTTTGTTGTGCAGAAACTCATTAGTTTAATGCAATCCCATTTGTTTATATATATATATATATTTAATTTTTGAAAGAGAGAAAGCATGGAGGGGGTTGTGGGAAGGAAGGACAGAGGAGAGAAAGAAGTCAACTCCCCATTGAACCAGAAGCCTGATGTGGAGCTCGATTCCAGAACCCTGAGATCATGATCTGAGCTGAAAGCAGATGTTTAATGGACTAAACCACCCAGGTGCTCCTCACTTGTTTATTTTTAATTTATTATTTTTGCATTTGTTGTCATATCCAAAAAATCATTTCCCAAACCAAAGCCAAGAAGCTTATTTTCTCCAGGGAGAGATAAATTAGAAATGATAAATATAATAAACAAGGAAATTATACCACATATTGAAGATAACAGTCTAAAGGAAAAGGAAAACTAAATGAGAGTGACAAGGAGGGCAGGGAGCAGAGCATGTGTAACTAAATAGCATGGCCAGAGTAATCCTCATTGAAATACATTCAATAAAAGACTTGAAAAAAGTGAGAGAAATTTTTCATTTTCAGGAAAAATGCAATTATCTCAAAAAAGAAAAAAATGGTATAAGATAAATAATTTAGAAAAAGTATAAATTTCCCTTTTGAGAGTAGGGTTCATTGACATTTGATTCCACCCTAAGGAAATATATTTAAGAAGAGAGAAAATTAATATAACACTGATACTGACTACTCAAGATCATTTTCATTGAAAAAAAACTCTATGGGTTTCTTTTTTTCTTTAAATGTTTGAGCATATGGATAAAGGATCAATTTTCAGTCTTAGACAGTGAGGTCCCTGGATTACACAAAATATAGAAAGGGTTTTTTATAGTTGTATGGTTGAAATCTGAACTTTTCTGTTTTTTCTTATATAAATTAAAATGTTATTGATCCTGATGGCTCAACCCAAGCCCTGGTGTCCTAGAAGATAGGTTTACAAAAAATATTTAGCTTGTTGAATCATTGTATAGATGCTGCTATGTTCTTGTGGAAATGCTGTTTTACTAAATTTTCAGGATGTTCCGGGATTAGTAAATTTTTGAGAGCATGAACCCTAACTTTTAATGCTACATATTACATACTCTATACTTCCTTAACATAATAGGCCCTGAAAAGATATGTGTTGATGGATATTTACAAATATAGAGAGAGACAAGTGTGCACATGCTGTTTACTTTGTTTCATTTAGGAAGTTGTAGATGCAGTCAGGTAGATTTAGATCAAGTTCATCATTGCCATAGTTTTTATACTGAACCAAAATCGCCCTGTAAACTCCATCTGTTGACCTAATTCTGCCTTTTATTGTGAATAAAAGCAATCAATGCAACTATTTTATTTTCTATTAACAGTTGTCTATCTTCTAAAAGAAGGTTTTGTATATGTTCTGTCATTTAAACCCCATACCTCATAACGATTCCCATTTACAATGGGGAAGTGGAGCATTGAAAAGGAAGTAACTTTGCCAGGACCTGAGCGCCAATGAGTAAGAGGCAAATGCTGGTGCCTGTGCTCCTCTCTTTACGGTGGGCCTGCTCTTGCTGGTTAAAGCCCAACCAGTGGTCAAACTGGGACCCTCCTGGCCCCAAGGTTCTCTAACTTCTTCCCTTCACAGCTCACCTGCCCTCCATTTCTCACACATAGTGGTCCCCTAATCTGTGGGGGACCACTGTGTTCGTTCTCTCCTCAGTACCTGACGTTCTGTCCATGTCTGCTCACTCCCATGCCCACTGTAGGGATTGTGGAGTTTGTACACAGAACGTATTGAAAATAAGTCAAGGAGTGAACATAACTTTAACAAGTTAGGCCTCCAATCTTCAAGTGTTTAACCTTCAGAATTCTTTTTACTGGGTAGTGACATTAAATTTTCTGGAAGGTTCCCATCCCCACCGTCTGCTTTTCATCTCCAGCTTTCTCCATGATGACAGAATCATCCGACAAATCCAACCAACCACCTAGATCATCTCCCATGCATCTGCCAGTGCCACTCAAACTCTTCAGTGCCTCAGACTCTAGGTAAACCTATAGGAAATTATATAAATATACATATATATTTTTTAATGCAAAAATAACATTAGAATTCAGTCTTTGAAATCTCTTTTCCTCTTTTATCTTACTACCTAACACAACAGGAACGGCATCGTTTGTGCTTCCTCTGGCAACTGAAGAACCACTTTCCCACTTCCTGAGTGGAATTTGGGAATACGGCTACAAGCACTATGTGTGGTTCCTGCAGGACGCTGTGTGCCAGTTAGTCATTACCTGCTTGAAAGCACATTAGCACGATGGGGACAAGGCATTCTTTCTGCCTTTTTCATCTTTATTCAAAGTGTCAAGTGTACCAAATCCAAGGAGTAATTTCAAACAAAGCTAATATAAAGGGGACTGGGGAACATGCAATGAACAAAAAATCCTTTTCAAATAAATTATAACTTCCTCTTAAATAATTGTTATTATCTTGGATCGGGTACACTTAATCCCTTTAACTCTGTCTTAAAATTAAAATAAAGTATTTTTGTTCATATGAAGTCCTGGACAGAATGTTTGCAATAGATACACATTCAAATTATTACCTCATACGTCTGAAAATTAATATAATGCCATGTCAGTATAAAAAAAAAAGTTAAAGATAGGACACTGCAATGATTTAAATACCACAATGTCTCATTTTATACCACAAGTCTTTCCATTTGAGTAGTTCCTTACAGATTGAAATATAAAGTACTTTTAGATACACCTTATAGACTCTGAGAGCTGGAAAGGCATCTTAAAGATTACTTAAATCAATCTCATAATCTTTGATTCTAAAAACAATCTTATATAGTTTACTTTATTTTATTTTATTTTCAGTATTCTAAAATTCATTGTTTGTGCACCATACCCAGTGCTCCATGCAATACATGTCCTCCACAATACCCACCATCAGGCTCACCCCACACCCACCCCCACCTCCAAAACCGTCAGTTTGTCTCTCAGAGTATGATTTCCAGTTGAGAGTGAGAGCATGGAGATATTCGCACACTTTGCAGACAGAGCTGCAAAGCGGGAGAATTAGAACTAACACCAGATTTCTGAATCCCAGTCCAGTGCTTCTTCTAAACTGCTGCACTCCGATAATTAGTGCCAGCTAAAAAATAGTTATTTACCTAGAATTTTCTTTAAAAAAAAAAAAAAAGAATTTTCTAGAAAACTTTATCCCTCTAAATGGTTATTATGGTGAATATCATTATTCTTTCTTAAAACATAGCACTTTCAAATCCCCACAGAAAAAGTTTGTGTTCTCCTTCAAATAAAGACCTCATTCTATAATAGCAAATGATTACCTGACAAGAAAGTATGATGAGAAGTGTTGAGACTGAGAACTAAAATTTTTATTTTAGTGTTAAACACATTTAGATTAAATACTCTTGTTAAGGTGAAGGGAGTCAAAAGCCATGCATTTCCAGTTATAAAGTAAAGGTCCCATGGATATAATGTACTATATGCTGACAATAGATAATGATACTGTACTGCACACTGAAGGTTGCTCAGAGAGTACATTTTAAAAGTCCTCATCACAAGAAAAGAGATGTGTCACCATGTATGGTAACAAACGTTGACTAGACTTACTGTGGTGAGCATTTTGCAATACATACAGATATGGAATGATCGATTACATCATATACATGAAACTAGTATAATGTTGCAGGCCAATTTTACCTCAATAAACATTTTAAAAATAATAATAACTGAATTATTTTTTAAAAAAAGATGTTTTAAGATTGTATTTATTTATTTTAGAGAGAGCACGCATGCACGCGCACATATGCTCTTGGGGGGAGGGGCAGAGAGAGAAGAAGAGAATCTCAGACTGCATTTGAGTGCAGAGCCAGATTCAGGGCTCCATCTCATGGCCCTGAGATCATATCCTGAGCTGAAATCAAGAGTTGGATGCTTAGCCAAGTGAGCCACCCAGGCACCCCTAAAAAAAAAAAAAAAAGACTCTTGTTTGGATTATGACATATAACAAATGACATTTCAAGTCTATACTGTGTTGAGAACCTATCATGTGTTTCACTGAAGGTTCCCCTGCAAGAAAGCAGTCTGATTAGGAGAAGGGAAACTTGCGCAGTCAAAGCAGCTGACTGAGATGGAATGCTTTGGTGTTGAGGGGCTGAGACATCCAGGTGTGAGGTCCCAATTCCATGACATAATGCGTGAGCTTCACCTCTCTGTGCCTCAGGTTCCTCATCTGTGAATTGGGGATAATACCCAGTTCACACAGTGTGAGAGGCTGTGGCTCCCCAGAGCCTCCCATGTTTCTCAGGGAGATGCTCCTGACATTTGGTTTTCAGGGAGAAACCTCCAGGCCAGGGGATGAAGCACTTACCAGCTAGCTGACCACATTGTTTTTTGTCTGTGTTTGGTCCTCAGACCCGACACCTCCCCTTTTAGATTCTGCTCTGTGATGTGGGGTTTGGGTTTGCCAACTACATCTCTCAGACTCCCCTGGCAGCTGGTTTTATTGGAGGGCAGGGTTGGGAAGAAGAAACTCACTTCCTGTGTTCCAGTTCCTGTTAGCTTCATTTCAACAACAAAAGCCAGACACTAGCCTCTTTTCAAATCCTCGGCATCCAACGGGCCTCCTTGGAAGTCTAAGTACCTTCTAAGCAGTGCTGTCCAACCTTCTAGTTTCTGTTAACTCTTGTGTCAGCCCAGGTACAGGGTTGTAACTGCTTTTTGGTCATTGTAAGTCCTAGGTTAACTCAATCCTAGGAATGGTAGGTTCTTCTTAGTGTTTATTGTTGTTGTTGTTGTTGTTGTTGCTTTCCTCTTTCAGCCTTTCAACATCTGTGTAATCCATTCTCTGTCTGGTATCCCCCGTATTTGTAATACCTAAGATGTTTTATGTTTTCTGACTGGACTCTGAGAAGCATGGTGGCCTTTATGCGACCAGACTGAAGGGGCCATCATTCAAGGGTGTACCCATTTCCATGGGCGGACACTCTTGTTATGCCGGTCAGAGATCTCTGATTTCATTCCTCGTTGTGTCTTTGGCCCCACATTAAGTCTCGTTGTGGCCCAATATATGGAGATTAACACATAAAAGATAAGTACAATGTGGCAAATGTAATAATGAATGTGTTCCCATAGCCAAAATTATGGAAAAAAAAAAAAGAGGAGATCTATGAGGCTTAATGTGGAGGAATCACATGTATCAGAGTCACCTGAGGATCTCGATAAAATTACAGACTCTTGGGTCCTAATCTAACTCTATCACATAAAGATCTGGGGGATTGGTAATGAGCATCTATATTTTATCAAGCTCCAAGAAGAGTTTATTATGCACATAAAATCTTGAGAACCATTAGACTAGATAAGATTGCGGTGTAAGATAATGGAAGCCTTTTATGCAACATGATGGAGTTTGAGCTTTATAATATAAGTGATGGAAAAATCACCATTTATGTATCAGTATGGCAGGGGTGAGATGGGGCAAGGAAAACCAGTAAAGTAATTTTCACATTGGGCCAGGGAAAAATGATGAGGACACCAACAAAGACATATTCAAAGAAGATATATTCAAAATAATGAGGGAAGTAAAATCAGCTTGGCTTGATGTAGAGTTGAGGGAGAAATATGGGCCAGAGATTCTGCCAGGATTTATCTTGAAAGAATGATGAAGAGCCGTTTTTAGTTTAGGTTATATAGACTATGAGATACCTGTGGTATTTCCAGCTGTAGGTGACCAGCAGATAGCTGAGTTTCAAATTGGAACATCATGAAGATCCAGGTGCACTCCAGAATTTGGTCACTGGACCATGATATGGACTTATTTGTGTCTTCCCAAAATTTCCCCCAGTGTGACTGTATTTGGAGATAGAACGTATAAGGAATTAATTAATGTTATATGAGGTCAGAAGTGTAGGTCCCTGATATAATTGGATTAGCGTCCTTAAAAGAAGAGAAACCAAAAAGTTTGCTCTCTCTCTTTCCAGTGCAAGGACACCAAGAAGTTGGCCATCTGCAAGCCAGGGAGAGAGTTTTAACCAGGATATAAATTGGCCAGCACTTTGATCTTGGACTTCCTAGCCTCCAGAACTGTGAGGAAATAAATTTCTGTTTGTTAAGCTGTCTAGTATCTTATTATGGCAGTCAGAGCTGACTAACACAGCCCACATCTCACTCCAGCTATATATCCCTGGGACATCTCATCTATATGCTATATACCTATTCCTATGTAGCTAAGGCTAAGGGTACCTAAAGGCATAGGTAGCATACAGAAGAGCTATTCCAAGGAGAATAGATGGAAAGAGAAGAGAAGTGGCCCAGTGACCAAATCCCAGAGAACACCAATAATGAGAGATGGATGGAATGAGAGAGTAGAATAATGAAGCCATAGGAATAGTAAGTGGATGTGCTTAGCAGTGATCAAAACCAAGACCAGTAAGGGCCAGGCTAGAAAGACTGCACTACCCTTGGCAATTGGGTAGACCATTTCACTAGGTCCAGTTGTAGAAATTGTGCTCTGTAGAACTCTTAGGTGTGGTAACTCACCTCCAAATTCTGTAGAACTGAACCTATATACCCCAATATGGTGATCCCAAAGCAGTCGACCATGACCTTACAGGAAACAGTTTCAGCTGGAAGGCAGGAGTGGTAGTCAGGGAGCTGTGAGTTGAAAAGTAAATGAAAATTTCAAAAGTATAGAATAAACTTTTAAGAAATGTGAAACAGAAAGATAAAGAGACCAGGGGTAGGTATGTAGAGAGAGAAAAGAGTCAAGAGAGATCATTAAAAATGCGAGAACTCGAGGGGCACCTGGGTGGCTCAGTTGGTTAAGTGGCTGACTCTTGGTTTGACTCGGGTCATGATCTCAGGATCCTGGGATCGAGCCCTGAGTCAGGCTCTGCATTCAGTAGGGAGCCTACTTGAAGATTCTCACTCTCCTCTCTCTCTGCCCCTCCCCCTTTTCTCTCTCTCAAATAAATAAATAAAGTTATAAACAAGGATATTTGTTAGAGGATTACTGATAATACCAAAAATATCAGGAGCCTACTAGATACCTAGTAAGAATATTACTTAAATAAATAATAATATACCCACACAGTGGAATATCATATTATTATATGTTATAATATCATGTTATAAAAGGAGATAAAAAATGTTCATAATACATGATATGTTAAATATGAATAAGACAGCCTATAACACAGTATGCAAAAAATTAGTTTTGTAGATATAATTATGTCTATGTACAGTTAAAAAATAATCTCAACTAGCTTACATCTGCCCAATAGGATTTGATTTTTCCTTTAAGGTTATCTGTTTTACAAGTTTTCTTTAACAACCAGGGTTATATCATAAATATAAATATATATTAATTTAAAAGATGTAGAAATAATGAATAATTAACCATTTTAAGATATTTTAAATAACAGGTTATCAAAGAGAGGTTTTTTTTTTAACAAAGAACACAATTGCATTCATTTCTATTATGATAGTGAATAAATCAGACTGAGGACATCTATTAAAAAAATTAAAGGTTAAACTAAGAACCCTTGGAGGGGTAGAAGGATTAACAACTACAAAACCACTACAATCGGGATACTGACTTTGGGTAGTAAATACTTGAAGTGTAAACCCATGACATTCTTCTACTGTGGAAAAAAATGTGCAGATCTTTTCCTCAGAACCTCAACTAGTAAATAATAAAATAATGTATGATAATACAATGTAATAAAAATATACTAAAATGTGGTAATATAAATGAAGTAATTGCTTGCAGACCCTTCTTGATCCTACATGAAAATACGGAAAATGGCAGAGATAAAACAGTGATGGATTGACAATGCTGACAGCTCCCAATTGCTTATAGGAAATCCTGATGTGGGGGGGGGAAAATCACAAAATCAAAAGCCCTGTTACTATTTTAAGTAACCAAGAAGTCCAAACTGGACTCCTCCCAACCATCACCTTCATGTTCCTAAAATATCGAGTCATATTACCACACAAATCTCTAGCTAAACACGCAAAGGGCAATGCCATCTCCTGGGAAGACTGTCACTCCTGGTCCAGAAAGCCTGGATTTATACCAGAGGGACAAAGTTAATTAAGGGATTGAACCAAAGATAATTAAAGCCTGTTGAATTAAACGTGGATAACACATCCTTATTGGAAGAAGAGACCTTCTGTGATATATTTGCAGGATTCATTTGAAAAAAAGCATGTAGAGATGCACACTAAGAAGCAAGCCATTGACCTCTTTGGTATATAGCAGTATTGAAGTTAATGATGGTGATGAGGTCACTAATGTGAGAGCTGGCTTGTATTTCTCTATAAAGAGAAGGGAAAATATATCAGAAAATAAACCCAAAAGAGACACTTAAAAAATACATTCTCCATGATACCTGATCTGTTAACAAAAGAACATACCTTTAAAAATGATCTTAGAGGCAGTCTGGAGAATTGCAGTAGAATTTCAGCAAATCCTGTGTTTGAAACCACATACAAAGTAATAAAAAATATTCATGCCTCAAATATAGTGATTTAATTGGAATGGAATACAGTCTGTGGATTAAGATTTTTTTTAAAGCTTCTCAGACAATTCTAATGTGCAACAAGTTTTAAGCATCATTGAAAATCACGTATTGCATGGAGCACTGGGTGTGGTGCATAAACAATGAATACTGGAACACTGGAAAGAAATAAAATGAAAAAAATATATATATGACAAAAAAAGGAAAGAAAATCAATATATCATTCAAGGTTTTTTTCTTCAACATAGCACTTATCAACCTAATTCTATAATTTTATTTTCCTTTAAATCAAAAATTTTAAATTACTTAATGAAATATAGTAGAGTAGGAAAGTAGAGGTGAAAGAGGTCCCTAGCTCTGACGGTGTATTTATATGGGTTTCTGTGCGCCTGGGCTTCATCAGGTGTCATACAAAAAGAAAAAGATCAAATTTACTGACCAACAGGTATATTCTCCCCACACTGTGGAATATAGTCTCATTTTATCCACCCTCAATATTGGGAATATTACTACTACTACTATTACTACTACTTGGACAAATAATACATTATATGTTAATAAAAATAATAAAAAATTCTAGGAATACCAGCTACAAATGGGATCAAAACAAATATTTGCTTAAAGAATGTTTTATACTGGAGTAAAGAATTGAAGTTAGTTGGCACTAGCAAAAATAAATCCTTCAACCCAATGAAATTTAATATCTCCTTATACCCAGGGGTTTACCAAATACATGAAACCCAACTGCAGAATGTGACTCAAGCAAGAAAAGCCACCAAACAAATAATAAAATCGAAAGCAAAGGGAATAAGAGGTAGCAACCCTGGGAAGATGCTCAAGATAACATCTAGTGATATACACTAATGTGTAACATGTATCTGCAGTGAGAATGTCATTTTTTTCTGAGATATTGACACATTAATTAATGTAAGAGCAAAACATATGATATTAGACGAATGAGTAGAAAATAGGAGACCATGGGAATTAATTGCACACCATAATAAAAAATAAATTTGCACAACAAATAGATCATTATTCTCAAAGGAAATGCAAACTGAAATATTTGGTCTAAGCCTTGAGTATAAATGATTTTTAACAAAGCAAAGTAAAAATTGGATTTTTTTCAATGTTGAAGTTCTTTTTAAGTATCTCTCATCGTTGGACATTTGTGCCTAGTAATAAATAGTCAGTACTCTTGCAAATATTCTAGGAAAAGTATGAGACTTGAAAAGAAAGGAGAAAAACGAAGGTTCACAGGGAAATAATTATCACATAAATGCGTGATTTCTTTTATGTCTAATCAGTCCGGCAGAAACTACTCGAACTTCTATATGGCAATTCATTATCCATTCATTCACCTGACAAAAATTTATGGAGTGCTTAAAAAGCAATTCTTCTAAGCACTGTTTAAGTACCAAAAAAGAAAAAACAAACAAACAAACGAAAACCAGTGTCTGACCCTATGCTCATGTAGATCTCAGTCCTGTGGGAAAAAGGAACATTAATCACCTGGCAAGGGAACACACAATTAATTACACACTGGTTTGCAGTGAAAGACAGTAAATGGTCCTGGAAAGCATGTAACAAAGAGTCCTCATGTAATCAGCTGGGTCAAGAAAGGCTAACTAAATAAATAATAAGACACGTCTTTGAAAAGAAAATCGGGATTACATATACAATTAGGAGGGAAGAAAATTCCTGACAGAGGTAACCTGCAAATGCAAAGGCCCTGAGCCAGGAAGGAGCGTGGTGTGTTCTGGGAAGAGAAAGAGGCCTAGTGACTAAGTACAGGGAGCTATGGTGAGGGTAGAAGAGGAGATTTAGAAAGTAGGCAGGGGCCAGATCCGATGGTGACTTTGGGATCAGGCACTGAGACTTCTAAAGTTTTCTGGGTGATTCTCAAGTACAGCAATTTTCTAGAACCAGTGAGAAGCACCATATTTTTTTTTCTTTTCAAATAAAGTAGCATGTACCAACTTAATCCATAACTTTATTTCTATAAATAACAAAAAACCAAATCACATACCAATTAAATTTAATGGAATAATTGCTCACTGTAACTTGAAATCTAAAGCCTGGGTCCCAGGGGCAAAGAGATTGGCAGTAGGAGCAGACCAATCCCAGACCTGCATTTTGTGAAAATCACTGGCTCCAGTGTGGGGAATGACTTGGAAGCACAGAGGGTATGAAAAACCTGGTTAGGAACTGACAGGAGCAGTCTAGGAAGGAGAAGATGGTATATGCTTTCTTTGCATCTTGGCTTTCTTATCTGTAAAACACAGGGGACTGGACTGAGTAATCCCTCTCAGCTCAAAACCATCAGACAAAAAGGGAGATATTTTGGTTGGAGAAAGATCCACTACGGCCCAGTGTATATCCCCAAATCAGTGAGATGAAAGCTTACAGTGCTTAAGAGCTAAATTTCTTATTATTCCCACCAGCATCAAACATACTACCATAGTTAACCCATTCTTTTAGATGCCTTGACCCTATCTTCCTCTAGCTGCTGACACTTTTCCTCTGCTACCCATTACAGCAAAACTGTTTGAAATAGAACTTTTATCAGAACTATAGGCAGGCAGGCCCAAACGAACTCAGGAGTTTGTGAAAATAATTATGCTTAGCTAGAAAAGAAAATGTTTTTATTTTTTTTTTTTGGTCTAGTTTAAAGACTTAGTAAGGGTAAAATGAAAGTTTTAAGACTATTTGGGATTCTAGACTTTTACTGCTACCCGCAATTATACGCATAGAATTTTTACTTGCCATCAATTCCTTATTTATCTTCCTTCTTCCTTCTTTGTGCAATATCCGTAACAGGACTTTTCAGATAACAAGTGGGCAAAAAGAGATGTGTTGCATGAATGAATAGCCGGAGGGTTATTTGTAGACTTTTTCCCTTGAAGTGTCTCTTCCTAATGAAAATTTAGCTTTTATTTTTTTTTTTTTGTTTAAATTCAATTAACCAACATGTAGTACATTATTACAGCTTTGAGGTTTTGTTTTTTTTTTTTTTTTTTTTTAGATTTTATTCATTTATTTGACAGACAGATTACAAGTAGGCAAGAGAGGCAGGCAGGGAGAGAGAGGAGGAAGCAGGCTCTCCACGGAGCAGAGAGCCCGATGCGGGGCTTGATCCCAGGACCCTGGGATCATGACCTAAGCCGAAAGCAGAGGCCCCAACCCACCGATCCACCCAGGCGCCCCAGCTTTGAGTTTTTTAAAGGATTTTATTACTCCATGGCCTGATCAGCCGCTGATCAACGTACAATCACTGCCAAACGGGATGGTTCAGGACATAGCTCTAATACCCATTCAGTTTCTAGCACGTATTGTGCAAACAGTCTTCTCTGCTCTGAGGACACGAAAGTAAAGAGATGAAGTCTGACTTCTTGGAGCTTACATCCTAGTGAGGCAGACAGACAAAAATAAGTAAGTATAGAATTATATTCAATAACATCAAATAGAAATAAGAGCTCTGGAAAAAAAGTAAAATCGTAGGTGGTTTGGGGTTCCTACTACTCACTTCTATATAACAGTCATTTTAAAAGGCATTCCAGGGACTGGAGACATCTGTCAGTTCCATGACAGCAAGGGAATTCCCCTAAGGAAAATGAAAGGAAGGATGGGAAGGAGGGAAACAAGAAGGAAGATCAGAAGCAATCATCATGGCATACTATGTTAGACGGGGTAGTCAGGCCTGATGTGGTGAGAGGACAAGCCACATGAGTATCTGGGAAGAGAAGTCAAGGCACCAACAATAGCAGATAGAAGGGTTTTGAGACAAGTACAGAAGTACACATTTGCACTTCCAAGATATGGCAAGGAGGCCCACAGGAATGGAGAACATGAGAGATCAGAGGAGCCAGCAGGGACCAGGCTATGTAAGGATATGCCTAGAACAAAAAATTCTCATTTTATTTCAGAAGATTGAAATGAAGATGAACAGTCAGCATTTCATTGCCTTTAGAATCACAGTGCCTACTGTTTGCAAAATAGCCTTTAGAGAGAAACAAGAGGAGAAACAAGGAGGCCAGTAAGTGTTATTATAGTCTCCAGGCAAGAGATGATGGTGGTACAAGCTCTTCTCATGGCAATGTATGCATCACTCCATGCAGGACATATTGTGGAAATAAAGCCAAAGTTTTATCTGGATGTTGAGTGTGACAGAAATAGGGGTTCAGTAATAACTCCAATATTTATGGAATGAAAGTCTTATCATAAACAAGGAAAAGGATTTGGGGGTAGGTACAGATAGATACATTGGATGGTTAATTTTTTGTGTCCACTTGGCTGGACTATAGTGCCCCAATACCTGATAAAACACTAGCCACTAGCCCTATATGTCACAGTATAGGTATTTTCCAGATGAAGTTGACATTTTAATCAGTAGACTTTGAGTAAAGCCGATAAGTAAGATGATAGATGGATAGATAGATAGATAGATAGATAGATAGATAATAGAAACATGTAGAGTACAAGTTTTAAAAAATTGAAAGTACTGAAAAGATCTAGAGAGTGTGTGGCAGGAGAAAAACCAGAAGAATAGTATGCTCCAACATGAAGAAAATTTCCAGAGTGAAGGATACAAACACTACAAAGAACTCAGGGGAGATGAAACTATAGATTAATCACCGGGTCTGCCAGCGTGAAGATCATTTATCTTAACAAGAGCAGTTCCACTGGGTTGAGGAGGAAAATAGATTATCTTCCAGGTATTACCTTAACCTTTGTTTTGGCTGCAATCCCAAACTCTCTAGAGAATTTTATAACATTTAGTATGATACATACTAAACCACATATTTTCACGTTTATTTGGGAGAAAAAGCCTGCAAACAAAATTTAAAATCTACAAGACAAGCTTTGATCACAGGCAATAACCAGTTCCAAATTGTCAGGGTTCTGTAGTAATTCGTTTCTTGATGCTAAAGATTTAGAAAGCATAGCCAGACTTAGTTTTCCTATTGAGCCCTAATTTATTTCCAGAAAGCATTGTTTCAACCTTAAGAATGAGAAGTGAAAGCCATACTTAAACTACATAGTAGTTTCTTCACAAGACCTGTCAGAAGGATAAATTTTAAAAGTATGTGAAGCAACTCAGTTAAAATTTTTTACTTATTTCAAGAAAACAAGTTATGTAAAGTTAGAAAACAAGTTATGTAAGTGAACATATGACAAATAACTTCCCTTTATGATTACTTGTATTTTATAAGGATGCTCTTTATGATTATCACAAAGCTAGAATATTACAGGAGCTATTTGTATGCTTTTAACATAATTAAGTTCTACACCATAAATTTATATGATAGTCTTGAATAATGGGTCACAACCTTAGCACCCCTTCAGAATTTCTGATTTTATTACAATGAACTATGAAATAAAATTTTCATGCCATTCAGTAGTCACAGGAATACTTTCTTTAAAGCAAAATAGTCAAAAATCAATAATCTTTTTCTTAAGGATTAATATAATTAGAAAATCTTTATTTTTTGTTTTTTAATTCATAGTTGAAAATATGCAAAAAAATAGCATAATGAAGTGTGGTACTGATATATAATCTGTCATTTAAAGTGCAATAATGAATACCAAAGGCATAATCCATGAAAGAAATGATTACAGTTAATAATTTTAACTTCACTAAAATTAAAAACTTCTGTTCCACAAGAGAAAATATCAAGAAAATTAGAAGACAAGCCACAGGCTGAGAAACAATATTTGCAAAAAGATATATCTGGAAAAGGACTATTATCCAAAATATACAAAGAACTCTGAAGACTTAACAATAAGAAAACAAACAACTCAATTAAAAAATAGACCAAAGACAGGGTGCCTGGTTGGTTCGGTCAGTTGAGTGTTGACTCTTGATCTCAGCTCGGGTCACAGTCCCAATGTCATGGAATTGAGCCCTGCATGGGGCTCTGTGCTCAGCGGGAAGCCTGCTTGAGATTGTCTCCCCCACTTTTTCTTCTCTCCCCCAACTTAAATGCACGCACATGTGCACTCTCTCTCTCTCAAATAAATAAATCTTTAAAAAGAATAAGCCAAAGACCTTAGCATACACCTCACCAAAGACAATATACAGATAGCAACTAAGCTTATGAAAATATTCTTCACATCATAAGTCATCAGGAAAAATGCAAATCATTTTTGATATCTCCTGATACATACAGCCTTGGTTTTTAGAGCCATTTGTTTTTAAATCACAAAAGTTATATCTGCGCAGCCACACTGAGGGAAGTTTATTATTTTAATTGAGAAATAATTGACATATAGCACTGTATTGGCTTTAGATGTACAAAAATGACTTATGTCTACATTGTGAAATGGTTGCCTCAGTAAGTTTAGTTAATGTCCACTACCACACATGGTTACAATTTTTTCTTGTGGTGAGAACTTTTAAGATCTATTCTCTGAGCAACTTTCAAATATACAATAGTATTATTAACTACAGTCACCATACTGTACATTACAGCCCCAGGATTTATTCATCTTGTAACTGGAAGTTTGTACCTTTCAGTGACTTTCACCCATTTTACCCATTACTCTAACCCCCAACTCTGGCAACCACCAATCTGTTCTCTGTTTCTATGAGTTGAGGTTTGTATTACTTTTATATTTCCCATAAGTAAAATCATACAGTATTCACCTTTCTCTGAATTATTTCACTTAGCTTAATGCCTTCAAGCTCCATCCATATTGTCACAGATGGCAGGATTTTCTCCTTATTTAATGCTGCATAATATTACATTGTGTTGTACATGTGTGTATACATATGTGTAATATATATTGGTTTTTCATACACTCATTTATGAACGGACTCAGGTGGTTTCTATGTCTTGTTTTTGTTTTTGTTTTTTAAAGATTTTATTTATTTATTTGACAGACAGATCACAAGCAGGCAGAGAGGCAGGCAGAGAGAGAGGAGGAAGCAGGCTCCCTGCTCAGCAGAGAGCCCAATGAGGGGCTCGATCCCAGGACCCTGGGACCATGACCGGAGCCGAAGGCAGAGACTTTAAACCACTGAGCCACCCAGGAGCCCCTGTTTTGTTTTGTTTTGTTTTGTTTTGTTTTTAATAATGCTGCAATGAACACGAGGGTACACATATTTCCTTGAGATAAGTATTTCATTTTGGAATATATACCCAGAAGTGGAATTGCTGGATTATATACCATCTTTAATTTTTTGAGGAATCTCCATACTGTCTTCCATAGTGGCTATACCAATTTCCATTCCTACCAGTAGAACACAAGAGTTCCCTTTTCTCCACATCCTTACCAACACATTTTACCTCTTGACTTTTCATGATCCTCATTCTAATAGATATGAGATGATATGTTATTATGGTTTTAGTTTGCATTTCCCTGATCTTTACTGATATTAAGCACTTTTAAATGTACCTGTGTCCATCTGTATGTCTTCCTTGGAAAAACGTCTATTCAGATCTTTTGCCCAATTTTTAATCAGCATGTATAGGGTTTTTTCTATTGAGTTATATCAGTTCTTAAAATCTTTGAATATTAATCCTTTATCAGATATATGACTTCCAAATATTCTTCCTACTCCATAAGTTGCTTTTTCATTTTGTTGATAGTTTCTGTCAGAAGCTTTTTAGTTTGCTGTAGCCCCACTTGTTTCCTTGTGCTTTCTTGTCTGTGCTTTTGGTGTCATATTCAAAATATCATTGTCAAGACCAAAGTCTAGGAACTTACCCTCTGTTTTCTTCTCGGAGTTTTAAAGTTTCAGAACTGACATTCATGTCTTTCAATCATTTTGAGTTGATTTTTGTGTATCATGTAAGATGGTGGTCCAGTTTATTCATATGCATGTGGCTCTCTATTTTTCCCAACCAATCTATTGAAGATATTATCCTTTCCCCAGTGTATAACCTTGGCCTTTTGTCGTACATTAACGGACCATATAATCATGAGTTTATTTCTGGGCACTCTACTCTGTTCCATTGACCTATGTGTCTGTTTTTATGCCAAAACCATACTGGTTTGATTACTATAATTTTGAATTATAATTTCATATTAGGAAATATGATGCCTCTAGTTTACTCCTTTTTCCTCAAGATTGCTCTGGCTACTCAGGAATTTTGTGATTCCATAACAATTTTAGAATTTCTTCCTTTTTCTATAAAATATGCCATTGGAATTTTGATAAAGATTGCATTGGATCTGTACATTGCTTTGTGGAATATGGACATTTTAACAACATTAACTCTTCTAATCCATGACAGAATATCTTTCCACTTATTTGTGTCTTCTTTAATTTCTTTCATCAGTATCTTACAGTTTTCAGTGTGTATCTCTTTCACTTTTTTTAAAAAGATTTTATTTATTTATTTATTTATTTATTTGAAAGAAAGAATGAGAGAGAGAGAGCATGAGAAGAGGAAGGGTCAGAGGGAGAAGCAGACTCCATGCCAAGCAGGAAGCCTAATGCGGGACTCAATCCCAGAACTCCAGGATCATGACCTGAGCTGAAGGCAGTCACTTAACCAACTGAGCCACCCAGGCACCCTAGCTCTTTCACTTTTTGGTTAATTTATTCCTAGGTATTTTATTCTTTTTGATGAATATGTAAATGAGATTGTTTTCTTACTCTTTTTGATAGTTATTATTAGTGTATAAAAATGCAGCTGATTATATAAAATTTATATAATATAATAATAATTTATATAAATATATAATTAAACATAACTTTTAAAAATTAATGGAAAGGATAGAATAATTGCTGTTATGTTTTACTTTCCAGACATATTGCTAACTGTAATACCTCCATAGCTGCAAGGTAATAAGAGTAGTTAACGGTTTGTGTAGTACATCTTGCAGGGTGTTAAGTATTTGAATATACATTATGTGATTTTATCACAACACCATCATAAACAGGTGGGTGGTACTGTTTCAAAATGCAGTAGTCTTGTCCCAAATATCATGCCCAAACAAACTTACTCCAACATGGTACTTTCCACAACTCCTCCCACCTCACCATCAGTCTTGTTTCTTTAATCTTTGTTTCTTAATCCTTAATTAATCTTTAATTAATTTATTTAATCTCTCTCTAATTACTTGATTCATGTACATAATTCCTGCCAAGCCTGCTTTCTCCATCCTTCTCCCCACTTCCACATTCAAATAAAAGGTTCTTTATGAATCTAAAAACTCATTAACAGGATGGTGATTAAACAAATGACCGAGTCTGCATATTGTGAAAGGCCAGGTAACCATAAGAAAGAATGGTCTAGATTTACATGCATTGATATACAAGAATATGTTCAATTTTTAAAAATCAAGCTATAGAAGGTATGTATAGTGTGATTCAATACAGAGATAGAGCTGGCTAAGAAGAGTATGAGCAGGAAACTATTAACCGTTTCCATATACACCACTGTATGGTCTAATATTTTTTATGAATTCCATTCTACTTTTATCATTTTTAAAAGGGTCAGAGTTTCACTTATGGTATTGGAAAATCAATTAATTCAGACCCATCTGAACCCAAGTAAGACACTAAGCATTTAGAAATATTTTTTCTACTTTTTGTGGTTTTATTTTTTATTTTTTAAAAGATTTTATTTATTTATTTGAAACAGGGGGAGCAGCAGGCAGAGGGAGAGGGAGAAGCAGGACTCTGAGATCATGACCTGAGCCTAAGGCAGAGGCTTAACCGACTGATCCATCCAGGTGTCCTGCCTTTTGTGGTTTTAACTGAGCATTTCATTTGATCCATTTCTCTCCTTTCTAACACATCAATTATGCTTCTTTTTAAGCTTTTAAAATTGTTACTCTGTATTTTTCAATATGCATCATAACTAATCCAAGTCCCATTTCACAGATACTGCCACTTCACAGATACTGCAGGCACCATATAAAAACAAAATATTGCCAATTCCTCCCTCCCACCCCTTGTATCGTTGTTATTCTCATTTCGCTTATATGTAAGTATGTATGTGTGTGTGACATAAAAAAATAAGTAGATAAATAAAATATACAATATATAGCAGACATAATTAAATACACACATAATATATACATAATCATACACAATCAAATATATTATTGACATTATTACTTTAAACAAACTGTTACCTGTTAGGTCAAGATAAGGATAAGAAAAATGGACCTTTTTTCTTACTTTATTTCTTAGCCAGTAATCTTCATATATATCCAAATATCTGACATATCATTTTCCATGTCTCTGAAGAATTTCTTTTAACATTTCCTACCAGATATTTCTTTTGGGGGGGGTTATTTATTTATTTGAAAGAGAGAGAGATCACAAGTAGGCAGAGAGGCAGGCAGAGAGAGAGGGGGAAGCAGTCTCCCCCACTGCCCGAGGCGGGGCTGGATCCCAGGACCCTGAGATCATGACCCCTACAAGACATTTCTACTGGCAACAAATTCCCTCAGTTTTTGTTTGAGAAACTATTTCTACTTCCTTTTAAAGGATAATTTCACAGAATACAGAATACAGAAATCTAGGTTGATGATTTTTTTTTCTCTTAACACTTTATTTCACTCCATTCTCTTCTTTCACAGTTTCTGAGAAGTCAAATGTAGTTCTTATCTTCATTCTTCTATAGATAAAATGAGTTTTCCTCTGGCTTCTTTCAGGTCTCTTTAACTTTGAGTTTCTTAAGTTTGAATATGATATGCCTAGTTATCTTTTTTGATCTGGTTTTGTTTTTAAATCTGTGTTTTGCATTTATCCTACATGATGTCCTACAAAGCTCCTGGATCTGTGGTCAGTCTGGCTTATTTGGGGAAGGTCTCAAACATTGCTTCAATTTCTCTCTTTCCTCCTGGCATTTTCATTATGTGTATGTTACACCTTTTATAGTCGTTCCACATTCTAAGACAATCTGCTTTGTTTTAAGTTGGGCTTTTCAGTCTTTTTTCTCTTGTCAGTTTTGGAAGTTTCTAGTCTCCTATCCTCAAGCTTAGATATTCTTCCCTCAACTGTGTTGGTCTACTAATGGCGTCATCAAAGTCATTCTTCATTTTTGTTACAGTGCTTTTTATCTCTAGCATTTCTTTTTCATTTTTACTTAGAATTTCCATCTCTCTTTTTACATTATCCATCTACTCTTGCATGTTGTCTACTTCCTCTATTAAAGTCCTTAGCATATTAATTATGTTTATTTTTTTTAATTCCTAGTCTAATTATTGATCCAACATTGTTGCTGAATCAAACTCGGATTCTGATGCTTATTCAGCCTTTCCAAATTGGGTTTCTTGCCTTTTCATACATTTCACTAGGTTTCTCAGTTTTTTCATCCCTTAGATAGGATTAGATAGCTAGAGGGGGCTGGAATTAGGTACTTCCCTTCCTCCAGGTAGGTTAGTCTCTGCTAAAATCCTAGCAGGTTAGGTTCTGTGAGGTAGTTTTACCTGAAGGTGGACCTTGTTAAGAAAACAGAATGCTTTGGTATTTTTCTAAATTGTTTCTTTCCCCCCTTCCTCCTTCTGGAAGCCCCATGAGATTTTTCTCCAATATTCACCTAGAAAACTAGGGTGGGCTCTTGG
Source organism: Martes martes (assembly GCF_963455335.1). NCBI lineage: Eukaryota > Metazoa > Chordata > Mammalia > Carnivora > Mustelidae > Martes > Martes martes. The sequence goes on from NC_137889.1 coordinate 83,923,982, forward strand.
TGGTAAAAATTACAAAATTGTGGGGACCTGATGACTGGGTCTCCTAGGAGATTTTCCCTCTTACACTTGTCATACTGAGCCTGCAGAAACACACCAATTATAGTTCATGTTTTCCTCCCCAGCACTATTCCTGTAGAAATTTCTGCTTATATCTTTCTGCTCTAATAACTTGATTTTCTGTCTTTCTTCAGTTTTAGGGGCAGTTTAGAGGCACCATGACCCCACTTATTTTATGGACCTAAGAAGAATTATTAATCTCAGTTTGCTCATCTGAAGACTAACTGAACAATCACGACAGAGTGGTGATTACTAAACTCCTTATATATTGGACTGGAAACCAAGAGTCCTGGGTCACCTTTTAAAACATAAAAGTTGTTCTTCACTTATAAATGTCATTAGTAATGACATTATGAAATAACTTTGAAAGTTATCAAGTGCCATGTAAACACGTGGTAATTATTGCTTAAAGTAATGGCAGATTGAGTTATCATGATTCCAATACATTATATGTGAATAAACCTTAGGCAACATTGTTTCATTAAAATATTAGTTCACACTTAATTTGTCAGATTTTCCTTCATTTTGCAAAACAAGTTAACTACATCTAGTTTAATTGGCCAGTAAAACAATGCTCCCTGAAAATTTCAACATATTAGGTATTTAGGAGATCAATGAATCATCCATTTATCTTAAAATGCATTGAAGCTTCCTTATATTTAGGACTTCCATCTTCTAGTGCAATTAAAAAATAACCACTCAAAGCCAAAGAATCACTACCCACAAAAAAAAAGTGAAATCCCCTGTTAAAACTTAAATTTAATAACCTAAAGATAGACTCCCTAAACATAGTACCAATGAATTCCTAGTTGCATCCTGATAGCAATCTCAAAATAAGGATTTTTTTTAAGAAAAACACTTGATATTAAAAAATCCAGTAAGTGAAATGGAAAAGAAATCTCACAAACAATGTTTTGTGAGACTTCTGAACTAGAACAGATGCTTTTCCCCCAGATTATTACAATCCCTTGATTTCCTGCAAGCTATTTTCTTAAGTGATTTTGTGATGTTAGCTACTTCAAACTTGCATGCACCATTTAAGAAGGTGTGGGGAGAATGGTAGTTAACTTGTTTTTTGTCAGCTTTATCCAAACATTGAAGTTTCCATTCCCTTATCCTGAATCTTTGCTTTATAAGATAGGGACTTACAGACAGCTTTCAAAATGAGTTCCATCAACAAATAAGAAATGACTCAGGATACCTCAGTAGCTCAGTTGGTTAAGTGTCTGCCTTCCGCTCAGGTCATGTTCCCAAGTCCTGGGATGGAGTCCCACATTAGGCTCCTTATTCACATAGAGAAGACATTGTTTACTAAGGTTTACAGGATATAGGGATGGTTTCTATATCCTAGGTCTTTATAATATCTTATTCTCAGGTGGTCTATCTTATTTATGGTACCAGAAGACTTTGAAGGTTTTGGCAAAGAGCTTCAGAGAAGGTTAACAAATCTAAAACATCAAAACTAAATATCATAGCCCTCGAACAAAACTTTACTTGGCAAAATTCCTAACAATCCTGCCATCTGGCTACTGGACCTAAAAAAAAATCCTAACCTAATGACAAATTCCTAAACCTAGAAATTAAGCTACATTTAATGTCCAATGACAAATGCACTCAAAACGGTGACATCCTGGAAGTATATTTCTGTTTGTGATCATAATTATCATATTTTTAGTCCCACTTTAGTGCTCAAGATAAAATAGAAGAGAACATAAAGCAGACTAGACTAAACCAGAATACAAAAAAAGAGAATAAAATTTTAGAAATCATCAATAACATCATTTTGTTGAACAACAGCCCATATTATTGACTTGATGAACAAAAGTTACCCCATCAGTGACTGAAAAGCCAGGCAAGCTTCCTGATTCCTGGCTACTCTATCTTTTAAACCAGAACAAAATCTGAACCGTGAATTTGGAGGAGGAAATGATAAGTCACATTAGAATATGAAACACCTCTGGAACACTGGAATGTAGCTGGTGCTGGTGGTAAGCAACATTGACTGAAAGACTGCTAATAACAATGGTGGATGTGCAATAAGGAGTAAAATGCATGTTGCCCCCAAATCAAAGAAACTGAATGCTAAATGGTGGTCATTGCTTATGGTGAAATTATTTCCCACTAAATGAAGCACAGAGTTAATGGGAAAGGCTCACAATAATGCATGGGCCATTCAGGCCATTTCTTGTGCCCTTAGACATGAGATGATGTCATAACAGGTCATCTTTTATCTAAAAAACAACAACAACAACAACAACAACAACAAAAACAGATTCAACTTTCAAAAAGAATTTAGCACATTGTCAACTTCTATCACGCTGTCAAAGAAACAGTACTGATTTCAATGTTTGCTTCTAGAATAATCTGTATCAGGATGATGAAAGCATGTTTGTTAATATTACAGACTCCTGGATGTACTGAGACAGAATCTCTCAATCAGCTGGTTCTGTGCAGCATCATGAAGTTCGAGAAACAGTGAAAGGAACCTCTCACCTTTTGTCTACCTTTCAATTCTGCCTTAACCATTGTGATTTTTTTTCCTGACTCAGTAAACAAAAGTTTGAAGTGCTTCAAAAGTCACTTAAATCCTCCTACGTTTCTTTTTTTTAATTTTTTTATTTTATTATAAACATATAATGTATTTTTATCCCCAGGGGTACAGGTCTGTGAATCGCCAGGTTTACACACTTCACAGCACTCACCATAGCACATACCCTCCCCAGTGTCCATAATCCCACCACCCTCTCCTTACCCCCCTACCCCCAGCCACCCTCAGTTTGTTTTGTGAGATTAAGAGGCTTTTATGGCTTGTCTCCCTCCCGATCCCATCTTGTTTCATTTATTCTTTTCCTACCCCCCAAGCCCCTCCACTTCTTCATATCAGGGAGATCATATAACAGTTGTCTTTCTCCAATTGACTTATTCTGTTAAGCATAATACCCTCTAGTTCCATCCACGTCATTGCAAATAGCAAGATTTCATTTCTTTTGATGGCTGCATAGTATTCCATTGTATATATATACCACATCTTCTTTATCCATTCATCTGTTGATGGACATCTAGGTTCTTTCCATAGTTGGCTATTGTGGACATTGCTGCTATAAACATTCGGGTGCATGTGCCCCTTCAGATCACTACGTTTGTATCTTTAGGGTAAATACCCAGTAGTGCAATTCCTGGGTCATAAGGTAGTTCTATTTTCAACTTTTTGAGGAACCTCCATGCTGTTTTCCAGAGTGGTTGCACCAGCTTGCATTCCCACCAACAGTGTAGGAAGATCCGCCTACGTTTCTTAATGAACAGTTTTTAAAGCTTGATTTCTGATTCCAAGAGCCTAGGATGATGTTATCTTAAGTGTTTCAAATTTCTGCTTGAACTGGGATGGTAATAGTGGAAAATAAATACATTCAAGAGATATCTAAAAGGAGAGGAATAATAGTTAAAACTTACAACATATCAGGTATTATTCTAACTGCTTTATATGTATTAACTCAATCCCTAAAACAAATGCTTTAAGATTTATTATCACTAATAATATTATTCCCAGTTTGTAGTGGGGGAAACTGAGATGCAAAAAGTTTAAATAAACTTCTTAGCATGAGAACTAGTGAGTGGGAGGACCAGGACTCAAAACAAGACAGTTGAGGGTGATAATAACCAATATTCATCCCTCCTCCTGACTCTCTGTAGAAATCACAGGAGTTAGTAACTGGTTATATTGAATTGCAACATCAAGTTTTCTGGACTAAGATGTAATCATGATTCATGTTTACTGAAATAGGAATCACTACTAAGAAGTGCAATGACACATATAGAATGGTTTTATTGTAACAATTAACTTTTTAAAAGAAATTGTAGATTTTGAGTACCATCCAAGATGTAGGAAGCCCTGTATAGATTTTCTCTCCTACTGATTACAACCATAAACTCTGGAGAATTTTGAAAAACAACTAACTGAAACTAACTACCTGAGAAACTAAATGAAAACTCTGAAGATTAAACAGCAGAATGACAGAAATAGGAAGGAGAGTCAAAACTTAGAAAATAACCTATAGCAGTGAGTTTACCAGGGTTTTTCCCTCTCACTTATGTCTAAGCTTTCACCCCAAAATGGGCCAAATCCCAGAACTGTGCAACAAGCATGGACAGTGAAAACTCTCAGGGGTTGAGGGGAGTCTTCTCTCTAATCAGAAAGCCAGAAAAGATGACCTTTGCATTCTGGCAAGTGTCCAGAGATTCCCCCTTCTTTCTCCCTGTTTCCTTTTCTCTTCTGGTCTTCCCTGCGTCCAGTCCCAGTGGCAAAATGGCACTGCTATGGCAGCCATAGTACTGGAAGCCAGGTCATGGGCACCTAAAGTCTTAAGGGAAAGCCTTTCCCTTAACAAGAATGGGAAATGGGATGCCACAGTGGGGGTGGGGGTGGAATTCTTTTTTCCCTTCTATTTTCTATCATTACTTTATTCCAAAGGCAGCCACCACTGCTCAAACTCTGCAGTTTCACAGGGAGACAAAACTGTGAGGGTAAACTCAGACTCTGAGTTATTAAATAGGAGCTAGGGCTTCCTGAGAACCAAAGAGCATGAGAGGAATCCGAGAGAGGAAAGAAATGGAAAAAGGATTTCCAAATTCTGTATATTAGCCAACACAAATCCCAAGCTAATCTTCTAAGTACACACACATACAAAAGAGAACCCAAAAAGCATAGCAAAACTTTGGGAAGTCTATGCCATCGCTTCCAGAAAAGAGAAGAGAACATTTCTCAATTTATTTGAGGAGGCCAGCATTACTCTGTTACCAAAGTAAGTCAAAGATGTTTTAAGAAAATAAAACTATAGACCAATGTCTGTTATGAACATAGATACAAAAATCCCCAACAAAATATTAGCAAATTGAATCCAGCAATATGAAGAGGGATAATACATCTCAACTAAACTGGGGTTGATACCAGGAAGGCAAAGCTGGTTCAACATTTGAAAATCAATCCATGTAATTGATGATATTAACAGACTAAAGAAAAATTACTATATGATTATCTCAACAGATACAAGAAAAGGATGTGGTAAGATTTTAACATCTATTCATAATTTCTAAAAATTTCTCAGCAAACTGGGAAAAAAAGGAAACATCCTTATCCTGATAAAGGGCATCTATAAGAAAAAACCTACAACCAACATCAAAATCATCAGTGAAAGATTGAATGTCTTCCTCCTAAGATCAAGAACAAGATAATGATATCTGTTCTCACCATTCCTTTTAATCTTGTATTGAACACATAGTCAATTTTTATAAGAGATAGAAGTCAAAGCATTCAGAATAGTAATAAATAAATAAAAACTATCTGTATTTGTAGATAATATTATTTGCATACTAATAAATACCAAGATATCTACAAAAAAAAATTTTTGAAACAAATAGTGAGGTTAGCAAGTTCACTGGATGCAAAGATAATATACAAAAATCAATTATTATTTATATTTATATACTAACATTAAAAACTGAAAATAGAAATTAAGAGAAAATTGTATTATTTGCAATAGCAACAAAAAATTAAAGTGAAATACAAAGGTATAAATCTAACAAAATATCTTCAGGATTTGTATGCTAAAAACTTTAAAACAATGATGAGAGAAGTTAAAAAAGACCTAAACAATTGGAGAAATATGCCATGTTCATGAGTTGAAGGCTCATGCTATTAAGATGTCACTTCTCCCCAACATGATCTATAAATTTAACACAATTGCAATCAAAATCCAGTGAGACTTTTTATAGATATGAACAAGCTGATTCTAAAATTTATATGAAAAAATAAAGGAAGTAGAAGAGCTAAACAAATTCTGGGAAAAAAAAGAAAAGATTACTCAGACTACCTGATTACGAGACTTAATTATAAAACCATAATAATGAACACAGTGCGGCATTGGTGAAAGACACATAGATCAATAGAACAGAGGAGCGAGTTCTAAAGTAAACCTACAGTTGATTTTTGACAAAAGTACAGAGACAATGCAATGTAGAGAGATAATCCTTTCTATTCACAAATTGTGATAGAACATTAGGCTGCTACGTGTATACACAGAATAAATCCCTGACTTATTTCTCACACCTATACAAAAATTAGCTCAAAATGAATCATAGACCTAAGTATAAAAAATAAATCTATAACCTTCAAGAAGAAAACATTGTAGAAAATCCTCTTGACCTTAGGATAGGCAAAGAGTTTTTAGATGCAATAGGTTAAAAAAGATCCATAAAATAAATTAATAAATTAGACTTATTTTTAAAGTTTTGCTCTCTGAAAAAAAAAAGGCTACTAATAGAACGAAAAGGTAAAGCACAGACTGAGAAAAAAATATTTCCATATCGCATATCACATATCTGATTAAAATTCGTACGCAAAATATATTTTTAAAATTCTAAAAACTCGATGATATGAAAACAAAAAATCCAATTAAAAAATGGGCATAAGATTTGAGCAGACATTTCACAAAAGGAGATAAGCAGATGGAAAATAAGCATATTAAAAGATGCTCACCATCATGATTCATCAGTAAGATGCAAATTAAAACCACAATGAGATAGCACTACTTATCTACTACAATGGGTGTGGAGGGAATGTGGGGGAGACAAATCCTAGACAGGATGCAAAACAACTAGAATTCTCATATACTGTGTGTGAGAATGCAAAATCTCACAGCCACTTGGGAAAACAATTTGGTGTTTCTTCTAAAGTGAAGCATACACTTACCATATGACCCAGCAGTCCCACTCCTCAGCATTTACCTAAGAGAAGGAAGGACGTATGTTCACACAAAATCCCGTATATGAATATTTATAGCAGCATTAGTCATAATTGCCAAAAACTGGGAACAATCCAAATGTCCTTCAGCGGGTGAATAGATAAGCAAATTGCAGTACATTTGTGCAGTGGAATATTATTACTCAGCCACAAAAAGGAATGTGCGTTGATATAAGCATCAACATATTTGAATCTCAAATGTCTTATGTGAGTCAGGGATGCCAGACTCCAAAAGTACACAAAATTTGATTCCACCCAAATTTTCCACTTGGAAAAGACAAAACTGTAGGGATGGAGAACAGATAAGCAGTTGCCAGGGGTTAGGAAGAGGGGAAGGATTTAACTACAAAGGGACAGACAACAGAAGGGTATTTTTTGGCACCTGTGTCTAGATGATGGTTACACAATCTTTTTGATTCCTCAAAACTCATAGAACTATGCACCTAAAAAGTGATTTTTACTGCATATGGTTTAAAAATAAATTTCAAAATAAAAATAAATTTAAGATGCTAAAGTGCTCATGGCTTATGGGAAAGGGGAAGGAAATGGGAAAAATGGGGAAAGAATGGGAAAAGCATCGAATGAAAAGAAATGTTTTTCCACCTTATCGTTCACTGTTTGCTGGGTAGCTAGAATTCTCACCATGAAATATACAAAGAGTAGGCTGTGAAGAAGCATCTTATACATCTAGAGCACATCCACAAGCTGTTAATATTGACCTGTATTTATTAACAATATTGTATTGTTTATGTCTGACTTTTATTTGTACGTTAAGCATATGGCTTAGCACAAGAATGGCCACAGATTTTTTTCCAAAGTTAGTGTTACAGAATAAATGAAGTATTTACATCTTGCAATTATCTGAGGCGTAAGATTAAATTCTGTTCTTCCTTGCCAACAATCCCAACTTTCTGACTGAAGTTGCCCCTGGGAAGGACGGCTGAAACTAACTGGCAAAGAACTGCATGCTTTACTATGTAAGCCCCAGTGGGATTCAACTCCCTGCTGTGATTTTCAAAGGGATGCTATTCCAGCAAAAGGTCCATGGCAATAATTCTCAGAAAAATTGTTATACAGGAGAATACAGCAGCAGTCTTCTGGGTGAGCACAGAGTTTCTACAGTTTAAAAACGAGTTGTTTCCTTTCTCTTCCATTGATGGGAAAGAGACAGAAGAGCACCTTGAACCACATCCTCAACCTGACTCAGTAGCCGTCCCTGAGGACCACTTAGAATTTTTGAAGTTGTTAACAGTGGTTGTAATGGACTTTCAAAATATAACGAATGGACTTTTAAATACTTCAGCATGGGCTTCATGATAATACAAAGGCAGCAGTTAGTTAAGGCTTCATGTTTAAACTCCAGAAGCAGTTGTCCTAATTAAGAATGCACAGCCCAGGGTGGTCAACTAACATTATATCAAAAAGGTCTCTACTCTAGAAGTTGCTATTATACATATTTCTTTTACTCTATGTTAATCAACTGTTGACACTTTGGTAATAATCATACTTAATATCTGACATGGATCTTTATAACCGTAAACTGTTTACCTGAAGACTAGCATATAAATCACAGAAATTGGTTCTTACTGATGAAACAGTCAAACATATTCATGACATGTGGGTTGAGTAAAATATTTGAGATATGCTCATCGTTCTTTAATGAAGAAGGTTTAAGAATCTAGCACAACCTCCACCTTTCACCATCAGAGTAGAACCGGAGGTTCAGTCTAGTCATTGATAGAGAGATATTTCTGAGGTCTGATTATAACTACAAGAATAGGGACGCCTGGGTGGCTCAGTTGGTTAAGCTGCTGCCTTCGGCTCAGGTCATGATCCCAGGGTCCTGGGATCGAGTCCCACATCGGGCTCCTTGCTCAGCAGGGAGCCTGCTTCTCTCGCTGCCTCTGCCTGCCTCTCTGCCTGTGTGTACTCTCTCTCTGACAAATAAATAAATAAAATCTTTAAAAAAAAAATAACTACAAGAATAAAAGAACCCTCCTGGAATGCTGCTGTATCTGCTTCAAGTGCTCCTTTCATGCAAGGCATGGTCAGAGTACCCAAGCGGAAAGGAGAGTTGAAACTTCATTGAGCATCTAGAATAAGTTGTAGGAAATATCAAAGATATTGTATTCTAACGAACTTCAGTTTAATTCATCTCTGTATATGAGCATAAAATTTCTTCCATTATAATATAGTAGGGAAATTATAGCTAACCCTCACCACTTTTAATGTATCTGGCAGCTATATTACATATTATGAAGAACCTAACCATGGTACATGGACACATTATTTTATGTCAATTCTTTCAACTATGGGGAGGGCCTTCTTCTCCCTTGAGGTAGTAAACAATTTGTGATCCCCAGAAGCGTCTAGAGCTGTGATTAATTTAAGGATTATGATATGGCATATTTGTATACAGAGAGTATGTGGATATTCTTTGGCATGGGGAAGGGGGGGCACAAAGGGAACCCAGAAAAGTTCCCACAATCCATGGAGAGGAAAGTATGGAGATTATTCCCTGGCACATGTTCAGCATGTTTCCCCTGAAGAGTTTTACCACTTTGACAGGATCATGCACACAGAGAGGTGGGAATGAGAACCACTGGTGGGGACGATGGAAGATATGACTTAGATGAGTCACCATGTCTTGGCCAGACCATGGAGGATAGTACTTGGGAGCAGTCAACATCCACACCAAAAACACTCTAGCTACAGAATCCCCCTCTGGACACACCTATTCAACCATACCCATTATAGTAATAAAAATGCTCTTGGAACATAGCACAGTGCTGCCAACACCAGTCCTTCACTAACTACTAATTAAGCAATAACCCTTTCCCCCTGGGAGCTTAGAACTATTGAAACTGAAAGAAATAGAAGCCTTCAGGTGCTTAAGTGGCCCAGTCGGTTAAGCAGCTGCCTTCAGCTCAGGTCATGATCCCGGGCTCCTGGAACCCAACCCTGTGTTGGGTTCCCAGTACGGCTGGTGGTCTCCCTCTTCCTGCTTCTCCCCCTGCTTGTGCGCGCTCTCTCTCCAACAAGTCAATAAGTAAAATCTTTAAAAATAATAATAATAAAAAATAACGATGATGTCTGGGTTTTGCAGTGCAGTGCTCAACCCTGAACGATGGGGCTTTCTCTGAATGACTTTGGAAATTTATAGTATTTTGGTTTCCCTGAATTCTGTTCAGAGTTTATGCCGACATTTGTGGAGCAGTCAATATATTTCTCATGGATCTATATTGCTTTGTTAATTCAATTAAATGCCGGCTTTCAATTGGCAGTTTTTAAAATTCGGATACATAGTAAGCCGTCTGATCCTGCCTGCCTAGGGACAAGCAACGCCAGGAAAACATTTCACAGAGGTAACTGCTTGAATATAAATGTCCAGATAATAGCTCTCAAAATTATGGTTCTAAATTCACCTATCAGCTTTGGATCATACTAGACAATGCCAAATTCTCAGAAAACAAAATCATCAAGATAGGAGGGATATTGACAGAGTTAATCTAAAAATCTATGTATTACAAAGACAGAGAAGATAGAAGACTCACGTCACATTTCCAGGAAAACCTTTTACTCACATGCACTATCAGAAAGATCAGAAGCTGTGTACCTTACCCAGAAAAATGCAGGTGCCAATATGGGGCCACTGACAAGGAAATTCAGCAAAATAGAGATTTAAGTGGGGGTGTGACCTTGGACAAGGCACACGAACTCCCTGGGCCTGTTTCCTTGATGTTAAAATAAGATGGGAGTGAGTCTCTTTCTACTCCAAACTACTGTGTTTTTACTTTTGACCTGAAAGTTTCAAGAGAAATTACCCTTAGTCTCTTCTTTATTTTCATTCCTTCCAGAACAGTGGTTTTAAAAATCCTGAAAAACATCTTGGTTTGTATTCAAACCCTCATTGATGCAAAAAATTTAAATCTTAAGTTCTTTGAACACTTGAGAGTTAAATGAAAGAAATGTATTTTATAGCAATAAAAATACTGAGAATTAAAATATACACAATGCATGTTCAAAAAAGAAATGTACTAATAGCATATTTTAAAAATTCAAGCCTTTTTTTTTCTGAAAAAAAATCCATAAGGTTACCAAAATATTAGAAGCGTCTCACTAAGTACAGTGGAATTGTAATTAATTCATATTTTTCTTTATTCTGTGTTCTAAATTACCTTCAATGTCCATACATAGTTTCCATTGTCAGAAAAAGAAATGTTTGTTTATAAAAGGGGGGAAAATAACCTACAACCTATCTTGTGTATCAGCTATAGAATATATTATTTGAAATGCTATCTGTGTACGTGTTCTGGTTCTCTTCCATTATGTTGATACTTTCTATTTCTTAAAAGGCTAGAAGGATATGCCTAGCCTGAAAATAATTAGATACTTTAAGAGTTGTCAACAGCCTTGTCAGGATAGATGCTCTTTGACTTACTTAGTCAGCCTTCTCAACGAAACAAGATTTGTCCAGAGTACAAGGGGTCTCTGCGTCCACATAGGATGAGCCAAAGTGTCAAGGGCTTGGCTGGAGCATAAAGAACACACCTCATAAATGTGACAATCACAGCAAGGACAACAGAGAGTCCCAGGCAGGTCCTGAACCATAAAGTCAATGAAATGAGCTTTCCGCAACTCTGACCCAGACAAATGTGGGGATGTGGCAGCATGAGACATGGGGACAAAGAAGGATGGAGATCTCTATGTCCCTCAGAATCTCTTGGAAAGAATCAAACTAACTACTACTTATTAATAAACATTGACTAACAGTTATGAGCAATTATAATGTGCCACACACTGTTCTTTTTTATTGTTATTATTTCTTATTCGTTTCAGAGGCAGAATTTAGCTGTTCATCAGTTGCATACAACAGCCAGAGCTCATTACATCAGGTGTCCTTCTTCACACCCATCACCCAGTTACCCCATCTCCTCACTCCCCTGCCCTCCAGCAACCCTCAGTTTGTTTCCTGTGGTTAAGAGTCTCTTACGGTTTGCCTCCCTGTCTGGTTTCATCTCGTTTTATTTTTCCTTCCCTTCCCCCATGTTCATCTTAAATTCCGCATATGAGTGCCACACACTCATTCTAAATGAGTATTAACTCATTAAATCCCCACAATGGCATGATGAAGCAAATGCTTTCACAGATAAGGAAACCAAAGTATAGAGCAATTCAATGATTTGCTCTAAAGCCCAGAGCTCCTAGTGTTGGGAGTAGCATTCAACCCAGACGGTCAAACCCCAGAGCTGGCATTCTTAATAAATTTACGTATGGAAAAAAGGAAGGAAAAATTCTCATAATGAAGAGAGGGCTGTTATAAGCATATAAGACAGTCAAGAACATCAGCAAAATATAACCCAAAAAATCACAGGGGCCGATAGAAGGTAATGACGTCAAGGTGTGGATTCCTATTGTCTTAGGATGAATGAAGCTGCTTCATCAGTCCCTTAGATCCCTAGCTGGAGGATGTTTGAAAGGCAAAACAACAAGGAAGTTATTCAAGTAGGTTAGAGAGATATATCCATCAGCTAGGAAAAGATTGAACCTCTAGCCAGCAATGCCAAAATAAGCCCTTTTCATAATTAATAACTTTTTAAAAATCTCTCAATAATTCTCCAATCTAATTGAAATCTACCTCTGTGGGATAGATTAAGATATATAGAAACACACTCTTTCCCTATGCCTCTTTCCCTGCGGGGCAGCAGCGGACTGTGCAGACATGGCCAAGATTAACCCATGAGACCTTCCAGACCTTCACAGCAAGAAGAAAGAGGAGCTGCTTCAACAGCTGGAAAATCTGCAGGTGGAGCTGTCCCAGCCACGTTTCACCAGAGGGACAGTAGACATGGCTTCCCAGCTCTCCAAGATCTGAGTCCTGTGCAAATCCATCAGCCATATTCTCATTGTCATCAGTCAGACTCAGAGAACTTCAGGAAATTCTACAGGTGTAAGAAGCACAAGTCCCGGCATCTTCGACCCATGAAGACACGTGCCAGGCACCACCACTGGCTGAACTAGCACAAGGAAAACCTGAAGACTGAGAAGCAGCAGCAGAAGGAGCACCTCTACTTGCTGCTGAAGTCCGAGGTCAAGGTGCTCAGGAGGAGCCTGTCAGGAAGTGAGGGAGGCAGGCTTAGGCAGGAGGGTAAAGCTCTGCTGGAGACCACAGGGGTGATTACTCCCTAAAGCAAGGGGCTAGCATTTCATACCCGCATGATGCAGGGTTTGCAGCCTAGAGGATGGTGAAAACTAGGGGCATAACCACCTGAATGAAACGACTTCCATTTGGCAGAGGGGAGTTGTCTGGGGAAGGATACTGCTGGGAGCTGTCAGCAGCTGGGAGTGGGTGATAACGGGTGGATGGTGGGTGAGGGAGCAAAGGCACTGACACAACGTGCTGCTTTTAAAATAAATACTGAACCCCATGCACAAATAAACCAAGAACAAAATGTACCTACTGATTTCAATTAGGTGTAAGTATATTTAGGAATATGTATGAAACATGTCTTCCAGGTAGGGTTCCCTATCTCTTCATTAAGTTATCTTCTTCTGCTTCGCACAGTAGGCAAGCAATAAATGGGAAATTGAATAGTTGTTAACTGGTTGAATTACTATTCCCAGAACAATAATCCATTGCCACATCAACCACGTAGGTTACCCATGGATTCTCATAGTTCCTGTTAATGCTCCTGAAAATAAGAAGGCATTGTCACTATGTGGTGAATGAGACAGTCTTCAGAAATTCAGCTCTGCTGTAGGAAAGTGCTTAACATGGAGCCTGTTGCTCATTCCTGATTAAACCTTTTTCTAATGCATTTTCAGAGCTTACTTAAAAACAATAATACATTATTACAATTGGATTTATGTTAAAGAAATCCAAACACCTGGGGTGCCTGGGTAGCTCAGTGGGTTAAAGCCTCTGCCTTCAGCTCAGGTCATGATTCCAGTGTCCTGGGATCAAGCCCCGCATTGGTCTCTCTGCTCAGTGGGGAGCCTGTTTCCTCCTTGCTCTCTCTGTCTGCCTCTCTGCCTACTTGTGATCTCTGTCAAATAAGTAAATAAAATCTTTAAAAAAAAAAAAAAAAGAAAAGAAAAGAAATCCAAACACCTAACCTCATATTCGCCTTTATTAAATGCCAGAACATTAAGATGAAAACATTCATGGAATCCAGATAGTAATTATGATGTTGTGGTTATAGTCCATTTGTTTAAAATGTAGTGGTTGCAGCATTCCAGATGTTCGACGGTCAGAATTATGACCCTCAATCAATAAGCTAACCACACATGCCAGGGTGCCTGGCCCCATTCAGCTTTGTTCCTAAGTCACCATATAAATAAATGCCAACCTGAATGGGAATGCCAAAGACCCAAAATAGTGCCCAGAGTTTTGGGGATCCAACTGAACTTTGGCCTGCTGGTACAATTTTAGTTAAAATTATCACAACATTAAGCCATATTTTGTCCTATCCCTACTCTGCCATATAGTCAACTGGTATTCCAAGTTTGGGTTTCCCTAGAAGATGGTAATAGGAAATGGGCTATATCTGAGCAGTCTTGAGTCTATCAAAGGACTTGACTCTGAAGCCTCTGTTCCTCCAGCCTCGTTTTAGTCCAAGGACACTGAGCCTCATGAGAAATCTGGCCTCGTAAGTCTACATCTTGCATATCTACCTTATGCCCCACCATTTTTTATATTTACTTCACTTTTCTGATCTTGAGCCTAATACTTCTTGTCTTTTCAGATACTGTACAGTTATCTCCAGTATTCTTTATACTAGCCAAATGGCATACACAACATTTTTCTAAAGACACAACCAATACCCATTTCAATGAATTAGTTTTCAAAATATAAAACCAAAATAAAGATATTTTATTTTAAAAATCACTCATAATCCCAACACTTCAAAAACAATCACAGAAGATCTTTTAGTATATTTTCTTCCCACACTTTTCTTAATGAGTTAATATAAGTGCCATAGATACATAGTATAATATTACCCACAGCCTGTTTCATTTATTGTGCTTTTCCTCTGCGGCCTTCAACAGCATGATTTTTAGCAATTCACTGGAATCCATTGTATGGATAGGTCATCCTCGGTTTACTCAATCCCTGTTAGGTTCTCACTCTCTCACCGACCCTGCTCCCTTTTCCCCGTTAATGCAGGAGCTTATGAACTAAGGAGAGAACACAAGGTGCTGGGAGTGGCTTTGCTGACAAGATGGGAACCCCTCTAGTGTCAGGACACAAGCCACCCCTGCAGAGTCTACAGCACGAGCTTGAATGGCCAAAGAGATCTGAGGACTCTTTCAACCCGAAGTATGGTGAAGGATTTGTTTTTCCCCTACTCCCTGCTACAATATCAAAATTTAAATTTGGTTAATAACTATCTTTCATTTCAATTTCCATTTCAATTTAAATTTATATTTTTCTATCGAAAATAAATTTTATGATGTCACTAATGTAGTGACATTACATTACAAAATACAGCAGAAAAAAACACAGTCAGCTTCTATTTTCTATGTCAAATCTGAAGATAAATTTGAAAATCTACCCTTTGTGACTCTGACATTCTCCTTTCCTGACTTTTTGTTCTAACTAAGACCTAGCTTTTTTTAATATTTATAGGACAAAGTCAGTTACCACTGGTGCAGAGCTAACCTAAAATCAGAGTGTTAGGTACACAAACTAATGTCCTCTTTCTTAAATGTGAAACAGAGGGAATGGGTTTATGGTCAATATGAAAACATAGACAAATGTGTATCCTCTATAATTTGAACCAGGAGTAGGAAATTGATGGCATTCATGCCTAAATTGACATGCAAGATGGCTTTGAACAACATGACTGATGAAAACATTTAAGATTAAAATTGCTAACTTTAATTATAAAAATTTATTTCCTGATACCTCTAACTTGGAATTGGAAATAGCACTACCCCTTGTCTTCAGGCTAGATTTATATTACTGTTTGGCATCCATAGAAATTCAAAAGCATGTATACTGTAACTTTTCCCTTCTATATGGAACTCAAATATTTTTATCCCCTGATCCCCCAAAATCCTATCTTTAGCTGGCCAAATAAAATCAACTCGCATCATATCCCTTGAGGGGAGTTGCCTCATCATTCCTCCAAGTTTTTAGGGGGATGGGATCTTATGAATTCAGATTAACCTCCAACTCTGAGCTCCTATTTTAGCTTATCAATCACTTGATCTTACTCTGCAACATGTCAAGCCAGGAGTAAAACTTAGAACTGTTTCCTGGTTTTTTTGCCACCAAAAATCCACTCGCACAAACCTTTTGTGTTTAAAGAGGTCAACTGAAAGCATTGGTGAGATAAGCAGGTTTCCAACTTAAAACTGCAAAACCAGATCCTAAAACAATGCTTTTTCCTGCAAATAGTTGTAATTCACTTGCTCTTTTGTGTTAGTGTATTACCAAAAGCAAGTGCCTTTCTAAGCCTTTGAAATGTCCACCATCTTTGCAAGAATGAGGTTTTGTTTCCCTATAGCCTCTTCGATTATATGCAGCACAAATTTCTGTGCATCCTTCTTTCCCTTTCCAGCAGCCTCAGCAATGGTACATGAGTCCCACCTGCACTCTTATGTATAAAGAGAAGCTCCTGAAATCTGGTAGAGACGCATACCCATTATTGTATCCATTAAGGTGTTCACAGTGGCAATTAAGAATAAATGTCAAGCATGCTCAACAACAAAGGAATTTATTAGCTCCGTTATTGGAAGGTCTAGAAGTCACATGAGCTTGAGAGCTGGTGTATGCAGGGATATCATAAGGATACAGTGCCTCTCACAGCCAGCTCCATCCTGAAATTAGTTCGCTATGGCTGTAGGAAAGCTACTGATGTCTCCTTGTTTCATCAGTACAAGATAGAACTTGATTTCTTCGACCATGGTAAAAATTCCTCAGATTTTCAGTGACTAAATTAATCCCTGTGGCTGAGGGCATGCCATATACTGACTGACTTTGTTGTAAATTACCGGAACTGTGAGAAGGAAGATGAGCTTATCCTGCTTGGTTTATATCCAGACAGGCGGAGACGGGGTCAATCCCATCCAAACCACATGGGTACTACCCAGTGGGGGAGGGGTAGGAATGGATATTGAGAAGACCCCTCCACAATGTCCACTGCAAGAGACAGTCCTCATCTGAGGAAACAGGAGCCCAACATCACACTCTCTGGGAACTGCCTACCAGAGGGATTTCTACTCCAGCAGGTCTTAAAAATTCAAGAAAGGTAAGAGTAAGGGTAGTCTGACACCTCGAGGACAGATAGGGAAAACACAGATACCTGGACTATGAAGATGGACAATGGCCAGGAGGAAAGGACACAGCCCTGAAAACAAACCCTCTGGGAAGATGAGCATGCAGACCCCACCCGGGAGTTTCCTTCTGCCAAGTCACTACATCTCCCCCCTGGCAGGTGGCACCCATGACATGAAATGTTAATGCCCTCATAAGCTGTTTGTGCTCTCATTTCTGCTTCGTCTCACCATCTGGACTTATCATACACCCTCAGCTCCTCACTTCAGCTTCAGTGACTCTAAAAGAAATGGGGCTCATCCAAACCAGCTACAGTTGCCTGCTTCTGCCTTAAGACAACTTCACAGCCCAATGATCCCCCAACTCTGCTTTTCTTCTCATCCTACCGGGCTCCTACCTCCCTGGGGAGTACTGGACCCTGGGCTTTGTCAGTGGGTTGCTAGGCACTTACAAATACACAGGAAGCACACCTCTATATAATAAACTGAATTTTAGCCTAGAGTATTCTCATTTCTTTCCTTGTTTCCTAAACAACATTGGTTTAGCACATGCTCTGCATCTGGCACTGTACTAGACACAGTTCCAATCCCAGTAAATCCTCACAACACTGTCTTGCAGCTGGTTTACAAGCTGGGAAACCGTGGCCCAGCGTGCATGAATCATTGACTGCAGCGGCAAGACGGAGTTGTCTGTTTCTCTCCGCTGGCCCACCCTCACTTTCTCCCTGAGAAAGCTCTACTTCCATATAAAGAAGGCAAAGGGATAAAATACTTCATTATTTAACTGAAGCTTTGGACTCAAGTTCCATTACAGAAATCTAAGAGATTTGGCTGGACCACAGAAAAAATATTTATTTATTTATTTAGTCAGTTAGTTATTTTGCCTAGGTAATGGACTTAGGTAGCCTCCTTCCTTCCAAGCCCTGACTCAAATCTTGAATTTCCTCTTCACATAAGCATCACAAATGCTAATTATAATTGGAAATGCCTTGTTGATGACTTTCAATATTTATTACTTGCAACAGAGAATAAAGTTATAAGAAAATTTCCTAGGAATGTTAGTTAGTATGCATTCAATTTGATTTAAGTGGCAGAAATTAAAGTGTGTCATTGTAAAACTAATTCCAATTACAAGAACACTTGTTGAGATAGCCATGCTCTACCTCTACAAACTAAAGATCCACATCCTTTGAATCCTAGCATGTAATTGGCGTGATGGAGGCTCCACTCACGGCTCCTTGGCGAAAAGCCACCCTGTGCCTCTGACACAGGATGTCTGTAGCTAAAGCTGTCCCAGTCACAGAGAAAGAGAAAGAACAATTTGTGTGGAGGGAGGGAGGGAGAGAGGAAGGAAGGAAGGAAGGAAGGAAGGAAGGAAGGAAGGGAGAGAGAGAGAAAGAAAGAGAGAGAGAAAGGTGAGAAAAAAGGAAGGAAGAAAAAATGAAAGGAGGGAGGGAGGGAAGGAAGGGAGGGAGGGAGAGAGAGAGAAAGAGAGAGGGTAGGAAAGAAGGAAGGAAGGAAGGAAAGAAGGGAGAGAGGGAAGGAGGGAGGAAAGAGAGGGAAGAAAGAAGGAGGGAGGGAGAGAGGGAGGAAGAAAGAAAGGAGGGACTCATGGAAGGAGGCTACAGAGTAAAGTATTTTCTTTGGATGGCCCTGCCTCCCTTCCTAACTTACTGAGCTAGTTCCTCTGGAAGCATAAAAGAGCACTTACTGCATTCAAGAGTCTAAGGATCCTGTGAGTCACTGCATGGATGAGGGAGTCACCTTACTTATTTCCTCCTGCATGTGATTTGCAGTAATGAAGCCTTCATTTAAAATTCGAATCTGTGGTCCTTTTTTCTACAACAGTCCTTTCAAGTCCCCAAGAACTCTTGGTATTTTTCCAGAACTTCTTTCCTACCCTAGACACCTTCTCTTTCCTTCCCAGTTGAATAAGGAAAAGGAAATTGGAGCTAAAAATAGTCATAGATCCCAGAAGAAATTTTGGCTTTTGTTTTATTTAATTGTAGCTAAAATCATGTTTTGTATTCAAATGACAAACGCCCTGTTCATCATGGAATCGAAGCCTCCAGCTATGGGGCCTCACTCCCCACACTCTAGCTTCAGGTAGAGTTCGTGTTGGACCTTTTTTAATCAACAGATCAAATTCATTTGTAATTATCAAGATTCATTTAGAATGTTTCTTCTTGGGCAAATTGAACAAGTTCCCCAGAAATAAGATTATCTATAATTGGCTTTCATGGGGTTCTGCTGTACATTCTGACCTTCACAGAAATAAGCTTTTGCTTTTGCAAGATGGCAACTCACTGTGTCCCCACTTCCTAATCCATAGTGGGGGAAAATAAAAAGGTTAAACCCGCCCAATCTGTTCCTCAGGAAATGTATGAGAAAGAAGGAGATATTTATGAAAGCACTTTGTCTTACCAAAGGAGGAAGGAGTGTGGCATAAATACAAGATTGTGATTATTGGTTGCGAAAAAATTTAGTCCTGTGTTATTCTAATATACACCTCACTTCATACAGTGTAACAATGTGGGCAGTCTTCAAGAATGATAGAATCATCCACAAGACTTAAACAGAGACAGGAGTGCAACGCAATGCTTCTTAACTGAATGCCGACAGGGAATACATCCTTAGTGGCTTAAAATGTTTAAAGGATAAACACCACAAAGATAAGCAGCTTTACTAGGCTATAATTCAAGCCCCACATTTACTTCCATTTCTCCATTAAACCACATACTTACTGTCTGCTCTGTCTATGGTATTGATATGTATCTATATTATTTTTACAACCAGTAACAGAGGGGAAAAAAAAGAAAGCAGTGCCTTTAACTTGCATTCAGCAGTACTTTCCTTCTATTTTCTGTGCTGTTCGAAAACAAGACAAATCAAAGTGCAGCCCTTGCAAGAATTTGGAGAACAAATTCCAGTATATACATGTGATTTACATAAAATGGAAACCTGCTTTCCTGGAAGGAGCTGAAAGGCCTTTGCTAAATTGCTTTTCCCCCCATTAGAAATATAAATTGAAATAGAAAAAAGGTTCTGTATTTTTCCCTCTTTCTGTATGATTTAAGTGCATGTTGATACTAAATTTGATACACTAAATGTTTTCCTTCTCGTTGGAAGGGGAAGTGATGGGCTCGTCAGACCACAGAATTAAAAGGTGAGTGGCCAGTCTCTAATATAGAGTCCTTCCCATGTCATGGTCCACCTGTCAGTTCCAGTAAACGGCAGGTGGGTATGTGTAGAAAAAAATACAGAAATAGAGACTTTTCAATATAAACGGCCCTGGTCCAATCAGATCACATGGTTTACTCACATTCTACTTCCAGTAGATCACTGGGCATCATTTCAACAAAAAGCTTTTTATCCACCCATGACTTTCCTTTGCTTTCCCTCCATCATTCTTGTGATATAAGGACACAAAATGTTCTTCTATGAATTATCAATTAATTTGTTCCATGCAGTTCTAAAACAAAGATCTTTACAAGGCCCTGTTACATTTGCCCCAAATTATGCTACTGTGTGCATATTGTAGTGTGGCTTCCCCAGGAAACACCTCTGATCAAGTTTATCAGGAAGGGCCCTTATGATCAATCACCGTGGGAGGTGAAGGAATCAGGACAGGAAGGAGTAGTCGACTGCCATGAATTCTGACAAAGTTCTCAGATGATCCCACTGGGAACTCTGAGACTGCGGTGGCCCTTCAGCGTAGCTTCAAAATGAGGTGAGGAGTCAAATCTTTATATTTTCCCCTCGGACAAGTCATCAGACTCAGGTTTACTGGGGAAGTGCCTGGGGGGTGGTGACTTTGGACTGGGCTATTCTCATCCGAGGGGAATTTTTGGAGAGGGGCTCTGTTGAGGCATCCAGCCAGCAGCCTCTCAGCATATGCTGGTCCTCAAGGTGGGAGATGCAGGCTGCCCACCACAGCGTCCACTGTGGTGCAACAGAATTTGCCTGTGTTACCTCCATGGCTCCCCACAGAACAGCCAGCTGTGATACCTGGGGTGTTTACACTTGGTGAGTGCCAAGATTATTGTTTTTCCTCTCTTTTGCCACTTCTTCGAACTTCTGACAAATGCAAGCGTTGTGTTTGTTATTGTTTTTTTTTTTTTAACTGCTTATCCAAGTGATGTGAGAAATACTGTCCATTCAGTGTGGTAATCTTGCTATAGTTATTGTACCTAAGACATAATTCATAGATACTACTAAATTATTTTTAGAATATTTGTCTTTTAAAACAGTTTCAACTATTAACCCAGGGTTTCTTAATGGCAGCGCTGTTGACAGTTTGAGCCAATACTTCCTTATTGCCAGGGACTCTCCTGTACATTGTAGGATATTGAGCAGAATCTTTGGCCTCTACCCATGAGATGTCAGTAGCACTTTCCCTCACAGTTGTGACAACCAAAATAATCTCCAGATATTACCAAATGTCTTCAGGGGAAAAGTTGCACATGGCTAAGAACCACTGAGGTAACCTATCATGCTTTAGGTCCCGTAGATGGGTTTGAGATTATCTATTTTGAACATCCTCTTCTCCTCCACAGCCAAAACCCAGACTCCTCTTTCAGGAGAACTATGCTCAAGATGGGTGAATTTGTTCCTTCCATAGAGAGTCACTAAGGCATGAGATTTAAAATAAGCCCTTTCCAAGGGCACCTGGTTGGCTCAGTGGGTTAAGCCTCTGCCTTCAGCCCAGGTCATGATCTCAGGGTCCTGGGATTGAGCCCCATGTGAGGCTCTCTGCTCAGCAGGGAGCCTGCTTCCCCCCGCCCCTGCCTTCCTCTCTGCCTACCTGTGATCTCTCTCTGTCAAATAAATAAATAAAATCTTTTAAAAAAATGAAGTAAAATAAAAATAAAAAAGCCCTTCCGTAATTATTTGTTCCAGAGTTTGGCAGTTGGCTCCCATGTCATCTCCCCCTCCTCTCGTTGTCTTCAGGGCTCCTTCTTAGCAGGAGTGGATGTAAAAACCGGAATGCCATGTCCTGCGCTTCTCATAATGGCAGCATAGAAATGGGGCTCCTGTGGCAGACCATCCTCTCCAGAAAGAAAAGTGCTATCTAGGAGGAAAGAGTTAAGTAAGCAAGGCTTGGAAAGACTCTAGAAATCAAAATGAGGAAAATATGTATTTAGTTTGGCTAATATTTTCAGTATCTATTGAAAGCTCACATCTGGTATGAACTAGTCTGGACATGGGATGAAAAATAGATAAGTTTTAGTGCCTGCCTTCAAGGAGCTCCCAGTTTCATGGGGAATCCATAGGAGGACTCACCCTAGCGTGAGCCCAGGAGGGCCTCATCAGCTACCCTGCTTGGAGTGATGTCCCCTGAGGTCACGTTCTGTCCCCAAATCTCTACCACCCTTCATGTTGTTAGTAACGGAGCCATCTCTCCAGCCTGCACTTTCATAAATCAAGCTCATTAAAGCTCCAAGAGATAAGCTAAAATAGCCATAGATTCAGCCATGCTAAGCAATCTGACTGCCCAGAAGAGTACATTTAGGGAAATAGCACCGGAAATCAAATTATAATCCAATGGCTAATAGAGGGACAGTTTGCTCACGTCACAAACATGGTGTGTGAAACATAACTCTACTTTTCCTATCACTCAATGTACTTCTGTTTTTCCCAGCATGGAGTCCTAAAATACCCAAGTCACTCTTGGGAAATTCAGCGTCTTTTTCTTTGTCCTCCTTTCACAAGGTGACTCAAGCCCCTGGGCAAATGCATAGTACCTGACATCGCCGAGAGACATGGCCTCATTCGGTCCCTGTGTAAGTGTCATCTCTCTTCCTTCGCACGTTCTGGGCTGCTGATGTCTCCATGGGTTTCTGTCACAGATCCCTTATGTCTTCCTTGTTCTGCACTGGAAATCCCAGAGAATCCAACTCTCCCTCCCTCACAGTAAGACCCCTCTTAGACCTGCGTGTCTCTGTCAGAGACCCACACTTTCCTTTACCCTTGCAGGCCTGTGGACCCTGCCCAGTCATGGAGGAAGGCATTTGCGTTGTTGGGCTTCTCTCTGGTGACATCGCAGCCCACGCCCTTACTCTAGGCTCTCCATATGGCCGTCTCTACTGGCTTTCCAGAGTCCTGGTAGCATAGGAGCTCTGGGTGGGGCTGATCCTTTCTCAGATCTCCAGGAAGAAAGCAGAGCTCAAATTATTTTACTCCTGGATTTCCTAGAAATAACCTAAAGAGTTACTACCCCTGATTCATGTTCCCTCCAATTCTCCCTTCCGCATTAGAGAAAAGTCTTGGGTTCTTTTAGTCTTGGCTGGAGGGAGGATCATGCTCAGTGAGTAAATATTTTTCCCAATTTTATTTGTCCTCTACCTAGGCTGCAACTTTTAACACCTAAGCTAAGAACATGATATCGTTGTTTCCCATTGTCAACTCTGACAACCCTCCGGAGAGAAATGTAGGCTTACTTGTCAGAACCAAGCGAAGGAAGGTAATAGACTTGGGAAGGAAAAGTATATCGTTAATAACTGTTTAAGTACATCTGTCTGTGAGAAATTGATGCATCATCTCCAAAACAAGGATCAATCTGTCTCAGGAATGAGACAGGTTGAAGGCTGATTTAGGGAAGGGAAAATATTGCAAATATTAAATAACCAGAAGCAAGCCATCAGACGAGGCCCCAGACAGAAGGCCAGCCAGCCAGAATGAACCACCTGGCCCTCACTTAGGGTACCCACTTTCCTGGAAAGGGGATCTGAACACTGCCCACTATACTCAGTAGATGATTTTTAAAAAATAGATCTATGAGAATTGACAGAAATGTGACAACCTAATAACTGACAAAAAGGAAGATATTTGAAATTCAGTAAAAATAAAAACAGGAACAGAGAAAACACATTGTTTGTATAATGTTCTGAAACAATGAACTCTGAAAAACATTTACTAAGAAGAAACAAAGAGGAATTATCTAAAGGAAAGAAAATGTAAGCCATTTTACAACAAAACTCTCCATCTTTCCTTGTGTGTCTGTTACCTTTCTTAAGCAAGAAATCGAACATTTGGTCAAATGTGTCATCCACCAACCTGGGTTCACAGACCGTGATGTCCCACCCTGAGTTTGGAGCAAAACTGGAACACTGAAGAGGTATTTTGAAACAACTTGGGTTTATATCCTTTGTTCGTTTATGGTGAAGTGTTTTGTTCCCATGCCATTAAGAACTATTTTTGCTGACAGTGTGGCCACAGGGCTAATGCGGCCCTCTTTTTAAAGAATATTGAAAAATAAGAGGAAGTGGATGTTGAAAAGCCATTGGCTTTTAAGATTAGTTATAATTTAAAAATTATAGTGGGTGAATTTTCCTCTTTTTAGACAAACCTCTTTAAAATAATATTTATCAAGTAGTTGATACCAGAATAAACATTTAAAAATTTTCCTCTGTGTGTTTTTCAACTCTAAAAATAAATTTATTATTTTCAGTCTCATGATATTTTTTCCCACCATTTCAAAATTCAACCTAAGACATAATTTTTTAAATCTGCTATCAAAAGTCCTTGAAGCACCTTCCCGTGTGTTTACCACAGTGGGGGCCACAGGAACAAGGGGCAGATGCTCAAGGACACCGTCAGGGGAAAAAAACAGTAAGAGAAAAGTCACTCAGTGAATGAGACTTAACTGGAAAACTAATTTTAAAGGGACTAGGTGCTCGAGATCATCTTCTTCCAAAACAGGTAACGTGTGTTTGTTCTTCAGTTGGGTACCTCCCAAATGAGCCTCATGGCACATCTTGGAGGAACATACAGTGCTGGAGAAATAACTGGAATCTGGTCTTACCTCCCTGCTCCCTTGCAGAAGTGCAGAGTGCAGTCATCCAACAGTCTCCTTGCTGCATTACCTGTTGGATACACTCCCAGCTGGAGAGCATCAGACCACAGTGCAGATGTGAGGAAGTCCAGGTAATTCATCAGGGAATCAAAGATCAAAGACTGTTCATTAAAAGAGACTTGTGCTGAGCAGAAGCCATACCCACTACTCCCACAAAATACTTAACTACTGGTGATAGCTTCTTGGTCATCGTTTGGCTTTGGCTGGCTGCATCTCAATAACTTCTTTCCAGACACCCACCTACATACCCACCTACTTGTCATTTGTCTCCTCTAGCTGGTGGCCCTAGTGACTGCCTCTTTCTAGGCAGAGGCTCCTGCTTACCGGTCCAGGATGGGGAGTAGCAACCTCACTAAAGTATTTTCTGTATACCCTTCAGCTAGCCATCAACTAGGAGCATTTTCTCATCCTAGAAGTCTGGACACCAAAGATGCCTCTTTGGAAGCTTTATACTCCATTTCTTTTTCCAGAGTAAAACTTTTAATAATATCATCAGTAATAACAGTGCTCACCTGCATACAGGACATGGTAACTTTCAACATAACTTTCATAAGCGATGGAGTTGCTGTAGTTTTAATCTAAACAAATTCAATTATGCACATAGAGCAGAAGAAATTAGAGAGAACACCTCAAGTTTCTATGAGTATATGATGCCATTGAGCCTGAAACAAAAACTACGTTTCCAGAAAATGGTGGCAAGAATGTATGAATGACTCTAGGAGTTTTCTGACCACTGACAAAGAAGTGGGGGACCTCATTCAAGTTTCAGGTGAGTAAGTAGGTATGATTTCATTCAAGGAAGAGACTGAGGAATTAATACAAAACATGGGAACTAATAGAATCATAAGCAATGAAGAGAAAGAAGTTAGAAGCCACATAAAGTAAAACTCTTGACTGATTTAATTTCTGAATCATAAAATCATACTCAGATTCCATCACACTTAGAAACTTTGATGGAATTGTATTCCATATATCATACACACGGATTTGGAATTTTATGGAAATGTGTGGTATATATCACATTATGCTTTTTATATTTCTAGATACATTTCATGGTACAGCTTTATCCACAAAATCATGAAGCATATTGTTGTCCTTTATGTGTGAGTGAATAGGTTTTTAAGATTATTTTGACCTTATGACATTTTTCCTTTATGTTTTAATATTAGAATATAATTGTCATATGAGATGGAATTTCACTGCTCCTTAATGCCATGACATGGTCAGGATGCATGAGAAGAAAGCCAAATAGCACTGGTATCTGAAAGAACTGATAAAAGCTCATCCTAGTATTTGGGTTTCATCAGAATTTCTGCACAAAACTCTTACAGAGAGAAGGACAGGACCTTTATTGAGCATCTACTCAAACTCAAAATCTTATATACATCATCTTATTCAGTCTTCATCAAAAGCCTTGAGATGGAAACTATAAAGGTTTCTTTAGGTGAAGCAATAGATTCAGGAAGTTTGCATAATTTGCTCAAAGCCATACTGCTAATGAGTGGCACAAGCATTCAATAACTCCCAGTCACAAAAACAAACATACAACTTTCACTATAAGCTCAGCGAAGTCACTGCTCTCTATCCAGAAGTGATCCCATGAGTTACGTGCAAGAGTGTTGTCATGATTGATACAAGACTGTTTTGATGGTGGGCTCATGTAAAGCTTTAGCAGGATTAAGTGTCAAAGTCCTCAGTTAAGTAGGGAAACTCTGAACCTGGAGAACACTTCTATGAGTAGTGGGCTATAGAACTTGCTGTATTTTGTATTTTGATCATGCAAGGCCAGAAGTGTCTGTATGGTCTTTCAACCCAATCGGACATTTTCTGTTTCTCCAGTGAAAAGGTACTCTTCCCAATCCTTGCACTATTTAAGGAACACTTTAGTAGAGATCCACTAGAAATATTTGAAGCACCCGCTGTAGCCATTTCTGGAATGTGGATTCTTAACTTGGGTCTTTAAATGTTAACTAAAAACTCCTAGCCCGCTGGAGGCCTAATGAGGTATTCTTAATGTTAACTCTTCACAGAATGTAGAATAAATGTGTACCCGCATGCACGTCACCCTATTTATGCTAAAGTACTTTCAAATAAATTACTGACAATGTAAGAGTCAGGAATCATCAAGTTGTATATTTATCTTCCATATCTAAATTAGATTAGATCTCTCTTCCTATCAAGAAGATAAATATTCAGGTGCTCGCTTCGGCAGCACATATACTAAAATTGGAACAATACAGAGATTAGCATGGCCCCTGCGCAAGGATGACACAGAAATTCGTGAAGCGTTCCATATTTTTTAATGTGTGTGCGTCTCTTTGGCTGTACTATAGGAATACATTAAGTGATTCAATGGAAACATACCCCCTTGCTAATATTTGAATAGTATAGATTGGATAATGAATTCTTTTAGAAGCATTATACATTGTGTACTCTTACTTATGTCTGTTTTAATTGAACATTAAGGGAATGCAGTATTTTAATGGTAACCCTGCCAGTATCTTTATCTAGAGGCCTGTTGCCATTTTTGTCTTTTCTGAAATCTTTGTCACCAAGAAAGGCAGGATTACACTTTTTTCTTTCAGCTGGAGTTGGTGTAGTGTATTCTTGGTTATCAAAATATTCATAGTTTGGGGACTTTGAAATGGTAAATATTCATGGTGTGTAAAAAAGCATGATACGTAACTACGATCTTAATTACATTAAAATGCTTACTTTTGTAGATACACACATGGGACCTAGAAGTCAAACTGTAAACTGCTTGTGATTATGGATGACTTTGTTCTTTGCTTCTTGTGTTTTTCAATTTCCTTTTATGCACATGTTAACTTTTAAAAAATAAACTTAAAAAAACCTAAAAAAAAAAAAAAAAAGAAGAAGAAGATAAATATTCAGTTCTGAAACTGGAGACCATGCCTGTGTTCTTTTTTTTTTTTTTTTTCCATGCCTGTGTTCTTAACACAGGTCCAGAGGATGATAAGTCCTCCCTGGTGTACATGAAGCAAGGCTGCTAGGGATTCTGAGACATGGGTACCAGCTACTGCTAGAATGGGGTCTCCTACATTAGCCTCTCCCCGGCGGCTTTCTCTCCTCACAAGCAGGCCATTACAAGCTTTAGGGAACCCCATCTTCAAGTGGGTCTTTGAGAGCTTTAGGGAACCCCATCTTCAAGTGAGTCTTTGAGATGAAGATTTTGCAAGGGACATGACACTTGAGCAAAGTCTGGGGGAGACTGGAGCAAAGTTGAGGCCAGCAAGGGCTTGGCAAGAATAGGAAGCAGCATAAGAAGCAGCCAGAGCCCAGTGAGTCCCCACTGGACAGATAGTCCTGTCAGGTATCTGGATACTTGAAATGAGGAGGCCAGAAGGCCAGGGCAGATGAGGGGCCACAGAAGCAGAGGGCTTCTCTCTGCTGCAAGAGTCTCCCCAAGATCATCAGGTAGGAAACAACCTGAGAGAGGCCCTGAGGAGATCTTCTCTACAGAGGCTGATGGCGATATAATGGGCTTTCGGGTCAGAGAGATCTGGGTTCCTGTCCACCATGGTCAATTGCCAATGGAGTAACCTGGGAGATTTACTTTATGGGTCAAAACCATCATTTCCTCATGGAAATGGTAATACTGTAGCAACTCTGCAAAGGTATTATACAAATAAATAAAATAGGCATATAAATTGCAATCAAGTATTAAGCACCCAGTAGGTAGTAGTCCTCATTATTGTAGTGTTCTCTTCTCCCTATTTGTTTTCTTTTTCTTTTTTTTTTTTTTTTTTAAGATTTTATTTATTTATTTATTTGACAGACAGAGATCACGAGTAGGCAGAGAGGCAGGCAGAGAGAGAGAGGAGGAAGCAGGCTCCCGCTGAGCAGAGAGCCCGATGCGGGGCTCGATCCCAGGACCCTGGGATCATGACCTGAGCCGAAGGCAGAGGCTTTAACCCACTGAGCCACCCAGGCGCCCCTCTTTTTCGTCTTCTTATGTCTCTCTAGCATTTAAAAGGAGCAATCTTGAAACAAATAATACATTATATGTTAATAAAAAAAAAAAAAGGAAATCTCACCAGTTTTCCCATTTAAACCTATTTCTTTCATGTTCCCAAGAAGTCCCAATCCCAGCTTTCATTAAGAGATCCATGACTTAGGGACTCTCTGAGGGGTGCTTGAGGGTTCATTGAAGACAGAGCATGGGAGGAGCCTCTTCCTATTAAGTTTTATGGAGGGAATGGTCTCATCTTTTCCTGAACCGCAAAAGAAATTGAATAAAATAAGAAATAAAAAGCTAAAAACACCTCAAGAAAAGTATAAAAATTGTTACACTGCAACATTTGTAGACTGCTGCTCCAAATGCAGAGTGCACTGACAAATTTACCAAATTTGATTGCAGGCCAAAAATATGTCATTCATGAAAGCTTTAAAACACTATGGACATATGGACAAATATTGATGCATTTTTCAAAATAAAATTCTGCTGCTCTTTGTGTCCAATAATTCATGGATGATTAACTTGTTCAAGTTTTCCAGTTAGCACACTAAGAGGTCATTAGAAATTAGCAAGTAAATAAAATAATAAGCCTTGACTTTCTCAGTTGTAAGAATCTACATGTTTCATTCCACTCCATTCCAACTGTTTCATCCCATCAAACTAGAATGTTTTTCATTTTATGCACAATACATCCCTAGTCATTAATCCAAATCTGTATTGGGTGTATGAACTGCCCCCAGGAAGGCAGATTTACATATTGATATAAAAATGCAAATATTTGAAGGAAAAATATGGACCGTGGCCATCACACAACTAGAGGTTTCTGCCCTGCAGATTTCTGGCAGCTGTCTGGAGAATTTACAGTCAGAACTGGAACAAAATAGAACAGAAGTGAAAGGAAAGGAACCTTTGGGAAAATACATTTCTCATGGCAGCACTAAAATTGTGTGCTAGGTGTCCTGAGTAGAAGTCAGAGAGAGAATACAAATGGCTAAAGACACGATGTCTGGGAGGACTTGGACATCCAAGACAGGTTATCAGCAAGAAAAATTAGTATTAAAGCATATAAAATGCAACAAGAAATGGCAACAAATTAATGGGCCAGTCATCCCCAGATCACTAAACTTGGCAGGTAACTGGAGCAAGGTTTATACCACAGAAGAACCAGCGTGGTCTGTTTTTATCGCTTCACTGAAATGGACTTAAAATCATAAAGAAAAGAAGGGGTTGTGCAATTACCAATTCACTCATTCATTCCACTAATCAATATGCATTTTTAGAGCACATGCAATGTTCACAGCATGAAAGATACCTTCTAAAGTCTGCCTGACCATTTTTGTCATTTGTTGTATCACTCATACCCACTTCCAAAAAGCACATTGCATTTTGCTGAATTACCTCTCCATTCCCAAGTCTTCGTGGTACAATCCATCTCACCTCTGGGAATCTGACCCCAGACAGAAAAGCATCAAATAAAGACATACGTACAAGGAAAAAAGAAAATGGATGGCAGCCCTCTTGATAGGGGTGAAACCCAAAAACAAAAGGGCAATTCATCAGTGGGAAAATGAATGAAGGGACTGCGGTTTATGAAATAGTAGGTAGCCTTTTAAAAGAATGAGCTCTATCCATACCACATAACTTGAGGGAATTTCCACAACTTGTTATTGACTTACAGAGGCAATATGGAGAGATGCATATATAATGAATTCCAATTTCATAAAACAATAACTTTAAAAAGTGCCCTTTAATGCGGGTTTCTATATGATGATATGCACTAAGGAAGCTATGGAGAGATGCCACATGGCAGCTAAAAATGACAAGGGGGAGGGAGGACATAAAAAAAGATTTAAGATGTCATGTCCAAAAAACCCAGCATGTGTCATATATTTAAGTAAAATTTAAGGTATGAAATGTTATGGTAGTTATCTCAAGGTGGGGGAACTTTAAATGGCTTTCCTTTTCTACTTTCTACTTGAATTTTTTTTAACTTTATATATTTTTTTAATTTTAATATTACAAAATTTTAAAAAATTACAGTAAGTCATCAGGCCACAGGCACCTCATACTAAAATCAGTTTTAAAATCTTGAACATTGGAGTGTTTTCCATCATTTCCTGCCCTCAAGAAGATGTGGGTTGATGATACTAATGCTGATGCTGGTTTTAACATTGGACCTGTAACTACAATACTATGCTACCTTCTACACACCCTACTCAGGCTTCACCTTATTCTTTTTTTGGACTTAATTTCACTATGGAAACCAACATATTCATTAGATCTTATATGGATATTATTCACAAATACTAGAAGGCATTATGTAATTGTTTTCCCAGAACTTACAGCCCCAAAGTGATCATTCTGCCTGAAACAGGTCCAATATCCACCCAACACATAAGAAGACAATGAAATGATGATCTCCCTTTTATTGCTCTATAGATCTTGAGGACCTCAGCTAAGCACACACATTCCAATAAAACAACCAGGATCCGATTAGCTTTGCAGAGCAACATAGTGGAAAAGTTCCCATCATTTCGTTGTAATGAAAAGGGTTAAACATGAAGATGACAGAAGGTTTTCAATAAAGAAATAAATAAATAAATGTAGGGGCGCCTAAGTGGCTCAGTCAGTTAAGTGTCTGCCTTCGGCTCTGGTCATGATCCCAGGGTCCTAAGATCAAGTCCCACATTGGGCTCTGTGCTCAACAGGGAGTCTGCTTCTCCCTCCGCCTCTGCCCCACTCCTGTGCTCTTTCTCTCTTGCTCATTCTGTCTCTCAAATAAATAAATAAAATCCTTAAAAAAAAGTTAACCATTAAAAAAAATAAGATTCATGTTAAAGAGGAATTTTAGCTTTTTATAAACATCCTATAGGGCAGACTCAGGAGTTTAAAAGTTTACTCAAGACTCTCTATACTGGGTATAGACCAAGTAAGTCAACTAAGTTTTCAAGGGGTAAGGCTTCTGGAAGTGGATTTCCCAGTGGGCAATGCCGGTGAATCCCCAGCAGTCACTAGAAACAGAGAAGAATTTATCAGTCAGATATCACTGTCCCTCGTCCAAGGGTGAACAGCATAAAAGTCACAGGCCAAGGGTCTTCCAAAGTGGTCCACCTCCTAAAAATGTATGACTTAAATTATTTATGTTGCTTTCTAGTTTTTAAAGAATTTTTGCATACATCGTTCCCTGACTTAAACATATTTGTTGAGTCTTATTTGTGTTCAAAGTATATAATCTTCCTAGTTTAGTTGACAAAACTGAGGCCAACAGATTTAAAAAAAAAATTTATCAAAGTGAAAAGAGCTGATAAATTAAAACTTGTTGTCTATGTGACCTTGGCCAAAGAGCCAGAATTTAAGTTCCATGAAGGCAGGGGCATTTTTTGTTCCATTTACCACTAGTATCTCTAGTGTCTAAGACACTCAGCAGCACGTGAGAGGCTTCTGGTAAACACCTGCTGGATGGATGAATGACTCCATTCACCAAAGTATTGTCCTTTACGTTTGATTCAAAGATGGAATGAAGGTTACCAATGTGGAGTGTCCAGAGTCTGCAGAAAGAAACACAGCATAGATTAAGCCAAGCAGTTTTAATTCCAGATGCTTAAAATGCAAACATTTCCCACTGATTAGAAGATAGTGTTTAAAAAAATGTGATTACATATTCATTTTGATTGAGACTTTTTATCTGTTCTTCTTGCACACATATCTTTATAATAATTCTCGTAATAGAAAACTGCAAGAAGTCCCATGGCAACAGGACTTCTGCTTTGTCAAGAAGAGATACTCAGTTTCCATCGTTTTGTGATTCAATTTACCTATGAAGCAGGAACTAGAGGAACTACAGAAAAAGATAAAAAAGAAAATAGAGGAAGACAAGGAAAATCATTATTGCAGCGAATCATCAATATTTTCTAGGTGGATGCATCCATGGAGGTAATAAATTGGTAGGCAGTTTTGATGTGTTTCCTCTTCTCCCACAGCTTCCCACAGTTTTAGTCCCTGTCCTCCCTCTTCTCTCTGCAAGCACACTGAGACACACCCCTCAGCCCTGGCAACTCCCAGGGCGACCTGCAAACAGAGCACCCAGAATGCCCATAGGCTTCTCTCTCTGAGTGACCTGATTCCCTTCCTGTCTACTGACCACTTCCCCTGTCAATTTCTCCCCCAGCCCTCTAAATGCCACCATTCTCCAAGGTTCCATCGTGCTTCTCTGCATCTGCATTCCAGCATCTTCCCAGGTATCGAAGCCCTTGCCATCAACAGTCCTTTTCCAAACCTGGATCTCCAGCCCCAACCCTCCCAAGGTTGGCATTTCTGCCTTTGTGCAAGGCATCTTACAAAAAGGAAGGTAACACACAGGTCAAATGTTCAGAAAGGAAGACAAAGGGAACAACGGAAATAAAGGTTGCCGGCTCTGGGATCTAGGAAGTCCCTGGTGATGTGCAAAGAACATTTATGTGAAGTGTTGAAGGAGCCATACGAGGGAGAAAAGTATGTCCAGCTAGCCCAAAAGAAACAACTCCCTTCACTTCTAACCTCTCCCTACTCTGACATCACCCCTCCTACGCACCCTTCTTATTCCTAAGCCTCATTAACTCAGAATCGCATTCTCTCTCCTGCTTTCCTTCCCATCTGAACCACTGTGGCTACTGGGTTCCATTCATTCTCAGAGGGTCACCTTTCACCCTCTGCTAGTGTCTCCCTAGATCCTTTTGAATTACTGGATTCAGAGGATCAGACTGAACCACTGTTCCTTGATGTACTCTTGTCTCTTGTCCTTTGGTTGTGAACTGAACCCATTCCATTTGGCCAGGCACAATTCTGAGGACAGATCACTGTTGCATGTGATCCTAGTCTAAAATGTGATATGGGGGAGAGCCAGCTTCTCCCCCATGACCTCTCCACTGGGTTATAATGAAAGTGAGTCTCAGACCAAATTCTGTCACCTAAATACATTTATTAAACAAATATTCACTAGCAAGCAGGCAGACACCTGTTTATGCCTTCTGTTTGCAAGTTTCATGAATTCCAGTTCTTTATGCTTTCTGTGTTCTAATACAACTGTACATTCAATGTTTAACCAAGAGAAAATTATACTATTCCAGAGGAAGGATTCTGCGTCCCTTGCAGTTGTTTTCAGAAAACCACAATCCTCAGACTCAATTAATGGATGCAGGATAATTGAGGATTAGATCTTGGAGTCATTCCTACTCACCTTGCTAGGCCTTGCATGCTATGCTTGCACAGGCAGAAGAGCAGAGTGTCTCCAAGTTATGTTAACCAATCCATGCAGTTAGAATATGTTTAATTTTACCATTGAGAACCCATTTCTGACATTTAGTGTGTTATTGAGCACTCATAAATTTTTTTTAAAGATTGTATGTATTTATTTGACAGAGAGAGACACGGCAAGAGAGGGAACACAAGTAGGAGGAGTGGGAGAGAGAGAAGTAGGCTTCCCGCTGAGCAGGGAGCCCAATGCAGGGCTCGGTCCCAGGACTCTGGGATCATGAACTGAGTCGGAGGCAGATGCCCAATGACTGAGACACCCAGGCACCAAGAATGCTCATAAATGTTTTATTTAACATTCATATAGCACTACTCTGCAGCAGATACTAGTCTAGCAGATACTATAAGCATACCAACTCACTAATCCTCTTAGCAGCCTATAAAGTGGTCACTAATAACCCCCTTTTTAAAACCCCATTCTACAAACTCTTTCACTGAAGTGCATATAAGTTAAATTCCTGGGATCTTACAACTAGTAAATAGCAGAGTCAGGATTCAAACTGAGTAGGTCTGATATAAAGATTTGTGGTCTTCACAAGTCCTCCACTGTTTTGAATAACAGAAGCATTTATAAAAGCTACCCCTGGAATACAGGTTTCATGATTCGAAGACCAGCTAAGCCAATGACTACTTGGGTTGTAGCTTAACATGAGCAATAATGGCAGCATAATGGCCCACTCTCCATACTGATGGATTTTTAAGTAAATAACTAACACAACCCAAGTCAACTCTGTGTTCTGTTAGTATGCCACTGGATAACACTTGTTTTCACCAAGAGCCTATTCACTAATTATTTAGGCTTGTAGATCTCGTTTCTCCAATTCTGTTTATCCCTTGTGCTGGTAACTGTTTGGGGTACTTCTTTGATATGCATAGAATCATGGAATCTATTTATAATGATACTTGGAGCGCAACTAAACTAGTCTAACTGCCCTTCTGAACTTTTCAATTTCTATGTACACATCACATCACTGTCAGATGATTGTGTATCTTTTGCTTGACTATACTCATTTGGAGCATCCTCATTTTCTTGGGGCAGCCAAGTTGTTGTTAGACATTTCTGACTTCAAGAAAGTTCTTTCTCACATTAAGTGGGAATGCTGTCTTCCTCAAGATTCCACTGACTCAACCATTGTTGTATGTGGCCCTTTAGAGGTAACAAAGCAAACTTACAGAAACAAAGCATGCTCCCAACAAAAGAGTAGAAGGAAGGAAGGAAGGAAGGAAGGAAGGAAGACACCTTCCTTCCCAGGGTTGCCCACTGCCAGCATGAAGGACGTGAGTCACCAAAGAAGAGTGATGGTGGTGGGAAGAACAGCACAGAGAGCCCACAAATGTGAGCCTCAAAGAAGACAGGCAGGTGAGCCCTGGTATGGCCAGGGAGGGTTTTGTCAGGCCGGCACCAGAATGGCCAAGGACATAGTAAATAAATGATGAATTTGTTGATGGATGGCTTAGGCAGCTTGGTATCTAAGCATGGTTGCTTTGATCATAATTCCTGATTTCTACTTTTTAATTGATCATGACTTAAAACCCAGCTGTGGAAATGCCCCAAAGTTGGCTAATGGCTAATTTTTTGCAATTTGAGGCAGAAACACAAATCAGCAAGCCTCAGGTGATGGTTTTACACTTCTGAGCCTGCCTGCAGTGAGCTGCTGATTTTGAATTGCAGGTCGATGATTGCTAAGTGGTTCCCATAGACCAAAGCCATGCTGCAGGCCTGGGTAAGGTGTGGATAACAAATTACAGATTTGTCCAAGTCAAAGAACCCCAGTCTTTTTTTTTTTCCAGTGTTCTAAAATTCATTGTTTATGCACCACACTCAGTGCTCCATGCAATATGTGCCCTCCTTAATACCCACCACCTGGCTCACCCAACCCCCCAACTACCTCCCCTCCAAAACTCTCAATTTGTTTCTCAGAGTCCATGGTTTCTCATGGTTTGTCTCTCCCTCCAATTTCCCCCAATTCACTTCTTCTCTCCATCTCCCAAAGTCTTCCATGTTATTCCTTATGCTCCACAAGTAAGGGAAACCATATGATAATTGACTCTCTCTGCTTGATTTATTTTACCCATCATAATCTCTTCCAGTCCCGTCCATGTTGATACAAAAGTTGGGTATTCATCCTTTCTGATGGAGGCATGATACTCCATTATATATATGGACTATAGTTTCTTTATCCATTCATCCATTGAAGGACATCTTGTTTCTTTCTACAGTTTGGCAACTCTGGCCATTGCTGTTATGAACATTAGGGTACATAGCCATCCAAGCCTCCCTCAAAAAAACTGAAAGATCCAGAATACACCAGCTCTCTTTACACCTTAAAGAACTGGAAAATTAACAGCAAATTAAGGCAAACCCATACAGAAGAAGGGAAATAATCAAGATTAGATCAGAGATCAATGAGATAGAAACTAGAGATACAGTAGAACACATCAACAAAACTAACAGCTGATTTTTGAAAGAATCAATAAGACCAATAAACCATTGGCCAAACTAATCCAAAAGAAAAGAGAGAGGACCCTAATTAATAAAATTATGAGTGAAAAGGGAGAGATCACAACTAACGCCAAGCAAATAGAAATAATCATCAGAAATTATTATCAACAGTTATATGCCAATAAGTTAAGCAACCTAGATGAAATGGATACATTCTTGGAAACCTATAAACTACCAAGACTGAATCAGGAAGAAATTGACAACCTGAATAGACCAATATCTAGTGACGAGATTGAAGCAGTGATCAAAATCCTCCCCAAAAACGAAGAGTCCATGACCTGATGGATTCCCTAGAGAACTCTACCAAACATTCAAAGAAGAAATAATACCTATTCTCCTGAAGCTGTTTCAAAAAAATAGAAACAGAAGGAAAACTTCCAAACTCTTTTTATGATGCCAGAATTACCCTGATCCCTAAACCAGGCAAAGACCCCACCAAAAAGGAAAATTTCAGACCAACATCCCTGATGATTATGGATGCCAATATTCTCAACAAGATTCTAGCTAATAGGATCCAACAGTGCATTAAAAAAGATTATCCACCATGACCAGGTGGGATGTATCCATGGGATGCAAGGGTGGTTCGACATTTGCAAATCAACCAATGCAATAGAATAAATCAATAAGAGAAGAGAGAATAACCATATGGTCCTCTCAATTGATGCAGAAAAAGCATTTGACAAGATACAGCATCCATTCCTGATTTAAACTATTCAAAGTATAGGGATGGAGGGAACATTCCTGAACTTCATAAAACCTATCTATGAAAAACCCACAGCGGATATCATCCATATCATCCTCAATGGGGAAAAGCTCACAGCCTTCCCTTTGATCTATGAAAAACCCACAATGCATATCTTCCTCAATGGGGAAAAGCTGACAACCTTCCTATTGACATCAGGAACATGACAAGGATGTCCACTCTCGCCACTGTTATTCAACATAGTACTAGAAGTCCTAGCAACAGCAATCAGATAATAAAAAGAAATAAAAGGTATTCAAATCGGCAAAGAAGAAGTCAAACTCTCTCTCTTCACAGATGACATGATACTTTATATGGAAAACCCAAAAGACTCCACCTCCAAACTCCTAGAACTCATACAGCAATTCAGTAATGTGGCAGGATATAAAATCAATGTATAGAAATCAGTTGTTTTCTTATACACTAACAATAAAAATATAGAAAGGGAAATTAGAGAATTGATTCCATTTACTATAGCACCAAGAATCATAAAGATACCTGGGAATAAACCTAACCAAAGAGGTAAAGGATCTGTACTCGAGGAACTACAGAACACTAATGAAAGAAATTGAAGAAGACACAAAAAAATGGAAGAGCATTCCATGCTCATGGATTGGGAGAACCCTAGTCTTATATGATAATAAGAATGATAAGGAAAACATCACTAACGAGATTGCCTGGGCAGTACTTCGCAACTGTAAACAGTACTTTTAACTCAGATGCAGTCAGCATCCTGAGTATGTATGAATAACGAGACACAGAAGTTGTGATACTCCTCAAATCAAACACGTAGAAAATGATAGCACAGTTTAGATATTTAAACATCTAATTCAAAGAGCAAGCAAGTCCAGAACCAACAATGAAAAAATGCTGATCAATACATTTACAAGTTATGCATTTTACTGTATAAAAATTGTACCTTGATAACAATATGCCTTAAGTTATAACCAAAAGAGATGATTGAGCCAGTAATAATGGCCAATAATAAATGTAAAGAGAAACTGATCTATGTAGCATCTCCTCTGAGCTCCACCCTTTGGTCATTGGGTTCTGTCCATCATCTTACAATACTAGTCTCTCCTGTAAATCAGGGATATGCATTTTACAGATAAAGAATCTAAGTCTCGGGGCGCCTGGGTGGCTCAGTGGGTTAAAACCTCTGCCTTCGGCTCAGGTCATGATCCCAGGGTCCTGGGATCGAGCCCCATATCGGGCTTTCTGCTGAGCAGGGAGCCTGCTTTCTCCTCTCTCTCTGCCTGCCTCTCTGCCTGCCTCTCTGCCTACTTGTGATCTCTGTCTGTCAAATAAGTAGGTAAAATCTTAAAAAAAAAAAAAAAATCTAAGTCTCTAACCTCCCCTTCTGGGAGATCAAAGATACCAAATCAAATGTAGATCATTGCAAAATCTGAGCTCTTTTTATGTTATTACTTTTTTTCCCAAAGTGTGCTAGGAATACCACTGGCAGCATGTGAGATGATTCACACAGATGAGCATTTCCTATGTTTGGGTTTAATGTGAACTTGAGGGATAATAAGCAGTTTTGTATTTAAAGGAATGATACAAAATGTCTTTTAAATAAATCTATTTAAGTTTATGAAAGTTGTTCAATTTAAAGAAAAATGGTAAATAATACAAATAATGATGTAATTGCCATGTGATGTCATGGCAAAAATTATAATGGTAGCACAAGATGTCTAAATTTGAAAAACCAAGAGCTACGTCGCACTTGCTTCCACACAGGCAGCGATTAACAAGTGGGTCACCACTGAACTGTTCTCCCTAGTACATTCTCCACATGCTAAAGAAAATAATTCCAAAAGAGCTTGAATCCATTTTTTTGCAGAAATGGAACTTGAAGTAATTTCCATTCATAACTGCACCCCATGTAAATTTTTATGTTCTTTTTCTGTTGGTATATATGCACTACCTCCTGTCAGGTCCCATTTGTTTCGTGCTGGGTCATCTGATCTGCCCCAAGAAGCAATTTGGATTCAGAAGAACCAGCAAGTTTGGGGCAGGGGATGAGAGCACACCTGGTTCTGTATGCCATCCAGAAAAGAAGTAACAATTATGAATACAAACGTGAATTTATTTTTATTTCTACAACCCACTCAAAAAGAGTAAACAGGCTATGTCCAAAGCCCATCTTGTGAAAGAGTAAAGAGAGTTAGGTGATAAAGACTAAAAAGCCATGTTGAGGAGTTGGAGTGCCCAGGGCACTGAATTATTCTCTCATTCAACAAATATTGATTGGTAACCTATTATGTAGCCAAAGACTCTCCTATGTGGGGAGGATACTTTGGTAGAGCGGAAAAGTACCTGGAAGAGCAAGTGTGCAGGTAAACACCTAAACAACCAGCTTTGCAGGAAGGTGGGTAGGGATGAGGGGGACCCTATGCTATGGCATTTGTCAATTTCCATAGTGTATATACTCCTACTCTAGGGAGCAGATTAACTGGAAAAGAACATGACAGAAGTTTGTGGTGTGATGGGGAATGTTCTCTATCTTGTCTTACATTGGTAAACTATTGTCAAAACTCCTCAGACTGAACAAATTATGGTTTTGTGTTCCAGAAATGTTAGTTGTACCTTATTTTAACAAATTTTAAAAATAAAGCACAAGAAAGAACTATTGCTTGCTTTCATGTCTGAGAAACTGGGTGGAGGTTAGTGACATTCATTCTGACTAGAACAATGGAAGAGATAGACAGTTCTCTAAGGAACTGTGATTTGGTGTCCATTGATTCACAAACATTTACTGATGTCAATTATATGCCAGGGTCATTTTTAGACTCAGAATTCAATAAAATTTCATGTAGCTATAACCACAATAAAACCTAGAGTGTATTTTTTGACAGGGTGCTAGATGACATTGTGTAGAGTGAGCCATGTGAAAATCTAGGGTAAAAGCATGCACTGAGGTGTCTTTGAGACACCAAAGTCAATATTACATGGGCCTTGGCCTGTCAAATCAGAGGAGATATCATGGTAAATATCCATTCACAGACATTCATTAACTTAGTGTGTTCTGAGACCTGGCTAAGAAATGAGGAGACAGAGGTAAAAAAGAAGACTTAGAACATAGCAGGACACTCTGAGCATAGGGGCCTAAATAGGAAATTCAAGTAAGTCAACTTTAAGGCAAATGCCAAGTGCTGTGCCAGTCTGACATAGGGCAACTATCCCACCGTGGAGTTAGCAAAGTCTTGCTGGGGATGAAGTCTTGACACAAGTTTTGGAGGCCAAATAGAAACCTTCAGGTCAAGCAAAAAGGACAGAAGGTTGTTTCATCATTTATGTGTGGTTCTTCATCCATGGCCAACATATTGCTCTAAGTACGTGGGATACATCAGTAACCAAAACAGGGGAAAATCCAGATCAATGCACTTCTTTGATTTACAGTCTGGTTAAAAAAAAACATTTCAGGAAAAGAAGTGGGAGCAAGTGAGCATTGTTAGACACATAATGAATAGATGAATAAGTCTGTGCATAGATATATTATTATGCCAGAAATTTTCTAGGGAAAAAAAGAGAAGAGGAGGAAATATAATAAAAGCATGAAATGGTGAGTGGTGCAACCGCCATACCCGGGCTTTCAACATGAGCATCCCGGCCTTCATCGACATCAGTGATGTGAGGAAGATCAGGCTCCTGAGCTTTGAGCTTATCTGAAATCTAAAGGAGCTGAAATTTCAGAAGAGAACTCAGAAGGTGGACTTCGTGTAGATTTAGCTCAAAACATTGAAACCTGTGGTGTATGTCTGAAGGAAGATGATAAAGATGTTGAAAGTGTGAATGAACAGCATGGTGTCTCTCCTACTGATCCCAGAAATGGACAAACAAAGAGCTCTGACTGAAAGCTTGTGTGAAAAGCTGGTCACATTTCGGGAAGTTGAAC
The DNA here is from genome assembly GCF_963455335.1 of Martes martes. NCBI lineage: Eukaryota > Metazoa > Chordata > Mammalia > Carnivora > Mustelidae > Martes > Martes martes. Next base: position 83,965,382 of record NC_137889.1, read on the forward strand.
ACCCATCTCTGAGACCACAATTGTTAATCAACCTTTGCCATGGGATGGATAAGAACACTCCCATAAGATACACCGTATACTGCCATCTCGTTAAAGGGGCAGCACCTTGTGGGGCCATCCAGTGTATTCCAACTGAGCTGGATCGAGTTAGAAAATGGATTTCTGACTGGAAGCTCACCTTTATAAAGACTCATTTATGAGACATTTGTGGATTGTAAGAAAAGTCATGCTGTTTCAAAAGTCACGGTGGAATTGCTAGGAAGTTACATGGAGAATGACGCTTCCCAGGCTTGACTTGATGCCCATAGGTGTATTGTACAATCATTGAAAGATCCAAATGCATTTCTTTTTAAATCACATTTTTGAGTCAAATTTTTGGAAGGTGAGCTTATTTATGATCTTTTCACCATTTTTGTGAGTGCTAAATTGGCATCATATGTCAAGTTTTACCAGAATAATAAAGTCTTCATTGAGTCACTTGGTCTATTAAATGAACAGAGTATGGAAAAAGTGAGACTGCTTACTTTTATGGGAATGGCAGTGGAAAATAAAGAAATTTCTTTTAACACAATGCAGCAAGAACTTCAGATTGGGGCCAATGATGTCGAAGCCTTTGTTATTGATGTAAGAAACAAAATGGTTCCCTGCAAAATTGATCAGACCCAGAAGAAAATAGTTATTGGTCATAGCACACAATGGACATTTGGAAAACAGCAGTGATAACAACTGCATGACACACTAAATGCCTGGAAACAAAACTTGAACAAAGTGAAAAACAGCATTTTGAGTCTTTCTGATGCATGAATTATGTTATATATAAAATTTTGTTCTTTTTGGAAAAAATCTAAATCACAGTCAAACAAACTGCAATTTGACTACAGTCTGGACATTTACTGTCTTAATTTTAAAAGAAATGTAAAAATTCACAAGTTTCAGAGGATACAAAGCAACCAGTTCCAAAGGGTCACTATCTATCTTGTATATTACATAAGTTGTGTTCTGCAAGGAAGGGGGTTAAAGGTGGAACAAGAGCTTTGATGAAAGAATACATGGAGGAGGGGAGACAAGATGGCAGGGAAGTAGGAGGAGGCGCCGTTTCAACCTGTACCCTAAAGTGAGCTGATTACCTACCAAAGAACTCCGATCACCCATGAAATCAGCCTGAGATCAGAATTATACATGTCTGGATCTCTACGGGGGCAGAAGACGCCAGTGGGCAGGTAAAGCAGAGTGGGAACGTCGGACTGATATCGGAAGATAAACAAAAGGGGGAGGGAGCCACCAGAGGCGACTGATTGGAAAGTAATACCCCAATACGAGAGTGTGCTGCGTCTGGGGACCAGCATTAACTTGGAGTCTGGTTGAAAGCACTCAAAAAGAGCAAAGGATCGCGGGGGGAAATTGTGGGAATCAGGGAGGTTAGGAACAGGGGCTTAAGTCCCTGGACCCAGGACAGCCAACCCTGGCACTGAGCCAGAGAGAGTGTGGCGGAGAAACCAGGTCTTGGTCCCTGAGCCGCCAGCGCACCTGTGAGCGCATGGGGTCTGGCTCCCATGAGGGGCTGGGAGCCTCACCAGCTGGCAGAAGCACAGCCTTTTTGTAGTCCCCATGCAAGCGCCATGCCATGCTATCAGAGCCTGAGACACGCGCGCCCCACAACCTCCCCTAAGAGAGGTGCACGCCAGCCCAGCACTCGCAGACCCGGAAAGACCAGGCACTCCCAGCCTGGGCCAGCAGGAAAATCTCAGTATGCAATCGCTGCTTGGAACCTCTCTGGCGATCTGGAGCTACCCAGACAGCCACTGCTGTCATGGTTTTGGTTACGAGCAGGAGTTCCTGTGTCCCCAGGGACTGCAACTCAGAACGTGCTCTGCCAGCGGCCAAAAGGGAACTTATGTGCTCTGCAGCACCCAGAGGGGAACAGACTGAGGCTTCTCTCTGAGAGGGAGGTCTGGGTGCACTTTGCTTTCCTCTAAACCTCCAAAAACCATCAAAAGCTGTCAAGGCAAGAGAAAAAAAAAAACACAAACATAAAAACCTCCAGAGAACAAAAGCTTGAAAAACCGGTTTCCTCAGAGCCCACCCCCTTGAGGGGGGCGGGAAGACTTAACTCAGGGAACATTGCCTGAAAACCCACATGGCAGGACCCTCCCCCAGAAAGCCAACCAGGGGGAAAAAAAAAAGAAAAAAAAAAAAAGACAAGAGAACCACCACCACTACTTCATAGATACAACTTTTATTTTTAATTCATTCCCACAACTCTGGTTCATTTTTTTTATATAGATAATTTTTTAACCTATTTACCATCACAGTGAGATGTCCAGTACATCAAATTCCATAATAACCTTTTAACCTGAACTTTTTGATACATATACCCGTGTTTTTCTTTGGCTTTTCTATTTTTTTAATTTTTTTTAAATTTTAGTTTAGTTTAGTTTAATTTAGTTTATTCTTTTTTTAATTTTTATTTTTTAATACTCATATAGAGTTAAACTTCAAGGTAATCCCCTTTCCCCAATCAATGCTACCCCTATAGGTAAACCAGTTTTTAATCCCCCTTTATCTTAGGAAAGTTGAGTCCTTTAACAAAGATATCAAGATACATCCAGGAAGAAACAAAATAATCTTCCTCGCCCACACTGAGAATTTATAACCACTCTCCCATCATTTTCTTCCGCCAGTGTTTTGGTGTATTTCTATTTGTCCTGATAGTATATAAATCTTATACTTGAGGTTCTTTTTGACGAGGTTCTTTTTTTTTTTTTTTTGCTTTTATATATATATTTTTTGTCTTGTCATATACTTTTATCAGTCTTTTTGTTTCTCTGTTTTTGTTTGTAAACTTCATAAATCTTACCTTGGGGCCCAATTGTGCTGAGCCTTCTCTTTTATCTTTCTTTTATTTCCTGTTTCTCTCTCTATTTTTTTTCTTTTTCTTTCCTTTATTCTCTCTTTCTTTTTTCTTTCGTTTGGGTGAGGACTCCTGATTGCTCAGAAGCATTCCAGGGTGCACCTTGACTGCACCATGGTTGATACATCCAGCTACATCCGTTCAGCCATCTCTCACCAAAATGACTAGGAGGAGGAATGCCCAACAGAAGAAAAATTCAGAGGATGGGCCTTCTGCAACAGAGCTAATTGCTATTGACATAGACAATATGTCAGAAAGGGAATTCAGGCTAACAATTATCCAGGCAATAGCTAGGTTGGAGAAGGCCATAGATGACCAAACAGAATTGATTAGGGCAGAACTGAAAGCCACTAGGGATGATGTATACAATGTTAGGGCAGAACTGAAAGCCACCAGGGATGATGTTCACAATGTTCTCAATGAGTTCCAATCTAACTAAATTCTCTAAAAGCTAGAATAACTGAGACAGAAGATAGAATTAGTGGTCTGGAGGACAAACAGATAGAGAGAAAGGATCAGGAGGAAGTCTGGAACAAACAGCTTAGAAGCCACAAAAACAAAATCAGGGAAATAAATGATGCCATGAAACGTTCCAATGTCAGAATTATTGGAATCCCTGAAGGGGAGGAGAAAGAAAGAAGTCTAGAAGATATAGTGGAACAAGTTCTCCATGAAAATTTTCCCAATCTCGCAAATGGAACCAGTGTTCATGTACTAGAGGCAGAACGGTCTCCCCCCAAGATTATAGGTTCTCAAAAGTCCTCAAGACACCTAATAGTAAGAATGAAGAATTATAATTGTAGGCAGGCCCTCTTGAAAGCAGCTAGGACAAAGAAGCTCCTTACGTACAGAGGAAAGCCCATCAGAATAACATCAGACCTGTCCACAGAAACCTGGCAAGCCAGAAAGGGCTGGCAAGATATATTCAGGGCACTAAATGAGAAGAACATGCAGCCAAGAATACTTTATCCAGCAAGACTGACATTCAAAATGGATGGAGAGCTAAAGAGCTTCCAAGACCAGCAAGGTTTAAAAGAGTATGTGACCACCAAGCCGACACTGCAGGAAATATTAAGGGGGGTTCTATAAAAAAGGAAAAATCCTAAGAATATCATTGAACAGAAATATAGAGACAATCTACAGAAAGAAAGACTTCAAAGGTAACGAGATGTCAATAAAAACGTATCTATCAATAATCACTCTCAATGTGAACGGCCTAAATGCATCCATAAAATGACACAGGGTTGCAGATTGGATAAAACGACAGGGCCCATCCATATGTTGTCTACAAGAGACCCATTTTGAAACTAAGAATACACCCAGACTGAAAGTGAAGGGATGGAGAAGCATCTTTCATGCTAATGGGCCTCAGAAGAAGGCCAGGGTAGCAATTCTCATATCAGATAAATTAGATTTTAAACTAAAGAATGTAGCCAGAGATACAGAAGGACACTACATCATTCTTAAAGGGACTATCCACCAAGATGATCTAACAATTGTAAATATCTATGCCCCCAATATGGGAGCAGCCAATTACATAAGAAAACTATTAATCAAGATAAAGAGTCATATTGATATGAATACATTAATAGTAGGAGATCTTAACATGCCTTTCTCAGTAATAGACTGATCATCGAAGCAGAAAATCAATAAAGAAACAAGAGCATTGAACGACACATTGGACCAGATAGACCTCATAGATACATACAGAACATTCCACCCTAAAACAACAGAATACTCATTCTTCTCAAGTGCACGTGGAACCATCTCCAGAATAGACCACATACTGGGTGACAAATCAGGACTCAACTGATACCAAAAGACTGAGATTATTCCCTGCATATTCCCAGATCACAATGCTTTGAAACTGGAGCTCAACTACAAGAAAAAGTTTGGAAGGAACTCAAACACCTGGAAGCTAAAGATCACCTTGATTAAGAATGCTTGGATCAACCAGGAGATCAAAGAAGAACTTAAACAGTTCATGGAAACCAATGAGAATGAAGACACTTCAGTCCAAAACCTATGGGATACAGCAAAGGCGGTCCTAAGGGGGAAATACATAGCCATCCAAGCCTCCCTCAAAAAAATTGAAAAATCCAGAATACACCAGCTATCTCTACACCTTAAAGAACTGGAAAATCAACAACAAATTAAACCAACTCCACACATAAGAAAGGAAATAATCAAGATTAGAGCAGAGATCAATGAGGTAGAAACTAGAGATACAGTAGAACGTATCAATGAAACTAGAAGCTGGTTTTTTGAAAGAATCAATAAGATCAATAAACCATTGGCCACACTAATCCAAAAGAAAAGAGAGAGGACCCTAATTAATAAAATTATGAATGAAAAGGGAGGAATCACAACTAACACCCAGGAAATAGAAACAATCATCAGAAGTTATTATCAACAGTTATATGTCAATAAGTTAAGCAACCTAGATGAAATGGATGCATTCCTGGAAAACTAGAAACTCCCAAAATTGAACCAGGAAGAAATTGACAACCTGAATAGACCAATATCTGGTAACGAGATTGAAGCAGTGACCAAACACCTCCCAAAAAACAAGAGCCCAGGACCTGACGGATTCCCTGGGGAATTCTACCAAACTTTCAAAGAAGAAATAACACCTATTCTCCTGAAGGTGGTTCAAAAAATTGAAGCAGAAAGAAAACTTTCAGATTCTTTTTATGAAGCCAGCATTACCCTGATCCCCAAACCAGGCAAAGACCACACCAAAAAGGAGAAATTCAGACCAATATCACTGATGAATATGGATGCTAAGATTCTCAACAAGATCCTAGCAAATAGGATCCAACAGCACATTAAAAAGATTATCCACCATGACCAGGTGGGATTCATCCCTGGGTTACAAGGATGGCTCAACATTCGCAAATCAATCAATGTGATAGAACAAATTAATAAGATAAGAGAGAAGAACCACATGGTCCTCTCAATTGATGCCGAAAAATCATTTGACAAAATCCAGCATCCACTCCTGATTAAAATGCTTCAAAGTATAGGGATAGAGGGAACATTCCTGAACTTCATAAAATCTATCTACAAAAGGCCTACAGCAAATATCATCCTCAATGGGAAAAAGCTCACAGCCTTCCCATTGAGATCAGGAACATGACAAGGATGCCCACTCTCACCACTCTTGTTCAACATAGTATAAGAAGTCCTAGCAACAGCAATCAGACAACAAAGAGAAATAAAAGGTATCCAAATTGGCAATGAAGAAGTCAAACTCTCTCTCTTCGCAGATGACATGATTCTTTCTATGGAAAACCCAAAAGACTCCACCCCCAAACTACTAGAACTCATACATCAATTCTGTAATGTGGCAGGATACAAAGTCAATGTACAGAAATCAGTTGCTTTCTTATACCATAACAATGAAAATACAAAAAGGGAAATTAAAGAATTGATTCCATTTACTATAGCACCAGGAACCAGAAGATACATGGGAATAAACCTAACCAAAGAGGTAAAGGATCTGTACTCAAGGAACTACAGAACACTCATGAAAGAAATTGAAGAAGACACAAAAAGATGGAAGACCATTCCATGCTCTTGGATCGGAAGAATAAACATTGTTAAAATGTCTATACTGCCTAGAGCAATCTATACTTTTAATGCTATTCCGATCAAAATTCCACCGGTAATTTTCAAAGAGCTGGTGCAAATAATCCTAAAAGTTGTATGGAATCAGAAGAGACCCCAAATTGCTAAGGAAATGTTGAAAAAGAAAAACAAAACTGGGGCATCACATTACCTGATTTCAACCTTTACTACTAAGCTGTGATCACCAAGACAGCATGGTAATGGCATAAAAACAGACACATAGACCAGTGGAACAGAGTAGAGAGCCCAGATATGAACCCTCAACTCTGTGGTCAAATAATCCTCGACAAAGCAGGAAAAAATATACAGTGGAAAAAAGACAGTCTCTTCAATAAATGGTGCTGGGAAAATTGGACAGCTATGTGTAGAAGAATGAAACTCGACCATTCTCTTACAGCATACACAAAGATAAACTCAAAATGGATAAAAGACCTCAATGTGAAGCAGGAATCCATCAGAATCCTAGAGGAGAACATAGGCAGTAACCTCTTTGACATCGGCCACAGCAACTTCTTTCAAGATATGTCTCCAAAGGCAAAGGAAACAAAAGCAGAAATGAACTTTTGGGACTTCATTGAGATCAAAAGCTTCTGCACAGCACAGGAAACAGTCAACTAAACAAAGAGGCAACCCACGGAATGGGAGAAGATATTCACAAATGACAGTACAGACAAAAGGTTGATATCCAGGATCTCTAAAGAACTCCTCAAACTCAACACACAAAAAACAGATAATCATATCAAAAAATGGGCAGAAGATATGAACAGACACTTCTCCAATGAAGACATACAAATGGCTATCAGACACATGAAAAAATGTTCATCATCACTAGCCATCAGGGAGATTCAAATTAAAACCACATTGAGATACCAGTTTACACCAGTTAGAATGGCCAAAATTAGCAAGACAGGAAACAACGTGTGTTGGAGAGGATGTGGAGAAAGGGGAACCCTCTTACACTGTTGGTGGGAATGCAAACTGGTGCAGCCACTTTGGAGAACAGTGTGGAGATTCCTCAAGAAATTAAAAATAGAGCTTCCCTATGACCCTGCAATTGCACTACTGGGTATTTACCCCAAAGATACAGTTGTAGTGAAAAGAAGGGCCATCTGTACCCCAATGTTTATAGCGGCAATGGCCACGGTCGCCAAACTGTGGAAAGAACCAAGATGCCCTTCAACGGACGAATGGATAAGGAAGATGTGGTCCATATACACTATGGAGTACTATGCCTCCATCAGAAAGGATGAATACCCAACTTTTGTAGCAACATGGATGGGACTGAAAGAGATTATGCTGTGTGAAATAAGTCAAGCAGAGAGAGTCAAGTATCATATGGTTTCACTTATTTGTGGAGCATAACAAATAACATGGAGGACATAGGTAGATGGAAAGGAGAAGGGAGCTGAGGGAAATTGGAAGGGGAGGTGAACCATGAGAGACTATATGGACTCTGAAAAACAACCTGAGGGTTTTGAAGGGGCGGGGGGTGGGAGGTTGGGGGAACCAGGTGGTGGGTATTAGGGAGGGCACGGATTGCATGGAGCACTGGGTGTGGTGCAAAAACAATGAATTCTGTTACGCTGAAAAGAAATAAAAAAAAAAAAAGAATACATGGAGGAAAACAAATTTAATTTAGGGGAATTGGATGCCAACAGCCATCTTAGCTATCTTCAATGAAACATTTGTAAAAATACAATAGTAGTATAATTTTATCACATCAAAAGAAATTGGAAAAATGAGTATAACTGTAAAGCTTTAGGTGCAACATTTTGTTCTAGTCAAAACCGTATTATTGATATTTCAATTAAATCAGTTCACCACTGCGGGAGGTGGGAGGGAAGCACAAAATTTTGCAAAAAGTTTCGGGTATGGGGCACCTGAGTGGCTCAATCATTAACTGTCTGCCTTCAGCTCAGGTCATGATCCCAGGGTCCTGAAATCGAGCCCCGCATCGGGCTCCCTGCTCAGTGGGGAGTCTGCTTCTCCCTCCCCCACTCCCCCTGCTTGTATTCCCTCTCTTGCTCTCTCTGTGTCAAATAATTAAATAAAATGTTTAAAAAAAAAAAAAAAAGTTCTGATAGAACCAAAAAATGAAGTTACAGCTACTGCCAAGAGGGGGCAACAGAGAGTCACGGGCAGGGCTCCTACACTAGGCACAGGAGCTCCCTAGTGCTTTGGAACTAGATTAGCAGCCTGAAGCAGAAACCCCAGGGTACTTTGAGCCCAAAGGAGTTGAAAAGATCATAGCATAAGCCACAAGTAGTTACAGAAGTAGAAGCATATCAGGGTTCCCTGTGACTTACGGATTAAACCCAGGCTCCTGAGCAAGATAGACAATGTCCTCACGACCAGGACTCCATCCACCACTTAGGTGTCAGATCCTACCTATTCCCACCCTGGCAATGAGGAATTTTCCCTCTAGTTCCTCATACACACTATACCAAGTCACCTCCCTGCAAGTGAGCCTGCTTATTCCTCAGCTTATAATGGCCTATCCACATTTATCAGACTAACTTCCCCTTCAGAATTTCAGCTCAGATAATATTTCCTCTCAGAAGTCTTCCCTGGCCTTTTTTTTTTTTTTTTCTTTCTTTCTATGTGTCTTCCCCTACACTCCTGCTGTACCCTGTCCCCGGTGTCTGCACTCCACTGTGATCATGCTGGGAGACCCCTGCCCTAGGCCCAAGCTTTCCACAGCTTTGAGCCTCCTCCCAATGGAGGAATCTTCAGGACCTGGTAAATATGCCCACCTAGGGCCCCGCCCATCCTTTCCAGATTATGCTCCAGATAATCTGACCCAGAATCCTCTATTCATATCGCCTATAGCCCATGTCCAAGGACTTAGAGTGTGTATCCACAGGCTGAGAGGTGGCCAAAGGCCAACTGTGTCCACATGGATGCATACTGGACATTCAGACTAGAGTGTCCATGTGCAGGTTCCTGAGGCCCCACACAGTATGGAGATAGCCAGGAATGGGAAGAGAAGGGATTTAGCTATAAAGATCAGCACTTTCTTTCTTTTTTCTTTTTTTTTTAAAGATTTTATTTATTTATTTGACAGACAGAGATCACAAGTAGACAGAGAGGCAGGCAGAGAGAGAGGGAGAAGCAGGCTCCCTGCTGAGCACAGAGCCCGATGCGGGGCTCGATCCCAGGACCCTGAGATCATGACCTGAGCCGAAGGCAGAGGCTTTAACCCACTGAGCCACCCAGGCGCCCCAAGATCAGCACTTTCTTTTGCAGCCATGCTTCTGTGTGGAACTCCAAGGGGTCCCATAATTCTAGATTCAAAGCTGTCCATACAGGTGTATTAATCGATGTAGAAGACTAGAACACATCTTACTTAGCAATGGTCTGTTCATTGGATTTATAAATTTCAAATCTTTTGATATATGGCAAATGGGATTCTTCCTTGCCCCAGGCCCTGTAAGTGTTATGGGTGGACATGTCTGTGTTTACATCTATCAGAACACTGACCAACATTTACTAAAATGTTCTTACTTGCAAGTTTGTCTCCCCCCATAAGGATGTGAGCTTCTAAAGGACAAGGATCAATTTTCTGTCCCAGTGGGCTACATATGTGTCTAATGAAGAATAGATGCCCCCAAATTCTAAGCTAAACAAAACTGAGAGGTTGAATAACAAGGACTAGTCAGAGCCACTGAGTCATGTTTCAGAGTGAGAAAGAGGTCTTAGCATTGGTAGAGCTAAAGTTGGGGGCCCTCTGTCCAGGAGTCTCTTAGGAATATTTTACTCACACTAAAAATAGGATAATAAGTTTTAAAAAGAGATAAACCCTAAAGGCTGATAGAGGACAGTGATGGTTTTTATTCTTACCTATACTCTCAACTTTTCATACTAAAACGTGTGGTAAACAATAATGAAGCAATCATAGCAACTACACAAAGCCTATAACTTAAATCTCTTTGCCTAAGAAATTTACAAGTGAAACACAAAAGCAAGAATCTAGTAATCAACTTCCTATATAGTCAACACTATGCCTTCTGGCCAACATATAAGTCCACCCCCCACACCAGCCTCCACATGGTTAACATCAAAGATTCACAAGGAAGGGAGAAACAGAGGTATTATAATATCCCACTCTAGACTCAAAAGGGTATCAAACTTCACCTGTTCTTCTGTCTCTCTCTCTCTCTCTCTCCAGCTATTAATACTCAAATAAAATTGTTTCTCACAAATATTTCTAAAGCAACTACATTGTTCAAGGCTGTAGTCTATACACTTAGGATACACTTATTTAAAAAAGAAAAAAACTGACACATTCCTTGCCTCTACGAGTTTACATTCTATAGTAATGGGTGATTCTCGGCCTTAGCTATACACTGAAATCACCTAGGGGAGCTTTAAAATACTGATGCTCTAATATAATAGGCTTAGGGTGTGTACTTGAACTGGGATTGTTTTTAAAAGATGTCAGATGAGTCTAGTGTATAGCCGGGCTTGAGAATCACCAGCCTAATGGAAAACAGAGATTCTTTTTTCAACAGTGAGAAAACTACAGTGAAGAGCAGAGAACTGAGACAGTAGCTGGGTGGAGTAGTTCGAGGAAGAGCTACTACTAGGAAGATGAATGCTATCCAAGCATGTTCCAATGAAAAAGAGTGTGAATAATTAGAGAGAGAGAAATCGATGATGCAAGATAGAAAAGGGAAGTTTTCCCGGGAAAAATCCTTGAGAAGGTGAGAGTGAGTGAGATCCAGAGCACAAGGGGCAGGATTGGCCATGAATAGAAGCAGGGGCACCTCAACCCATTAGAACAAGAAGGGGGGTAGAGCCAACAGGAGACTGGGTAGATTTGGTGGATGAAGATGGTGGAGTTTCCCTCTGGCTGTTTCTATTTTCTCAATGAAGTATAAGGAAAGATCATCTGCTAAGACCTAGCAGGTGTTGCATCTAATGAGGTTGGGAGAGAGGGACAGCACCTATGTTGAGGCAAGGACTTTGATTCTGGAATTTGAAAAGCCACTAGAAGAAGGACTTTGGGTAGACCCCTAGCCTTTTTTATGGTCCCCAGATTCAGAAAAGAAAACTATTTTATCTAGCAATCCTGTCTCACCTCATCAGACTACAAAAGGAAATGTGTGTTCAGAACCCATTCTCCAGCTGGGGCACCCCAGATACCAGACTTCTCAGCGATGTGAAGAACCCAAGTGATCACCGAGATGCAGGACAGTGAGGGATGCCTCCATTCCTCACCACCATCACTGACCCAAGGTCAGGGAAGGAGAAAAAGCCAAAGTATTTCAATTCACCCTTGCCCTCGACCACCATTCTCCAGCAGCATCAGAGACTCCGGTAATAAGAAGAAGAAAATCAAACTCTTCTCACTGCAGTATTTATTGTGAACAGAGCTTCTACTCTCTGCTGCAGCCCCCTCATGATTTCCTGACTCAGAGCTTCTTGTGACTTGATTATGCTGGTGGATGAACCAAAATGGTGTGATACAGTGTTAGAGCACAGGACTTGAGTGAGATGCTCCTGGATTCATTCACTCCACAAATATACCAGGTGCATGCTTCACACTGCCATACATTCTCTCCAAATCCACTCTCTATATTATATATTACCTTTTCCATTTCACAGATAGGGAAAGGGAGACAGTAAGCTCAAGAAACTGGCCCAAGAGGAGCACATGGTAAAGCCAGGAATAAAACCAAAGTCTATCTGACACTAAGCTCTTGCTCCTAACCACTGTACCTCACTGCTCCTGGGTTTGAATCCTTGCCCTACCACTTACCAAATGTGCAACTTCCAACTAAATATCCTCTCTGGGCCTCTATATCCTCATCTGTAAAGTGGGACTAATAGTATCTCTCCCTGTGTAGAGCCTAGCAGCTGGTAAGCATTTAAAATGATATCTAGCATTTTTGTTATCAGTGGCTGTGCCATTTATTTTCCCTCTTGGCTGGCACTGGCAATGAGAAGGAAGTATGGCAAGGAAACTATCTAGGTATTTATATTCATCAGGGTTCTCCAGAGAATAGGACCAATAGCAATAGCTAGATAAAAGACAGATAGATAGATAATAGATAGGTAGATAGATGATAGATGATGATAGATGATAGACAGATATAGAGATAGATTAGAAATAGAAGTAGATAGCTTTGTATCTCTAGGGATATCTGTGTCTATATTTATTTATAGATATAGATGAAAGAGAGATATTTATCATAAGTAATTGGTTTACTCAGTTATGGAGACCAGTAAGTCCCAAGACCTATAGAGCAAGATGACAATCTGGAGACCCAGGACAGCCAATGCTTTGGTTCCAGTTCAAGGGCTAGGGGCTCAGGAACTAGGAAGAATCATTGCTTCAATTCGAGTCCAAAGGCAATAAAAAGCTGACATCCCAATTTGTAGGTAGTCAGGAATAGGAATTCTCCCTTACTGGAAGGAGGGTTAGAATTTTCATTCTCTTCAAGCCTTTAATTGTTGAATGAGACCCATCTACATCAGGGAGGGCAATTGGCTTTGCTCAGTCTACCATTTAAATGTTAATCCCATCCAAAAACATCCTCAGAGAAACACCCAGAATGATATTTGACCAGGTATGGGGTCAACCTGGGGCTCAGTCAAGCCAACACATAAAATTACCCATCACAGTATTCACCCAGGAGAGGCTGTGATAAAGAAATGGTAACTTGAAATCAATATTTTAGTCATTCTTGATTTATTGACCTAACTAATTCTTTTTCATATCCTCAGGTTATGGAGAACAACACATTTCACTTATTAAGATTTATATATGTCCATGATAAAACACTTTGTTTCAATACAGAATGGCCATTGATAAAACACTTTGATTGATAAAACACATTGATAAAACACTTCGTTTCAATACAGAATGGCTATTGAAACGGATTTCAAAGGAACTAATTTCACTTATAGAAAATAAAAGAGCATATGTCCCTTTTAAAAATAAAGTATCTGCAACCAACTTTCAGTTACTCTGCAAACCATTTATTCCAAAGATGACCAACACCATTAAAAAGCCCTTCTTTGTGCTCCTCCATCCCTCCACTCCTTTGTGGAGAATTGGAAACATATGTCCCCACAAAAACTTGTACACCAATGTGCATAGCAACACTATTTATAAAAGCCATAGGATGGGGAAAACTCAAACCTCCATCAACTGACAAATGGATAAACAGAATGTCATGTATCCCTACAACAGACTATTACTCCATCATAAAGAGGAATTTCACACATGCTTCATAGATAAACCTCAAAAACATTACGCAAAGTGAAAGAAGCCAAACATGAAAGGCCACATATGCTGTGATTCCATATATATGGAACATCTAGAATAAGCAAAATATAAAGACAGAAATTAGATTAGTGGTGCCAGGCATGGAAGGGAGGGAGGCAGGAATAGGAGTGACTGACAATGGGCACAGGATTTCTTTTTGGCATGATAAAAAAATTCTGCAATTAGAGGTTGATGATGGATGCATAAATTTGTGAATATAGTGTAATCCCTGAATTAAAATGCAAAAGATTATTTTTATCTCAACTTTTTTTAAAATTATCTATTATACTTACCCTCCTTAAGGTGGTATATATTTGAAAACATTTAAGTATAGAAATGATTTCAGGAGATAAGAAGATTCAGAACACAAATCTTTCATCTAAACCCCAATAAAATGTATCTAAGCTGGTTAAGAACTACATCCAGGAAACAGTATGGGGTGTTAAAATTTGTTTTGTTTAATGTTCTCATTCTAAAAGGACACTCAGAGTTTAGTTTAATAATACTGGAAGACTTCAGCGTCACACTGACATGAATTCAATTTTAAAAATTCAATCTTTGGTCACTCGAGAAAAAAGTAGCAGGTCTGGCACAGAAAACACTGCTCGTAGTGCTAAGGAGCCTCCTAGCTCCTGAGACACTTCTCCCAGAGAGCAGGAATGAGTGGGAAACTCACCTTTATTTCTGGCACAAGGCAGAAATAAACAGCACTGGGCACTTTATTAGAAAATGTGTCCTTTCCAAAATTTCAATCCAATTTCTCAGGTGGAACAATTGAACTGCTGGACAACTCTCCATTTGAACCGAAATACCCAATCTTTGGAGAATTGCCCATTATCCTCAATTCTGGCGGGAACAATGAAGGAGGCTGTGGAAACAGCACGCCATATCTGATCAAGTACATGGTGATCTGTCCATCTGTGGAAGCAAAGGATATTTCTTTCTAAGCCTCTTTTCACTGGCAATGCTTTGAATATTTTGCTCTGAAGTAACCAATTCTATAGGTTTTCACCAAAAGCTTATGGCCTTTATTTCTCTCTGGTATCTGTGATTCTGTGGGAAAAAAATGTGTACAACTGCCCGCCTCTACTGTATCTGCACGTACACTGGTTTTCATTTCAATGATGTAATTAATGCCTTAAAAACAAGAGTAAGCATGTGATTTCTTGTGTCATGAGCATATAACCATTTTTGGCTTTTCTTCTATTTTTGCATTACGACAATAACAAAAAGCCCAGTGTGGTAGGGACCACTCTGAAAGAAACCTATGGAGGGCTGCAATCCCATGTGTGTGCCATTAACTAATTCTGTGACCTTGAGCAAGTCATTTCCCTTCTTCAAGTCTCAGTTGCTTTTGCTATAAAATCATGGACACTAAGTAGATGTTCTCTGGGTCTGTTTGATGGTCACTGTGTTATGAGTTTAATGCTGCATTTTGTCTCAGTGGATGCACACGCTAGTTCAAGCCATGTGGCCGGTGGCCTGCAGGAGGGGTATACTTTTGATCTGCTTCCAGTCACTGTTGGTTTTGCTCTGCTGCATCCCTTTCAGTGAGCATAGCAGCGGTGAGGCAGTCGCAAGAGAAACAGATCAAAATGCAAACGTTTTGCCTGTCTTTTCATTTGAAGCATTTTCTCTTTATTGGTTACTTAGCAGCTTGGAGCCTTATGTGTTCTTCAAAATGAAGGGCTCAGAATTGCCTTTGCAAGGAGGGAAGGAGGATGGATCCTGCCATTTGGCTAGAGGAATGGAGTTCCCTCTACAGAGTTGGGTCAGACTTCAGTGGAGCAACTTGGAGAATTGTTGTGAGCAAATCTGAAGCCCCAAGAGCCCAGGTCGGATATCCCAATTACTTTGGAATCCCCCTTCCAAAGACTCTCTTTCCACAGCTGGATTTCCAGGCAAGTTTGAATTCTATAGTTCCAACTCTCCATTGGATGACATCACTTAGGGATCCTTCTAAGGCCTTAAATTCAACATCTCTGAAACTGAACTTACTTTCCTTAACCATATCAAATTGGTTTACCAGTCCCCGACTTCACCCTTTGTGCATATCTCAAGTCTTTCCTCCTCTCCATCCCCTCGATGCTCCATATTTCCACCTGAACTGCCCATCACCTGGTCTACTGCTTTCTAACAACCCCACCTCTGACAGTCCGGCTCTTCTTTCATCCTGCTGCCAGAATCAACTTCCCAAAGCATAATTTCAATCCTGCCACTCACCTTCAATCATCTCTCACAAACGAACAAAATTCAAATTCCTCTTTGCAATCGTCAAGTCACCTCACCCTTGGCCTCCATCCACTTCTCCAAATAGCCCACAGTCATTGCAAACGCCTGAGATGATAGGTCTTCCCCACTTGGAATTTCCCCCTCTTGGTCTCTGCAGGAGCAAACTACCTTTCCTGTTGGCTTCTTGGACTCCTTCTTCTTCCCATGAGTAGAACAAAATCTCCCTTCTCTGAAATCCCAATAGAACCTCTTCCATATTCAGTGTATGGTATGTACTCTTTATGCCCTTGGATTATAATTATCGCTGTGCTTATTTTATCCTCATTTCAAGATGAAAGCTAATTTTGTGCTTGTTTCTCTCCTCTGCCCCACAACTTCCTTATGGGAAAATCACTGACAAGAAAGAACTCAATATCGCAGATGTATGACTGATCAGAGCCCTGACTAGGTTTCTTTAGTACATCACCTGAATCCTAAATATGGGTACATTTAATAATAGTGTATATTTATAAAATCATGAAAGGTAAACCAAATCACTTGCTACAATTGGGAGAGAGTTGCTATTTTTTAAAAATTGTTGATGGAAGTATAGCCACTGAGTATTATTTTCTTTGATTGATATTAAAATGACCTATTTGGTAGGTGTAACACTGGTCTACAGAACCAGAAGCACGATAGAATATCAAAGATTTATTTGATATTATGTTAGTTTCTTCTGTCCCTTAACTAGAATATTCTTAAAAGTACGTTTTAATCCAATGCTTCCAGCACCACTAGATTTGTGTAGGAGTTTTGATTTGATGATTTATAGCCCTCTGAAGAGAAAGAAAAAGTAAATAACAGTGGATAATAAATTACTACTTTGCAAGAAAAAGTATCTATCAACATTTTCCGTATTAAGTCCCTATTTTATAAGTAAATAGTCCAGAGAGTGACTGCTTAAATATTTAATTATAAGAAAATCAGAAAGGGAAAATAAGAATTCAAAATATCTTTTTTCTTCCCACATTTTCTCCTACCATACTTTAAAAAGTATTTCTCATATACAATAATGCTATGTAAAAATAAAATTAAACAAAATAATTCGGTTTATGAGTACAATGTCTAACAGTGAGATCCTCTATCTACATCATTATATGTATTACCCCAAAACCAACACATTTTTCCTATTTTTAATATGCTATCATTCAGTTAATATTTACTGAGAGCCACACATATGTCCTATTCTGTTCTAGATGCTAGCATATCTTAGAGAACAGTGCAGAGAAAAATCAAAACTCTTATGAAGCTCATATTCTATTTGAAGGAGACAGAAAATAAGCAAGAAAGTGAGGAAAGAGAAGAAATTCATAGTGGCAAACACTACGGAAGAAATTAAGAAGGGTGTTGGGAGGGACAGTGACTGTCTAATAGCTACTGATAGGGAAGTCAGGAAAAAGTCAATCTAATTGACAAGAAGAATCAACCAAGCAACAATCTGGGAGGAGAGTAATCCAGGCTGGGAGAACAGCTAACACAGAAGCCCTCAATCCAGCATAAGCTTGAGTGTTCAAGGACTGGGAAGGAGGCCAAGGCAGCCAGAAGAGAAAGAGTGAGAGAGAATCACAGGTGGTGAAATTTGAGGAGCCCAGAGAGCTGAGGTTATGCAAAACCCCATGTTAGTCATGGCAGTAATTTCCTATTTTATTCTAATTACAATCAGAGAGAACTAAAAATTTTAAACAGTGTGTATAATCTATGCACTATTTTAAAAGAGTGCTTTGAATGTTGTATAGGGGGAGAATAGATTGAGGGAAAAGTAGGAATAGAAGTGATTAGGAGACTATATTCAGGCACAGTGTGAAGCTGACTTGGATTTAAACAGAAACAATGGGCGTGGTGAAATGGGATCAGATTGGGAATATTTCTAATCCTGTGCATGGGGCACATGAAGGGGGTTTTGGCCTAACAACTGAGTGAATGGTGATGTCACTTACTGAGAAGAAACAGATGTGGGGATGGGAGAAATATCAAGAATTCCACTTTTAATATACTAAGCTGTAGGGAGCCATTAAACAGTAAAGTGGAGACATCACGTAAGTAGGTAAATTAATGAGCCACACACCGTGTGATTTTAGGATTTGCAGTTCATTTCCTAAAATTTATACGACCTTCCTATGGATATTTGGCAAACACTCTCATTATTTTCTATTAGTCTCCTCCCCAAAGCCACTGGTGGAACTTCTTTAGAGATAAATGCAGTACTGCTTTCTTCTTTATACCCATCTCCTCAGATAGATGGCAAAGGCTAACATTAAGAAGAATGCAAATTTTGTTGGTTACCTAAAATGGAAAAATTTCTTAATATTCCCTAATGCATTAATAGCAATACCCTGCTGAGTCTATTAATTTACCTTAATTTACTCTTCCCTGCTTTTTAAAACACTCCTCTCTTTTCCCAGAGAGGTATAAAAGAGGGTCTTAATAAAACCTACATGCCATAGGTCAAAATAGTTTTGTATCACCAGCACTTGAGAATACATTGAAAATAAAATAGATGTTGATTACATTAAGGGGTCAATGATAATAATCTATATTTACAGGTATTTGGAAACTAATTTTTATTATTATCAAATTCAATAATTTCTCAAAGATCTTGAGGGATTCCAACTAACTTGTCAAGTCAACCCACACATATATACATGAGGTTATGTAATTAGGTGAACATGACCAAAGATGATGAATTAATTAACCCAAGGCATTGGTAAAATCATATTTTTCATGACATACATAGTCTTAAGTGAAAAAATACCAGATCTGTCCACATACATGGTTTCCAATAGGCAGTTGAAAACAGAGAATTCAAACCTAACTGAAAGGTCAGGGATAAAAAGAGAGACTTGGAGACAACTCGAGACTGACCAGAACATCAGATCCAGGCTCATGGTGCACTTGCTCTGTGATGCCCTTGCTTGCTCTTCTAGACAAATGTGATTAGAATTCACCTGCCCAGTAGTTCACAGGGAAAAGAGTGCTAGTGAGGGGAACCCTGGTGACCAACAGGACTAGTTTATAATTGTTCCAATTGACAGAGCAAGTGAATAAACATCTTCCTGTCTCCCTGATCATTGCTACAGTGAGCAGGGGCACACATAAGAAATGCAATGCAAGTGTGTGTGATGTTCATCTGTGCACAGAAAACAGAGATCACCTCCAGAAAGTGACTGATTAGGAGAAAGGCCAATGATTCACTTAGATGAAGGACAGAAAGAGTAAGGAGAGGGCCAGCAAGTTTTTTGGCAAATGGAGGGGTTTTGTTCCTTTTGGTAAACTTTCAGTTTGTGTGACTTGTACTTTGCCAACTTTTAGTTCCAAAATGATAAGCCAAAAGCTCATGAATCTATTAAAATAAATCTTTTATTATTAAAGAAGTATTATTAGTCTAAGTTTTCAGAGAAAAAATCCATTTTACAATGACACAATATAAAATAAATATACTCTTCTAGTAGTAGATATGTAAAAACTCACTGATCCTTTCCAGATGCATCTAACAAGATAATGGCTAGCCATACTTTTGCTTTCCAAAGGCCCAGTGTCAAGAATATTTGCCTCCTTACAAGTTTTCTGGTTAAATGGCTCATTAAGGTTGGCTCCAATTACATTTTATAGTAAAAGTTGAAGACAAAATTTAGGGCTTGATATATTCTTTATCCATACCTAATAAAAATACAAATACTGGGACCCCATCCCAGGAACTCTGATTCATTAAATTAAGAATGAGCCTCAGAAATCTCATCAAGCTCTCTGGTTACTTCTAATGAATCTAAAACTGATTTTCCTTTAGACCACACTAAGAAACATTTGTTTTGATTCATGAACTTGAAGTTTTAGGGACTTTAGATATCATCCTATAAAGTTTAATTGGCTTGTTTTACAAATGATTAAACTGAAGCACAAAAAGTTTCAGTGCTTGCCAAAGTCAGATACTTATTACTAACAAAAGTCTCTTAACTCCAAGGCTGGAGTTCCCCTGTGGGGTTTCTTCCTGCACAGAACCTGGAGCACAGTGGGACAAAACTGAAACAGTAACCTTACTCGATCAATACAGCCTCCACAGGCTACAGAGAAGTATGAGGATAGAGTCTGAGAATTTCATCACTACTCACAGATAAGTGGTAATTTTAAATGGGCAACCAAATGAATGGCAAGTTCATAGTGATATGCCCAGCCTTTTAAAAAATAATAAAAATAAATCTTTATCTTTGTATAGAACTTTGTATTTCCCAAAGGACTTTCACGTAACATCTTACCGAATCTCCCCAAAATTCCATGAGACTTAGAGACTGTCTCCCAAGACTGATTCCCATGACTCCATGGAGATATAAAGGCTCCATAGAGTCTGTTATTCCCATTACACAGACAAGGAAGATGAAGCTCAAAGAAATCAAATATTATGGAATTACAGCATAGACATATTTAATATTCTGCAGTTCAACAGGTACAATTTAGCTAAATAAGAAAGAGAAGCATTTTCTGAAATACCGTGAGATATTTGTTTTCCAGTACACTCAGTGAGGATGTGCACAAAATGGAGCAGGAAAGGGGACATGTCAGCCTGTCCTTACTCAGTCTCAGACCCCCTATGCTTCTTGTAGAATAAGCAATTCTCTGCACTGAACTTCACTGAAGCTAATGTTTAGATACACATTTTTATACTTCATTTTCACTATCCACAAACACTATTGCTGCCTACAGTGTCTGCCCAAAAAAGCAGTGGTCTGGTTCCAACAGGAGCCTGGTTTGTTGAGGTCATTCAGAAATGCTGAGCTGATCTCTAGGTAGGTGGACAGCTCCTAGAGAGAAGGCCTGGTGGCTGAATTATATACTACACACTCCAACCCCACTTGCCCAACCACCCCCCATCATGACACAGAATGTGATCCCATTCGATCTATACCATCAAGATCTGAGAAAGAAAATTTTTCGGGGTGCCCATGTGGCTCAGTCATTAAGCATCTACCTTCAGCTCAGGTCATGATCTCAGGGTCCTGGAATAGAGTCCCACATTGGGCTCCCTGCTCCATGGGGAGCCTGCTTCTTCCTTTGCCTCTGCCTCTCTCTTTCTCTCTGTCTTTCATGAACAAAAAAATAAAATCTTAAAAAAAAAAAAAAGAAGGAAAATTTTTTCAAGCTGAAAACCACTGAACTAAAATCCTAAAGGGATTTTTTTTTAGGGGTTGTATTAACCATTTGGAATTTTGCTTTGTATGTTGATTTTAGGACTTCCCTATTGATACCCAACTAAAAAACAGTAGGCTGGTTAAACCTGTATTTTCAGATTTAAAATCCAGCCATCAAGGCAACTAAACAAATGGCAAAAATATGGCTTGTACGGAAATCAGATAATAACTCCTAGGAACCACTTAAATATTGTCTTAGTTTGGATTCCCCCAGAGGCAAATCTAAAATAAGTAGTCTGTAAGGGAGTTACACAGGGAGAGGTAGGAGGTCAGACTCAGAAAGGAGAAAGACAATACAAAATGCATTCAGGAGCATCTTGTGAGAAATGCTTTGAGAGACCTCTGGCAAATGGGTAGAACCTAACTCGGAGTTGTCCCACCAGAAGGGCAAAAGCTGGGGTTCTTATTAACCGAGTCCTATTTGGATATTGGTTAAAGTTTGTAGTCAGGACATTTCTTTCCCTGCCCCACCTGCAAGGCCAACTACACTTCTACCATGACAGAAATAGAAATAGCTGGTATTTGCAGCAAGAGGCCACCAGCATGCATGAGGATAATGATGCTTAGTGGATATAGAGGAGGGGCACTGACAGCACTGTACATTTAATGAAATAGACTGCAGCTGTTAAAAATGATGTGCCCATGACAGTTGATAGGGAAGATAATCATGGAGTATACAATGAAAGAAACAGGTTACAAAAAATAGGACATGCTTATGAAAAAAAAAGAAGTTCCTTATATGCATATGTATGCATAGAGAAAAACTGGAGAAACATACAACAAAATGAGTCATAGTTATCTTTGGGTGGCAGGACCATAGTTGATGTTAATTACCTCCTTCATGCATATTAGTATTTCTAAGTTTTCCATGCTGAACATGCATTGTATTAGTGATAGGAGGCAATTTTTTTAAATAAAAGAAATGGAGGGATGCCTTTGTGGTGAGGTCTATCCAATCACTAAGGAGTATGTGGATCCTTGAAGCATTGGAATCTAAGGTAGAAAGTAAACAGAGAAAGCAGCATACAAAGAAGCCCTTACTTCAGGAAATCCACACCTGCTGTTCTGGACAAATGTGATTAGTGTTCACCCACTCAGTAGTATACAGGAAAAAGCAGGATTTATCCAGAGTTGTTATAATTAACAGAGCAAAAGAAAAGACATTTCCCTATTTCCCTATTACTGCAATAAATGGGAGTAAGAGTGGGATACAAATGAAAGTATTTGTGAGTTTGATGAAAACAAAACAGAGATCACCAGTGAAGAGGTTCGGTACCCCTGACCATGATGGGAAAGAGTGAGAACTTGAAGTGGTCCAATTGCAACTAATAAGAGAACAACTGATGAGAAGAAAGGCTGTGAATTGGACCCAGTGAGCGAATGCAAAAAGTAAGGCCACCTAAGTTAAATCTCTATGTTTCTTTGTCTCTAGTTCATATTTTCAATTGAGTTTTCCCTCACCATTGTTTTATGAATAATTCCTTTGCTGGGTCTAACTTTCTGTTAAGCCAATCCATTGAGTTCTTAATTTTAATTGTATTGTTATTTTTCTAGAATTTCTCTTTTTCAAATTCATTTGTCATTTTTGTAGTCTCTTGCTCTTTGTTCATATTGTCAACCTTTTCTTTTATTTCCTTATATATTAATCATACTTATATTCTGGGTTTAAATATGTTTTTTTTTTTTGTCTGGTTTTGCTATCTAATTTCTCTTCTGGATCTCACTTACTGTGCCATATATTCTTTTGATTCTCTTTTTTGTTTCATTTTATTATGTTTTTTAAGGCAGTAACATTAAATCATGGTTCTTATAATTAACTATAAAGCTATTGTATGAAGCCAGCAATCTATTAGAGTAGATTTGTGTTTGCTTCTGCTAGCAACCTAAGGCCAGACCAACCTGGAACCATTTTAGTGTCTATCTTGAGGGGTTGGGACTGCAAACCCATGAGAAGGCCAACATATTTTTATAAATTCTCAAGGGAATATTGCTTTACCTCCATCCAGCAACTATATTTCAGACAGGCAATTTTTTTTCCATCTTAATTTGAGGAGAGTCATGTGTACAAATTGATTTCTGGTTCACTTGAAATTAAATGGGCTGCTTTTTCAACATGTGTGAAGTCACCTATGTTAAAGAAAAGGCAAAGGCCAACACATCTGCTAACAGAATAAATCCTCAGTTTATTTTACCTGACATGGAGACAATAACCAGTGAAAAGCCTCAATGAATGGATCTATGAGAGATGAAAATCTGATTTTTTTTATTTCCAGAAATTTCACTATAGTTACACTAAATATGAAGTTTGTGCCTTGAATTAGGTAGAAAAACCCATAAAGTATAGCCAGTTGATTTCTTTTGTGTATTCAGGAAAGAATTTTCAATTAGGCTTATTGGGGTTACTAATATATCGAATAATTTACCATTATTGGCTGGTGTATTGAAGTCAGCATTGTTATCAGCATCAACTGCTCAAAAACGCTGTGGTAAAGAGCAGCAATAAATTTTTATATCTCCCAGGCAAGGACTTTGCAAATGGAAAAAAAAAATTATGTCACTAGATCCCCATCTTGAGCAAGTGTTGAGCCCCTCAAGGCCATCAAAACAAAAATATTCCTGGCACTGGGAGCCATCCAAGATGGCAGCATAGGAAGATCCTAAATTCATCTTTTCCATGGACGTACTGAGTCTACAGCTACATATGGAGCCACTCCCTCTGAAAGAGAACTGAAAACTAGCTGAACAGCTCATTTGCAACAAATGATAAAAAAAAAAAAAAAAAAAAAAGCCTACGGAGATGAGTAGAAGAAAAGATGCAGTCCCACCAGAAACTACCATACCCACAATCAGAAGGGATCTCATAAATCCAGAGCTTCTCCCTAAGGAACAAGTAGTTTGTGTCTTCCATCAGGAACCCCAACCAGAGAGACAAGCACCAAAGAGATAAGCTTCCAAAATGTCTGGCTTATGCTTAGAATACACAAAAGGCTGTAAGGAACTGAGATACTGTTCCTAAAGGGCTAGCACCAGAAGTACTCACCCTGGAGCCTAGGACAAAAGCAGCAGATTGAAAAGCGACTACACTATATGTGAGGGGCATTCATTTGCTCATCTTAAAGTGTTTGCTAGAGGGGCAGGAACTGTTGGGACTCTCTCTAAGGATGGAGGTGTTCACAGGTGCCATTACTGCACTCTCCCTCTACCTTGAAAATGCTAGTGAGCCCCTCATCCCTCATCTCCCATTGTCCTGTTGAGGTTTACAGGACATGCCCTGACCCTGCACTCTCCCACTGCCTCATTAAAGCCAGCAAGTGTGCACCGTTCACACAGGGAATATACTTTGATTGCCTGGCTCTGGTGGCCAATAGGCTTATGTTTCTGGGTAACAACTGGAGACACCATTTTTGGCAAACTACCACACAAAGAGCAGACTGAAACACATCCAGTCTATCTGTGAAAAAGGCCTATTTACTTGCTCTGGTGCTTTAGCCTAAGGGGCAGACTTCAGGTTTGTCACACATAGAGGGTACAAATGCATTCTCAGGAAACATGGGCTGGGAGAGGCCATCTTTGCCCATGCCCTTGGCCTTGATACAGCACATTGCACCTCTCAAAAAGGAGCTTATACACTCACCTAAATTAATCATTCCTAAAGCTAGTATGAAGGCTTAAATACAAAAGTAGTAAAAATAACTGTAACTATAATAATTAGTTAAGTTAATTAGTTAAGTTAATAATTAATTAAGTTAATCAAAATACAAAGAAGCAAAATGTGACATGAAAAACATAAAACATGGGGCAGAGGAGTAAAAATGTAAAATATTAAAATGTGTTTAGACTTAAGTTGCTATCAACTTAAAATAGACTGTTATATATAGGCTGTTATGTGATCTTCATGGTAGATATAAAACAAAAAAATTTAGTAGATACACAAAAGATAATGACAAAAGAATGTAAGCATAACACTAAGGAATGTCATTAAACCACAGAGAAGAGAGAAAGAAAAAAAGGACAGGAACTACCAAACAACAAGAAAACAACAAACTGGCAATAAATACATAAATAATTATTTCAAATGTAAATGGACTAAAGTCTCCAATCAAATGAGATTAAGTGGCTGAATGAATAAAAACAAAACAAACAGCCAAAGGTCTATCTATATGCTTCCTACAAAGGACTCACTTTAGATGTAAAGACACACACAGATTGAAACTGAAAAGATAAAAAAGGATGTACCATAAAAATGAAAAGCAAAAGAAAGCTGGGGTATGTGTGTATATATATTTGTGTGTGTATATATACTATATACTTATATATACACACAAATACATATGTGTATATATTTGTGTGTATATATACAATTGTGTGTGTATATACACACACATATATCTGATATATATATATATATACATATATCAGACAAAACAGACATTAAAACAAAGACTCACAAAAGACAATGAAGGGGATTATATAATAATAAAGGGGAAATCAAACAAAAGTGTATAACATTTGCAAATACTTATGCACCCAACATAGAAGCACATAAATATACAAAGTAAATATTAACAGACCTAAAGAGAGAAATTTAAAGTCTCCTACTACTTTAGCACCACACTTACATTGATGAATAGATCACCCAGAAAGAAAAGCAACCAAAAAAAATTGACCTTAAATGATGCAAAAGACCAGATAGATCTAATAGATCTATACATAACATTCCATCAAAAACCAGCAGAACACACATTGTTCTCAAGGGCATGTGGAACATTCTTTAGGATCAATCATATGTTAGGCCATAAACCAAGTCTCAATAAATTTAAGAAGACTGAAATCACATCAAGCATCTTTTCCAACCACATTGACATGAAACTAAAAATTAATTACCAGAAGAAACCTGGAAAACACACAAATATGCGGTGATTAAATAACATGTTCATTAGCATGTTGTTGACCCAACCAATGGTCATAAAGAAATTAAGAAGGAATAAACAATAATTGAGACAAATGAAAATGGAAATACAACATACCAAAATCTTTAGGGTGCAGCAAGGCAGTTCTAAGAGGAAAGTTCATTAACATCAATATGTAACATCAAGAAACAAGAAATACCTCAAATAAATGATTTTACTTTATACCTAAAGAAACCAGAAAAAGAAGAACAACTGAAGTGCAAAGTTAGTAGAAGGAAGAAAATAACAAACATTAGAGCAGAAATAAATAAAATAGAGATTAAATAGACAATAGAAAAGATCAATGAAACCTAGAGCTAATTCTTTGAAAAGATAAAACAAAATTGAATGACCTTTACCAAGAAGAAAGAGAACTCAAAATCAGAAATGAAAAAGGAGAAATCACAAATGATACTGCAGAAACACAAAGAATCATAAGATACTACAAGGAACATATATAATTATGTGATGAACACATAAAATGAACAGACATAATTATATACCAACAAATTAGACAACCTAGAAGAAATAGATAATTCCTAGGGACATACAATCTTTCAAAACTGAATCATGGAGAAATGGAAAATCTGAATGGACTGATTAGTAGTAAGGAGATTGGACCTCCCAACAAACAAAAGTTCAGAGCCAGACTTCATTGGTGAATTCTATCAAAAATTCAAAAAAGATTTAATACTTATCCTTCTCAAATTCTTCCAAAAAATTGAAGAGGAGGGAATGTTTCCAAACCCATTTTATGAGGCCAGCATAACCCTAACAACCAAAACCAGACAGGGACACCACACAAAAAGGAACTATAGAACGATATCCCTGATAATCCTCAATAAAATATTAGCAAGAAAATTCAACAGCACATTAAAAGAATCATTCACCATGACAAAGTGGAATCTTCCTGAGAGGAAAGGATTGTTCAATACATGCAAATCAACCCGTGCAATATACCACATTAACAAAATGAAGGATGAAAATCATATGATCACTTCAATAGATGCAGAGAAAATATTTGACAAAATTCACTTATGGTAAAAACTTTCAACAAAGTGGGTAGGGCAAATGTACCTTTCAAAATAAAGGCCATATATGATGAGCCCACAGCTAACATCATACTCAACAGTGAAAAGATGAGCCTTTTTCTCTAAGATTAGGGAAAAAAATGAAAGCCCCACAATCCCACTTTTATTCAACATATTAGAAGTCTTAGCCAGAAAAATTAGGCAAGAAAATGGAATAAAAGGCACACATTTTGGAAAGAGGAAAGAAAATGTCACTATTTGTAGATGACAATATCTTATAAATAGAAAACTCTAAAGACTCCACCAAAAAACTGTTTGAATTAATAAATGAATTCGGTAAAGTCCAAAACAAAATCAGGGTACAAAATCAATATACAAAATTTGGTTGTATTTCTATATACTAACAACAAATTATCAGAAAAAAAATTAAGAAAACAATCCCAGTTATTAAAAATAAAACAATCCCGGAGACAAGATGGTGGAGACGGAGGAGGAGGTGCTGTTTCAACCTGTCGCCTAAAGGGAACTGATTACCTACCAAAGAACTCTGATCACCATGAAATCAGCCTGAGATTAGAATTATACATGTCTGGATCTCTACGGTGGCAGAAGATGCCAGTGGGCAGGTAAAGCGGAGTGGGAACATTGGACTGACATTGGAAGATAAAGGAAAGGGAGAGGGGCCACCAGAAGCGACCCACTGGAAAGTAATACCCCAATATGAGAGTGCCTTGTGATTGGGGACCAGCATTAACTTGGAGTCTGGTTGAAAGCACTCAAAAAGAGCAAAGGATCATAGGGGGAAATTGGGGGAATCAGGCAGTTAGGGACAGGGTCTGAAGCCCACTGACGCAGGAGAGCCACCGCTGCACTGAGCCAGAGAGAGTGCAGCAGAGAAGCCAGGTCTTGGTCCCTGAGCCGCCAGTGTGCCTGAGAGCATCTGGGTGGCGGCGCCCATGAAGGTGAGGGAGCATAGCCAGCCGGCAGAACCACAGCCCTTTGCACTCTGCACAGGTGCACGTGCTGCCCAACCAGAGTCTAAGTCCTGCCCTACACCCCTCCTTAGAGAGGTGCCTGTAGGCGCCAGCCGGTGCTCTCTTGGACCAGAGAGTCTGAGCACTCCCAGCCCGGGGCCAGCATGAAAATCTCAGTGCACTCTCTCTGCTTGGGACCTCTCTGGCAGTCTGAACCTGCCCAGACAGCAGCAGCTAGTATTTCTTGTGGTTTGGGGTAGAAGCGGGAGTTCCTGTGACCCCAGAGACCATGACTGGGAATGTGTTCTGCCAGCGGCTGAGGGGGAATTTATGTGCTCTGGAGCACCCAGAGGGGAACAGACTGAGGATTCTCTCTGAAAGGGAGGTCAGGGTGAAGTTTGCTTTCCTCTAAACCTCCAAAAACCACCAAAAGCCGCCAAGGGGAGAGAAAACTAAAGAACAAACAAACAAAAACACCTCCAGAGAACAAAGGCCTGAAAAACTGGTTTCCTCAGAGCCCAGCCCCTTGATAGGGGCGGGAGGACTTTAGCAACACTGCCTGAAAACCCACGCAGCAGGCCCCTCCCCCAGAAAGCCAGCCAAAAAAAAAACAAAAAACAAAAAACAAAAAACGAGAGTACAAACACCACTACTTTATAGATACAACTCTTATTTTTAATTCATACCCACTATTCTGGTTCTTTTCATTTTTTTATATGTAACTTTTTAAGTTATTTACCATCACAATGAGATGTTCAGTACATCAAATTCCGTAATAACCTTTTAACCTGAACTTTTTTGATACATATACCTGTGTTTTTCTTTTGCTTTTCTATTTTTTAATTTTTTTAATTTAATTTAATTTTTTTAATATTCATATAGAGATAAGCTTCAAGGTAATCCCCTTTCCCGAATCAATGCTACTCCTATAGGTAAACCAGTTTTAATCCCCCTTTATCTCAGGAAAGTAGAGTATTTTAATAAAGATATCAAGATTCATCCAGGAAGAATCAAAAAAACCTTCCTCACCCACACTGAGAATTTATAACCACTCTCCCATCTTTTTCTTCTGTCAGTGTTTCTGTATATTTGTTTTTGTCCTGGTAGTATATAAATCTTATACTTGGGGTTCTTTTTGATGAGGCTCCTTTTTTTATTTATTTTTTATTCTCTTGTCATCTACTTTTGTCAGTCTTTTTTTTGTCTGTTTTTGTTTGTATACTTCATAAATCTTACCATGGGGCCCATTTGGGCTAGGCCTTCTCTTTTATCTTGTCTTTCTTTTTTTTTGTTATTGTTCCTGTCACTTTCTCTCTCTCTTTTTTTTTTTTCCTTTTTTCTTTCTTTTTGGCAAGGACTCTCAATTGCTCAGAAGCATTCCAGGGGGCACCTTGCCTGCACCACAGTTGATACATTCAGCTACACATCTGTTCAGCCATCTCTCACCAAAATGACTAGGAGGAGGAATGTCCAACGGAAGAAAAATTCAGAGACTGGGCCCTCTCCATCAGAGCTATTGGATATGGACATAGACAGGATGTCAGAAAGGAAATTCAGGCTAACAATTATCCAGGCAATAGCTAGGTTGGAGAAAGCCTTTGATGACAAAATGTAATTGATTAGGGCAGAAGTGAAAGCCACCAGGGATGATGTTCACAATGTTCTCAATGAGTTCCAATCCAATCTAAATTCTCTAAAAGCTAGGGTTACTGAGGCAGAAGATAGAATTAGTGATCTGGAGGACAAACAGATAGAGAGAAAGGATCAGGAGGAAGCCTGGAACAAACAGCTTAGAAGCCATGAAAACAGAATTAGGGAAATAAATGACGCCATGAAACATTCTAACATCAGAATTATTGGAATCCCTGAGGGGGAGGAGAAAGAAAGAAGACTAGAAGATATAATGGAACAAATTCTCCATGAAAATTTTCCCAATCTCACAAATGGAACCAGCGTTCATGTACTAGAGGCAGAAGGGTCTCCCCCCAAGATCATAGAATCTAGAAAGACCTCGAGACACCTGATTGTGAGGAAAATGATGAATCATAATTGTAGATAGGAGCTCTTGAAAGCAGCTAGGGTGAAGAAATTCCTTACATACAGAGGAAAGCCC